>NC_064863.1:85727424-86327424 GCF_024139225.1 Suncus etruscus | reverse complement strand
AGATTGCAAGCCAATACACATACACAATCATCAGTTTCATTCCTAAAACCATTTGGACTTGCTCTCATACAGGAAACACATGTCATTTTCCAAAAGCTAAACCAAAACGAGACCTGAAACCAAAAGAACAAAAGTAGAACTGAATGGGAATCACTCACGGAAGGTGCCAATGGCAAATGCCCAAAACATCAGTACTGCAACAAAGCAGAAGCTGACAGGCTGGACCAAGGACTAAGGACTCCAGGGGTTGAAGGTGGAGGTGGTGAGCAGGGCCTGGGCTTGAGCCAGGACTACAAAAACATCTGAATGTTGACTGATGTCCAGGTTTTTCCACAGCCTGAAACTGACTAGAGGCAGAGGATGTCCTTAGTGGAGAACTCTAGTTGAGCTTGGATGAGGCGAGGAGGCTATGGATCTAATCTGCAGAGTTCCAAATTGTAAAAATCAGCCAAATCTAGGGCCAGAGAGATAGCACAGCGGTTGGGCATTTGCCTTGCACGTGGCCAACCCAGGACGAACTCTGGTTCGATTCCCAGCATCCCACATGGTCACCTGAGCCTACCAGACTTTATATCCAACATGAAGACAAAAAGGGTCAGGGCCACAGGACAGCAGAGGGTATCTTGCCTTACACTAGCATCCCATATAGTCACCTGAGCACTGGCAGGAGTAATTTCTGAAGCAGAGCCAAGTAACCCTTGAGCATCATGAGTGTAGTACAAAATTACATACGTACATACATACATACACACACACACTTATACATAAATACAGAAACAAAATAGTTACTGGAGCAATAGAACAGCACAGATCACAATTACCTTGCAGGCAGCTGACTCAGGTTGGATCCCCCACATCTCCTGTCAGGAGTGACTTATTTATTTCTTTTATTATTATTATTATTATTTTTTTTTTTTTGGTTTTTGTGACACTCAGGGGTTACTCCTGCTATGCACTCAGAAATTGCTCCTGGCTTGGGGGACCATATGGGATGCCAGGGGATCGAACTGCAGACAGTCCTTGGTTAGCACGTGCAAGGCAGACGCCTTATCACTTGCACCATCACTCCGGCCTCCTGCCAGGGGTGATTTCTGAGCGCAGAGCCAGGAGTAACCGAGCACCACTGAATGTGGCTCAAAAATAAAACAAACGAACAAACAAGCAAAAAGAAACAAAATAACTGGGGTTGAGTATGATGGGTCTTTCCTTGCATGCAGCTGACCCAGGTTTCTTTTTTTTTTTTATAATTATCTTTATTTAAACACAGTGATTACAAACATGATTATAGTTGTATGCTTACAGTCATGTAAAGAACACCCCCCTTCACCAGTGTCCCTGGTATCCCATATGGTAGGTACCCTGAGTCTGTTAGGAGTGATCCTGAGCTCAGAGTCAGGAGTGAGCCTGAACACTGCCCAGTGTGACACCAAAAGCAAAGAAGAAACCAAAAAAACAAAAACAGGGGCCGGTAAGGTGGCGCTAGAGGTAAGGTGTCTGCCGTGCAAGTGCTAGCCAAGGAAGGGCCGCGGTTCGATCCCCTGGCGTCCTATAGGGTCCCCCCAAGCCAGGGGCAATTTCCAAGTGCTTACAGGAGTAACCCCTGAGCATCAAACAGGTGTGGCCCAAAAAGCCAAAAAAAAAAAAAAACCGGGGCCGGCGAGGTGGCGCTAGAGGTAAGGTGTATGCCTTACAAGTGCTAGCCAAGGAAAGGACCACGGTTCGATCCCCCGGCGTCCCATATGGTCCCCCCAAGCCAGGGGCAATTTCTGAGCGCCTAGCCAGGAGTAACCCCTGAGCATCTAACGGGTGTGGCCCGAAAAACCAAAAAAAAAAAAAAAAAAAAAAAAAAAAAAAAAAGGACCCGGAGAGATAGCACAGCTGCGTTTGCCTTGCAAGCAGCCGATCCAGGACCAAAGGTGGTTGGTTCGAATCCCGGTGTCCCATATGATCCCCCGTGCCTGCCAGGAGCTATTTCTGAGCAGACAGCCAGGAGTAACCCCTGAGCACCTCCGGGTGTGACCCAAAAACCAAAAAAAAAAAAAAAAAAAAAAAACCACATATATGAAAATATTTTTACTTTGGGTTTTTGGGCCACATCCTGCGGTGTGAACAACGAAATTAAAACTAAATAGAACTTCTACAATGTTTCAAATTTCTTTTTTCTTTTTTTTCTTTTTGGTTTTTGGAACACACCCAGCAGCGCTCAGGGATTACACCTGGGCTCTGTACTCAGAAATCAATCCTGGCACGGGGGACCATGTTGAGATTCGAACCACTGTTGGTCCTGGGTCAGCTGCTTGCAAGGCAAACACCCTACCGATGTGCTCTTTCCAGCCTGTTTCAAAATATTTCTAACAAGCTAACAATAGCCTCTACACAAATACGAGGATTTAGTAAATGAAATGCTAAGCTTGAAAAATTCCCTCAGAGGACATTGGTGGCAGGAAATGTGCACTGAACTGCAAACCAAAGTGTTTAAAAGGGTAAAAAAAAGTAATAGAAAAAGAGTGAGAAAGAGAGACAGAGAAGAAAAACGTATTCCCCAGAGACAAGAAGGGCATGGGGGAAAATAAGAGGGAAACTGAGGACACTGCTGGTGGGAAATGTGTACTGGTGAAGGTTGCCATACATTGTACGTCTCAATCATGAACAATTCTTTTCTGTGAGGGGCGGAAAAAAAGGACAACTATATTATGAACAATGGTATCATCTGAGTGTAAAGTTGACTTATTCACTAAAAGATTTTAAAACTTGAAAAGCATGATTTAGCCACTAAATTCATGCAGTTACAAGTAAATGGGGAGCCACAGCATAGTGGGAAGGGCGCTTGCCCTGCAAGAAGACAACCCAGGCTCCAACTCTGGCAGGCATCCTATATTTTCCCTGAAGCACTGCCGGGAGTGATTCCCGAGTGCAGAGCCAAGGGGAACCCTCAGCCCGATAGCATTGCCAGGTGTGGCCCAAACACATAACATAAAAATTAAATAAGGCGGGGGCCGGGTAGGTGGCGCTGGAGGTAAGGTGTCTGCCTTGCAAGCGCTAGCCAAGGAAGGACCGCGGTTCGATCCCCCGGCGTCCCATATGGTCCCCCCCAAGCCAGGGGCGATTTCTGAGCACATAGCCAGGAGTAACCCCTGAGCGTCAAACGGGTGTGGCCCAAAAACCAAAAAAAAAAAAAAAAAAAAAAAAAAAAAAAAAAATTAAATAAGGCACTACCAACATGTACAGCTGCAAGCGAACAAAAACACCTGCACAGAGCTTTGAGAGAGAAGTGAGTCAACAGGCTCTGTCCTTCCTCCCCGAAGGGAAAGTGATCACTAAAGCACTGAAAGGAGACAGACTGCACTGAGCCTTCAACCTTCCCTCTCCAGAACCCACAGCTTTGCTGAAAGAACAAGGCTCGCACTATTGGTAGCACTATCAGTAGGAAAAGTGCTGCTCCTGAAGGGAAGAGACTTAAATCCCAAGGATTCCACAATCTGATCTCCAGACCCTAGAACACTGCAGGATGTACACGGCTCACGTTATCAGTGGGAGAGCACTGCTGCTTCAGTCCTAGAGAAGCATGAGTCCTGAGGGTCACATATTAGGAAAGGCCGCCCTGGCCATTACTCTCCCCATACCAAGAGACAATCACGGGGCCGGAGAGATAGCATGAAGGTGGGGCATTTGCCTTGCATGCAGAAGGACAAGGATGGTGGTTCGAATCCTAGCATCCCAGGATGGTCCTCAGAGCCTGCCAGGAGCGATTTCTGAGCATAGAGCAAGGAGTGACTCCCGAGAGCTGCCGGGTGTGACCCAAAAACCAAAAAAAAAAAAAGAGATCATCACGGATTCAAGGAGAAAGACATTCCTCTTGTATGTGTGCAACTATTGGTTGTTTTTGGTTGGGGCCACACCTAACAATGCTCAGGGTTTACTCCTAGCTCTGCACTCAGTAATTAATCCTGGTGATACCCAGAGAACCATATGGCATGCTGGGATCGGCATCATGCAAAACAAATGCTTACCTGCTGTATTACCAGGAGAGAGAGAGGGAATACACATATATACAGAGAAAAAGAGAGTTGCAGGCAACCCACTTCAGTTCAATTCAGGATGCTGCATAAGGCCCCCTAAGAACCACCAGCAGCGATCACTGAGCACGGCACAGTGTGGCCCTAAGCCCCTCCCCACAAAATTATATGAAATAACCACTCAGAAGCCTACTATATAAATGTATAACACTCAGCATTCAGTAAAAAATTACCCAACAAACAAAGACGCAGAAAAATATTCCAAGAAAAGAAAACAAACCTCAAAACTAAAAGAGCAGCTAAAATGAATGGGCATGGTCAGGTAAACAGTTAATACAACTGTATCCTACATTCTAATACTTAAGATATAAGCTGTATAAAGATGCAAACAGATCTTCAAAGAGGAGAGCTACAAAATGTAAGATAAAAGATTAGACTGGACAAAATTAAAGGGAATAAACAATGCCAAAGAAATATCAGAGAGGGGCCGAAGTGGTGGTACAGGCGGTAGGGCGTTTGCCTTGCACGCGCTAATCTAGAACGATCCCCCGGTGTCCCATATGGTCTCCCAAGCATCACTACATGTGCCCCCCCAAAAAAAGATAAGTATCAGAGAATAAAACACAGAGCAATAAAAACTACCCCAAAAACAAATAAAAAAATGAAAATTAAAGTTCAGTAGGGGAACCGGAGCAATAGCACAGCAGTATGGCATTTCTTCTGCACGTAGCTGACCCAGGACCGATCCCACTTCGATCAATCCCTGACATCCCATATGATCCCCCAAGCCTGCCAGGAACAATTTCTCAGCAGAGCCAGGAGTAAACTGAGCGCCAGCTGGGTATGGTCGAAAAAACCTAAATAATGTTTAAAAAAAAATAAAGTTCAGTGGGGATTTATGGAATATCCTTAATATGAGGGGCAGGAGAGCTAGTATAGGGACAAGTCACCTGCCTTGTACATGGCAAACTTAGGTCCATCCACAGCACCAGAAAGGGTTCCCCAACTCCCACTCAGGAGTGATTCTCCAAGCCAGAAGCCCTGAGCATTATGTGTGACCCCCCTCCAATAAACCAAGAAAAAAACTTCTGTACTGCCTCTCGTACTATCCCTTCAAAAAATGTTTTCATATTTTAATAGTTTAATAATTCGGGGGGGGGGCGGAATGATAGCACAAAGTAGGGCATTTTCTTTTTTTTTTCTTTTTTTTTTTTTTTTTTTGGTTTTTGGGCCACACCCGGCGGTGCTCAGGGGTTCCTCCTGGCTGTCTGCTCAGAAATAGCTCCTGGCAGGCACGGGGGACCATATGGGACACCGGGATTCGAACCAACAACCTTAGGTCCTGGATTGGCTGCTTGCAAGGCAAACACCGCTGTGCTATCTCTCCGGGCCCGGGCATTTTCCTTGCACGCAGCTGATCCTGAATGGACCTGGCTTAGATCCCCAGCATCCCATATGGTTCCGAGCATGCCAGGAGCGATTTCTGAGCAGAGCCAGGCTCTGTGACTTTTGCGAGTCGTTTTTCAGACTGCCACAAGAACATGCCTCCAGCTGAAGCTATGCTCCAGATTCTATACTCTTTGGACTATTTCAAAAGACTTAATGGGGATAAGTTTATTTCTTTCGGTCTATTTCTTTAATACGTATAATTCTTTATGTGTAGCTCCTTATGTAGATGTATTTCTCCCCTTTGGACTTATTTAGAAAATTTTAGAAGATATCTATCTCCTGGATTTTGTGTTGCTGCTAGAACTAGGTAATATGGATTATTAGTAGCCTGTGGCATTGTTCCTTTTTGCACAGGCACAATAAAATGGAGGAAATCATAGGTATAAAGAGAAGTTCCTATCTATTAGGAGTAAGAACTCCAAAAAAAAAAATTTTTTTTTTTGGTCTCTGGGTCACACCCGGCAGCGCTCAGGGGCTACTCCTGGCTCTATGCTCAGAAATCGCTACCGGTAGGCTCAGGGGACCATATGGGATGCTGGGATTCGAACCACCGTCCTTCCGCATGCAAGGCAAACGTTTTCCCTCCATGCTATCTCTCCGGCCCCAAGTACTCCAAAATTTTTATGCTGCAGGGGGCATTCCACCCTGAACATTTGTCATAGTGACTTGATTTAGGCTTCAGTTGCTCTGACATAGGCCATTCACCCCTGAACCTTGGGTCCCATCTTTGGAACTGACAGTTTCTGCACCATCACCAGGAATCGACCTTCAACTGGGGCAGGCCTTTTTGCTGCCCTAGCACTGACTTGCACCAGAGTGGGCTTCTATACCACCCTGATGACTTAAATCCAGGGTGGATTCCTTGCCACACCACATAATTTTGAAATGAAACTAGGACACGCTTTGTGACACCTTAACATAGACATAGGATCAGTGCAAAGCCCAAGATCTCGTTCTACCATACAAATGTGCCCTCATCTGGACATAGAGTCTTCTAAACAAAACACCAAGTGAAAAGAAGGTAATCAGATGGCCAAGAGATTCTCAAGGGCTACTTGTACATGGGGTCCTGGGTTCAGCCCCCTGAGCACTGAGCTGGAATTATCCCCCAAACAAGGCCAAATATGGCCCCTAAACAGGAAAAAAAAAAGAAAGTGGGGGGGGGGCAGGAGTGATAGCACAGTGGTAGGGCATTTGCCTTGCATGTGGCCAGCCTAGACAGACCTGGGTTCAATCTCTGGCATCTCATTACAGAAGCCTGATAGCAACAACTGCTCTGAGGAGAACTTTTCCTGGGACTGTGAAGAAAATCTTCTGGGTTAGATAAATTAGTCTACCTGAAGCTGTAGTTGGTCTTATGGCAAGATACTTCATGGATAAGGACACCCTGCTCTCCAGGCTAAAGTTTTTTTTCTATTTCCCCAATTTTTGCTGCACCTATGCAAAATACTGTCATCTTTTTCATCACTCGGGTAGGGGTTCCGCAGTTTGCATAAAACTTTGGGACACGATTTGTTTATTTCATATTTCTGCCTTTTTTTTTTTTTGGGCCACACCAATGATGCTCGGGGGTTACTCCTGGCTATACACTCAGAAATCGCTCCTGGCTTTGCAGGACCATATGGGACACCAGGGGGATTGAACAGAGGTCTGTCAGCCGCATGCAAGGCAAATGCCCTACCGCTGCGCTATTGCTCCAGCCCCATATTTCTGCATTTTCTGAGATCCAAAAGGAGGAGTTGTTAGATAACCAGTTCTTACTTTTTTTTTTTGGTTTTTTGGTCACATCGGCAGCACTCAGGGGTTACTCCTGGCTCTACGTTCAGAAATCGCCCCTAGCAGGCACAGGGGACCACATGGGATGCTGGGATTTGAACCACGGTCCTGTATGAAAGGCAAATGCCTTACCTCCATGCTATCTCTCTGGCCCCACCAGTTCTTACTTAATTCAGGATAATTATTCTTTGCATGTGTTTGTCCCTCCTGCTCAGGAACTACCTCTGAATTGGCCCCTACCTATTCTCCACTCACGGGGTAGTCCTACTCTTCCCAATAAAGACCTCAGGTCAGAGACTTCTTCAGATTTCGGTACTATAGCTAGCCTGTTTGCCTGCCAGTACTCTTTGCCTGCTTGCAAACAGCTTGTGGTGGAAGTTCCTGAACCTGTTTTATATCCCTTGTGTGGATTTTTTCCTGTGTCAATGGTGCTTCCAGACCTGTTTCCCAATGCCCTGGAATTGGGCATACAGCTTCCACTACAAACCCTTTGAATATTTAATTCTGAAAAATTGTACTATGCTACATAATTATATTGTTTTAGGTTTTGGCTATACTTGCTGGTGCTAAGAGACCATTCTTGGTGGGCTGTGGGGATCATATGTGGTGCTAGAGACTGAACCCAGTTTAGCTGCTTAAAAGATTACCATGCTGTCTGCTGTATTATCCCTCCAGCCCAAAGATTGTTTTTAATTTTTATTTATTTTGGAGGCAACATCCAGCTGTGCTTAGGGCTTACTCCAGATTACTTCTGCCTCTGTACTCAGGAAATACTCCTGGTGGGCTCAGGGGACCACATGGACTACTTCAGCCACTACAAGGCAAACATCCAACCCAATTGATCTGGCCTCTTAAATCAAAATAGGGGGCCAGAGTTGTGGCGTCTGCCCTGCATGTGTTAACCTAGGAGGACTGTGGTTCAATCCCCTGCATCCCATATATTCCCCAAGCCAGGAGTGATTTCTGAGAGCATAGCCAGGAATAACCCTGACGGGTTATTCCTAAAAACAAACAAACAAAAAATTAAAAAAAAAAATTTTATTTTGGATTTTGGTTGTTGGGTCATACCCGGCAGCACTCAGGGGTCACTCCTGGCTCTACGGTCAGAAATCGCTCCTGGCAGGCTGGGGGACCATATGGGATGCTGGGATTTGAACCACCGTCCTTCAGCATCTAAGGCAAAAGCCCTACCATTGTGCTATCTCTCCAGCCCCACAAAAAAATTTTTTGATAAACTACAAGTTAGGGCCAGTGCAATAGCATGCCAACTACGGTTTGATCCCCGGCATCCTATATGGTCCTCTGAGCCTGCCAGGAGTGCAGAGTCAGAAGTAATCTGAGTGCTGCCAGATGTGGCCCAAAAACAAACAAACAAACAAACAAAAATTGCAAGACAAAAATTTTCACCAGTTGAGTATTTGGAAGTTAAAAAAAAATAGTTTTCTAAAAATCATGTAGTATTTGTGTCTGAAGTATTTACAACAGAGCATCTCAGTTTGGGGAAGAAAAGATAATTAAGCTTGATTTTGATGAGTGTGTGTTGATGCTCAAAGGGCTAATGCCACGCTTTGCTTGCGTGTGTGTGTGTGTGTGTGTGTGTGTGTGTGTGTGTGTTGATGGCTCAAAGGGGGAAGAAAAGACAAATTAAGCTTGATTTTGATGGGTATGTGTGTGTGTTGATGGCTCAAAGGACTGATGCCAGGCTTTGCATCAGAACACTCCAGGTTCCACCCTCAGCAGCGCCTCTGGGAGCAATTCCTGAGCACCTCTGAGTGTGGTACAAAAATGTAAAATAAAATAGCCAGGGTAAGATAGGTTCACCTTGGGGACCCTAGTGTTGGATAACCACAAAGGATCAACCAAGGCCTAACAGGAATGACCTGTGAGGTCATTCAGGGTCCAGGGTCAAGAGTAAGCACCCGGATGACTGTATATACCCAAAACCCAGACAGGGGGGGGGGACAAAAAAACATGCACTAGAACAGACAGCATAGCGATTTTCTGCCCAACCTTAGCTTGGATACTGGCACCACCTAAGAATCCCTGAGAATGACTGGGGTCCCTTCTGAGCCCGGAGAGAGTAAGTAGCCTTTGATGAGCACGACCGGTGGTGGCTCCAAAAAATGAGGCCCAAGGTACAGCAGGGAAAGCGGTGGGCCCGGGTTTGAGTCCCATGGGGTCCATAGGGTCCCCCAAAGGCTGCCAGGAGAGGCCCCTGAGCACAGACATCCACCCCAAAGCAACCCGGTTTACTCGTCACAGAACCGGCAGCGCCTCTGGGTGTGGCGCAAAAGCCCGAGCAGCGCCCGGACCTCGCGCCGCCTCCGGGAGAAGCCGCGCGGCCCGGCCCGGGGCTCGGAGCTGAGGGGCCCAGGCCGCGCCTCGCCCAGGCCGGCCGCCGCGCCGCGCCGCGCCGCCCGAACGCCGCCGGGGCCGGTCGCCACCGAGCGCGCGGGCCTCACCGCACAGACGAGCCGAGCCGAGCCGAGCGCCGCGCAGGATCCGGAGCCGCCGGCCGCGCCGCGCCTCGCCTCGCCTCGCCCGCCGCTCTCGCCCTCGGCCGCGCACTGGCCCTGGCCCTGCCCGGCTGGGTGCGGCCCTCGCGCCGCAGCCCAGCAACGCGCCGGCCCATTGGCGCGCCCGCCGCACCGCCCAGCAAGGCGGCTCCTCACGGGCTGCGCGCGCCACGCCCAGCGGGCGGCCGCCGAGGCCTGCGCCGCCCGGCCCGGCCCGGCCCGGCCCGACCCTCCCGGCCTGCCGGGCTCGATAAGGCCGGCCGCGCGCACCGCCCCCGACCCGCCGGACCGGGCCTCGCCGCCGGCTCGGGTGACCAGGGTTCCACCCCGCCGTCCCCACACAGCAGGCTGGGCCTCGTCCCTCGCGGCGTGGCCGCCAGCGCCCTGGTAGTAGAAGAAGGCAGGCGGCTTTGCTCCAAGGCTGGCCGGCCTGCTGGGCTGCTGCTGTCCCCCACCACACAGACCCTCGGTGTGCTGAAGGACGTGAGCAGGTGATGGAAGTTCAGGGACAGAGGTCTTGGGGACAAACACAGCTTGATCCTGCTACAGGGGTGAAAACGCAATATTGCAAGTGGTATCCACCACGACCCAAATGGTATTGCTCAACCCAGACTAGGCAGCACAGGTGAAATCACATTAATTGGATTTCCAGTGGGAGACTAGCAGGCCATCCCTTAGGGCCAGGGGGTGGGCCACAGGAGGGGAACAGAGGCAGAAGGAGGCCATCCTTCTCACTCTAACCCAAACAGACAGATGAAAGCTGCTCCATCGAGCACCGGCCTAGATGTGTCCTTAGCCACCACCTACCTGGCACCGTCACTCTTGAAAAATTCCTTCTGTTGAAAGTCACCCTAGTGGCCTCGCTGCCAAGGCTGATTCACGTACTACCACGAAGAAGGTCTAATTCGTCAGCATCGAGGCTGAGTCCCCTCACAAGAACCCCCTCACCCATCGGTAGCAGGTTGATTGCACGAGACCCCTCAGCCCTAGAAAAAGCAACAGCGTATGCTCACCCGGCCAGGGACTGGGAAAAGGGGGCTCTTCTCTACCCGCACAGCTTCCACCAACACCTCCATCCAACAGCCTAGGAGTGTGTGATCTGTGACATGGAAGAGGATAGAACATTTGCTCAATACCAAAGGACCTGCTACCACCTTGCCCTCGGCATGCAGAGCATTACGGCATTTCTTGGTATGCCTATACCCAGTGATTGCAAGCAAGCATCCTGGTGGCCTGGCCTAAAAGCAGCTCAGGGACACGACTCCTAGGACTGAGAGCCATAGAGAGTAAGTGGCAGGAGAAGGGCTGTTGGTCAGCTGGGTACTTGGGGCTATAACTCATCACCACACCCAAGACTGTCCACTGGGACCATTTCCTTTCTGGTGGAGTACATAGGAAGTTCTTCCCATGACTTTCGGTCCTAATGTCAGAAGCCAGAGACCATCAGGGCAGGCTGCAAGCCAAACAGTCACCATGGCTGCCGGTATCCTGGTTCCTTCCAGCATTTGTGCTGAAGTGGGAGTTGCTGCTTGCTACTGAACCCCTTCCCCCAGATCACTGTCATCACTCAGGGATCTCTAGATCTAGGTCTTGAAGAGCTGGCAACTAGCTGATCTGGGCACACAGCCTGACCAGGCTAAAGCCGGTTTCCAAATAAAACACTTATTTTGTTTTGGGCCACATCTGGTGGTGTTCAGGGGTTACTGCTGGCTCTGCACTCAGAAATCATTCCTGGGCTGAAGAGATAGCATGGAGGTAAGGTGTTTGCCTTACATGCAGAAGACAGTGGTTCGAATCCCGGCATCCCATATGGTCTCCCTAGCCTGCCAGGAGCAATTTATATCTGAGCATAGTGCCAGGAGTAACCCCTGAGTACTGTCGAGTATGACCCAAAAGCCAAAAGCCAAAAAAAAAAAAAAAAAGTTCCTGGCTTGAAGGACTATATTGGATGCCGGGGATCAAACCCACGTCCATCCTGGGTCAGCTGCATGTAAGGCAAATGCCCTACCACTGTGCTACCACTCCAGCCTCTAAAAGCACTCATTTCCTTTAGAACACTGTCCTATACTACAAAGCTTCCTTATTCAACTAATCCTGAGAACATTCCCTTGTGGGTCACTGTATATCATGTTTCAGGGCTGGGAAGATGGCCTGAAAGGCACTCTGGCACTCCATGGTCCCCTGAGCACCACAAAGGTGGCTCTGGCAGCCCATACATAGCATGGCTGATTCATGAGCAACACCAGGCTTTGCATTATAGGCAATGGCCTGGGGCCTTAGAAGGAAACCTCATGCCCCAAGACCAGAACATTTGGTCTAAAAACATGGTGTCCAGGGTCAGAGCAATAGCACAGCAGTAGGGTGTTTGTCTTACATGTGGCCAACACTGGATGAATCCCAGTTCGATTCCCAGCATCCCATATGATCCCTCGAGCCTGCCAGGAGCGATTTCTTTTTTTTTTTTGTTTTTTGTTTTTGGGTCACACCCGGCTGGGCTCAGGGGTTACTCCTGGCTTTACGCTCAGAAATCACTCTTGGCAGGCTGAGGGGGGGGGGTATGCATATGGGATGCCGGGATTCAAACCACAGTCCTTCTGGATGCAAGGTAAACGCCTTACCTCCATGCTATCTCTCCGGCCCCCAGGAACAATTTCTGAGGGCAGAGCCAGGAGTAACCCCTGAGCACTGCAAGGTGTGGCCCAACCCCCCCCAAAAAATCAGGGTGTCTCCACCATGAAGTACCCTGCCCTAAGACCAACTACAGGCTCCGGACACACTAATCTGTCTAACCCTAACGTCCTTCTTTGAGGTATCAGGAAAGGTCCTCAATCACAGTTTTCACTGTTGGATGTCAGTAATTGGAGATCTTGTTATAGCACATATCCTATATTGATGTCAGGATGTCCCAAGGCATTTCCTGGTTTCAGCTCATTGTTATGTGGTGAGGCAGGGAAATCTGCCTTCAAAACAAGTCATTGGGGTGGAGGTAAGGTGTTTGCAGGAGGTCATCGGTTTGAATCCTGGCGTCCCATATGGTCCCCCGTGCCTGCCAGGAGCAATTTCTGAGCCTGGAGCCAGGAATAACCCCTGAGCACTGCCAGGTGTGACCCAAAAACCACACACACACAGAAAAAGTCATTGCTGACTTCCAAGCAATAGTCAGGTTAGCATGAGAGCCTACTCTAGGGCAAAGATGTTCCAAGGCAGTTCCAGGGTCCGTCCTGGTAGAAGGTCGATTCTTGGTGTAGATACAGAAAATCATGCCAGGTTCCAATCCAAAGATGAGCCTCAAGTTTCAGAGGTGTTCAATTGATATCCAAGCGACTAAAGCCTAAGTCAAGTCACTATGGCAAATGTTCTGGGTGGAAGGCCCCCTGTAACAAAAAATTTCTGAGTTCTTATCCCTAATGGAGAATAACTCCTGTTAGAATCTAATATACTCCAACTTTGATGCACACTCAGCAAAAAAGAATGGTGCCATAAGATACTATTGGGGCCTAAAGGGAAATAATAACAACAATCCCTATAACCTAGTTCAATCACTGTCTATCGTCTTCGAATTCCTACTAGCAAATCTAAAGAGGGGGGATAAGCTGCAACTACATAATGAAACATACAATAAAGAATATACATTGGGGCTGGAGAGATAGCATAGTGGTTTTTGCCTTGCAAACAGCCGACCCAGAACCTAAGGTGGTTGGCTTGAATCCCAGAGTCCCATATGGTCCCCCGTGCCTGCCAGGAGCTATTTCTGAGCAGACAGCCAGGAGTAACCCCTGAACACTGCCAGGTGTGGTCCAAAAACCAAAATAAGGGCCAGAGAGATAGCACAGCGGTAGGGCGTTTGCCTCGCACACAGCTGATTCCAACAGAGATGGTTCGAATCCCAGCACCCCTTATCGTCCCCGTGCCTGCCAGGAGCAACTTCTGAGAGCAGAGCCAGGAGTAACCCCTGAGCACCGCCGGGTATGACCCCAAAACCAAAAATAAAAGATAAAAAGAATATACAAGTTTAAGAAATACATTTAGGGGCTGGAGAGATAGCATGGAGGTAAGGTGTTTGCCTTTCATGCAGAAGGTTGGCGGTTCGAATCCCGGCATCCCATATGGTCCCCTGAGCCTACCAGGAGCGATTTCTGAGCATAGAGCCAGGAGTAACCCCTGAGTGCTGCCAGGTGTGACCCAAAATCCAAAAAAAAAAAAAAAAAAAAAAGAAATACATTTAAGGAGCCAGCCTGGAGGAAAGGCGTTGCCTTTCATGCAAAAGATCGGTGGATCGGATCCTGTAATCCCATATGGCCCCTGTGCTGCCAGGGGAGATTTCTGAGCATAGAGCCAGGGGTAACCCCTGAGTGCTGCCAGGTGTGACCCAAAAACAAAAACAAAAATTCTTCCCTTTCTCTTACATCTCTTTTAGTTTTTCAATTTTCTTTTCTTTTTTTTTTTTTTTTTGAAAAAAAGATGTTGCTTTGGTCTTCCTAAAAAATGTATTATTATCAGTTATGTCAACTATGTAATGCATTTTCTTTAAATAAATTAATTTAAAAAAGGAAAAAATAGAAAGAACGGTTTTGGAAAAGATCCATATCAGTGAGAAATTTGCATCGCAACTTGACGAGTCTACTGATATCAGTAGACATGCTCTACCCTTGGCCAATGTGCTTTTTGAGGATGGTGATTTGATTAAAGAAAATTTCTTTTTCTGCAAGGCATTACCAGAAAAAAACAACAGAAGAAGAAATTTTTCGGGTCACATCACAATACCTTGAACAAGAAGAACTTAATTGGGAAAACTGCACAAGTGTCGCACTGATGAAGCTGCAGCCATGGCCGGGCTTTGTAAGCAGAATGAAGAAAAGAAATCCAGATATGATTGTTATGCATTATTATTTTACACCGTGAGGCCCTCGTAACCAAGACCTTACTAGAAGACCTAGTTCCTGTGTTGGATGATGATGTGCTCGTGGTAAACTTTGTAAAGTCACAACGCATGAAGTTGCACGTTTGCAGTTTTGTGTGAGGAGATAGGAGCGAAGCATAAAACCTGGCTCTTTTATACAGAGGTCAGGTTGTTGTCGAGTGGCAAGGTCTTGGTTTGTGTGTAGGAGGAATTTAAAGTGTTTCTGACAAATGAGAAGTCAGATTACGCAAAGCTGCTTGCAACTGATGAGTGGTGTGCAAGGCTGGCATACCTGGCAGAGATTTGTCATCATCTGAATGAACTGAACACATGAATGCAAGGCAGAAATGAAAACCTGCTTACAAGTACAGATAAAATAAGTAGATTCTGTTTAAAGGTGCAACTCTGGCATCAGCACATGGAAAGTGGCAATCTTGAAATGTTCACTCTCACCAAGCAATGGCAAGGTGTTGACACTGCTGCACTGTGTGAGGTAATAGTTGAACACTTAAAAACTCTCGAGAAGTTGTCCTTTTATTTCTCTCCAGTCTCCACTGAATGCCGTGACTGGGTTAGGGGCCCTGATAGCTCAGCATCAGTTGGTGAAAAGGACATGACTTTACAGGCGCAGGAGGAACTAACTGAACTGAGACAGAATCGTGGTTTCAAGTTAAGATCTGCTGATCTACCTTTGGGCAGTTTTTGGTCGGAGACTGCCAAGGAGTTCCCGTTCTGGCAAACAAAGCCATTTTGACATTGCTCCCATTTTGCACTACATATCTGTGTGGGATGAGCTTTTCTTTTTTTTTGTTTTTGTTTTTTGTTTTTGTTTTTGGGCCACACCCGGCGATGCTCAGGGGTTACTCCTGGCTGTCTGCTCAGAAATAGCTCCTGGCAGGCACAGGGGACCATATGGGACACCGGGATTCGAACCAACCACCTTTGGTCCTGGATCGGCTGCTTGCAAGGCAAACGCCGCTGTGCTATCTCTCCGGGCCGGGATGAGCTTTTCAAGCCTGATTGCTATAAAAACTAAAGGCAGAGACTGAGAGCTGTTGATGAAGAGCTATGTGTGTGTCTTTCTTCGATTCCTGCCAGAATATCAGCTTTGTGTTCAGACAAACAGGCCCAGGTTTTGCACTGAGTAAGTGAACAGAAATATGAACAATCATAAAATAATTTGTTTATTTGATTCCTATTTGATTCAAGAAAATTACTTTTTATATAGTCAATATAGGCACACAGTTAATTTTTTTTTAACGTTTTCTAATGGTGGTGTGCCTCGTGATTTTTTTTTTTTCATGAAAAAAGTTGCCTTTGGGAGGCCAGAGAGATAGCATGGAGGTAAGTGCAGAGCCAGGAGTAACCCCTGAGCACTGCCAGGTGTGACTCAAAAACAAAAACAAGGGGCCGGAGAGATAGCATGGAGGTAAGGCGTTTGCCTTTCATACAGGTCAATGGTTCAAATCCTGGCATCCCATATGGTCCCCTGAGCCTGCCAGGAGTGATTTCTGAGTGTGGAGCCAGGAGTAACCCCTGACCACGGCAGGGTATGACCCAAAAACCAAAACAGAAAAAAGAAAAAGAAAAAAGAAACAATATGGGAGGGGCCGGAGAGATAGCATGGAGGTAGAGAGTTTGCCTTGCATGCAGGACAGTGGTTCAAATCCCAGCATCCCTAGGCCTGCCAGGAGTGATTTCTCAGCGTAGAGCCAGGAGTAACCCCTGAGAGCTGCCAGGTGTGATTCCCCCCCCCAAAAAAAAAGGAACAATAGGGGCCAGAGAGATGCACAGCAGTAAGGCATTGCAAGTGGCCGACCAAGAACCAAAGGTAGTTCAAATCCCGGCATCCTATATGTTCCCCCGTGCCTACCAGGAGCGATTTCTGAGCAGAGAGCCAGGAGTAACCCCTGAGCACCGCTGGGTGTGACCCAAAAACAAAAAAACAAACAAACAAAAAAGAAAAAATAGGAGCTGGAGAGATAGCATGGAGGTAGAGCGTTTGCTTTGCATGCAGGACAGTGTTTCGAATCCAAGCTCCCATATGATCCCCGAGTCTGCCAGGAGCGATTTCTGAACTTACAGCCAGGAGTAACCCCTGAGCACTGCCGGGTGTGACCCAAAAACCAAAAGCAAAAAATAAATAAATAAATAAATAAAGTTAAGAAACAGTGCTGAGGTCGCTGCTGACTGCCCTCTGGAAATAGGCCAGATAATCGGCTGCAGTTCAGTGGACCTGCTAGGATTCACACAAAGGGACCATTTCCAGGCCTGAAACTGAACAGAGGACAGCAACATGGATGAATCCCAAAGACACTACATTAAGTAAAAGAAGGCAAATGTCAAAGTTTGAGAAGGCAGTCTGTGTGCATGACAAATGAAAGCAGGAACATGCTGTGAAGGATGTGAAACCAGGCAGGAGGATGTGACAGGGCAGGGCTTCCTGGGGAGTCAGCAAGCAGCTTCCCAATGGGGCTCACTTCGACAATGTGCTGTGCACTTGTGGCTTACTTGTCCTATATTTTTTCACAAGGGACAGGGGATCACACCAGGGGTCACTCCAGTGGTGCCAGGGCAAATCTGGGCTTCCCTCGTGCAGAAGGCAAACTTCCACAAACCCTCCCCTTCCCCTCTCACAGAAGAGAACAAAGGATACCCGTTGGCTCTGAGCAGCTCAAGGGGAACCCAGGACCTCAAATCTAAAAGGCCTGAGCAGAGGAAGTTGGCAGGTAAAGTGGGCGTCTGCTGAGTCCCCAATTTCCCCCAGAGAGAAGAGCTGGAAAATAGTTTGATGGCACGGCCCCTACCCCCAAACAGGAACCCCCAGGCTCCTGGAGGGGCAGCACAGAGCAGAATGTGTGTCCAAGGGGGCATCCAGGTCCATGCCACGACTGAGGACAGCCTATGGACATCCACAGGAAACCCAGTGGTCACAGGCCCCAGACCTTCTGACACCAGCACTGACACAGCGTGGGCCACAGTGTGGTAACCAGAGGCCAGTCTTTATATTTTGGGGCTCTCTAAATACTTCTCTTTAACTAGAGATGTTGGTCTCCTCAGTGCCAGAGCACAGATCTGCAGGCAGAATGCCCAGTTTTTGTCCTGGCTTAACAGGGTCCCCCAGTAGTCCCAAACCAGAAAACTCAATCAGAGATCACTTTTACAGACAACATGGACACTCACTGCTCTGTCTATAAAAGGCTCGCAGGCCCTTGGCTTCCCAAGTGTCAGGGCTGCTACTAAGTGAGCCCCATCTCTAAGACCATCATGACTCCTGGCAAGTTGGTAGAGCCTCACTAAACTTGTTTCCCTGCCTAGAAAATGGGTGCATGGAGCTGTTTCCTTGGACAGGACCTGGGTCTGCTGCAGCTTAATCCCTTCAGCATGGAGCCCAGGACCAAAGCAGAGATGCAAGTTAGGCAGGCCTCCTGTACCCTGTGATGCCTGTGAGCAGTGATGAACTAGTCAGTGTCTTGGCCCATCACTGTGATTGAGTGAGTGGCTGACCCGGCCTCTCTCACACTCCTCCACCTTCTTGCCTGTCAAATGGGTCAAGAGCAGGGCACAGGCTCAACAGTAGAGCAGCTGCCTAGCATGTATGAGGCCCTAGGTTTGAGCCCCAGTATCACAGGAATAAATATAAATTCAGTTCAACGGGCTTGTGCTCCCCAAGAGCTGTCAGGAATGAGTTCAGAGTTAGAGGCAGGTCCTGAGTACCTCTGAGTGCGGCCCAAAACCCCAAAGAAAGAACATTTCAATAGTACCATAGCAGTTCTGTGTGGGATCCAGCAACACTCACTCCAACCCTGTGTGGACCAGAACTTTTCCAGGACCCCATGCTGTTCCCCCCTCATCACTCATCACATGCCCAAGTTCACTCACATGAGAGGCAGACCCAGGGTTGAAAGATGAGGTAGGGTCAGGAAAGCACTAACAACCTGCTCTGGGCAACTCTCCTAACTCAAGCCTCTTCCATCGTATTTCAGCACAAAGGCCATCACCTCCACAGTCTGAGAATCCTGGGAACTCCTTAGAGTCCACCTCTTTCATTCACAATTGTCGGGACCAGAGTGATAGATAGCATGGCAGTAGGGCATTTGTCTTGTATGCGGACGACCCAGGATGGACCTGGGTTTGATCCCCGGCATCCCATAAGGTCCCCTGAGCCTGCCGGGAGCGATTTCTGAGTGCAAAGCCAGGAGTAACCTGAGGGCTATCAGGTGTGGCCCAAAAACCAAAACAAAAAAACAAACATTCACAAGTGTCCCAAGAAGTGAAACTGCATCCACAGTGGGGTATGGCATCTGAGCTGGTATGTCAAAGCAATCTGAGGATAGATAGCAGAGGAGGTAGCCTGGAGCAGGACCACAAAATATATCCGTGGCAGTCATGCCCATAGCCTTCCACAGAACTGTGGTTGCACCCACAGGCTCCCTGGCCACACCCCAAGGGTATAGCTGTCCTGAGTGCCAACAGAGATGAGTCACATGGACCTGGGGACTCTGCCAGCCTCTGACCTCAAGCAATTGTTTTCCCCAACAGGCATTTGGGCCTGATTGCCTTGGATCATGTGACACAGCAGGGCTAGGCCTGAGCAGGACATCACGCAGGAGACTCAGGACTCTGGTGGCTCAACCCACCAACCCCCCAGGCCGAATAGGGCACACACCCAATGTCTTATTCTCCCAGGAGCTTGGAGCTGGGTGCTGCATGTCAGACAACGGGCCTGTTGGGCAGTGACAGCTGGACCAGGCCTGCAGGCAGCTCATCAAGTGTGTTGTGAACCCACCCAACACAAGAACAGACACAGAAACTAGAGCAACAGTACAGTGGGGAGGGTACCTGCCTTACACATTGCCAGCCTGGGCTCGATCTCTGGCTTTCCATATGGTTCTGCTAGGAGTGACTGCTGAGTGCAGATAGAAGTAAGCCCTAAGCACCGCTGGGTATAGTCCCAGAACCAAAAAATTTAATAAAGAGATGCAGACGGGTCTCTGCTCTGGGGCAGCCTGACGACAGACCATGGTGACAGAGCCTCGAGTTCCCATGTTTGGAGCCTGCTCCATGGGCCGAGTACAAGGCCATATTGGGAGTCGGATGCTTGCTCCTTCCCAAGGAAGCCCATTGGGCCTGCTGCTGACCATAGTCCAGTGTGCTTTATTGCTGGGTGCCCTTGCAGCACTGCCTGTCCTTGGAGGCCCTGGGACCAGGCCCTGCCCTGTCCCAAATGCCCACACCATGCCAGCTCTAGGGCAGCGTGGAAGAGAGGGGCAATCTGAGAGCCCCAGAGTGGTGGGCTGGGCTAGCAGGACAGAGTCCGGACCTCGGCAGCCCCAATCGCCAGCAGGGCCTGGCTGGCAGGGCCCGACCTGGAGGTTTTTCCAGGGTTCTTTGTGAAGCATCAGGTTCCCCGGCTGTGGCTCCTGCTCATCTCCTGCCACCGGTGAGTCTCACTGCTAGGTCGCAGAGTCACGGGCTCCAGGCAGGGCTCCAGGTGGGCAGTGTCACTGGGGACCCACGTAGCCGTAAGGACGCTGGAGCACCAGGCTCTGGTGGCTGGGCAGCGTGTGGGTGGAGTAGTGCTCCACGAGGCTGCCCATGCTCGAGAACAGGACCTCGCCCTCCAGGTAGAATTTAGAGTCCTGAGGAAGCCAGACAGGGCAGAGTCAGGGACCTAAGCAGTCTGCTTTGGCTGATTCCCACCATTTCCTCCCTGCCCACAAGAGGGGACCCAGACCCAGCTCAGCCAAGTCCAGAGGTATGGGTAGAGTACACCCCTAGAAGAGGTGAGGGAGGCTGAGGCCATGACAGGTCCCAGAGTACTACCTGGCCTGTCCCTTGCCACAGAGCAGCCCAGCTTACCTTCTCAAAGATACGGTAGTTCCTCACTTTGCTGCAAGTCTCGTCCCAGACGACCAGGACCTGTGGTGGGATCAGGGTTCAGTTCAGGAGTACAAAGCCCAGAACAAGGGTGGGTGCCACACAGAAACAGGATCCCCCACGAGGGACCCCTCTGGGACCCCAAAGAACAGGGACGGGTGACTGGTCCACCCTGCAATCATCCGGACAGGTAGGAGAGAGGCTGGCCAAGAGAACCAGGGACACAGAGGATTACAACCTCCATAAGGCCTCAAATCCTGGCCCCCTCCCCATTTTGCCCTCCCCACTCCCATTTGCACACATGGTGACCCACCTTTCCTGACTTGGTGGAGGAGTTCCGGAGGCAGTAAAGACCATCCCGGGGTTCCCCGCCAGGGCTCGAGGATTTGAACAATCTGCAACCAAAGAACCACACTGAATGGGGCTAGACTGCTCCCCGCCTCTGACCCCTCTATCCCTCCAAACTGGAACTCACAACTACACAGTGCCAGGAGCCAGAGGGATACTGACCTTTCTACCTCACAGGATTCAGTGGTGTTGATGAAAATGGAACTGGGCAAGGACACCTGGAGAGACAGAGACCTAGAGTGAGGCTCTGAGAGGCTCACAGCTACAACCCTGCACAGAGTCCAGACTCCTAATGTTGAGGGTATGAGGCTCTGTGGGATGCTTAAAGGTGGACCCCTGCACGCAGACTCCAAACGCCTCTGCTGAGGGTCCGGATGAGGGAAGCGCTGCACCTCTGGGCCCCTTGGCCTTCCTTGCCTTCTCGTAATCCTCGTCTGAGTCATCCCTGCTAGGGGCGGGCATCGCCTGCCAGGACTTTTCGAAGGAGAAGCTTCGGAAACTCTGCCCATCGGGTGGCGATCGCCTGCGGGCACAGGAGAGAGGCATGCGCCCATGGGCTGAGGAAAGAAGCCAGCACCGCTCTGGGCTGTCCGAGCAGGAGCACTGAGGAATGGGGGCAGGAATGTGGACCCTGGTTGGGGTAACAAGTTGGGAACTCAGCTCTCACACCGCTCCCTGCAGGGCCTTAGAGAGGATGAGGTATAAGTGGGGCGGGTCAGGTAACATGCAAACAGGGGTCCCCCTGCATCCCCAAGGGGTGTCCAGTGGTCCCAGCCTCTGGGGCTTCCAGGGAATTCTAGAACCCTTTGGACACCTATGGACAAATGACTAGGACTCGGGGTTCACTTCTCTGTACCCAACAATCACAGTGTGAGACAAGGCTCCTCAAGCATCCTGGTCCTAGGGCATGGTGCTCATGGAGGACTGGGGGCCTAAACAGGCGTGAGCAACCCTGACCCTACCTTCCAGGCCACCTATCCAGCTGTAGCCTCACTCCTGGAGCAGCTGCCCTTTCCTGCAATCCCCATGGGAGAGAGGGCCAGGCAAGGCTAGGCAGGGCCGAGGACAGCCGGGTAGGGCCAATACAGCCTGCCCGCCTACAGAGGCAGCAGTCCCTGGAGATCTTCTGGGCACTCCAACCTACTCCCACCGCACTGGCCACTCTACCATGGCTCAGGGGATACCCACATCTCTGGGTCCAGTACAGAAATCTCCAGGCACTGTGGAGGGTTCAACTCACTGCAGGTGGGGCACAGATGGCTTCTCCGTCTTGGGCAGGGGTGGTGGCCGGTCATCAGGGCCATCGGGCTGAGGCAGCTTCAGCACAGGCGGCCTGCGTACCACGGGGGGCACAAAGGGCTCAGGCCTGGCAGTCTCTTTCCAGGGAGTGTCACTGACTCCCTTCGGGAACTTGGGCTTATTGGCAGGCACAGGAGGGGGTACTGCCAGGGGCTTAGGCATGGGTGGCCTCCGGGGAGTCAGGTGAAAGGACTTGAGCTTGTCACAGTTCCTGGAGGCGACAGTGGTGGTGTTGGTGACGTGGGAGGGGCAGGAGGCCACTGGGATGGGAGCGTGGGTATCCAGGCTGGGATCACAGGGTTCCTGGAAGCAAGGGAGCTTCCGCAGGTTGGGTGCCAAGACTGTGCCGGCCAGTGGGGGGTCACTGAGCCTGCGGGAGGCAGCAGGAGCCCAAGAGCCTAGCTCAGCCTGCCTGTGCCCCAGCAGGTCTATCTTGGTGGTGTCAGAGATAAAACCCACGTTGGGAAGGCTGCGCTTCGGGGGTGGGGGAGGCAGCAGGGGGCTCGGGCCCTTGGAAGTGAAAGAGTGGGCGCGAGGCATGTCAAAGAAGGCCGGCTTCCGGGGTGTGGGCACAGGGGGTGGGGGGTAGGCTGGAGGGTGGCTCAGGGCATCTGCACAACAGAGAACAATGGGCATAGGTTAGGGACACTGTGCCCACACTACCAGGCTCTCCCACAATTCCCCCAGATAGCCTATGCAAGTTCCCTAAAGTCAGGGCAACCACAGGGGTGTCTGAGGAGGGAAGAAAAAAGCTTGTGAATTCGCCACTGCCAGGAGGCCTGGGCAGGGCTGGAAACAAAAGTTGACTTGGGACAAAATGAGAATGAGTAGGATGCAAGAGGGCACTCAGAAGAGGTGTGGGGTTCCAGGAAGGGATTTCGAAAAATGTTCACCAGAGCTGGAGTGATAACACAGCGGGCAGGGCATTTGCCTTGCACATAGCTGACCCAGGTTCAATCTCCGGAATCCCATTGGGTGCCCCGAGCACTGCCAGAAATGATTCCTAAATACAGAGCCAGAAGTAACTCCTGAGCACTGAGCACCTATTGGGGTGGCTCCAGCACAAAAAAAGAAAGATAGGGCCAGAGAGATAGCATGGAGGTAAGGCGTTTGCCTTTCATGCAGAAGGTCACTGGTTCAAATCCCGGCATCCCATATGGTCCCCTGAGCCTGCCAGGAGCAATTTCTGAGCATAGAGCCAGGAGTAATCCCTGAGCACAGCCAGGTGTGACCCAGAAAAAAAAAAGCAAACTGAAAAAGGAAAGATGTCCTTTGGGTCACTGGTGCAGCTGTGGCCAGAGAGCAGGAGGCTTTGAGCTCACTGGTGGGCTGAGGGACAGCTCCAGGGGAGCATTGCTCCTGGGCTGCAGGAGGCATGTGAACCCCAAGAAGAGGATGTGGGAGAAATCTGGGAAAAAGTGAAGATAATGTGGTGCAGAGAAACACTCCAAGGATCCCCAAGGGACATGGCTACAGGCCGGTCTCCCTTGGGGCCTGGGGTTTGGCCTTGAGAGGCCCCATAAGGGGTCCTTTCCCTTTGTTCCCAGGGTCACCCCTCAGCGTTTGCCCAAAGAGAGAAGTGGAGGCCCTGGGTGTTGAGGCAAGGCCAGACCCCTCAGGCTCCCTGCGGACCCTCCCCTCCTAAACGGCCCCTACCTTCAAGTGGGGATGGCTCTGGTGAGTCAGGTTCCATGTATGACTCTTCCTCATCATCTTGCTCATAATCTGCAGAGTAGGCATCATGAATAGGAGGGCCAAGGGGACCCCACAGAGTTCAGGCAAGGAGGCCAGGTTACTGAAGTATGGGACAGAAGACCCCCAGAAATCAGAGGTTCCCCTGCCCCAGAGCTACCTGGAAGCTGCATACTGGGTGAAACTGTATCTCACCTTCATTGTCTGTGGGGTATGGCGACAGGCTGATGTCTACAGGTCGCTCTACTGCACCATAGAAGCTATCGGAGTCGGAGCTGGAGTCGCTGAGAGTAGAGGTGAATGTGTGAACAGCAGCGAAGTGTGCCCAATGTCATGGGCATGGACACCCGGTGTCCACACACATACAGCACACACAGACATATACACACATGCTCCCCCACACACAAATACACATGCAGACCTACGGGCACACACATACATATAGCATACATGCACCGAGACAAGCACACACAAAAGCAGACAAACACACATCCCACAGACACAGATGTTGGATTAGAACCAGTTTTCTCCCTAAATCAAGATGGCTTCCTCTTTACATGTCAAAAACTCACTTAGATGGCAGTCCCTTTGCCTTCACTCCCTCACCCATGGAGGGGGGGTGTGGATTTAGGACCACACATTGGATTATTTCCTGCTGCAACTCATGCTCCGGTCTGGAGCAGAAGAAGGGGTCTCCTTCTCCCTGGAGTGGGATTACAGTATGTAGAACCTTTACACATAGACACCCACACACACACCTGAGGCACGCAGATACACCGCACTGATACACACAGATCTGAGGGCACACACAGCATACATTCACCCCAGGCACATATACACATACAAGGCAGACAAACACAGACACACAGACACACACACCCCTAGTCACATACCCCACAGACACACAAAGACCCTCAGGCACACACACACAAATGTCCCATAGACAGAGCTGAGTGATAGCACAGCAGTAGGGCATTTGCCTTGTGCACAGCTGATCCAGGACGGACCTCGGTTCGATGCCCAGAATCCCATATAGTCCCCCAAGCCAGGAGTAACCCCTGAGCATCACTGGGTATGGCACAAAAACAAACAAACAAACAAACAAATCCCTTAGACACCACACTCACAGACTCCCAAACACACACACTCACAGACACATGAACCCCTGTGGCCACAGCCCAGGAACCCTCTGAACCCACCTGGTGTCCAGGGATAGCTCCTTCTTCTCCTGGCAGTAGCCGATCTCCCGACGCAGTAAGACCATCCAGCTCTGAGGGCAGCCAGGGTCATGGTCAGGGTGGGCGCAGGCAGCCCGAGTCCCTCCCCCTTCCAAGGCTGGTCTGGGTCACCCTGGGTTCTGGCGGAGAGTGGGGCGCCAATGGAGCAGTTGGAGGTCCAACCCCCTGACTGCACTTGCCTGCCCCTGTGCCCACCAGCCCTGACTGCCCCCGCCACCTTGCGCTCCTCCTCAGAGGCTGCAGAGAAGAACCAGGTGCGGTGCTTCTTGCTGATGTGGATGATCTTGAAGGGGAAGACATTGTTGGATGTGGTCTCCTCGGCCGCACGCATCACCCTGCCAGCACAGAGCCCATGTTCCCCACGCGCTTCCTGCTACCCCTACATCTGGCACAGGACACAGATGGGCATCCCTGTGTCCCCCAGGAAGGTGCAGCAAGTCCCATCAAGTACCCCACTTCCCCACTTCAGGGAAAAGAGTGTCAGTGGCTAGTCCTGTCAATCAGAATGTGGGCTTGGGAGGGAAGATGCTGTAAAGTACATCTGGGGAGCACTGGGGAGGTAGGGAGCATGAAATGTGTGTTCCCCACAGTGCTGGTCTCCTAGTGTCTACTGCATGCAGCCAGAGGGGTCCCGGGCATCCTCCCTCCTCCATAGCAGAAATGGGGGCCTGAGCTGGCACTGGCCCCCACAGAGTTTGTGGCTGGGCTGGGGATCAGGGCCGAAGTCATGGTGGAACCCCAGGGCCTGGAAAGAAGTGGGTGCCTCAGGCCTAGGGACCTTGAAACTAGAGGGACACAGAAGCCCTGCGTGGCTCCATAGGGACCCTGGGCATCAGTCCAGTTGGGCCCAGAACAGACCATGTTAGAGGGGCAAGAGAGGCAGGGAGCAGGACACGGGTCTACGTGTAGAGTGAGATCACTCCGCCTGCATGCCATTTGGATCAACCTGGTCAGAGTGCAGGACGGAAGGTCTGGTCTGACTGAACCTGAGCCTCAGGCTGCAGGGCTGGGGAGGGCAGGGGGGAAGTGGGAGGGGTAAGGGGTGGCTGGTCACCCACCGGTTGTATCCACTCAGCGAGAAGGCTCCCTGTGGGGAGGCTGACGTGCTGCTTTTGAAGTAGTACACACAGCGCTTGTGAATGATGACAAAGCGCAGGGGCCCTGTGGAGGGGTGGGAGAGGCTGAGCCCTGCAGTCCCAGAAAGGGACTGTGGGCAGGTGGCTGGGATGCCGAGTGGGGCCACCCTCCACCTGGCCAGGCTTCCCAGGCTGCATGAGTTCCTCCATTCTACAATGAGAAGGGAGCTGGGACAGGTACAAGGAGATGCCCCACCCACACCCAGGAAAGCCAAGTAGCCTAGTGCAGGCCCTTCATGCGTCTGGCCAAAGAGCCTGAGAGCCCAGGGCTGCTCAGAGGCAGGCCAGGAAGGGTGCTGCGGACTAAGACTGAGGCCACTGGCTGGGCAGTGAAGACCCATGCTGGACCTGTTCCCACCCACTGTGCAACCCAGGCTCCCGCTAGGGGACCGACCATGGCTAAAAACAGACCCACAGTAAAAACAGACTAGTATGGGCATCCAGAGACCTCAGCCCCATTTTTAGCCTTGCCCACCACCACCATTAGCTCCCTTTCTTCCCCTCAGCCCTGTCCCCTCCCCCTCAGGGCAGGGCTGAGGGGGAGAGATGGGGCATGTGCACTCAGGAATCCCTCCTAGCCCCCTGGGAGGACCACACAGGGTGCAGAATATGGATCCAGGTGGGCCACGTGCAGACAAGCCACCCCCCTGCCCTCAGCACCCACTAACTCACATTTGAGCAGCTGCAACTGGGTACCTCCTTTCTTGTGCAGGTAGCCTGCCTTGGCCACGCCACCAGGCATAGTAAGCAGGTTCTGGGCACCAATGGCCTTCATGGGCACAGGCCAGTGCATCTCTTCGGACGCCATGAAGCTGCAGGGCAGAATGGAAATGCTTCTGTGAAGCAGAGGACAGATCCATGCGGGTCCCCCACAGCATGAGGCAAGAGACCCTCTTCAGAAATGAGGACTACAGGAAGGAAGAAGAGTCCTCATCCTTGCCAGCTCTGCCTGCATTGGGGACCCTCCAAAACACTGAGATGCCCAACTATCCCCCTCACCAGTGTATTCCAAGCATATCCTCTGAGCTCAGGAACTCAGGAATGGGTCAGAGCAATAGCAGAGGTAGTACATTTGCCTTGCACGCAGCCGACCCAGGACGGACCTGGATTTGATCCCCGGTGTCTGATATGCTCCCCCAAGCCAGGAGCGATTTCCTAGCACATAGCCAAGATTACCCGAGTGTCACTGGATGTGGCCCAAAATCAAAACAAAACAAAAAAAAAAGAACTCAGGAATCCTGGCCCAAGAAAGTCCAGAACCAGGGGAACTCATCAAGGGACCTGCTGGAGACAGGAAGTTAGTGAGTGGTTCCAGGAAGAGGTGATTGAAGAGGCAGTTAAAAAGCTTCAAGAGCTAGAGAGATAGCATGGAGGTAAAGTGTTTGCCTTGCATGCAGAAGGACGGTGGTTAGAATCCGGGCATCCCATATGGTCCCCCACGCCTGCCAGGAGTGATTTCTGAGCATAGAGCCAGGAGTAACCCTTGGGCGCTGATAGGTGTGACCCAAAAAAAAAAAAAAAAAAAAGCTTCGAGAGGGCCCAGAGAGACAGCACAATGGTAAAGTGTTTGCCTTCCACGCAGCTGATCCAGGACATTCGGTAGTTTGAATCCTGGCATTCCATATAGTCCCTATGCCTGGCAGGAGCGATTTCCGAGCGCAGAGCCAGGAGTAAACCCTGAGCGCCAACAGGTGTGACCCAAAACCCAAAAAAAAGTAGATAAATAAATAAAAATCAAAAAGTTCAAGAGCTGGTGCCCTCGTGCCGTCCTGCCACCCCAAGCTCTGCTCCTCAGCAGATGGCATCAGGGAAATATTTGCTCCCATATCCTACCCTCTGCTCCTCACTCTTCTTCCTTTTAGCCTCTTTTCTCTTCCCTTCCTTCCTTTCCTTTTTTTCTCCTTTTACTTTCCTTTTTTAAATTTGTGTTGTTTTTGGTGCTCAGGGATTACTCCAGCTTCTGCAATGGGGCCACTTCTGGTGGGGGGTAGGGGCATACCTCGGTCAGCCCCGTCCAATATCCCTGTCCTGTTTCCTTTTCTTAGGTCCTAGGGCAGGAGAAGGGATCTCTAGGTGGCCCCAGTCCCAGGTCAGGCCTCGTGAGGACATGGGAATGTGGGTGTCCGCGGACACTGGGTTGGGGCCCCTCCAGCCCTGCCAGCCAGGCGGCCTCGCCCACCCCAGCCCAGCCCAGCCCAGGCTCCGGCTGCCCTCCTCGCGAGGAGATGCTGGGCTCCGACGGTGCACCGAGACGAGCCGGCACCCCACCCGCAGAGCCGGGACAGCCCCTGCAGCCAAGGCCGGTCCACGGGAACAAAGGCGCGGACCCCCGGCCTGCGCCCCAGCCACGCCTGCCTTTGTTCTCAGTACTCACGGGCTCCGCGCAGCCGCCCGTCTGCCCCGAGCGCATCGGCACGGCCCGGGGCCCCGCGGGTCCCGCCGACCCCAGCTGCCCGGCCCGCACTCCGCACCGGCCATCGCCCGGGTCCGGTCCGGCCGCCCGCTCCGGCTCCGCCCCGGCCAGCGGACGCGCAGGTGAGACGCCCCTCCGCCCAGCGGCCCGGCCCCAGCACAACGCACAGGGCGCTGGTCTTCCAGGGAAAAGTGGACCCTGCACCCAGGCTACAGCTACAGAGCTGGGGGCCCGGAGAGATAGCACAGCGGCTTTGCCTTGCAAGCAGCCGACCCAGGACCCAAGGTGGTTGGTTCGAATCCCGGTGTCCCATAGGGTCCCCCGTGCCTGCCAGGAGCTATTTCTGAGCAGACAGCCAGGAGTGACCCCTGAGCATCGCCGGGTATGGCACAAAAACAAAAGCAAAAACAAACAGCTACAGAGCTGGGGGGCCCTGGCACTGCAGGCCAGGTCCCCTTTCCTGCTTCTGACGCCCCTGGGGTTCTCGGGGTCCCCTCCACCCCTTCCAGGCTCCACCTCCCCCCTCACACCTCCTGGACCCCACCTCAGGGTCCTGCCACCCAGCCCTTCTGCAGCCCCCCACTGGGTGCGAGTGTGTCAACGGATGTGTCTGAGCTTATGTGAGGTGGGAGAACAAGTGCACAAGTGCGTGGGGGTCGCTGTGAGGTGCGCACAGGATGGATGGGAATATGAGTGTGTGTGTACATGTGAGGGATGTCAGGAAAGGAATGTTTTTTGTTTGTTTGTTTGTTTGTTTTGGTTTTTGGGTCACACCCGGCAGCACTCAGGGGTTCCTCCTGGATCTACACTCAGAAATCGCTCCTGGCAGGCTGGGGGACCACATGGGATGCCGGGGTTTGAACCACTGTCCTTCTGCACCATGCAAGGCAAATGCCTTACCTCCATGCTATCTCTCTGGCCCCATGAGAGAAGGAATGTGAGCCTATGTGGGAACACATGTGAAGGATGTATGTATGAGTCTATGTGAGGGATGTAAGCATGCGTGAGAGTCCATGTCAGAGGTCTTTGTGACTGTGAGTCCATGAAGGATGTATGAGCGTGTGAGTCCGTGTGTGAATGTGTGTTCGTACAATCTGCACGCCTTGGCACCTGCTCTCCACACTCTGTCTCTATATCTAGGCTCCCACCACCCCTCCGAACTAAGGTTGGTCTGGGGAGGTGACCCTGAGCAGGGGGTTGAGGATGCGGTTGCAGATCCAAGGACCTCAGTCCAGGGTATGTGGTCACAGCTTACTCTCTGTCCTGTATGAGGCACTGACGTGAGCTCCTGCAGTAGTGTCTCTGATGCCTGCACACCAGGCCCTGCTGGGCCCGAAGTGACCACAGTGTAGGGGTTACTGTCAGGGGTGACCAACTTGAGGCCGGAGGAGCCACAGGCTGGGGGAGGTGTCCCACCTCAGAGAGGTCAGGTCCCTCAGTGGGCCGGTTCACACGCCTGCACACACAAATGCCATGTGTCATACGCAGGGAATGCACACACCTTTTTACATAACACACAGGTGCACACAGAATGCACAATTCTCACGTCCGTTCACATGATCACAGAGTATGCAGGTAATTCACGCATGCACACCATGCTTGTTCACATGTACACTCATACAAATGCCACATGTATACATGCAACCACACACATGTACATGTGTGAGCACACAGTCACATACAGGCAGCAAAACCTGGCCAGCTCCCTCACAGCTGCCTGCACTGCCCAGCGTGGCTTGCATAGGCAGAACCCATCGGCTGGAGCTTGCTGTGCTGGGTCAACCAAGAGCACGAGGCTCTCCAGGCACACAGGAGGCTCACAGCAGTCCAGCCCAAATTCTCAGGCTTCACTGAGTCCCATAGGGTGCCTGTCCCTGGATGCTGGCTGCCCCTGGCTACCCTGGGCTCACGCCATGCCCTGTCCTCTTGGGGCTCCCTAGAGCCAAAGACCCATAGCCCCCATCAGAGGGCCCAGCTCATCCTCTGCCCCCCGCAGCTACCATGCAGTGCCCAAGCCTGACCTGAGAGTATTGACCCAGCACATGGTTCTCCTGCAGGGCTCAGGGCTGCTGGCCAGGGATGGGAGGACAGAGCCATGTGGCTCCAGGGTCCCCAAAGTGGAGTAGAGGTGGCATCTCCCGGGCTGTGGCCCACACACGGCCCCGAGAGCTGCTGCTGGTACCACGCCCAGGTCGTGACCACTTCCTCCCTGGGCTTCCTGCATGGGTCTGACTTCTTGCAGGTCTGCAGGCTGCTAAGTCTGCTGGCCACAGCCTGGCCCCCCTCTGCCTCTCAGCATCACCCACACACCCCAATAGACCTTCTGGGGACAGAATGGAGTCTGGAACCTTCACTTCGATGCACTTCCCCACCCCATCTGAATTAGGTCCAGAGCAGCTGCCAAGGAACAAGTCAGTAATGCCAGGTCGCACCAGCCCCAGGTGCTCACCCACAGGTGTCCCCAGACCACTGGAAGAGTGCTCTAGAGTGGGAGCACTACAGGACTGAACACTCTGAAGCAAGAAGCACCTCAGGGAGCACCAGTAGCAGATTCCATTTTCCTGTAGTGTCAGGAATTGGGGGGGGGGGGTGTCTCTAGCTTCCAGATGTATCCATCACCTCAGCCTCGACCAGTCCTCATACCACCAAACACCAACTGAGGGCTCCGCCTCACTGCCTCCCACCATCTGTGCTGCCCCCATACCAACCCCACTGTCCACAGGACCTAGCACAGACAGAACTTTGGTAAGGGGGTCTGCCATGGAGGAGGCCACCCTGACTCATATCCTGCTGACAGCTGAGAGAAGCTGGGAAGCAGCCACATTAAATAGAGCAGCAGGAGGGTGTGTGTGTGTGTGTGTGTGTGTGTGTGTGTGTGTGTGTGTGTGTGTGTGTGTGTGTGTGTGTGTGTAAAGGTCCTGGGGTCAGCACAGGGGACAGTAAGGCTGGCTGAGGACTCAGTCCAGCAACACCGCAGGGTCCAGGGGACACTGCAAACAGACCAGCAGATCCCCAGTTTGTCCCAGTGATCTGGAGAACCAGGTACAGAGAGGGACTGACCCAGGCCTCAGGGAGAGCTCAGGTGGCGGTCAGGGGTCAGTCATGGGCACCTGGCCCTGCCTGGCTGTTGTCTCCCTTTCTTTTGCTTTTGTTCATTTGAGGGGGAGTCACACCCAGAGGCACTCAGGGATTACTCCTGGCTGTTTCAGAAATAGCTTCTGGCAGTCTATATGGACCATATAGGATGCTGGGAATCGAACCGGGGTCCATCTGGGGTTGGCTGCATGCAAGGCAAACATCCTACCGCTTTGCTAACGCTCCGGCCCCAGTTTTAGGTGTTTTTTTTAATATCTTTATTTATACAATTTGATTACAAACATGATTGTAGTTGGGTTTCAGTCATATAAAGAACCCCCTCCCCTTTTTTTGTTTTTGGACCACACCCAGTGACGCTCAGGGGTTACTCCTGGCTATGCACTCACTAATCGCTCCTGGCTTGGGGGACCATATGGGACACCAGGGGATCAAACAGCAGTCCATCCTAGGCTAGCACGTGCAAGCTAGACACCTTACCTCTTGCACCACTGCTCCAGCCCCAGTTTATTTATTTTAACTATTTTTTGTGTTTGGTTCGGTTTTGGTCTGGAGCCATATCCAGAAGTGCTCAAGGTTACTCCTAATTCTGTACTCAGGGATCAATCCTGGTGGGTCCAGAGGATCTTTAGGATGTACAGGATAGAACCAAGCTGGCTGTTTGCAAGGCTAGTGCCTTCCCCACTTTGCTATCCCTCTAGCTCCGAAAGTTCCCCCACCCCCGTTTATCCCTCTGCACCCCACCTAGCCTCTGGTCCAGGACAGCACTGGCTGAAGGCCCACAGACTGAGGTCAGGCCCCTTCTGACCTCACCATAGGGGTCAGAGCAGGCCAACAGGCCAGTGCCCTCCTTGGACTGGAACAATGGTGCACTGTGAGGGGCCCCCTGCTGGGCCCTGAGTCACCCAGGGCTGCTCTGAAAAGAGGCCTTCAGGGGACAAACACTCCCCAGTGCTCCCTCTCCAATCCTTCCTCCAGCAGGAGTGGGCGAGACAGGGTTCCAAGGAGCAGCCAGAATCATGTAGAGAAAAGGCTGGAAATGGCTGAAAAGGGCCTCACTTACCAGCAAGGGAGAGACGAACAAAAGGAGTCAGCTGAGGGCTTACTTAGGGTTGGGGGGCTAGGGATCATGCCGGGAGTGACGCCCAAAGAAACAAAAGCCCAGAAAAGAGGTGCAGTGGGGCCGGGAAGGTGGCGCTAGAGGTGTCTGCCTTGCAAGCGATAGCGTAGGACGGACAGCAGTTCGATCCCCCGGCGTCCCATATGGTCCCCCCAAGCCAGGGGCGATTTCTGAGCGCATAGCCAGGAGTAACCCCTGAGCGTCACCGGGTGTGGCCCAAAAACCAAAAAAAAAAAAAAAAAGAAAAGAAAAGAGGTGCAGTGGAAGAGGGAACCCGCCTTGGACCCCAGCCTGAGCCTGGCTCTGGGCCAAGCTGCCAAGTGTCCACTGGCCTGTGGAGCTCTAGGTGCCCTGGACTCAAGGCCCTCGGGGCCAAGAAGGGGCCTCACACTATCATCCCCATTATCCATCACATAGGGTCTCTGGCATCCTGCCAGGTGTGGCACAAAAAACAAAAACTGAACTCCTGCTGGAATTGGGGGCCTGGAGGATGTTTGCCATCCCATAGGGTTCCTGGAGTCTTCCAGGAGAGATTCCTGAAGGCAGAACCAGGAGTAAACCCTTAGTGCCTCTGGTGTGCCCCCAAAATAAAACCTCCTGCAGAAGACCCCCTGCCTGCCTGCATGGGGAAGGGATGGGTCATCCCATGGCTATCCTCCAACGGCTGCCCATCCTTCAGTCCAGGCCACCACCAGCTCAGCCCCTGAATCATACCCCCACCCAGAGGTGCCCAGAGAGCTGGGGGCCAGAGTGGCCTATGGGGCTATCAGGGATAGGACCCCACCCAGCTCACCTTTGCATGGTGCCGCTCGGCCAATGCCACCTCACCTTACTGCCCGGTCAGGGAGGTGAGTGCAGTGGGGCTAAAACTAGGTCCCATGCCAGCCTTCGACCTCTGTGTTGGGAAGGAGGCCATGAAGTTGGGTTACAGCAACACCTGACAACCCTTCCCCCTTCCCATGCTACCCCTGTCATCCCCCACAAGCATGTCCTGGCTGGTCATCCTTCCTCGAACCCCAGCAGGCCCAGAAAAGGGAAGCACCTCCAGCCACAACCTCCTGCTCCAAGTCCGGCCAGGGGGCCACCAGATCCTCCCACATGTGGAGGACTCTTTCTCAACCCCTTTCCTTCCTCACTTCCTGTCCTGCACATGCCGCACTTCCCCCTCCTGGCCTGGGAAGGAGGACGGAAGGGCTAGACAGACAGATCTGGGGTTGTGGGGACATCTGGGACCCCACTCAAGAGCAGACAGAGCATCCAGACCAGCCTGGGCCTTTTCCTAGCAGGCAGGGAGCCCACAAAGTGAGGGTGAGTGAGGGGAATTCTACGGTAAAGGTACAGTGAGGGCACAGCACCCCCTGGGCACAGGCAGGGGAGGTGTCAAGGCCCTAGGCTAGTGCCCATTCCACCACTCAGGGCATGTCAGTCCCCTCCTGTCCTGGGAGAGGGCCCAAGATGCTCACTCTCCTGCCTGCCCCTTTCCAGCACAAAGGAAGGGAGGGTGAGTCAGGGAGGGTGTGCAGAGGTGGACCGTGCCCTGGCTCCAACCAGCGCTATCTCCCACCTGCCCGCTTAGGCCACTCTCTGGAACAGTGATGGCTAACCTTTTTGAGCCCGAGTATCCAAACTGCCGCACAAAACCAAAGAATTTCCTCAAAGTGCCAAGCATGTCAATTAAACCTTAATAACAAGATTTTAGTATCTAAAAACGCTATACATTTTATAAATTTATTAATTGCAACCTTCCCGCGTGCCAGCTGCAAGGCCTTTGCATGCTATAGGTTCGCCATCATGGCTCTGGAACCTTCTCTACCCTCTCCTGTGGCTGCAGAATCATACACCAGCCGTTTCAGGGTTTGGCTCCAGGTCCCCCAAGCTTAGCCTAGGCCTGTGAAGTGTGGGGTGCGGAAGTGGCCAGAACCAGGTCGGATGTGGTCACCCTCTTCCCAGAGCACTGGGCCAGCCTGAGGGAGGCCTGGCGGGGGTGGAAGGGCTGGACCTACCCATGGTGATGGCCAGCAGAAAGCCAGCACCTGCCCCTCCTCGGGCTGGGTCGAGTAGCACCAGGATGTGGTTGGTACTCACACATGCCTGTCCTATGGGGCTCAGGTGAGTAGGAAGAGAGAGAGGACTGGGAGAGCAGGGACGACCAACCCTCCCCCCACACACACACACACACAGCCCATGTGGAGGTTTTGTTTGTTTGTTTTTGTTTTGGGACCTGTGATGCTCAGAAATCACTCCTGACAGGTTCAGGGAACCATATGGGATACTGGGAATCAAACCTGGGTCAACCGCCTGCAAAGAAATGCCGTCCCTGCTGTGCTATCGCTCTAGGCCCCCATGTAAAGTTTAGGGCACTTGTAAGGAACACAACAGAGAAAGTAAGGGGAACAAACACCAGGCAGGAAAGGCACTGTGGATGTTGCCAGTGTCCAGAACACCCTGCCTTGCACACCCCTCTCCACCCACAAGTTTGGGCCCTGCTGGGTATCTCCATGCCAGCAGGAAGCCGGGTGTTGGAGCACTGAAGGACCAACAGCAGCACCCTGAGAAGCCCCAGGGACTGCTCAGTGCCCCCCTTCCACTGCCATCCACAAGGAGGTGCAGCTGAGCCCAGCGATCAGGCTTCCTCTGGGGTCTCTGAGCTGCAGCCCAAATGTCTGTTTCCTTTTGGGGGACTCACAGGATAAAGCCAGACAGCCTTCGCAGGCCCCTCTGAGTTCCAGCAGGCAGGGCCCAGTCCCTTCCCTGCAAGCCTGAACAAGCTCAGGGAGTAGGGGACAGGGTGGGGGTGGGGTGCCAGCCACACAAAGTTTGGGCAGCCAGGGTCAGTCACCTCTGGACCTTGGAGCCACGATGAGCACAAGATTGGCTCCCTGCAGGGTCAGCAGTCAGGAGCAAGGGACAGCCTTCAAGGGTGGGAACCTAGTTTAGGGCCTGGAGAGAAGGAAGGAATGAGGGGCTGCAGGCATTGGGGGCTCACACCTGAGCTAGGGGCCCTGGGGACAGGCGCAAAAGTCCTGACAAGGACACTGGATAGGCCTGCCCAGGAATAAAGGAAGGACCCAGCGTCCGGACACCCCTGTGAGCACCACACCCCCTCACACACCCCAACACAAGGGCTGCCCTGGTAGAACTGGTCCCACTGCCCGCCCTCCACTCATCCTGTCCCATGCCTCACACCATAACCGTGAGGCTACCAAAGGTCTGCATGGGCACTCAGCTGAGTGCCAAATAGCTGAGGCCAGAAAGGCCCAGATCCAGGAGGGTGGGGTCTAGCTGACTCTGCCCACACCTCTCCACCTGAAGCCAAAGTGGCTCTGAGGGGCTGGAGCGGTGGTGCTGTGGTAGGGTGTTTGCCTTGCACGTAGCTGACCCAGGACATACCACGATTTGATCCCCCGGCCTTCCAAATGGTCCCCCAAGCCAAGAGCGATTTCTTTTTTTCTTTTCTTTTTTTTTTTTTTTCTTCTGGTTTTTGGGCCACACCCAGTGACACTCAGGGATTACTCCTAGCTATTCCTCAGAAATTGCTCCTGGCTCGGGGGACCGTATGGGATGCCCGGGTATTGAACCGTGTTCCGTCCTAGGTTAGCACATACAAGGTAAACACCCTACCACCTGTGCCATCGCTCTGGCCCTGCCAAGAGTGAATTCTGAGCACAGAACCAGGAGTAACCCCTGAGCGTCACCCGGTGTGGCCCAAAAACAAACAAAAAAGTAAAAACAAAAAAACACTAAGTGGCCCTGAGGACCAGGGGGACTCGGCCTCTGACTTCCCAGTCTCGCAGGGACCCACCAAGAGATGGATGTGATACTCGGGATGACAGGAAGGAAGCGGGCATGGTCAGCTGGCACCCAACACAGCATCCTGGGAGTAGATGTGGGCCCATGGTGACTCAACATCCAACTGTCCCCTGTCCACGTGAGCAGGAAGATTGAGGCAGCCCCACAAGGCTGGAGCAATTAGACAGCGGAGAAGGCGCTGACCTCTACCAGTGGTCGGCAACCTTTTTTTTCAACTGAGCCAAATCTCGCTAAAACCACGACTGAAATTTATTTTGAGAGCGACACAGGTCGTGCACTGACAGAGGCTAGAAGCAGAGTCCTGACTCCTGGAATGGCTGCCCGGCACACAGAGGAGCCAAATTAAAAGTGTAGGGCCCGGAGAGATAGCACATCGGTGTTTGCCTTGCAAGCAGCTGATCCAGGACCAAAGGTGGTTGGTTTGAATCCCGGTGTCCCATATGGCCCCCCATGCCTGCCAGGAGCTATTCTTAAGCAGACAGCCAAAAGTGACCCCTGAGCACCGCCGGGTGTGACCCAAAAACCAAAAAAAAAAAAAAAAAAAAGTGTAAAGAGCCACATGTGGCTCGCAAGCCGCAGGTTGCTGACCACTGTGAGTCTAGAAGACAGATGACCCAGGCTGAGTTGGGTTCGATCCCCAGCATCCCATAGAGTCCAGGAGTAATTCCTGAGCTCAGAGCCAGGGGCACCCCCTGAGTGCGGCCCCCAAATCCAAATAAATAGATAAATCAAACAGCCTCCATTGAGAGGATCTCCTTATGCAACTGCCCAAGGGCCCTCCGAGAAGGCCGAGCCACTGGCCCTTAGAGAGAGTGCAGAAGCCCTACTATGCCCTCTGTCCACTGCCACCATCGGGCACACACCCAAGTATCCGGGAGTGAGGGCAAGCTGTGCTAGGTTGGGACTCCCTCGTCCCAGCACCCAGACCCTCAGGGTGCCCATCCACCGGGAGGGGAGCCCTTGCATGGTTCCTGTTTGGAAGCGTGTGGCACAGCAGGACAGTACAGGCTGGACGGCTGGGCGGGCAGGTGAGGCCGTGCCAGTCCGCTTGGCTAGAGCACATGAGGAAAGGACACGTCCCGTCCCTCCTGGCCCTGCTGGCCAGGACGGTCCACACGGCCTGGCGGGCCACTCAGACGAGCCCGTCGAGAAAGGAGCAGACGGGGACGAGGCTGGGGCTCGGGGGGCCCGGGAAGGCAGGGCCGCTGGAAGGAAGCAGGTCCCCCACCCTTCCAGCTCGCCGGGGTTCAGCACCCAACGGCCACCCACCCACACGCCGCCGACTTTCTCCATCCGCGGAAAGTCTGGGTGCGCAAAGTGCGGAGAGCGTGGGTGGGTGCCCAGAGGGCCGCGCCCCACCCCGGGGGCACCCGGCGCACCCCAAGCCCGCCAGCGGCCGCAAGGGGGTCCTCACCTGCCAAGGCGGTGCTCCGGGCTCCGGCCCGCCGGGCGCCGCCACCCCGTCGGACGCGCAGTCCGGGCCCAGGGCCCGCGCGCTCGGCTCCCGGACGCGCCTGGCCGGCCCGCCCCGCGCGCACCGACGCCCGGCCCGGCCCGCCCCGCCCCGCCCCTTCCCGGCCCGGCTCCGCCCGCCCAGCCGCCCACTCGGTTCCGTCGCCCGCCCCGCCTGGCACGACGGGCGCCCCGCCGGGCTGCACCACCTCGGCCTGGAAGCCCTGCGCTTCTCCCTTGGCCTCTTCGGAGCTCTGCCCCGGGACGCACTCCGTCCACCCCTGGCTCCCCGGGGTGGGTCCTGGACACCCCCTCTGAGCCATAGGGTCTCTGGGGGACGGGGCAGCCGGTGGTTGGAGCGGGTCAGGGTCCTCAGGGCACCGCAGACCCACAGCTGCCCTAGCCTGAGGTCTCCCAGAGGAGCCCGAGGGCTGGAAGGGCCTGGGGACTGTGGAGGGAGGAAGAGGGTGGGCAGGTAGGTCTCTGTGCGGCCAGGGACTGGGTGACTGCCCATTCTGAAGGGCGCACAGAGAGCCCTGCAGGCCTCCAAGGATTCTCAGCCTAGCCCAGCCTCACCATGATCCCCCCTGCAGAGGAGTTAGTTAGCTGGGTGCAGGAGTTAAACCACATAGTGGCTGGGCCTGGGAAGGGTGAAGAAGGCTCTTGAGAGCAGCAGCAGCTCCCCACTGGCCACACAGTGGCTGATGACAGTAGGAGCAGAAAATGCTGACACCCACTTTCAACCTCAGAGCTGGTGCACGGTTCTATGCACATGGAGGGGCGGCATTGAGCCCCCCACATCAGCACCTCTCCTCCCCATGCTATATCCTGCAGCCAGTCCAAGGAGGGGGACCTGGGGCCTGGTTCTACTTTCAGCCTTTCTGGTTTTGCTTCCGGCCCTGGTGGTGCCGAAGAGGGCTTGGGCCTATGGTCTTCTTCCAGTGTGCAGAAGGCCAGTGACCCTGAAGAGGAAGCCGGGGGACGTGGTAAGGAAGGGGAAGTAAGTAGGGGCTGGAGCAGTAGCATGGAGCGGTAAGGTATCTGCCTTGCCAGTGGCGCTAGCCTAAGACAGACCGTGGTTCGATCCCCCCCACCCCAACATCCCATATGATCCCCCAAACCAGGATCTTTTTTTTTGGGGGGGGGTCACACCCGTCAGCGCTCAGGGGTTCCTCCTGGCTCTACGCTCAGAAATCGCCCCTGGCAGGCACTGAGGACCATATGGGATGCCGGGATTCGAACCACCGCTCTTCTGCATGAAAGGCAAACACCTTACCTTCATGCTATCTCTCCGGCCCCACCGGGAGTGATTTCTGAGCGCATAGCCAGGAGTAACCCCTGAGTGTCACTGTGTGTGACCGAAAAAGGAAAAAAAAAAGGAAGAAAAGGAAGGGGAAGGAGAGGTCCTTCAGACACCCAGGCCCTATGAAACGCCAGATCTGTGGGGGTGGCTGGCATGAAAGGCCCTCGAGTGACCAGACCAGGCATTGATGGGCTTCCCGGACCCCCACTGTTGCTGCAAGACCCCAGCCTTCCCCACCCCAGTGCTCATGCAGGTCCTCCCATCTGGGCCACACCCCAACCACTGCCCAGGCCTCCTTCAGCCTCAGTGTGGTTTTCTAGAGCACTTGAACTCTTGGACACTATTTCAGACTCCACCTCTTTAAATAAAAATATCCACGAGTGTTGAGACCACCCCAGGTGGTCTCTTTAGCGGACTGGTCTGAAGGTTGTGATGGAGAAATAATACCAAGCAGTCAGAAAAGATATTCATTGGAGTCAGCTCTCTCTTCTCCATGCACTTTCTCTTGAGCCCAAAGCCAGGTCCCTTTCTTTACTCAAACCAATTCACAATTGGTCAAGTCAGATACAAAAGCAACTATCCAGGGGCTGGAGCCATGGTGCAGCGGGTAGGGCGTTTGCCAAGCACGGGGCTGACCTAAGACGAACCGAGGTTGGATCCCCTGGCGTCCCATAGGGTCCCCCAAGCCAGGAGCAGAGCTATTTCTGAGCCCATAGCCAGGAGTAACCCCTGAGTGCCACTGGGTGTGGCCCAAGAACAAACAAACAAAAAAGCAACTATCCAGTGGGCTTTTACATACCAAAAGAAGAGGTTATGGAAAAAGGAAGTTGAGGGAACACATTTGTTTTGGCTTTTAGCTGAATTCACCTTATTTTACCTTGTAAAATAAATCCCAATGTGGTGATTTATTTTGTATTTTTAACCCCAGGCAGATGGGTCTGATGAAGGTAGGGTAGCCGCAAAGATCAATAAACCAAGCCAGTCAGGAAAGAATCATGGGACCAGTTTGCTTCTTGCCTTGTGGTATCTCTCCCTGAGATACTGAACTGACCTTTCTTTATTCACAGTACAAAATTCATCCAGGTGCTGAAGGGAGGAGTGAGATTCAGGTGGGCTTTTACATTTTTTTTTTAGTTTGTTTGTTTTTGTTTTGGGGACACACCCGGCAGTGCTCAGGGGTTACTCCTGGCTGTCTGCTCAGAAATAGGGCCCGGAGAGATAGCACAGGGGCATTTGCCTTGCAAGCAGCCGATCTAGGACCAAAGGTGGTTGGTTCGAATATCCCGGTGTCCCATATGGTCCCCCTGTGCCTACCAGGAGCTATTTCTGAGCAGACAGCCAGGAGTAACCCCTGAGCATCGCCAGGTGTGGCTCAAAAACCACACACACAAAAAAAAAAAAAGAAATTCTAGATCGGTTGCTTGCAAGGCAAACGCCGCTTGTCTTATTCATGTCACAAAATTTTCATAAACTTCTCTGAATGTTTCTGCCGATATACTTAATTTGAAAATTCTTAAACATTCTTGGGGCCGGAGAGATAGCATGGAGATAAGGTGTTTGCCTTGCATGCAGAGGTCGGTGATTAGAATCCCGGCATCCCATATGGTCCCCTGAGCCTGCCGGGAGCGATTTCTGAGCATAAAGCCAGGAGTAGCTCCTTAGTGCTGCTGGGTGTGACCCAAAAATAAAAAAATAAAAAATTCTTTCACTGAGCACTGTATTATGAGTCTATAGCATCCAAGTTCCTTTTTCATAAACTTCCTTAAACAAAATCACAAGAACATTTCTGCAGATACATATATACTTTGAAAATAAGTTTTCTAAAACATTCTTTTTTTTTTTTTCGGTTTTTGGTTTTTGGGTCACACCCATCAGTGCTCAGGGGTTCCTCCTGGCTCTATGCTCAGAAATCGCCCCCAGCAGACACGGGGGACCATATGGGATGCTGGGATTCGAACTACTGTCCTTCTGCATGAAAGACAAATGCCTTACCTCCATGCTATCTCTCCGGTCCCTTTCTAAAACATTCTTATAATGAGCACTGTAATAACATTCTAGAGCTAGAGTACACAAGTTCCTTTTCCATCGACTTCTGTAAACAAAGACATTAGAACATTTTTGCAAACATAAATCGAGAATAATTTGCTACTTAATATACACAATTATGCATCTCAGCAATTGGGAAACATTCCCAATTGGATAGCTGAGAACATTAAAAATCTAACAACATTATACATTTCCCCAGAACTGTGCAAACTAATATTAAACCACTAAAGTTGGGCACAAAATTTTCTGTTTACATTGGGGCATAGAACAAAACAGTAGCTATTAAGAGCTATACAGGTAAAACACAAAGTCTATATTGCCAGCAATATAATGACTGTTGCAAATAGGGTCAAGAGAGATAGCACAGTAGGGCATTTGCCTTGTACGCAGCTGATCTGATCCAGGACGGACGGTGATTCGAATCCCATATGATCCCCTATACCTGCCAGGAGCACAGAGCCAGGAGTAACCAGAGTGCTGCTGGATGTGACTCCCTCCCCCAAAAGAGAAATTACCTAGAAGAGAGTTAAATTTTTTTTCTTTTTTTGTTGAGAGTTAAATTTTGGGAGGTAACCCAGGTGCAGGAGGTTCTGAAAGCAGCTTCTTCTCAGTTGGGCTTTGGCTATACTTAGATTCTCCATCTTTTCTTCCGTCTCCACTTTTTGTGGTACATTGGTGAGGTCTCCTGGGACAGAAAGGCCTTTGGTTCTTGAGCCGGTATCTGAGTGGGGACTTGCTTATCTTCCAGCTGTTGGTCCCCCTCCAATGAAGCTTTCTCTTTTGACTTCTACCCCATCAGTGACCTCAGTAAGCTGCTGCAGGTTGGGGGGCCAAAGTCTTAACACAAAGCATCTTTGGTAGAAGAAAGGCAGTGGAGCCCCAGCCTCTAGGACACTGCTCAGAGTCTTCAGCTCTCTCCCCTTCACTGCCTGCTTCTGTCCCACCTGAGGGGGCTTTGCCACATTCAGAATAGTGGCCAATTGCACCACTGTTTGATGAAAGGCACTACACATTCAGTCCACTTCCAGGAAGCCGTCAAGTTTCTGTTTGGGCACCATTTGTAAAATAAATCCAACATGTTGTGAAATCACCCCACATGCCATGTTTCCACCCCCAGGCAGACAGGTCTGATGCAGGTAGGGTAGTCATGAAGAATTAATAAACCAAGCCAGAAAGGAGAGAGTCATAGAGTCACTTTGCTTCTTGCCTCACGGTCTCTCTGCTTGAGCCAAAACCAAACTGCTTTCTTTATTCTTAGTACCAATTCAACTGGGTGGGGGAGGGTGGAGTAAGATCAGGTTTACGTTTACATATCAAAGGGCTAGATGAAAAGGAAAGAGGAAATTTAGGTATGCCTTTGTTTTGGGTTAATAGCTGGCTGTCATCTTACAATCTCTGACACCTCAAAACCTTGAAGGCCTGTCCTAGGCAGGGCTGTCCCTTCTAAGAAGGGCTCAGGGATAGGGGGGACAGGGTGGTGAGTGGGCAACGGTGATCCAGGTCTGCCCGCATGAGCCCTGAGAGGCTCAGAAAATGTGAGCTCAAGCTCACAGAGAATGAGGGATCCCCTGGCAACGGTGCGGGTAGCACAGCCACATCCTCCCTATGCATCCCTGTCCTGCTAGGCTTCGCATGTGTGACCCCCACAACAGCCCCAGGCAGAGGGTGGTGAAGTGACCCCATGACCTCTCCTTGCCACTGTCTTCTTGCATCCGGGTTGGCATTTTCCTTTGGTGCAAGATGGAGCCCAGGGTGCACATGTAAAGAACTTGTACACCCTACCTCCGTCTTCTTTTGGAAGGAACATACTCAGGTTGTGCTCAGGGCTGACTCCTGGTGGTGCTGAGGACTGCCTGGTGATGTAGCATGCATCAGATGCGTGCAAACCAAACATCTTACCTGCTATACTGTCTCTCTGCCCCCCAACCCAACCTTTTTTTTTTTTTTTTTTTGGGTCACACCCGGCAGTGCTCAGGGGTTATTTCTGGCTCCAGGCTCAGAAATTGCTCCTGGCAGGAACAGGGGACCATATGGGGCACCGGGATTAGAACCGATGACCTCCTGCATGAAAGGCAAACGCCTTACCTCCATGCTATCTCTCCGGCCCCCCAACCCAACCTTTTAAATTTACTTTTACTTATTTCAATATTTTAGGTCACCCAACAGGGCTCAGGGCATCCAGGTTCTGCTCAGGGCTATATCCTGGCTGGGCTTAAGGTGATATCTAGGATCAAACTGGGGCCAGCTGTTTATAAGGCCAGCACCTTGGCTGGTCACTGTCTCCCTGGCCCAGTGATGCTCATTTTTCCCCATTAGGCTTTGCTGCTTCTCTTGGTTCTCTCTGGGGTGCAAAATCCCTGTTTCCTTTCCCACTACATCTGTTCCCTTTCTGGGTTCCTTTTGGAGCATAGTCCCAGAGAACTGCTTGCAGAAGGGCAGTTGTTTTGAGGCCTAACATTCTGCTTGTGCTTCCCAGAGTGGGTATTGCCCTGAAAACAGTGGTTTGCAGAGTTCTTTTTTGTTTGTTTTTGGGTCACACCCAGCAGCGCTCAGGAGTTACTCCTGGCTCTGTGCTCAGAAGTCGCTCCTTCTGAGGTTGGAGCGGGTGGCACAGGGCATTAGGCATCTGCCTTGCACGCATTACCCTAGGACGGTTCGATCCCTCGATGTCCCATATGGTCCCCCAAGCCAGGAGCAATTTCTGAGCACATAGCCAGGAGTAACCCCTGAGCGTCACTGAAGTCACTCCTAGCAGGCCCAGGGTACCATATGGGATGCCAGGAATGGAACCTGGGTCTGTCCTATGTTGACCGAGTGCAAGGCAGATGCCTTACTGCTGTGCTATTGAAGAGTTTTTTTTGTCTACTTTGCTTTTTTTATTTTTATTTGTACAGCATATTCAGCAGTGCTCATGGAGCTTAGTCTGGCTCTGCGCTCAGAGATTATTCCTGGCTGTACTAGGGGGACCATGTGGGATGTTGGGGATCAAATCTGGGTTAGCTGCATGCCAGGGAAATGCCCTCCCCACTGAGCTATGGCTCTGGCCCTTGGTTTGCAGAGGGGACATGTGCAGGATGTGCCTGTCATCGCCAGTCCCTCCTTCCTTCCAGCTTCTCCTGCACCACAACCAGACTGCTAAAATTGCCTCCAAGTTAAGGTATCATCCTAGGGTTCCCACATCCAGTGGCCCTCAGTCCGCAGTCACTTCATTACACTTCCTCCTCCTCCTCATCCTCCTTCTTTTCCTCCTCTTTTTCCTTCTCCAACTCCCCGTCTTTTTTTTTTTTTTTTTTTTTTTGTGGTTTTTGGGTCACACCCGGCAGTGCTCAGGGGTTACTCCTGGCTCCATGCTCAGAAATTGCTCCTGGCAGGCACAGGGGACCATATGGGACGCCGGGATTCGAACCGATGACCTTCTGCATGAAAGGCAAACACCTTACCTCCATGCTATCTCTCCGGCCCCTAACTCCCCGTCTTTTGCCTCCTCCTCCTCCTCTTCTTTCTCCTCTACTTCTTCATCCTCTGGTCCTTTTTTCTTCTTTTATTTGTTTTTGGGTTTGGGGCCACACCCCGATGGCGCTTAGGAGTTACTCCTGGTTCTGCTCTCAGAAATCACTCCTGGGGCTGGAGCGTTGGCAAAGCGGTAGGGCGTTTGCCTTGCACGCTGCTGACTCGTGGTTGGATCCCCCGGCATCCCATATGATCCCCCAAGCCAGGAGCGATTTCTGAGCAAATAGCCCGGAATAACCGGAGCATCACTGGGTGAGACGCAAAAACAAAAACAAAACAAAACAAAAACGCTCCTAGCAGGCTCGGGGGATCATATGGGATGCTGGAGATTGAACTAGACTCCATCCTGGGTTGACTGCGTGCAAGCCAAATGCCCTATCACTGTGCTATCGCCCGGCTCCTATTTATTTATTTATTTATTTATTTATTTATTTATTTATTTATTTACTTAGGTTTGAGGGCCACACCTGGCGGGGCTACTCCTGGTCTACACTCAAGGACCATCCTGGCAGGTTCAGGGGACCATGGGACGCCGAGGATCGACCCTGGGTCGGCTGTGTGCAAGGCAAATGTCCCCTGCTGTGCTCTGGACCCTCTTCGTTTTTCTTCTTCCTTTTGATGTGTTGCCTCACGTGGTCACAGGATTCTGTCCGGTTTGCACTCTCTGACCCTCATTTTTCTCTCTCGTCCCTGGAGAAGCTCCTACCTTCTCTCCTCCTCTCCCATCAACGCAGCAGCGCTCCAAGACTCGGAACCAGGTTGCACCTGGCCATCAGCTACTGGGGGCCTTCCGGACTGGGTGTGGCCTCTTCCTTTGGTCTCACCCGAGGGCAGTGATGGCTAACCTTTTGGAGCCCGAGTGCCCAAACTGCCGCCCAAAACCAAAGAATTTCCTCAAAGTGCCAGCACGTCAATGAAACCTTAATAACAAGATTTTAGTATCTAGAAACTCTTTATAAAGTTGCCTGAACTATGTAACATCATTTTTAAAGGTTGGAATCTTTGTATTGTCAGAGAATCAACTTGACTCACAATCCTTTCGTTTTCATTTCAATTTATTGGCAACTTGTGTGTGTGTGTGTGTGTGTGTGTGTGTGTGTGTGTTTTGGGTCACACCCGGCAGTGCTCAGGGGTTATTCCTGGCTCTAGGCTCAGAAATTGCTCCTGGCAGGCATGGGGGACCATATGGGAATTGGGGAGATTCGAACCAATGACCTCCTGCATGGAAGGCAAACGCCTTACCTCCATGCTATCTCTCTGTCCCCTTATTGGCAACTTCTAATGTTTTAATGATTTCATTCAATTTAATGTATTTAGAAAGAATTTGATTCAGTTACACAATATATTTTATTTATTTATTTATTTATTTATTTATTTATATTTTTTGGTTTTTGGCAAGTGCTCACAACCCGCAGCATTCAGGGGTTACTCCTGGCTCTATGCTCAGAAATCGGTCCTGGCAGGCTCGGGGGACCATATGGGATGCTGGAACTCAAATCACCGACCTTCTGCATGCAAGGCATTTAAATGCCTTACTTCCATGCTATCTCTCCGACCTCCACAATATATTTTTAATGTACTATTCACATAATATGTCAAATGTATCCTGACGGGGCTGGAGAGATAGCATGGAGGTAAGGTGTTTGCCTTGCATGCAGAAGGACGGTGATTCGAATCCCAGCATCCCATATGGTCCCCCGAGGCTGCCAGGGTCGATTTCTGAGCGTAGAGTCAGAAGTAACCCCGGAGCACTGCCGGGTGTGACCCCAAAACCGAAAACAACAACCAAAAAACGTATCCTGAGTAAAAAAAAAAGGATAAACTTCTTAAAATTGTTAACTATGTCAAGACTCGGTGTGTATTCCCAAAAAGTTTATACATCTTTTTTTTAAATTTACAATCAAATTTGAAATTAGTTAAATCATTACATTTCTAATAATACGATGTAAAGAAAACAGAAGAGCTTTCAATTAAACCAACTGTTTTTATTGGAAATTTCAGACTGGAATACAACAGGGCCATGTAAAGTCCCATTTTTGTTGTTGGTTTTTTTTTTTTTTGGTCACACCTGGCAACGTTCAGGGGTTCCTCCTGGCTCTATGCTCAGAAATCACTCCTGGCAGGTTTGGGGGACTATATGGGATGCCGGGATTCGAACCACCATCCTTCTGCATGCAAGGCAAACACCTTACCTCCATGCTATCTCTCCAGCCCCACAAAGTCCCTTTTTTAAATAACATCTTTAAATAATATTTAAATGACTTAGAAAGTGTCTTAACTGGAAACTGAAAATACTGCTTCATGTAAACATATGCATTGGACATGCTCTGAAAAAAATTAATGTGATTTTTGTTGTTGCATGCATGCTGATAACTTGTCAATCCTTGGCTCATAGGGCATTACTTTCAGAGCAACACATGCAGCACTCATGTCATCCATTAATCTGTTTCTAGCATCAGATTTTATATGATTCAAAGCCAAAAACAGCTGCTCTCAAGTATAGGATGACTCAAACAAAGTAAGACGAGCAATTCCAAGTGTTTTCATGGACTTAGAATAGTCTGGCAGAGAATTTCATGCTTTTAGGATTTCATTTTGAGAGCTGCTAGCAGTGATTTCATTTGTCGCCCTTTCACACTCAGTACATTCAAGAGCTGCTCGCAGGTCATTGTATTCACTTTTCCAGATAGGTCTTTCTTGAAATTCCAGTAGCTCTATTTCCAAAATTTGAATATCTAACCACTGTAAGCAGGAAAGATCAAGATCTTCAAATGTGGACTTTTCTGGGGAAGTTATAAATGAAAGGGCTGTCTCCATCTTATGGAACTGAGAAAAATCTTTTACTAAAATTCTCCTTTGCTTCGGCTACAATGGTGGAATATGCTTTGTGGACTTCCTGGTGTTTTTTATGACTGTCCTCAAATGTTGTAGAATTATCCAAATGTATTTTTAGGTTGTGAAAATATTTTAGCTGTCTACTCTCAAGGTCTTTTTCAAAAACATGCACTTTTTCTCTCAAAAGCTTTGATGTCACTAAACATGCTTTCTGCCATTTTTCCCATGCTTTGTAATTTTTTGTTTAGTACATTAAAGTGGTTAGTAAAATCTGTAAAGAACATGAGGTTCGTAAGCTAGGCCATGTTGGTGAGTTGAGGATAGTCTTCCCCCTTTTCGTTCATAAATAGCCTAAATTCTTCCAAGCAGGCCACAAATCTCTCTAACACTCATTCTCTGCTCAGCCACCGGACATTATTGTACATCAGTAAAGTGTTATATTGTGCCTGAACCTCATCAAGAAGGACTTGAGGGGCCAAAGAGATAGCATGGAGGTAAGGCATTTGCCTTACATGCAGAAGGACGGTGGTTCGAATCCCGGCATCCCATACGGTCCCCTGTGCCTGCCAGGAGCGATTTCTGAGCATAGAGCCCGGAGTAACCCCTGAGCACTGCCAGATGCGACCCCTCCCCCCAAAAAAAGGGCTTGAAATTGTCGAAAATTAAGAGCATGCGCCATGATGAAGTTCACCATTTTTGGTGAACTGTCAAGTTTTTTGCTGCTTTCTTTGGTGCAGAGAGCCTCTTAGTATATTATGCAGTGAAATTCAATCAGTGGATGTTTTGCTTCCTAACCAAAGAAATGAATGAATCCTGATGCTGTCCCCACCATACTAGGTGCTCCATCGCTAGTAACTGAAACCACTTTTTCTGGATTTAGGGTTAGGGTTAGTCTCCATCACAGCATTGTGGATATCTATCCCTTTATTCTTCCAGGCAAAGACAGCAGTTTTACCAGCTTTTCTCTCATGATGTCACCACTAACACAATGTAAAATAAGCACTAGTCTTGCCTGGTTAGTAATATCTGTACTTTCATCCAAGCACATGGAGTGGAAGGGTGTTTTTTTTTTTTTTTTTTGGTTTTTGGGCCACACCCGGTGTTGCTCAGGGGTTACTCCTGTCTGCTCAGAAATAGCTCCTGGCAGGCACGGGGGACCGGGATTCGAACCAACCACCTTTGGTCCTGGATCCGCTGCTTGCAAGGCAAACACCGCTGTGCTATCTCTCCGGGCCCGGGAGGGTGCTTTTTGTAAGTCGCAAGTAAGCTGTTGACTAACATCAGCAGCCATTTGCAGAACTCTATCTTTTGCAGTATTTCTGCTTAGCGATATCTCAGAGATGCGCTGCACAATTTTATCCTTGTTTTGGAAATCATGGAAGAGTGAATTACTCCCAGCCAAAATTGCCTTTTAGATAAAATCTCCATCAGGGGCCGGGTAGGTGGCGCTGGAGGTAAGGTGTCTGCCTTGCAAGCGCTAGCCAAGGAAGGACCGCGGTTCGATCCCCCGGCGTCCCATATGGTCCCCCAAGCCAGGGGCGATTTCTAAGCACATAGCCAGGAGTAACCCCTGAGCGTCAAACGGGTGTGGCCCAAAAACCAAAAAAAAAATAAATAAATAAATAAAATCTCCATCAGAGAGGGGCTTACCATGTTTTGTCATGCACAGTGAAATTTGAAAGCTTCAATGGTAAGATGATTAGTTTTTGAAAGACAGTTGATAAAACTAAGAGACTGGGAGTGATATTTCTTTAATTTTCCTACAAGGAACTCTTTTCTTTAAGCTAAACCAAGTTCAGCAACACTGTTATGGTTGGTCTCAAAGTGACGTTTGACACTTGATGTGGGAGACACAACACTCTCATTACACATATGACACAATGCTTTCCCACTGTGTTCAGTCACTCCATTTATCTCTGTCTAGGCCTCTTGGAATGGTCTTCCACTATCTGTTTTTGCTTTTTTGCTGTACTCATTTTCTTTGTTCAAGACTTCAAGTCTACAAAAAGATGAAATTTGTTTTTTTGGTTTTTTTTTTTTTTTTTTTTTTTTTGGTTTTTGGGCCACACATGGTGATGCTCAGAGGTTACTCCTGGCTGTCTGCTCAGAAATAGCTCCTGGCAGGCACGGGGACCATAAGGGACACCGGGATTCGAACCAAACACCTTTGGACTTGGATAAAAACAAGGATCTGTGGAAGGCAAGAGGCTTTTGGCTGGAACTTATGCTGAGTCTTTGGACTTCAGTCTTGTCCACCGAATAAAGCTAATATTTCCACAAGCCTGATTGTCTGCGAGCTGTTTACCTCAGAACCGTTGACTGGACAGGGTGGCAGATGCATGCTCCGAGCTGGAGGGGAAAGACCTCATCCTCCATCCCTCCATCAGTCAACCTTTTCAGGGGCTGACTCAAAACATAATGGCACCCGGACAAGCTGAACCTGGATCCTCAATAACTGTAAGTGAAATGCTTTATTGGAAATTTCCTCTGGAGATCATTAGATGGTTTCTGTGGTTAGTCATGTGGATTGTACCACCTTTTTTCATACGCATTGGTTCTACATTAGTCAAGTGGATTATTCTGTCTTGTTTTGAACCAATTAGTTCGGAGCTAAGGAAAATCATTGCCTTTGAATGGTTGTGGTCTATATTTCTTTTTTTTTTTTTTTTTTTTTTTTTTTGGTTTTTGGTTTTTGGGCCACACCCGGCATTGCTCAGGGGTTACTCCTGGCTGTCTGCTCAGAAATAGCTCCTGGCAGGCACAGGGGACCATATGGGACACCGGGATTCGAACCAAACACCTTAGGTCCTGGATGGGCTGCTTACAAGGCAAACACCACTGTGCTATCTCTCCGGGCCCTGTGGTCTATATTTCAAATGAAAATTTATACTCCAATGCTTGCCTCTCCACAAGAGAAGCCTGATCCTATTGAATTGCATAACAGTGCTGACTCAGACAATGATCAACCTCTGGTGCTAACTCCACGAGTGAAGCCTGATTCTATTCACAAAATTGAATTGCACAACAGTGCTGATTCAGACGATGAACCACATTCATGGCCTCAGAGCCCTATTCAGAGTAATTTTGCTAATCCAGCTTCATCCCCTTTCTACAGGGTAAATGTTTCGAACAGGGTAAATGTATATACCCTTTCAGATGGAAGAATTAGATCGGTTTAGAAAAGCATGTAAAGATTATGGTCCAACTTCACGATACAGTGTGAAGTTACTAAAACTTTGGAGTCATAACTCATCTTGGACTTTGTATGATTTTAAAACAATTGCTAATATATGCCTGTCATCTAAACAGCGAACTGAATGGGAAATGTTCTATTCAGAAGGTGTAAAAGCCAAATTCTACAGCTTAGATGGTACGAAAAAATAAGTGGCAGGGGTTACTCTCTCGTATGAATTATTGATGGCAGAAAATCAATTTGCAAATATTCAGACACAAGCTGCTTTACCTAAAGAAATCTTAAATATAGGGGCCGGGCAGTGGCGCTAGAGGTAAGGTGCCTGCCTTGCCTGCACTAACCTTGGATGGATCGCGGTTCGATCCCCCCGGTGTCCCATATGGTCCCCCAAGCCAGGAGCGACTTCTGAGTGCATAGCCAGGAGTAACCCCTGAGCGTTACCGGGTGTGGCCCAAAAACAAACAAACAAAAAAAAACCCAAAACAAGAAATCTTAAATATAATTATGAATATCGCATTGTCTTCATGGGAAAAAATTGATTCTAACAGCATTGGTAGAGGAAACTTTTTAAAAATTACCCAAGGCCCTTATGAGCCATATGTAGAGTTTGTGGGTAAGCTTAAAGATGCTCTGAAGTTACAAATGGAAGATGAGGTGAAAAACTTCCTAGTAAAATCTTTGGCTTTTTATAATGCAAATTTGACCTGCAGATTAGTATTGAATAGATTAAATGAAAAGGCAGATGTGAATGATTTCCTTTATGACTGTCAGAATGTCTATGGGGAACTTCAACCCCCACCCCACTTAGATTCAGTACAAACCTTCGCAGTTACCAAGGAAACGATGCCTTACTCTCCTGGGGGATAAAGCACTTTCTGCAAACCAGGGTTTTGCCCAAAATGCAGAAAAGGCTGACATCGGGCAAAAGACTGTCAATCCAGAAACCTCATTGATAATAATCTGAGACGTTTCAACACATAACCCAAGAGGCTTACAGTCTAATGAACTTTGGCAAATGGATATAACTCAAACAGATTTATTTCCAAGAAAACCTTATCTTCATGTTGTAGTGGACACATATACTCAGTTTATGTGAGCAATCCCTATGTCTTCTCAAAAGTTTAAGGCTGCTTGTAGTTTTCTTTTACAATGTTTTTCTGTGATGGGTATTCCATATTCTTTTTTTGTTTTATTTTGTTTTTGTTTTTCGGGCCACACCCGTTTGATGCTCAGGGGTTACTCCTGGCTAAGCACTCGGAAATTGCCCCAGGCTTGGGAGGACCATTTGGGATGCCGAGGGATCGAACCTCGGTTGCAATCTTTCCTTGGCTAGCACTTGCAAGGCAGGCACATTACCTCTAGTGCCACCTCACCGGCCCCACCTCTGAATTTTTTAAAGAAGAAGAGTTAAGAGATGACAACAAAGTTCAGTGCAACAGCTGCAGCACTAGAAGGGATTTTTTTTGGTTTTTGGGCCACACCCGGCGTTGCTCAGGGGTTACTCCTGACTGTCTGCTCAGAAATAGCTCCTGGCAGGCACGGGGGACCATATGGGACACCGGGATTCGAACCAACCACCTTTGGTCCTGGATGGGCTGCTTGCAAGGCAAACACCGCTGTGCTATCTCTCCGGTCCCTAGAAGGGATTTTTCAAAGAAAATATATTTATGGAAACTGCCACCAGTACTAATAATACACTTGAAACATTTTGCTTTTGATGGCAAACAAATAAAAAAAATTGTACACTTAAGTGGATTTTTGTTTAGAAGACCTCAATTTAGTAGAATTCACTTCAGAGAATAAAAGCAAGATTAAGAAATACAATTTACCATCAGTGTCAAACCATTATGGTAAAGTTCACTATGGACACTGTACTTCTTTTTTTGTTTTTGTTTTTGTTTTTGGGCCACACCCGGCAGTGCTCAGGGGTTACTCTTGGCTGTCTGCTCAGAAATAGCTCCTGGCAGGCACGGGGGACTATATGGGACACCGGGATTCGAACCAACCACCTTTGGTCCTGGATTGGCTGCTTGCAAGGCAAACGCCGCTGTGCTATCTCTCCGGGCCCGACGCTGTACTTCTTACTGTAAAATTGCTGCAAGACAACACTGGATCAATTTCGATGACAAGAAGATCAAAAAAGTCCCTAATACATTGGTGAAATCCACAGCAGCATACATCCTGTTTTATACTTTTTAGAGATCTACAATGAACACCAGATAATCATTTCACTTCCTTATCAGTTGCTATTAATGCTTTATGATTCTTTCCACAGGCATGAGCAATGAATAGGATTGAAAATGATAGACCCGGGCCCGGAGAGATAGCACAGTGGCGTTTGCCTTGCAAACGGCTGATCCAGGACCAAAGGTGGTTGGTTCGAATCCCGGTGTCCCATATGGTCCCCCGTGCCTGCCAGGAGCTATTTCTGAGCAGAGAGCAAGGAGTAACCCCTGAGCAATGCCGGGTGTGACCCCCCAAAAAAAAAGAAAAAAAAGAAAATGATAGACCCGCACAATACATTTTATTATATGGTGGATTTATGTCTTAATTTCATTATTGCTCTAGGTCACAGTTAATCATGAAATCTTACAATTTAATTTACTCAAGGTTCACCTGAAAGAAAAATTTCTCATCATATTAATGTTGTTTTTCTTTTTTAGGTATACTCATTTAACTACTTTCACTCTTTTTATTCTAACATCATTGATTTATTTCCCTCAATTTAGGTTTTAAGACAAAAGAATTCATAATGCTGACATAATCATACTTTTTAGCTGGATTCTCTTCACAGTGCTCCTCACCTATGATTGACTATCATAGAGTTACTGTTATACACTTACAGTAGAGTGTTCCATGTTTGTATTGTGCATGAAATTCTCTTTCAGATCTGCTCTACTCTGCCATAAAAATATTTTTTTGAATTTTAAATTATTCATCTAAACAGTTTGCCAGCTATTACATTTTAAAGCACTTTTTGTTGATTCAGCTGAATTTTTTCTTTTGCTCTATTTGGATCCTTTCCAACAAATATTTTTTGGTAAGTATGAGTGAGTGTTATGGCCATATTTTTTGTGAAGTCTGTATGTGTATGTCTTGTTCAGTGTCTGTCTGTTTTGCCTATTTTGTATATAGTTCCCTTTTTCCTAACTTTATCTTCCTTCCTAACTTTATCTTCCCCAATTTCGTCTTCCTTATCCTTCCTTCCTAGTCCTTAACATTTAATTCTCAGGATTCCCTTCACATGTGCAACTCATCTCCTTCACCCACAATTACAAGCCTCCTGATCTCGGCCCGAGGAAGAAATCCATGACTGTTGGAGTTTTGTACCATGTTTGCTGCAAACTTGTTGGAAATGAAGCCACCTGGAATTTGTGTCACAATGAAACCCCAGAAAAAAAGATCCATGGATAAGACCCACAATCTCTGGATTCCAGTTAAACTGTGTTATCTGAATCTCTGGTTTTCCATCCACATCCACAGTGCTATTGTTAACCATCTCTACAATGGCTACCCCAAGATTGCACAGATCCCAAAGAAAATGCAGAAGCCCAACCAACTCATGATGGCTTCAACCCGCTTTTCCAGACCCATCAAGTGTCTTTGGCCGATCTTTTCGGAGTTCCAGACCCCTCATCTTTACAGATTGGTATTGGACTCTGTAGAAATTTCACCTTTTGTATTTTTCTTATAATTGTAATCCTTTGAATTCATATTTGGTACTACACTTCTTTTGACTATTGTAATTAATGTTTTTCTATTTTAGTTTTTTTTGTTTTTGTTTTTTTGTTTTTGGTCACACCCAGCTGTGCTCAGGGGTTACCCTGGCTATCTGCTCAGAAATAGCTCCTGGAGGCACGGGGGACCATATGGGGCACCGGGATTCGAACCAACCACCTTAGGTCTTGGATCGGCTGCTTGCAAGGCAAACACCCTGTGCTATCTCTCCGGCCCCTATTTTAGTTTTTAATCTTAGGAGTTGATGTTGTATTACATTAGGGTTTTGCTTTCTTGACTTTAGGTTAGTGGGTTAGATATTGTTGTCTATAATTTCCTAAATGATATTTTTGTCTGGTCTATGAGCACATCATAGGCAAAATAATAGGTTTATAGGAGGTTTCATCCATTTTAAATGGGCCCTCAAGTTGCTTATTTACACAGGGTGGATCTCTGCCATAAACATTTTTGTTTTGGTTTGTGACTTAAGCTCCCATCTATAAATAATCGACCTTATTGGTACATCAATTTTGGACATCATATGGACTTCAGCTTGGATTAAGAACTTGGATTAAGTTCAGAAGCCTATTGATCATCATTGCAGTGGCCCCCCACTGTGCAGGGGGTATATGCTTCTTCCTCCAAAATAGGGCCTAAATCAATTACCTCAAAGATGGGCTTTCTGGTCTACCTGGACTTGAGTGAAAATGGGTTCGAAGAGATAGCATGAAGATAAGGCATTTGCCGCACATGCAGAAGGTCATTGGTTTGAATGCCGGTATCTGCCAGGAGCGATTTCTGAGCGTGGGAGTCAGGAGTAACTCCTGAGCACTGCCAGGTGGGACCCAAAAACCAACAACAACAACAAATAAAGAAAAGGTGCTTCTTCTTGCCTGCTACACAACCTTTCTGTCTTCTCTTCGAAGGATCTATGTACGTCTTAGATTTATCTTCTCAGGAGCTTGTAGTTGATTCCTTGATACACTTTTCTGGTTTTAGACACCCTGTGTTTAGGTTAGAAGTTTTTCTTTACATTTTCCTCTGATGCACTTATGCAAACAGCCGCTCTTTTATTATTGACTAGTTTTTCCTTTAATAATTGTAGACAATATTGTTTGTTTACTAAAAACAAATGAGGGAATTGTTATGTATGTAAATATTTTAGGGGATTATTATGTTACTGATTCTACCCTGATCGGTGATTGTGCCCTACCCTAGGGTGTGACCTGGCATTCTGCTCCCACCCTAGGGTGGTACCTGATTCTGCTTCCACCATTGGGTGATATCTGATCCCACCATTGCATGGCACCTGATTCTGGGGGATAAAAACAAAGGTCTGGGGAATGTGAGAGGCTTTTGGCTGGAACTTATGCTGAGTCTTTGGATTTTAGTCTTGTCCACCGAATAAATCTAACATTTCCACAAGCCTGACTGTCTGCAAGCTGTTTACCCGCCGTTTCACCTCAGAACTGTCGGCTAGACAGGGTGGCAGACGTGTGCTCCGAGCTGGAGGGGAAAGACCTCATCCTCCATCCCTCCATCAGTCAACCTCTTCAGGGGCTGACTCATAACAATGCAGAAGGTCATTGGTTTGAATCCCGGCATCCCATATGGTCCCCCAAGCCTGCCAGGAGTGATTTCTGAGCGTAGAGCCAGGAGTAACCCCTGAGCGCTACCAGGTGTGACCCAAAAACAAAACAAACAAACAAACAAACAAAAAAGACTACGACTGAAACATCTCTTCCCAACCCTCTGCTGTCGCACAAAACTCCCAAAGAAATGCTGAACACCCGAAGATCCTCCAGAAAACAATGTCATTTAAAGGAAGATGCACAGGAAAGATAATCGTGTGATATGTTCAAACTTTAACATTCTATACAATGACAGACTCTCACCTTTGAAACAAAAATGAAAGCGCTTATCAGTAAAACCAAACCATGGGGTCTGAACTTTTTACAATGAAAAATCCGGATAACAAGAGGCAGCTCAGCAACGTTCAGCCTTAGTGAGCTGGAGGTTTATGTGACAGCGGAGAACTAAGAAGAGATGTTTTATTTGTAGTCTTGATGTATTGGAGAAGTGACTGCGACTCCCCAAATAAAATGACCTGCAAACTGGATGAACCGCATGAATGACTATACAGCATTGAGTTCATCACAATAACAACTAATCAAGAGGTGACCTGCGTGTATGGGGAAAGGACTTTTATTTTTCATTACTGGAGCCTTTGTTATTTTATTATGTTTACAAGAGTACTGTGAAGGGCTACATATACACTTTACTGTTTTTTACTATACTGAGTTTTCAGTATACAGCTTTTCAGTATACAGTTTTCTGTACAGTGCAGAGGATTAGTGTGTTGGTTGTTCACAGAGAGCCCAGCCCTCCTCTCAGCTTACTGACCTTCTCTATGCAATCATCATAAGCAGCTTTTTTATTTCCTCGAATTTAGCATGTCCCCCATGGAAGATACAGAGGTTTTTACGGAGGAGCACATTATTAGACATTTACATTCCTCCATATCCTCACCTCTCTAGCATGGGAGCACTAGGAACTGTTCCTGATTACAGATGTCACATGTGGAGTCACGCTACAGCCTCGCTGAGTTCCTGTGACAAAGTCAGTGTGAAGCTTCTCTTCCTCCGGTCCCCCACTTCCCCCTCACACACTGCCTGGCTCACAGGCTACTAAGGGGAAGACAGGCAGGCTAAATATCCACTCACAGGACTGCAGCCAGCAAGGAGGATGGACTGCGGCCCACTGGGACAATGCCCGGTCCTCCCAATGGCCAGTCCGGCCCTGTGGCCAGGTGAGCAGACACCGGCACACTCGCCTCCCTCCGCGCAGCATTCTTAATTGAGGACCTTCCCGCGTGCCAGCTGCAAGGCCTTTGCATGCCATAGGTTCGCCATCGCTGCCCTAGGGGGACCAGCGGAAGAGCTCAGGGCTCCCCTTCGCAAAGGCAGGAGTTCCTGCTCCCTCTTACCAGCGGCTCTGCAGGCGCTCGCTGCCCCTGATTTCAGTGCGCAAAAGGCTCTGGATCTGGTGCCCTGGACCTGCTCTGGGATTGGGGCTGGGGCAGAGCCCGCAGGAGTCTCCGCAGGGCTCGCTGGGGTAGCCTGCACCAGCAGCACTTGGCACCAACCCACTCTTACCCCCAACCCCACCCCTCCCATGCCTGCGCTGAGTGGGAAATCTTCCCAGCACCTTGATCCAGCAGAGGCGCTGGCCCTCCTTTGCCCCATCTTGCTGCCCCACACCCCGCTGCACTGGCTATCCTGCAGCTTATGCACCTGCTGTCTCAGTGGCAGTTTCTCCAGAGGACCGTGCACTGGACTCTGCTTCAGGGACTTGTGGGACCTGTTTTTGGGGGGAAGTTTTTCTCGCTGGGGGGCCTGAGAGGCTCACCCAGGTCCCCCTAGAAGGTGCCTTCCTCTGGGACCTGGTGATTTTGGTGACAGGTGGTAAGGACAAGCAAATCAGGGGTAACGGTGGTGGCCTAGAGTGACTGAATCTTGTTATGTTTTGGTTTGGGGGCCACACCCAGTGCTGCTCAAGGGTTACTTCAGGCTCTGCACTCAGGAATCATTTCTGGAATGTTCAGAGACCACATGGGATGTTGGGGATTGAATCTGGGTCGGCTGTGTGCAAGACCCCCCTCTCTGTGCTGTCACTCTGGCCCCATAGGTGACTGACTCTTACGAGTAGGAACTCTCAGAGAGATAGCACGGAGGTAAGGCATTTGCCTTGCATGCAGGAGGACGGTGGTTTGAATCCCGGCATCCCATATGGTCCCCCGTGCCTGCCAGGAGCGATTTCTGAGCATAGAGCCAGGAGTGACCCCTGAACGCTGCTGGGTGTGACCCAAGAAAGAAAGAAAGAAAGAAAGAAAGAAAGAAAGAAAGAAAGAAAGAAAGAAAGAAAGAAAGAAAGAAAGAAAGAAAGAAAGAAAGAAAGAAAGAAAGAAAGAAAGAAAGAAAGAAAGAGAGAGAGAGAGAGAGAGAGAGAGAGAAAGAAAGAAAGAAAGAAAGAAAGAAAGAAAGAAAGAAAGAAAGAAAGAAAGAAAGAAAGAAAGAAAGAAAGAAAGAAAGAAAGAAAGAAAGAAAGAAAGAAAGAAAGAAAGAAAGAAAGAAAGAGAAAGAAAGAAAGAAAGAGGAAGGAAGGAAGAAAGAAAGAAAGAAAGAATAAAGAAAGAAAGAAAGAAAGAAAGAAAGAAAGAAAGAAAGAAAGAAAGAAAGAAAGAAAGAAAGAAAGAAAGAAAGAAGAAAGAAAGAAAGAAAGAAAGAAAGTAAGGAAGGAAGGAAGGAAGGAAGAAAAAAGAAAAGAAGAAAAGAAAGAAAGAAAAGAAAAGAAGAAAAGAAAGAAAAGGACACAAAAGAGTAGGAACTTGAGGCCCTGTTGTCCTTGAGGTACAGGCTGGGCCAGTATCACCTGGATACCCCCAGTCTGTCCTCCAAGAACATATTTTTGGGGGCCAGACCCAGCAGTGCTCAGGTGTTTCTCCTGATTCTCCACCCAGGGATCATTCCTGCTAGGCTTGGGAGACCCTATGGCAGGGGTGGCGAAAACTCAGCTCTCGAGCCACATGCGGCTCCCGGCCAAAATGAACGCGGCTCTTTGCCTCTTATCATTATTTTGTATACTGTGGCTCTTTGCCAAGTTTGGATTTTGTTATGTTGCTTCTGAGGAGGGACCTCTGAGGGGAGATCTCGGAGCGCGGAGTCCCGTCTCCCATCCCTCGGAAACAACTGCACGAGGCCAGCAAGTGGGGGACCCGTGTGTCACATGTTGTGTCACATCTTGCTGTTAGTTCTTAGTATGGAGGACGCAGCACACCCTCACCATCACTGCAGGAATTTTACCCTCACTCAAAATGGCAAAATGCAATATGTGTTTCATAGATGATTGTGAAAATGAGATGCTTTTGTGTGAGTGTTTGTCTGTTTTGGCAGGTCACTGCGTGGTGTGGCTCTTTGACTCTGACAGTTTAACATTTTGGCTCTTTGTGTCGAACTTGTTCGCCACCCCTGCCTATGGGATGCTGGAGATCGATCTCAGATTAGCTGTGTGCAAAGCCATTCCCCTCCCCATTGTACTATCTCTCGAGCCTCTCCAAGAGCCCTTTCATGGGGGATCTCATCCCTCAGCCCCAGCTGTCTCCAGGCAACCACAGTGTGTGGGACGGTCCTGACAGCCAGCTGGAGGGCTGTGTCTAAAGGGGAGCTCTCTGAGATATTTCTTCCCTGGGAACCCAATGACCCCCAAGCTTCCATCTGTTATTGTCCCTAACTTACTCCCTTAATCACTACCTAGTCCTGGCCAGAATGTCAGCCTGTGAGGAGAAGCCTATGGGAAGACCCTCTTTCCCGAAGCAGCAGGCAAAGGGATAACAGGTAGAACTGTCAGGACTAGAACAGTCTTTTTTTTTTTTTTTTTTTTTTTTTTGGTTTTTGGGTCACACCCAGCAGTGCTCAGGGATTACTCCTGGTTCTACACTCAGAAATTGCTCCATATGGTCTCGGGGGACCATATGGGATGCCAGGATTCCAACCACCAACCTTCTGCATGCGCTGCATGCCCTACCTCCATGCTATCTCTCCGTCCCCAGGACAGTCCTTTTTGTTCCCTTCTCTGCCCCTTTACTCTTCATAAAACTGGGACTCAGATAAAGCTTCCCCAGGGAGGGAGGGGACAGCAGAGGAAGGCAGGACCATTATAGGCCTCTCTGAAGCCATTCCTGAGTGCCCAGCTGGGAGTAGCCCCTTAGCACACCAAAATCCAGATTATAATAAATGAAGAACGAAGAGGGGCCAAAGGACAATAAGCACAGGGGTTAAGCACTTGCCTCCCAAGTGACCCTGACCCTGGTTTCATCCCCAACACTGCATTGTTAGGCCTCATTAGATTGATCCTCAACACAGTCAGTGCATTGGGCCACACCTGTGCATTGCCAGGTGTGGCCCAAACTTTTTGGCCCCCTCAAAAAGGAAAAAAGAAACAAGTGCTGCTTGTATCCCCAGGCTGTGGGGTCTATCTCAGCACCGCCATTCCCTTTCTAGGAACTTGGGGTCTGGCCTTTGGCCTCAGCCTCAGAGCTGGAGCAAGGTCAGCTGGGGAGGCCCCAACACTTCAGGGTCAGCCTAGCACTGGTCACCGCTGGAGCCTGGGGCCTTCAGAGCTTGAGCCCCAGTGCAGGAGAAAGAGGCAGCAGGAAGAGGGCTGAGGAGGGAGATAGTGAGGAATCCAGGGATCCAAATTTGCCAAAGGAAATGACCCATAGGCCTGGAAGAGATACACCCTCTCTTATCCTCACATGTTCTCTGATGAGCAGAGAGCCTGGTATCATGCCCAGGAAGGTCTGCATGAAGTCACTAGCAGGGGTCTTCAAACTACGGCCCACAGGCCACATATTGTATTTATTCCCATTTTGTTTCTTCACTTCTAAATAAGATATATGCAGTGTGCATAGAAATTTGTTCATAATTTTTGTTTTTACTATAACTGGCCCTCCAACAGTCTGAAGGACAGTGAACTGGCGAACTGGCCCCTGTTTAAAAAGTTTGAGGACCCCTGCGTGACTAGTGCCTCAGAAAACAGTGTCACAGCTTCCAGCCATCATCTCTCATCCATCATCCCCCTGCCCAGGGCTCCATCTAGTCCCCTCCTGTAAAATAAAATCCATGAGTCATGAGATCGCTCCACGCATGGTATCTCTAACCTCATGTGGACGGGTCTGAAGAAGCAGAGTAGCAGCGAAGAAGCATTTAACCAAGTCTGATCATGGGACTTTTTGCTTCATGGTCTCTGCCTCAGCCCAAAGCCAGGACTACCCCTTTATTTATCAAACCAATACCCATACACCAGGAGGGGGAAGGTCAAAAGTAATTGGTTGGGTTTTTACATATTAAAAGAGAAATTGATGGAAAAGAGGTAGATGGGGATAATGCCCTTGTTTTGGTTTAATTGCTGGCTGTCACCTCACACCTTCCTGTTCCCTCACTCCCGGGGTCTCTTGCCAATCTCTGTTCTCCTTCCCACTCAGATTCTCTGAATCTGTCCTGATGGTGCAGCAAGCAGCATCCACCACTAGGTGCTGGCCAGAGTCCTCACTAAAGACTCACCATGTTGTCATATACTCTTGCAGCCTCTGGGCCTCCTGTGTTTTAGTGTGTGCCCTGTGCTGGAACCATCCTTCAGGTGAACTGGTTGAAAGCAGAGGTGCCTTGGGAATTAAGAAGAAAAGGCAAATAAATAAATAAATGAAAAAGAAAAAGGGGCTGGAGTGGTAGCCCAAGCGGTAAGGCATCTGCTTTGCATGCGCTAGCCTAGGATGGACACTGTTCCATCCCCCGGTGTCCCATACGGTCCCCCAAGCCAGGAGCGATTTCTGAGTGCATAGCCAGGAGTAACCCCTGAGCGTCACTGGTGTGCCCCCCCCCCCCAAAAAAAAGAGAAAGAAAACAAAAGAAAAGGCAGACAAGAAATAAAGCATGAGTTGGGGGCTTCAACCCTGTGGACTGAGAGCTTCAATTTTCCATCATATTCCATATTTATTGTCTTAAACAAATAGTCCTAGGTAATTGTTTATAAACATCTGCTTATCGGTGCTATGGTGACTAGGTCAACAAAGAACAACATGACCTGGGGCCGGGCAGTGGCGCTGGAGGTAAGGTGCCTGCCTTGCCTGCGCTAGCCTAGGACGGACCGCGGTTCGATCCCTCGGCGTCCCATATGGTCCCCCAAGAAGCCAGGAGCAACTTCTGAGTGCATAGCCAGGAGTAACCCCTGAGTGTCACAGGGTGTGGCCCAAAAACCAAAAAAAAAAAAAAAAAGAACAACATGACATGACATGATTGATGGGGAAAGGTGCTACGTAACTGGGGGCCCCACAATTAATATATGGCTAAGAAGTCTTCTTTAAGAGTTAATGGGGGGAGGCAGGGAGCCAGAGAGATAGCATAGAGGTAAGGCATTTGCCTTGCATGCAGAAGGATGGTGGTTGAAACCCAGCATCCCATATGGTCTCCCAAGCCTGCCAGGAGCGATTTCTGAGCATAGAGCCAGGAGTGGCCCCTGAGTGCTGCCGGGTATGACCAAAAAAACAAAATGAAAAAAAAAAAGAAGAGTTAACAGGGGGCTGAGCAACAGGACTCCAGGGAGGACACTTTAGGGAGGGCACTTGCGTTGGAGACGCAGGCTGGACATTCACTCTGTAACAGGGATGAAGCTCAGGGCCCACCAATGACAGCTCATGGAATCTCCATGGCCCTGTTTCCCTTTGTCCTACTCCAGATTTCTCTTTCAGGTTTCTCTCTTCTGTGAAAGATGAGAGTTAAGAGGCAAACTCATGGGCCGGAGAGATAGCATGGAAGTAGGGCATTTGCCTTGCATGCAGAAGGATGGTGGTTCAAGTCCTGGCATCTCATATGGTCCCTCGAGCCTGCCAGGAGTGATTTCTGAGCAGAGAGTCAAAAGCAACCCGTGAGCGCTGCTGGGTGTGACCCAAAAATCAGATAGCAGGACCAATAGCCTCAGACACACAGAGATAGCAGTCTGAGGCAGACAGATAGCAGGACAGCAGCCTCAGTCAGACAGCAGAAAGCAACCACAGACTGCAAACAGCAGGACAGCAGCCATAGACAGACAGCAAGACCCATGTCAAATCACCCTACATGGGCCCGGAGAGATAGCACAGCGGTGATTGCCTTGCAAGCAGCTGATCCAGGACCAAAGGTGGTTGGTTCGAATCCTGGTGTCCCATATGGTCCCCCATGCCTGCCAGGAGCTATTTCTGAGCAGACAGCCAGGAGTAACCCCTGAGCATCGCCGGGTGTGGCCCAAAAACCAAAAAAAGAAAAAAAGAAAAAGAAAAGAAAAAATCACCCTACATGCCACATCTTCAAACCCAGGTATAAGTCTGAATCAGGGTCGTGCATGAAATAATCCAAACCAGGCTGAGAGTGAAACACGTATAGTCTGGCAATCTTGTACCTTGTATCTACTGCAAGATTCCTGACATGGGGCGCCAGAGAGATAGCATGGAGGTAAAGCGTTTGCCATGCATGCAGAAGGATGGTTCAAATCCTGGCATCCCATATGGTCCCCGAGCCTGCCAGGAGCGATTTCTGAGTGTAGAGCCAGGAGTAACCCCTTTCGCTGTCGGGTGTGACCCAAAAACAAACAAACAAAAATAAAATTCCTGACGGGGCCATTTTGTTGTTTTTGTTGTTTTTGGGATTTGGGTCACACCCTGGGCATCCAGGGGTCACTCCTGGCTCTGTGCACAGAAATCGCTCCTGGCAGGCTTGAGGGACCATCTTGTGCAAGGCAAATGCCCTACCACTATGCTATTACTCTGGACCCTATTTTAATTTTTTTAATTTTTAATTTTTTTGTTTTGGGCCACACCCAGCAGTGCTCAGGGGTTACTCCTAGCTCTGGGCCCAGAAATGGCTCCTACAGAAATGGCTCCTAGCAGGCTTAGGGGACCATATGGGATGCCTGGGATTGAACCCGGTTTGTCCTGGGTCCACTGCGTGCAAGGCAAAAGCCCCCCCCTTTTTTTTTTGGTTTTTGGGCCACACCCGGCGATGCTCAGGGGTTACTCCTGGCTGTCTGCTCAGAAATAGCTCCTGGCAGGCACGGGGGACCATATGGGACACAGGGATTCGAACCAACCACCTTTGGTCCTGGATCGTTTGCTTGCAAGGCAAACGCCGCTGTGCTATCTCTCCGGGCCCTCTTTTTTGTTTTTATTTTTTTGTTTTGGGCCACACCTGTTTGATGCTCAGGGGTTACTGCTGGCAAAGCGCTCAGAAATTGCCCCTGGCTTGGGGAGACCATATGGGACGCCGGGGGATCGAACCTTGGTCCTTCCTTGGCTAGAGCTTGCAAGGCAGACACCTTACCTCTAGCGCCACCTCACCGGCCCCAGGCAGTCACTTTTGAGTCACTGTTCTTCCTGGGGAATCTGAAAGTAGCTGCAGGGGGCTGTCTATCCCCTAGCCCTTGGAGGTGGGGCTGGGCCACTGCTGAGGACACACGTCTACTTACCTTCCGAGGGGAATTCCCAAAGTCAATGGCCTGGGCCTTTCCCGGTCAGCGCCCACCCTGCCATACCCACTCCGGGCTGAGGTCTCGCTGACCTGTGACCCAGAACGAAGTGTGTCCATCAGACAGCCCAAGTGTCCGCAGGACCAAACGCCTGCGCTCCATCAACATCTTCCACCCTTGACTTCTCTGTGACCTGGGTTGGGGACCGACCGTGTCCACTGGCCCCTCTCCCCACAGACCAAATATCCAGTCGTTGCTGCGTCAGTGCAGATGGCTGCCATGCAGCTGCAGGGGAACAGCCTTCTGAAAAAGAAGGTGGCGCGCGTGAGTGACCCACCGCCCAGTCCACACCCACTGAGCTGGGGGGGGGGGCCCACTGGCTCTCCCCAAGACCTGCCCCATGTGCTCGGGACTGTCCGGAGCTGGGGCATTGCCCCTGCCTCGTTGCCCCCGCATTGGGGGTTTCTGTTCTCCTGCTCAGCCGTTTTGAGCTAAGGGCTCCCCGAGAGCGGGTCCCAGCCTCACCTCACGCACTGGGCAGGTGGAGGACCTCAAGGCCAAGTGGCAGCGACGACGCCAGCAGGGATGAGTATGTGCGGGGCTGCAGGCACCTGTGGAGTCCGAGCAGCTGCAGAAGGAGATCGCCCGGCTCAGTGGGCAGCTGGAGGAGCAGATACCGCCTGCGTCCAGCCACACACCGGCGCATCGCAGCCTGGAGCGGGCGCAGGTGCTGGACAGCAGGTGCGGCCTTGGGCAGCGCCTGGGTGGGCCCGGGAAGGGAAGGGCCACCGGTAGGGCGGCCCCAGGAGCAGGGCCTGGTGTCACATCAAGGGCGGGATTAGACAGTGGTGACCTCGGTGTGGGCGGTCAGGTGCGACGTGTGGCCCTGTGAGGTGTGCGGCCTCCCTTGCAGATTTGCAGATTTTCACCTACAAAGATGATTTCGCCTGGGGACGAGCGGGTGGAGAGCGGGCGCAGAGCAGGATGCAGGAGCTGGAAGAGAAAATGGCTTTGCTGCAGCAGAATGCCAGGAGACAGGTGTGAGCATCTCCGTCCTGTGTCACCATAGAGAAAACCAGATTCCATGAGAGGTCTTTCCGTGTGCCAGGCGATCAAATGCTTTGCTGCCCACGGGATCGGAGCTTGGTCCTCTCTGGGCTCTGTTCGTCCCTACAGAAGGGGTGTGAAAAGGTAGAACCCGGGGACTGGGATGGGAGGTCCGGGCCTTCGCTAAGGCCAGGAGGGTTGTGTTGGGGAAGGGATGTCTGCCTGGGCCCCAGGCCAGGGAAGGGAGGCTGTGCTGAGCATGCACTGTCTCCCTTCCAGGAGAACATGGAACTAGCTTACTGCTGGATCCTTGTGGCCATCAGCTGCTACACCGGGGCGGGGGGAAGGCTTGGAGCACCCCGTAGAGGGCAGGCCCCATGGGGATCTGCCGTGCCCTCTCTGCCTGAAGTGCTTCAGCGATGAACAAGGCGATGAGCTCTTCACACCACGTGGGCCAGTGCTGCCAGAGAGGAGGCCTGGCCCGGTCCTCCAGTGGCCATCTCGGGCTCTAGTGGATCTTTGGTAGAGCCAGATTGGTTAGCAGAGAGGGGGTGTGGAGCAGCATTCTAAGGAGGGCCTCTTTTATTCTGGGGTGGAGAGTGGGTCCCCCGCCTGGCCCTGTCTGCACCAGGGGAGGTGAAGAGCTCACTGGTAGGAAGGCCTGAGAGAGGCCCCATCTGCCCTCCAGGATTGGCTGTCCCTGTCATCCCACCTCCATCTTCTACATAACTTTACCTTAGGGTAAGACCTGCCCATTTCTGGGAGGGGTCTTGTGGAGGTCTCAAGAGGTTTGGCCGGAGGCCAGCGGGGGATTGAGGAGAGGATTTTGGAAGAGAGAAGCAGCAGGAGAGATGGCTGAAAGAAGCTAAGACTCAGGGCAAGCTGAGGAGAGAATGCTTAAATAGGTTTAAGATTCTAGGCCACACATGTTGGCCAGGGCTGAATAAAGCTGATATTTCCTGAAGCCTGACTGCCTGTGAGTTTTCTACCCGCCGCTATCCTGAAAGTTGCAGACCCATTCCTACTTTGAGGAATGGGCAGGCCCCCAGATCCTCAGCTGGGAAGCTGTTGAGGACGGCGTCTCACAGCCAGGCAGGCAAAGGCAGGTTTGGGAAAAGGCAGCACAGGCTGGAAGTTGCTCTGAAGTCTCACTCTGTAAACCCTGATGGCTTTGTGGGGGTTCAGGGATCTGCCAGCCTCTGTGTAGCCAGAGATGGTCTGTGCTCAAAGTGCCAGCTGGGACTAGAAGCATGTTCCTGGCCATGTGCTGCCCCCTGTCCTGTGTAGCAGTGAAGTCAGTAACAGGTGTGGATCCCAGCCTATGGATCCCGCTGTCTGTGCGGCCACATCTTCTTCCTCCATTTTCCTCTTTGAAATCGGAAAATTTTTTGTTTGTTTTTTGGCCATATCTGGTGGCACTTAGGGGTTATTCCTGGCTGTCAACTAAGGAATCACTCCTGGCAGACTTGGGTAATGAACCTGAGTTGTCCAGCTCCAAAAATTCTGAGATATTCTTATTTATCGTTGGAGCCTTCCAGTCAGTGTTAGGGAACTGTGTAATGCCAAGCATTCCTCTGGCCTGTGAAACACCCTCCACTCTTCCCCAACACCCAAGCTCAGGAGGAAACAACCCAAAGAAGAGCGGTGCATGGTGGCCCTGGGTGACACATGCTCAGAAAACCCTGGGATCCAGGGGACATATGTGTTAGGGACTATAGAGGGGCCCTGAGGGGAGACAAAAACCCAAACTCAGACTAGAGAGAGGATGGAAGGTGCTTAGCTACCCAAGCACCACAGGGTGGGCCAGGCAGTGGCCGGCACATACTTGTGCATAGAAAAGGTCAGCCTCAGAGATGGCGGGGCTGGGGGAGGAAGGCCTGTCTTCTGTGACTGAGCTCTATTCTGGACAACGGTGTTGCAAATCAGCCCCTGATGAGGTTGACTGAAGAAGGGATGGAGGATGAGGCCTTTCTCCTTCAGCTCGGACCATGCGTCTGTTACCCTGTTCAGCCGGTGGTTCTGAAGTGAATGCGGTGGGAAGAAAGCCAACAGGCAGTCAGGCTTCCGAAGAAAACAGCTCTTTATTCCGTGAAGAGGCCGAAGCCAAAAGGCCTAAGAATAGGCCCCAAGAAAAAAGCCCCTCATCTTCCACAGACCCTTGCTTTTATGCCCCAGAATCAGGTACCACCCAATGGTGGGATCAGATACCACCCAATGGTGGAAGCAGAATCAGGTACCACCCTAGGGTGGGAGCAGAATGCCAAGTCACACCCTAGGGTAGGGCACAATCATGGATCAGGGTAGGGTTAGTAACATAATAATCCCATAAAAATGTTTACATATGGGGCCCCGGAGAGATAGCACAGCGGCGTTTGCCTTGCAAGCAGCCGATCCAGGACCAATGTTGGTTGGTTCGAATCCCGGTGTCCCATATGGTCCCCTGTGCCTGCCTGGAGCTATTTCTGAGCAGACAGCCAGGAGTAACTCCTGAGCACCGCCAGGTGTGGCCCAAAAACCAAAAAAAAAAAAAAAAATGTTTACATACACAACAAACGGTACTAGACTTGCAGACCTGCCCAGTATGAGGAATATCTTAGACAAAACCTATCCAGGCTGAATGAAAATGGTCTCAGAGAACAGACACAGCAAGAACGAGTATGGGGGGGGCCGGAGAGATAGCATGGAGGTAAGGCGTTTGCCTCTCATGCAGGAGGTCATCGGTTCGAATCCCGGCGTCCCATATATGGTCCTCCCGTGCCTGCCAGGAGCAATTTCTGAGCCTGGAGCCAGGAATAACCCCTGAGCACTGCCGGGTGTGACCCAAAAACCACAAAAAAAAAAAAAAAAAAAAAAAAAAAAAAGAACGAGTATGGGATAGGCAAATAGGGATGAATAGTAACTTTCAAAATATGTCTCTAGTGGGCCGGAGAGATAGAATGGAGGTAAGGCATTTGCCTTTCATGCAGAAGGATGGTAGTTTGAATCCCGGCATCCCATATGGTCCCCTGTGCCTGCCAGGGGCGATTTCTGAGCATGGAGCCAGGAGTAACCCTTGAGCACTGCCTGGTGTGACCCCCAAAAAATGTCTCTAGGATTTTAAATCATTTAAAAATGACCACAGAAGCCTATTAGAAAGGGAGTGTTGTTTTTGCTTTTGGGCCACACCTATCATTCTGAGGGGTTAGTGTAATCCTGGCTCTGCGCTCAAAAATTACTCCTTGCAGGCTCAGGGGACCATAGGATGCCAGGTATTGAACTTGGGTTGGCTGTGTGAAAAGCAAATGCTCTTCCTGCTGTGCTATCACTCTGGCCAGGGAGTGTTTAATAAACTTATAAAATTATAAAACTGAGGGGCCGGGGGCTGAAGAGATAGCATGGAGGTAGGGCATTTGCCTTGCATGCAGAAGGATGGTGGTTCAAATCCCGGCATCCCATATGGTCCCTCGAACCTGTCAGGAGCGATTTATTTTTTTACTTTTATATTTTTTGGTTTTTGGGTCACACTCAGCAGCGCCCAGGGGTTACTCCTGGCTCTATGCTCCTGGCAGGCTTGGGGGACCATATGGGATGCCAGGATTCGAACCACTGTCCTTCTGCATGCAAGGCAAACACCTTACCTCCATGCTATCTCTCCGGCCCCCCAGGAGCAATTTCTGAGCATAGAGCCAGCGTAGAGCATTCAGGGGTTACCCCTGAGTGCTGTCGGGTGTGAGCCAAAAACCAAAAATAAAACAAAAAACAAAAAACTTGTTGTTCTAAATGTAGATTAAATAACTCATGGGGTTTGTGATAAGCAGAAAATACATGATCCTTGCACCCCCCCCCCCCCAAAAAAAAAACCTGAGGGGCCAGAACGGTGGCACAAGCGGTAGGGCATCTTCATTGCATTCACTAATCTAGGACAGACCTCGGTTTGATCCCCAGGTGTGGTCCCCCAAGTCAGGGATGATTTCTGAGCACATAGCCAGGAGTAACCCCTGAGCATTACTGGGTGTGGCCCAAAAATAAAAAAAATTAAATAAATAAAATTATAAAACTAAGGCTTTGGGGGCCAGAGCAGTGGCAGAAGTGTAGGGAATTTGCCTTGCGAACCTAGGATAGGCCATGCTTTGATCCCCTGGTGTCCTATATGGTCCCCCAAGCTAGGAGCAATTTCTGAGCGTGTAGCAGGAGTAACCCCTGAGCGTCACCAGGTATAGCCCAAAAAACTAAAAAAAAAAAAAAAAAAGGCCACAAAATATCTAAAGCTTTGTATGTATTGCCTTCGTGTAGGGAGAGATTAAGGACATATTATTATTATTATTATTATTATTTTTTTTGTTTGTTTGTTTTTGGGCCACACCCGGTAACGCTCAGGGGTTACTCCTGGCTATGCGCTCAGAAGTCGCTCCTGGCTTGGGGGACCATATGGGACGCCGGGGGATCGAACCGCGGTCCGTCTCCTAGGCTAGCGCAGGTAAGGCAGGCACCTTACCTTCAGCGCCACCGCCCGGCCCCTATTATTATTTTTTTAAAGACTCTTTTTTTTTTTTTTTTTTCGGTTTTTGGGCCACACCCGGCGGTGCTCAGGGGTTACTCCTGGCTGTCTGCTCAGAAATAGCTCCTGGCAGGCACGGGGGACCCTATGGGACACCGGGATTCGAACCAACCACCTTTCGTCCTGGATCGGCTGCTTGCAAGGCAAACGCTGCTGTGCTATCTCTCTGGGCCCAAGGACATATTATGTTCTCTAAGATATACACTAAAATGGCAATTAATATATTTAACTGAAAACAGAATAGAAAATAGAAATATGGGCCTGGAGAGATAGCACAGCGGGTCCCCCGTGCCTGCCAGGAGCTATTTCTGAGCAGACAGCCAGGAGTAACCCCTGAGCACCGCCAGGTGTGGCCCAAAAACAAAAACAAAAACGAATCCCGATGTCCCATATGGTCCCCCGTGCCTGCCAGGAGCTATTTCTATTTCTGAGCAGACAGCCAGGAATAACCCCTGAGAACCGCCAGGTGTAGTCCAAAAATCAAAAGAAAAAAAAAAAAAAAGAAAATAGAAATATGTATTAACCAAAGCCGGACAAGGAAAAAAGAACTAAAAGAGAGGTCAGAGTGAATGTGCACTTGCCTTGCATGCAGCCAACCCAGGTCCAATCCCTGGGATCTCAAAAAAAAAAAAAAATTGGGCCAGAGTAATAGCACAGCAGTAGGGCATTTGCCTTGCACACAGCCGATCCAGGACAGATGGTGGTTGGAATCTTGGCATGCCATATGGTTCACTGTGCCTGCCAGGAGGGATTTCTGAGCACAAAGCCAGGAGTAACCCCTGGTGTGACCCCTGGAGTAACCTCTGGTGTGACCAAAAACAAAATAAAACAAAACAAAAAATCAATTCCCGGCATCCCATGTAGTACCCTGAGAATGCCAGGACTAATTTCTGAGTGCAGAGCTAGGAGTAACTGGACTGCCGCTGGGTGGGGGGCCCCCAAAAAAAGTAAAAATAAAAATCAATATAAGTGGGGCTGGAAAGAAAGCATGGAGGTAAGGCGTTTGCCTTGCGTGCGGAAGGTCGGTGGTTTGAATCCCGGCATCCCATATGGTCCCCCGAGCCTGCCAGGAACGATTTCTGAGCCTGGAGCCAGGAGTGACCCCTGAGCGCTGCCAGGTGTGACTCCCAAAAAAGCAAACAAAAAATCAATATGCTACATGTTGCTTAAAGATAAAAGAACAGGGCCCGGAGAGATAGCACAGGGGCATTTGCCTTACAAGCAGCCGATCCAGGACCAAAAGGTGGTTGGTTCGAATCCCGGTGTCCCATATGGTCCCCCGTGCCTGCCAGGAGCTATTTCTGAGCAGACAGCCAGGAGTAACTCCTGAGCACCGCCGGGTATGGCCCAAAAACCAAAAAAAAAAAAAAAAAAAAAGATAAAAGAACAAATTTACCAGGAAAATACTTCTAAATTTATACAGCAGAAATGACTAGAATATGGGGGCCAGGGGCTGGAGAGATAACACAGCAGTAGGGCATTTGCCTTGCAAACAACTGACCAACAGTGGTTCAAATCCTGGCAGCCCATATGGTCCCCTGTGCCGACCAGGAGCGATTTCTGAGCACAGAGCCAGGAGTAACCCCTGAGCGCCGCTGGGTGTGACCCAAAAACAAAACAAAAAAAAAGGGGAGTTCTAGTAAGTGACACTCATGTTGTCCCCACTCTGTACCCAGTGTTTCCCATAGGGGCTGATAACTGGTTGGTTGTTTTTGGGTCACACCAGGCAGTGCTCAGGAATTACTCCTGGCTTTGCTCTCAGAAGTCACTCCTGGCAGGCTCAGGGAACCATATGTGTTTGCTCCAGCCCCAGGCTGGTAACTTTTACCTCTCTCCACTCCCGACATCCTGCCTTGTTGGAACTATGGGCTGGTCATAATGTCAGGGGGTCACTTTGATTAGAGAATTAGATTTCTGGGGGGACTGAATGGCTCTTTTCAGAAAGGGGTGCAGGCCAGCTACATTTGGGGTCCTGTGTTCTTCCAGAGAAGGAATGAAAAAGCCTGGAAGACTGAGGTGAAAGCGTCGTCCCAGGGGAATAATGAAAAGGGAGCTTTGAAACATTTTCTCTCTTGGATTTGATCCCTTGCACCCTGGAGTCCCCTTAGCACAAAGCCAGGAGTAAGCCCTGAGCACTATCAGATGTGGCCTCCCCCACTAAAAAAAAAGCCAGTAGACTTAAAAGCTGATTGAAAACCCCAAGAATGTTATGATAACAAAGTCTATAGCACAGGCTAATAAAAGGCCACCCACACAACAGTGCCATGCTGCCCCAGGAGGGCCAACAACTATGTAACTTGCTTCACGTGGTCCCCTGTGACCAGCTGATGGGCTGAAAAACTTGGTATTCAGAGTTCTGGCTCAAGTACAGCCATTCTCAGAGCACTGGGGTGCCAATCACATTCTGAAGGTTCTTGCCTACTGATGGAGCAACACTGGAGGTACCTTTGGTCAGACACTACTGCCTGTGGTTGCAGGTGTTGGGAAGCTACTGTTACAACCAATTTTCACCATTGCAACCTGTCAAGAAAAAAGCTCATGCCTTCCAGCCTCCCATCCCTGCCACCATCATCCTCACCTTCCTCCACTAAGGCCGGAACACCTCATGAGCACGGGGACCATGTGGTGCTTGTGGCAGGCTTCTCACTCAGCCGATATTCAAGGTTCATCCATCAGGGTTTTTTTTTGTTTTATTTTTGGGCTATTTTGGGCTATACCCAATGACGCTCAGGGGTTACTCATGGCTCTGTGCTCAGAAATCACTCCTGGCTTGGGAAACCATATGGGACGCACAGGGGATGGAATCACGGTCTGTCCTAGGTCAGCCACGTGCGAGGCAAATGCCCTACCGCTGAGTCACCACTCTAGCCCCTGAAGTACCCACCCCCTTGGGCTACATCCGGAGGCTTCAGAAATCACTCCAGGTTCATCACATCATATGTGATGCTGGCGATCAAACCCAGGTCAGCTGTGTGCAAGGCAAACACCTTACCTGTTGTGCTGTTGCTCTGGCTGTCCCCTTTTTTTGGGGGGGGGGTCACACATGACAATGTTTGGGGGCCCACATGATGACAGGACTTGGATTCAGGCCTCCCACCCCACATGTGCTCTGGCCCCCTATTCCTTTTCACAGCTGAGGTATTTCAGTCACACTCCACTCTGCCCTTCAGCAATGGAAACCACTGAATTCTGATCCCTAAGTTTGGCTTTTGTGAACAAGGCTTCTCAGACTGTCCATGTACAAGACTTTGGGAGAACTATTTTTCCCCCCTGCCTGGAACTGACAGTTAGTGGACTTCTCTGTATTCATGACATGTTGTGTATGCAAATATTTTAGGGGATTATTATATTACTGACCCTACCCTGACCGGTGATTGTGCCTTACCCTAGGGAGTGACCTGGCATTCTGCCCCCACCCGAGGGTGGTACCTGATTCTGCTTCCACCATTGGGTGGTATCTGATCCCACCATCGGGTGCCGAACTTTGACCTGAATCCTGGACCCAAGAAAACAGCAAATATGGTGAGATTTCTGCTCTTCTGTTTGATTTTAGCTCTTTTCAGATGGAGTCAGCCCAAAGGGTTTGGCCACGTGAAGCCATGCTGAAAGATGGCCACGACCCCTTCTAGGGGCAGAAATTTCAGTAATACAGGGGAGTTGAACACTTGTATCACTCCCATCCAAGGCCCAGGACTGAAACTTTGTTACAATAAACAAAAACCCCGGCCTACTCAAAGACTAATTAAAAGTCTAAATTGGAAACGGAGGAGAAAAAAGACTATTGAAAATGGACTGATTTTCTGAGAATGACCTTTGGCTTGAATTTGGATTTCGACTTTGGAAATTTCGGACTGAACTTTTAGTTTAAATCACTTGGAACTCTGGACATCCAAAAGCGCCCTGTGAAGATGTGGGCCATAAGCTGCTTCCAAAGTGCGCCCGAGGGAAGAAAAGGCAGCGGTGAAGCCCGTCCAGCATCAAAGAAGCGGCAAAAAGCTCCAAGCAGCGGCTCGGCTCCACCCTCCAAATCACAAAGGTGAAATGACTCGAGCGAACCGGCCGGCGTGCACAAAGTTTACAGAAGCCACATGGTGAGATCAGCGTGGGACAAATTAATCATCTGAACTTATGATTTTAAGTGTAGGGACTAAGCGGGTAGTCATATATTTCACTCATAGTTGGTGATGGAATAAGTTTTAGTGAGTTAGTGGTTTAAAAAAAAAAAGGGGGGGGGCCGGAGAGATAGCATGGAGGTAAGGCATTTGCCTTTCATGCAGGAGGTCATCGGTTCGAATCCCGGCGTCCCATATGGTCCCCCGTGCTTGCCAGGAACAATTTCTGAGCCTGGAGCCAGGAATAAATCTCTGAGCACTGCCGGGTGTGACCCAAAAACCACAAAAAAAAAAAAAAAAAAAAAAGGGAGGTAATACAGCTTAGCCCATTTAAACATCTGATTTCTAACCACCTGCATCTTTGCCTTAGTCATTTTCTTTATAATTTAAATGTGTTTTGTTGTCTTTCATAGTTAATATTTTCAATTGCAAAATGTTTTACTGTGTGTATTTTAATGTACTTAGCCTGTTTTTAAAATGTATGGTATGCATCTATGCTGTAGTACTTGTGTATAGGAAAGGTTTATAGGAACAGGAAGTTCCCCCAATATAGTTTAAAAGTATAGGAACATGAAAGTTCCAAAATAGTGCTTGGTAAAAAAGCATTAATAGAATTTTAGGTTACAGGTGTATAGTATATTTTGCAAAAATGTTATGTTTTTGAAAAGGGCTGGTATATTAATTTTCACTTTATTACGTTGCTGCATAAAAATATTAACCCACCTTTGGCTAAAGGTAAAGTCAAAATTACAAAAGGCTCTTTTTATATTTCAAATAAGGGGGAAATGTTACTCCACCCTGGATTTACGTGTAGCGACCTGAGACCCACCCATTTCTGGGAGGGGTCTTGGGAACCGGATATTAGGTGTGACCTTACCTGCAAGACCCGGCCCATTCCTGGGAGGGGTCTTGGAATAGGTAGATAAACCCTGGAGCCAGGGGAGTCGGGGCCCTTTTGGCCCTGCTGAGCTCTCTGGCTTTAGGGTTTCTGCCTCTTTTGGTTTTGGACCAGGATGGAGGCCAAGGGGAAGATGGCTGAAAGGGTTTAGACGCAGGGTAGCCTAGAATGGCTGAATGCTTAAAAGGTTATGAGATAGGCCACACACATGTGGTGAATAGGGAATGAATAAAGCTGATGCTTCCTGAAGCCTGCCTGTGAGTGAGTCTGTTTTCGCCTTTCACCTGGGCCTGGAACCGCCGGCTGAATGGGGGATGCGGAACCACGTGGCCTGGGATGGCATCCACCACCATCCAGCCCCATCCTTAATTATTTGATGCAACATCTGATCCCACCATTGGGTGGTACCTGACTCTGGGGGATAAAAACAAGGGTCTGTGGAAGGCGAGGGGCTTTTTGCTGGAACTGAGGCTGAGTCTTTGGACTTCAGTCTTGTCCACCGAATAAAGCTAATATTTCCACAAGCCTGACTGTCTGCGAGCTGTTTACCCATGGTTTCACCTCAGAACCGTCGGCTGGACAGGGTGGCAGACGCGTGCTCCGAGCTGAAGGGGAAAGACTTCATCCTCCATCCCTCCATCAGTCAACCTCTTCAGGGGCTGACTTGCAACAATGACACAGGAATTTGAACAGTTCCAAAGCAGATCAATTGTTTTCCATTCCCATCAGCTGATTAGCTACACCTGACTCAATCCTCCACACCTGGAGGCTGAACACTCCCTCTCCAGTCTGAATGCTGAACATCTTAAACTGTGCTTATTGGTCACTTGTATGAATTCCTTTTAGATTTTGGGCCATAACATTTCTCCTGGTCAGTGCTTTGGACAGCGTGCAGAGGAATGGCTGGCCCTTTGCATCTAGATGGGGTCTCAGCTTGTGGAACATCTGAACATCAATCTCCCCCTGTAGACTAGCATAAGCTCCTATTTGAAAACTGGCTTTTCAGGCCTGGATCAATAGGTAGGTCACTCACCTTGCATGCAGCTGGTGTGGGTTCTCTCTCTGGTACCCCAGATGGTCCTTTGAACCCCTTGAGTAATCTCTGAGTGCAGAGCCAGCAGGAAGCCCTGAGCACAGCTAGGTGTGATGCAGAACAAAACCAATCCAAACCAAAATTGGGATTTTAATGAGTTGAAAACTTCATTATCTATTTGGGTAGATATTCAAGCTTTTGATTTGCAAATACTTTCTCACTGTAAAGGAAAAGTTTCCCGAGTTTCCTGACTGCCCTGATCACCTACCCCCCCCCCCCCCCACAATTGTGGGAACTTGTAGACCCAGTTACAGTTTAATTTTCTTTCTGTTCCTACATGGTTTTAACCTGGTCGTGTTAACCCTGTAAGCTTGCACCTGCACCTTGCAAAAATGTGATTGAGCAAATGCCAGATGTCATGTACTTCCTAAAGCCAATCAATCTACTGTACCTTTCTATTGTTTGAAATACTATATACAGCTTGTAAGCTCATGGCTCAGGGCTGGCAGTTTCTGGCTTATGCTGGATTCTAGCACAGCCCCTGCATATGCTTGTAAGAAAATAAACCCCCTGCTTTTGCATGAGACTGTGGTCTTGGTGTCTTTGAACGGCGCATCACTCTCCTGAACTTAACACTCACATTCTGAGGTGCATTTTTCCCATGTTCCTGATGATGCCCTTTGAAGCACAAAAGATTGAGGTTTAAAGTTATTTTTTATCTGCCAGATTCAGGTGATGGTCTCTAGGCTCTGAGAGGCTTGTGTTTGGCTCTATTTAGGTATTATTTTTTAACCACACCTGGCTCTCCACTCAGAAATCACTCCTGGCATGCTTGGGGGACCATAGTGCCAGGGATTGAGCACAGGTTACTCACATGCAAGGCAAGCATCCTACCCACTGTGCTCTGGCCCCTTGGGTCCTTGGACTCCTGACATAAGTACCAATTACATTATTTTTTCTTTTTTTGTGGGTGCCACACATGACATATTGGGGGCCCCTCCAGACTTCATGTTTGGGGTTTCTGAAAACCAGAGCCAGGGCTCAAGCCTGGGCTTCCTGCATATAAACATGTGCTCTATACCAACGGCACCTTCTGCTGTACCTGAGCTGTCTGAACTATACGAAAATCTTAACTCTGAGGTCATGTGATAACACAGCAGGGAAGGCACTTGCCTCGCACATGGCAGTCCTGCGTTTGATCCCCAACATCTCATATGGTCTTGAGTCCTGCAGGAGTAATAACAGTGCAGAGTTACGAGTAACACTTGAGTATTCACCATGTGTGGGCCAAATACAAAACAAAAAACCAACTGGACTAAAGATAAGGGTTTTCTTTTCTTTTGGGGATACACCTGGCAGTGCACAGGAGTTACTCCTGGCTCTCCACTTAGAAATTACTCCTGACAGTGCTTAGGGGACCAGACAGGATGTCAAGGATTGAACCTGGTTTTGGCTGTGTACAAAGCATACGCCCTTTTGACTGTTACTGCTCCAGCCCCAGATGTATGTTGCTTACTGGAATTACAAATCCATTTTACTGATCTATGTCTTAAGGACTAGTGTTTTATTTACAAAATGCAGGGTTTTTTTTGTTTTGTTTTGGTTGTTTTTGGGTCACACCCGGCAATGCTATGCTCAGAAATCACTCCTGGGGAAAAACAAAAAAAAAACAAAAAAACCCAACCAAACAAAAAGAAAACATTCCTGGGAGGCTCGGGGACCAGATGGGATTCAAACCACCACCCTTCTGCATGCAAGGCAATCGTCCTACATCCATGCTATCTCTCCAGTCCCTGAAATGCCATATTTTGGGGCTCAAGCAATAGCAAAGGAAGGAATTTGGCCTTGCACGTGGCTGACCTGGGTTTAATCTCTGGCATCCCAGATAGTCCACAGAGTACCACCAGGAGTGATTCCTGCATGCAGAGGCAGGAGGAAACCCTGAGCTGCTGGGTGTAGCCCCTGCTAAACAAAAATGCAGTTTTTATTTGTTGTTTCTGGGCCACACCTGGTGGCACTCAGGGTTTACTCCAGGCTCTGCGCTCAGAAATCACTCCTGGCAGGCTCGGGGGTTCGAGCTGTGATCGAACCTGGGTTGGCTGCGTGCAAACACCCTGTGCTACTGCTCTGGCCCCAAGCATTAAGAAAATGCTTGATGTTTTCCTTTTTGTTAGCTTTTGGGTCACACCGGCAGTGCTCAGGGGTTACTCCTGGCTCTATGCTCAGAAATCGCTCCTGGCAGGCACAGGGGATCATATGGGATGCCACTGTCGTCCTGGGTCGGCCACTTGCAAGGCGAACGTCCTACCACTAGGCTATCTCTCTGGCTCCAATTCTTTTTTTTTTTTTTTTGGTTTTTGGGTCACACCCGGTGACGCTCAGGGGTTACTCCTGGCTATGTGCTCAGAAGTCGCTCCTGGCTTGGGGGACCATATGGGATGCCGGGGGATCGAACCGCGGTCCGTCCAAGGCTAGCGCAGGTAAGGCAGGCACCTTACCTCCAGCGCCACCGCCCGGCCCCCTCTGGCTCCAATTCTTGATGTTTATCTCTATACAATCCACTTTTTGGTGCAGGTGTCTGTGGATGCAAGAAAACATTTGCTTGACTCGGCAGTCCTCTTTTCTCATCCAGTCATTTGTGAGGAGTGGACAGCAGTAGCTGCTCATCATGCTTTCCCCAAATAAGAGGACGCAGCGGCTGGAGGAACGATAGTACAACATAATACAACCACAGGATGTGGTTCTCAAACCAAATAAACAAAACCAGGACAATACAGCTGATCATTGTGGTAATGAGGTAGGCAGGCAAAGCCATTGGAGTCATCAGGCAGTGCTCAGGGGATTCCTCCTTGGGGTGAGAGAGATGGCACCCAAGTTGGCCGCTCTCTCGGTTGTGCCGTCGTCTCCAGCCCTCATCCAGCATTTTTGAAGGCCAGTAGGTGAAGACGAGGTTTTGCTCCAATTCAGAAATAAATGCCCAAATGAGACCCAGTATGAAGCACTATTGGGAACTGAATTCTCCACTTTTCCTGGGGCTTCTCCGACTAGTGCCCACAGGGAGCAAGGGCACATACCGGGTGAGGCTGGGGAGTTAAGAGGGGGGAAAAGGAGAAAAAAAAACACAGAACCATGCACCTCCAATGCTGCCCCTCCATTCATGACTCAATTTGATGGTGTCGTACCAGCCGTCTGAGTACTGGTCTTGTACCACTTATGGGTCATTTGGATGTTATTCTCCCTCTGCCAGAATCCTGATCTATACTTTTTTTTTTTGGGGGGGGGCACACCCAGTAATGCTCAGGGGTCGCTCCTGGCTTGGGGGACCATATGGGATGCCAGGGGATCGAACTGAGGTCTGTTCTAGGCTAGCGCTGGCAAGGCAGGCACCTTACCTCTAGCGCCACCACACCAGCCCCTATACTTGCTATTCTGATGTTCTCGTGGGCGCCTACTCCAGCCTGTTCTGTACTCAGCGTTCTATTCTCGTTCTCAGTATCATAGCTATCTTTTGAAAGTCCCAATATGATTCTGTCCAGGCTAGTTCCGAGCAGCCTGAGTCCTTTTATCTGTTCAATAGCTTCATCTAGTTCCTGGTTTCCTTCCCAGTTGTCCGCCTGTTACTGAGCTTACTGTAGCTCAGTCATCTGAGGTCCTGGCCTTCTTCCTAGTTGGTTTCTAATACCTGATACAACCCTGGTTATGGTTTTTACTCAATTTCTGTGCATGGCCTAGTAAGTACTGACCTGGATGACCTTTTGAGTCCCACTGTCTGGGATGGCATTTCTGCATCCCTTTCAGGAATGTTGGTGCTGAGGAGCAGTGCAGGGTTTCTCAAATTAAAATGTGCAACAAAGAGGTGTTGAGCATCTCAGACATAAAGCGTGACCCCCGGTGAGTGTGTGTGCTGAGACAGAGCCCAAGGGGTGCAAACTGACAAGGGAGATGGCCTGCGGTGATCTGTGATTCCATGTTTCTCCTGCCCAGTGAAGGGGTGGTATGGGACCCCTCAAAGGGGTTTCCCCCTGCCATACAGAACTGATTGGAAACAACACAGCTGGTCAGTAGCTGTAGCTCAGGAGTCCCCCGGGCCAGGGTCCAAGTGATAGGACAGCAAATAAGAGTGTTTGCCTTACATGCAGCCGCCATGGGTTCGATCCCCAGGATCCTATATGGTCCTAAGACCACTAGTAAACCATGAACACTGGCAGGTGTGGCCACCAAACCAAAACAAACAAAAAAAGTAATCTCCAGGCCTGCAACCCTCTTGCCTCCCACAAGTCACTGCATTGGCACTTCCCTTCCTGGCACTGGCTCTGGGGCCAAGACCCATGCTGTCTACACTGACTCCCAATGGCCAAGCTTACACAAGCTGGCTACAAGTTGTGTGTGTGTGTGTGTGTGTGTGTGTCTCAGACACAAACAGCACAATGTGGGCACTCTGGACAGTATATTGTGGAGAATATACACACGGAAGTGTGCCTGTCCTGCCCAGCCTGCCTCAGTGGGATGCAGGGCACAAGAGACAGTGAGCAACACCTGGCAGGGACAAATGATTGATGAGCAGGCTTTAGAGAAGACTTCTATCCATAAACAGCTACCCAAGCTCCACACATCAATGGGTGTCTAAGGGCCCCAGACATGGTTGGATGGCCCTTCCAGGCCATCACCTCACCTTCTCCTTGGTCACAGGCAAGACCTGTGGCTCCGAATGCTTCCAGATATTCCTAGCACTCTTTACCAGGTCTAGCACACACAGGGCAGGCAAGTCTCCCAAGGGGTGCAGCAGCGGGAGCCAGGGAAGCCAGACTGAAATGGAGCAGTGCCCTGCCAGAATTCAGAACACAGGCACACAGCAGTTGCCTCCCTCTCACTCATCCCATTTCCCAACAGGGTGGGATGGGCCTGACCCATCTGCCTCCTTCCCTGCCCTCTATGCTCTACCCTCCTTGGCCCAGAGGCCTGGGTGCACTGCCTCCCACATCAGTATTCATTTGGTACCAGGAGTGCATGCCTGGACAATGCCTTGGAGGATGGGAAGCCACAGGAACCCTGCGGTGCTTTGGAAGGCGGCGCCCTGGTTCCTGACCCCAGCCCCCAGCAGAAAGCAGCCACGCCAGGTCTTCTGCTGTACTAATGTATTCCATCTTTCAAAAAGAAAGACATGATTTTAATATTACTTAACAATATGTTAAAAAGGTAGCCAGGCAGGCCTCCGTGTTAATAGTCGTACACTCTGACAGACTCGGTGGTGAGTACTGGGGGCTTGTTTTTCAACTTCCTCTTTCTGCAGGGGTCTTACACAAGCTGGCTACAAGTCGGGGGGATCAGACACAAACAGCGCAACGTGGACACTCTGAACAGTAGATTGTGGAGGAGAACGGAAGTGTGCCTGCCCTGCCCAGCCCGCCTCAGTGGGACGCGGGGCACACGAGAGCTGAGACAGCGAGCAACACCCTGGCAGGGACAGATGAAGGGACAGGGTGAGATGCGGAGTGACAGCCACGTGGATGACGCACACTCGCTCTGGTTGCGTGGTATAAGAAAGGGCAGGTAGAATCGCTCCAGGCTGATAGCAGAGTGACACTGGAAAAATCTCACTCATAGACTACACGCACATGAGCTAATAGCGCAGGACCAGCAGCCGGGGCTTGGGCCAGCCGGCTGCACAGCCCCGGGCCAGCACGTGCTTATGGCCCGGCCCGCTGTCCTTAGTCTCTCTCCTGCGGTCCGCACTCAGTGGGCAGCAAACGTGGCCTTTTTCAAACTAAAATTGGACCAGTTGATAGACAGTCTTTGTCGGGTCTGTCTGGCGGAATCCAAGCAGAACCTGCGAAGACACAAAGTCAAGCATCACAGGTGACATAGTGCCTAAGTGATGAAGTGACAGTGATGAAACCATCGACTGATCTGGGGGCTGAGAGTGGCTTAGAGGGCTTGCTAGGACACCTGTTCTATGCTGGAGCCCCAGGCTCAAGCCCCACACAACAAAGTCCTCCTCAAGCACTACCGGGTGTGGTCCAAGAACCAAACCAAACCAAAACCCAGCTGAATTCTAATGCCAATGCTTTTTTTTTGGTTTTTGGGTCATACCCGGCAGTGCTCAGGGGTTACTCCTGGCAGGCTCAGAGGTCCATATGGGATGCCAGGATTCAAACCACTGTCCTTCTGCATGCAAGGCAAATGCCTTATCTCCATGCCATCTCTCCGGCCCCTAATGCCAATGTTTTATCGATAATTTTTGCTTCTAATGTTCACAAAAAATTTATAGTCCTCCTGTATATCCCAGTTTTTTTTTTTTTTTTTTGGGGGGGGGGATCACACCCGGCAGTATTCAGGTTATTCCTGGCTCTGCGCTCAAATATCGCTCCTGGCAGGCAGGCACGGAGGACCATATGGGATGCTGGATCGGCTGTGTGCAAGGCAAATCGCTGTGCTCTCTCTCTGGAGATAAAAGTATTTTCTGAAGCAGATTTGGGCATAAAAGTTTTATTTGTGGGGGTCAGAACAATAGCACAGTGGGTAGGTGTTTGCCTTGCATGGGGACTATTCAGGTTTGATCCCCGACATCCCATATGGTCCCCTGAGACTGCCAGGAGTAATTTCTGAGCACAGAGCCAGGAGTAACCAGAATGCTTCCAGGTATGGTTCCCCCACCCCAACAAAAAAAGAAGTTTTGTATCATAAGACACATGGAGGGCACTCTATTTTCTGGGAGATTTTGTTCAAGACTGCATAATTTGTTCTTGGAAGCTTAGGAAAATTTTCTGTAGATACATAGACTTGTCAGCAGGGACTCCTTAGAAGATACCATTACTAGTTTTAATTTCTTTTCTTTTTTAGCAATACTGGCAATGCTCTGGGGTTATTCCTGGCTCTGCACTCAAGAAATATTCCTGGAGGTGCTCAAGAAATCATATGGGATGCCAAGATAGAACCTGGGTTAGCTATGTTATTGCTCTGGACCTGCTTTTAATTTTCGTAGCAAGTTCTTTTTGACGCTTGACACTCAGGATCACTCCAGGAGGGCTTGGGGGAGCACATGGAGTGCTGAGGATCAGCCACATACACAACAAACACCCTACCAGTTGTACTATTGCTCCAGCCCCTCCCTCTTTTCAGTATTGAAATGACTATGAAGTCGCTCCCAGTGCTCTCGGCCCTTTCCAAAACCCAATATCCCTGTTATCTTCCTCAGTGTTCTTATAGTCACAGCATTAAAGGAAACCTTTGTTGGGACTGGTGATGAATGATGTCAGCAATTCCCAACTTTTATTCTTTATCTTATTCTGGTATTTTGTGTCTTTTCTCCTCTTTTTTCATCACCAAAGGTTAATATAAATTTGCAGAGTCCGGAGTGGTGGTGCAAATGGTAAGGCCGCACTAGCCTAGGATGGACCACAGCTCAGTCCTCCAGTGTCCCCTAGGGACCCCCAAGCCAGAAGTGATTTCTGAGTGCATAGCCATGGTAGTCCCTGAGCATCACCGGGTGTGGCCCAACTACTAAAAACAAACAAACAGGGCCCGGAGATACAGCATGGAGGTAAGGCATTTGCCTTTCATGCAGGAGGTCATCGGTTCAAATCCCGGTGTCCCATATGGTCCCCCGTGTCTGCCAGGAGCGATTTCTGAGCCTGGAGCCAGGAATAACCCCTGAGCACTGCCGGGTGTGACCCAAAAAACCACAAAACAAACAAACAAACAAACAAACAAAAAAACCCAAAAAACAAAAACAAAAAATAAACAAAAACCTTGCAAACAATTGATTTTCTTTTTGCTGAGCATCTAATCTTTTTCCTTTATATTATTTTACATATATTTTTTTTCAGTTTTCACTTTCTTTGGGTTTATTCCTAATTTTTTTTCTTCTGTCTATACCTGGCAGTCTTCAGGACTTACACTTAGCTCTCTCTGGGCTCAGGGGTCACTTCTGGTCAGGGTACCAATGGAATATTGAGAATTGAACTCAGGGGGCTGGAGAGACAGCATAGCAGTAGGGCATTTGCCTTGCACGCCGCCAACCCAGGTAAGACAGTGATTTTATTCCTGGAATCCCATATGGTCCTTGGAGACTGCCAGGAACGATTTCTGAACGCAGAGCCAGGAGGAACCCGAGTGCTGATGGGTGTGACCAAAAACAAAACAAACAAAAAAAAATTAAACTCAGGTCAGCTGTGTACAAGGCTCTTGCCCCTTTTCCTTATTTTTCCAATAAAATCCTTAACTCGCTGCCTTTCTAGCTTTTGATAATTCTACTTTTTTCTGTTTGCTTGTTTTTTTTTTGGGCTACACTTGGTGGCACAGTCACTCCTGGCAGGATGCCAGAGATCAAACCTCGGTTGGCCAGGTGCAAGGGAGATGCCCTACACACTGTGCTATCACTCTGGCGCCCAACTAACTTTATTTCTGATAACTTTTTTTTTTTTTTTGGTTTTGGGTCACACCTGTGCTCAGTGCTCAGGCTCTACATTCAGAAATCGCGCCCCCCCCCCCACCCTGCAGGGGACCATATGGGATGCCGGGATTCGAACCACCATCATGCAAGGCAAATGCCTTACTGCTGTGCTATCTCTCCCGCCCCTCTGATAACTAACTTTAAGGCAGGGGTGGCGAACAGGATGTTGACCCTCACTCAAAATGGCAAAATGCAATATGTGTTTAATAGATTATTGTTAAAATTAGATGCTTTTGTGTGAGTGTTTCTCTGTTTTGGCAGGTCACTGTGTGGTGTGGCTCTCTGACTCTCACAGTTTAAAATTTTGGCTCTTTGTGTTGAACTTGTTCGCCACCCCTGCTTTAAGGCTTGGAAAGTGAAAGTGCAAGGACCAGCCAGTGCACATGGGAGGAGAGAATAAAGGAGGCTGAGGGGAAAGGGAGTGGTCAGTCTGCCAACCTGGCGGCAGAGCCAGGGGCCCAGTGAAGGGCTCGAGATGTCATTGCTCCTTCACACGTGGCATCGGCACTTACCTTTTGAAATACTCCACTTCCCTCTCTGTCTCATCCATATCCACACTCTCAAGATCGATATCCTTGGGCAGGAAGACATCGTCTGTGGAAGACAGCAAAGAGCAACTGGAGAGACAGCAGCAGCCGGATCTGAGCATGGCATGTCATTTGATCTCGCTCAGCGTCTACTACTTTCCAAAACTTTTTTTGGTTAAATGAAATTTGAGGGAGTCAGAGTGATAGTACAATGGTTAGGGCGCTTGCCTTACAAGCAGCTGAGGTGGATTTGACCCCCAGCACTCCGAATAGTTCCCTGAGCCCGCCAGGAGTGATCCAAGAGTGTAGAGGCGGAAGGAAGTCCTGAACACCAAGGGTGTGGCCTGAAAACTAAAACCAAACACACAAAAATTTCCCAAGATTTCAACTGTGGAAAGTGAGAGTCTGTGTAAGGCTTACTGGCCCCAGGAGACTAAGAGAAGATATTGGAATCCTGGCCCTCCAAAATGCCCAGATCCCAAGGTGATCCCAGAGGGAGCTGCTGCCCGTTCGTTCCAATGCCCAAAGCTACATAGAGTCATTTGCACCCCTAGCCCTATCAGTTGTAGCAATGACCTGGCCTCACTCTCCACCAAGCACACAATGCAACACGAGCCACTGGAGAAAAGCCAAGAGGGGGAAAAGGAGCGACAACCTCTCACAAAATACAACATAGTGGGGCATAAGATATAGGATAGCAGGCATTTGCCTGCTCCCTGGCATCCCATAGGATCCTCCAAGCCCACCAGGAGCGATCCCCGAGTGCAGAGCACTGCTGGGGAAGCCTAAATGCCACCTAAGCAAACTTCTAAAGAGAAGGGAAGATACTACCAGGAAGTTACTTATACCTGAGTTTATAAATGGAAATGTTGGGGCTGGCGCAGTGGTGCTAGAGGTAAGGTGTCTGCCATGCCAGAGCTAGCCTAAAACGGACCGTGGTTCGATCCCCCGGCGTCCCATATGGTCCCCAAAGCCAGGAGTGACTTCTGAGCACATAGCCAGGAGTAACCCCTGAGTATCACCGGGTGTGGGCCAAAAAAAAAAAAAAGGAAATGTTATCAAAAATTATATTGTTTTGTTTCTGTTTGGGTCACATCTGCTGGAGATCAGGGCTCCGGAAGTAGATCCTAGTGGCGCTTGAAAACACACTTGGGCCTCCTGCATGCAAAGCATGCACCCTAGGCCACCCTGAACATTCATACATTTACCATGGATTGGATTTGGGGACACACTTGCTGGTATTTAGGGGCTACTCCTGGTTTTGTGTTGTGCTTGAGGGTTGCTCCCAGCAATGTTTAGGGATTAGATCTGGGCCTCCAGAATGCAGACAGCTTTGCAATATACTTAGTCCATGGAGAACTCACTCTAACCCTGAATGCATTTATCTTCTTCCCTTGCTCGCTCGTTCCCTCCCTCCCTCCTTCCTTCCTTCTTTCCTTCCTTCGTTTTGCTTGTTCATGGGCCATTACCCAGCTGTGCTCAGGGGACCATAGGAGATGCTGGGGATCAAATCCAGATTAGCTGTGTGCAAAAGCAAGTGACCTCCTGGCTATACTATTTCTCCAGCTCCTGGAATATAGTTAAGTGAATGACTGAAGAAAAATCGAAAGTGCCACTTAAATAGTTGGATTAAGTAATGGTAATCAGGGCTGGAGAGATAGCATGGAGGTAGGTAGGGAGTTTGCCTTGCATGCAGAAGAATGGTGGTTCGAATCCTATATAGTCCCCCAAGCCTGCCAGGAGCTATTATTTCTTTCTTTTTTTTTTTTTTTAGGTCACACCTGGCAGCACTCAAAAGGTTACTCCTGGCTTCATGCTCAGAAATCACTCCTGGCAGGCTCAGGAGACCACAAGGGAATCCAGGATTCAAACTGCTATCCTTCTGCATGGAAGGCAAATGCCTTACCTTCATGCTACCTCTCTGGCCCCCAGGAGTGATTTCTGAGCGTAGAACTCAGAGTAACCCCTGAGCACCACCAAGTGTAACCCCAAAATCTAACCCCCCCCAAAAAAAGAAATGGTTGAATCAGGGCAATAACACAGCAGTAGGGCGTTTGCCTTGCATGCGGCTGGTCCAGGATGGACCTCGGTTCAATCCCCGGCGTCCTGAATGGTCTCCTGACGTGGCCAAAAAAACCAATAAAAAGAAATGGTAATCAAGCTAGAGACAGTAGATGAGGTAGAGCACTGGCCTTGCATATGGCTGATCCCTGTTGGAACCTCCCAAATTGTATATGGTTTCCCTGAGCACCATCACTCCTGCGCACAGAGCCTGGAATAACCCCTGTGCACTTCTGGGTGTGGCTCCACCCTCCAAAAAAACCCAAACCAAAAACACTCACTTTATATTTTTGGTGTCTTTTCAGGGATCTCAGGGACTGGGATTGAACCCAGGTTGGCCATATATAAAACAAGAGCTCTAATCCACTGTTCTTTCTTTTCTGCCCAGTCCCCAAAACTTCTCTTAAAATTACAGGGGGTGGGGCACAGAGAGATAGCACAGCGGTAGGGCGTTTGCCTTGCAGGACAGTGATTTGAATCCCGGTATCCCATATGGTCCCCTGTGCCTGCCAGGACCAATTTCTAAGCACAGAGCCAGGAGTAATTCCCTGAGCACCTCCGGGTGTGACCCCAAAACGAAACAAAACAAAAATTACAGGGGGCTTGAGTGACAGCACAGCAGTTTGTGCACTTACCTCACATGCAGCTTATGGTCCCTGAGCACTTCTGGGGATGATCCCTGAGTGCAGAGCCAGGAGCAACCGTGAGATTAAAGAGAACATCTAACTCTGCGGAAAAAACTTTTGTCCCTGGGATGGTGCAGAGCTTTTGGGGCTCATGCCCAGTCCCACAGGACTGCACATGCCTGCCTGGGCGGTGAGAAAGGGTTTCAGCACAGGGGCATCTGTGATTTTATTTCTGTGAGTGAAAGGGAAGGCAGGCCCAAGGAGATAGCACTGGTGCTGGCCCTGCTGGCCGAGTATCATCAGGAGTAGCCCTGAGATGCCTGGGCCTGCTGAGAGCTATCCTCAACCTGTGAACCCAAGCCCAACCCATCTATATTCTCTGACCAGTGAACAGACAAAAAGGAGCAGCTGGTGGGAGGCAGGGGGACACGACTACACAGGGCCTGTACGGTAGATACAGGGACCCAGACCCTTAGGGGAGGCCATCGGAAAGGCATAGTCCCATGGGAGATGGGTCTGAGGGCAGCTGATGAGCAGCAGGGAGGCGCAGCCTGCACAGACCTGCAGCGAAGACAGAGCTGGTCCCAGATCCATTCCCTGCGGGAGGACGGAACCCATGGGTCAGGGGCATCACACCTGCAGGCACCCTCCGCGGGTTTGGAGAATGAGGGAAAACTGTCTAGGAAACGCTGCAATATGTCAGCATCTCAGGAAACCCAGAGTCTTTTGGGGCTACACCCGGAGGTGCTCAGGGGTTACTCTTGGCTCTGTGCTGAGGAGTAATTACTCCTGGTGGTGCTCGGGGACCATACAGGATACTGGGGATCAAATCCAGGTCAGCTGCATGCAAAGCAAATGTCCTCCCTACTGTGCTATAGCTTCAGCTCTTCGTCGATTTTTTTGGGTGAGTCTAAAATGAATTTTATGATCTACTCTATAATTTACATTCATTATTTATTATGTCATATATTATAATATAATTTTATACTTTATTTTATTTTAATAAAGGAATGAATGGAAATTTCCGAACTGGAGAGAAAGCGCCTGAGGCTGCTCATCCCTCAATGTTGGTGAAAGCCAGATCAAGCAGGCCGAGGGCCGTGGAAGCATTTACCGATAGAAGTGCTGACTCGGTCTCCCTTCTTCTTCCTGCTCTTCTTGGTCTTGCTCTTGGGCTGAGGAGAGTCTGCTGGTGCCAGCTTGTCCTGTGGGGGCTCACCAGGGGCAGCAGGCTCCACGGGGACCAGGGCAACCTTTTCTTCTTTCACGTGGTTCAGTTGCTTCCGGTGGCTGCTGATACTGCTGACTTTCCTCTCTTCTCGTTTCTGTACAGCAGGGACCAGCAGGTCAGCTTTGGCCTTGGGTTCAATGGGGGGGCGTGGCCGGGGCGAGCCCTCGGCAGCCCTAGAGGCATCTGGGGGCTTCCTCCCCTGCTCCCCACCGGCCTTGCTGAGGTGTTTGAGCTTCTGCTTGCTGGTCCCCTCCTTGTGGTGCTGCATGATGTCCAGGAGAAAGGACAGTGGCTCGGGCTGCTTCCCATTGACCCTCTTCTGTAGGAGGAGTTTGGAGTCTCTGGTGTTCACAGCATCCCCTTCTGCCCCAGGCCCAGGCCTGGGTTCTGTGTGGTCTGTAAGTCTACAAGGGGGGGTGGCATGAGGTCTTCTCTTCTTCGGGTTGCTCCAGGGAGCCGTTAGGGATGTGGTCCAGCTCTGACACTGGCTCGGGAGCTGTCTGGAACTCTCTGGCCAGCAAGTCCAGCTTGGGACAGTCTTTGACTGGCCTCTCCTTCTTCTTCTTTTTCACAGCCCTCAGCTTCTGCAGCTCCTGCAACCGCTGTAGCTCCTCTTGCAGCTGCGCCTCGTCATCGTCCTCTTCCTCGTCCCGCCGTTGCTGCTGCAGGAGCAGGTGCTCCCGGGCCCTGGCCTCCGCCTCCAGACGTGCTTTCTCTTCCAGCTGCCAACCAAAGAACAAGGCGATTTAGAACAACTGTCAGCCAGATTTTCAGGAAAGCAAAAGGAAAGAATGAGGTGCCTAGCAGGAAATAAACCCAAGAAGGAAATACAACAAGGCTGCCTTGTCCTCTTCTGGACAGAGTATATGCTGATTACTGTAGCCCAGGTAGCTCTTTACTAGAACAGAGGTACTTCCCAAAACTTCCCTGGAAGGGTCAGGCATAGAACGAGATTTACAACCACCAGGTAATGGACTGCTGACAGCTGGGGTAGACCCACAGGGTAGGCAGAGTACCCTTCAGAGGATATGGGCCTTACTCGGCCAGCATGAGCGACAAAGTTCCAGGTGAGGAGGAAGTGGCCACAGAGCCACAGCCTGGGCCAAAACCTTCCCATTTCCCTGGGCTGGAGCCATAGCATAGCGTGTGGGGCATTTGCCTTGTATGTGGCTGACCGTGGTTCGATCCCCAGCATTCCATATGGTTCCCTGAACCTGCCACAAGTAATTTCTGAGCGCAGAGCCAGGAAGCACTACCAGGTGTGGACCCAAAACAAAACAAACCCTTTCCCATTCCTTTGCCCCCCTGAGTAGGCAAACCCTACTCCCAAGGGATTTTTCCTATGGTGACGGAGTAAATGACATTTTTTTTTTTTTTTTCGGGCCACACCTGTTTGATGCTCAGGGGTTACTCCTGGCTAAGCGCTCAGAAATTGTCCCTGGTGGGCCCGGAGAGATAGTACAGTGGTGTTTGCCTTGCAAGCAGCTGATCCAGGACCTAAGGTGGTTGGTTGGAATCCCGGTGTCCCATATGGTCCCCCATGCCTGCCCTGCCAGGAGCTATTTCTGAGCAGACAGCCAGGAGTAACCCCTGAGCACTGTCGGGTGTGGCCCAAAAACGGAAAAAAAAAAAAAAAAAAAGAAATTGCCCCTGGCTTGGGGGGGACCATATGGGACGCTGGGGATCGAATCGCGGTCGCGATCTTTCCTTGGCTAGCGCTTGCAAGGCAGACACCTTACCTCTAGCACCACCTCGCCGGCCCCAGTAAATTCACTATCACATGTTAATAACAGTAAAGGTAACAGTGGGGGCAAGGCACCTGTACTGCAAGTGGCCAATCTGGGTTCAATTCCCTGTATCATATAGATTCCTGAGTACTTCCAGGATTCAGTCCTGAGTCCAGAGCAAGGAGTAAGCCCTGAGCACTGTTGGATGTGGCCTCAAAATAAAGAAAAAGCCCAGAAAATATAACAACATATTTTTAAAAAGCTGTCAAAATAAGCAAAAACCACTAAACTAGTGCTCTGAGTGGGGGCTCCAGAGCACACTGAGTGCTCCCCAGCCCTTCCGTCTCTATGTGCATTTGACACACACACAAAACCCCTCAGTGCATGTGCAGTGGAGGCCTTCAAGGGTAGTGGCATCGGCAGGCTGTGCACAAGGCCTGTTACAGGCTGACACCATGGAGGGGTCCTGACATCAACTTCTGGCTGTCCAGTCAGCAAATTCCAGGGGCAGGAGGGCAACAGACAGAGGACTCGAATCCTCACCTACAGAGCCAGCTCCTCCCCAAAGGCCTGTCAGTTAGTCCTGGCTGAGTGCCCACAGAGCCCATGATTTACCCAAAGTCACACCAGTCGCATGATTGTCCTTTCGTCTTATTATCCCTGCAGTGTCAGGATGCAGCAGGTGCCCTGTAGGCAGCGAGCTCAGATCAAACCAGCACCATACTGAGTGGCAAACAGATACGCTGCAGCCTGCACAAATAAGCCCATGAGCGCATGGTCTGCCCGGGTGGTTCATGTAGAGATTATGCCACCTTCCCAAAACTAACATACCTCTACCTGTGTGCAGCCCTGTCCATCTGTTGGGGGCTGGAGCTGAAAGCCTGACATTTTAATTAAACCCAGGTAGTTGGCTGTGTGTAAGGCAAATGCTCTGCCCGCTGTACTTTCTTTTCTGGCATCTTAGGTGGTGAGGCCAGGAAGATCACTGGAAGATTCTCTAAAACTGGAGGTGCTGATGTTCCCTTCCTTTACCTAACCTTTCCCATGCTCAGAGCAGAGTCCTCCTGTTTGCGCTGAGTCCCCTTGGCACTATCAGGGAGTTGCCCAGGCTGCCTCCACTGGAGGGGAAACCAGAGGCTGTCTTCAGGGGACTTCTGCCTCTGGTCTCATTCATATCTACCTCAGGGTACAGTCTCTACAGAATGTGCTGGGGGACCCCTGAGCCAGCAGCTCAAACCCGATGCTGGTTCCAGGTGCATGAACCCACCTGTCACCCAAAGGGCTAGTGCCAAGTGGGGATGAGCTGTGGCCTCACCTTCCGTTGCTTGTGCCGTGCCCGCTTAGCAGCACGCGAGCTGCTCACGGGCTTGGTCTCAGAGCTGTTGATGAACTGCAGCAGGTCCTCCACTCTGCGGTGGTCGACCATGCTCTCCCGCTCTGACAGCGGCTCCACCTTCTTGGGCTGCTCTTCTTTACGCTTAGTCAGCCGTAACCGAAGCTTCTCCCTCATTTCTGCGTAATTTCTACTTGTTGGTGCTGCTGGAGGCTGACATTCACGTAAATGGAAACAAAAGTAAACAAAGCTTTAACTTTTGGTGGGGCTAGGGACTATAAGGAAAGCATGCATAAATACCCGCTGTACTATCATGTTGGCCCTTCCACTATTAACGATCTGAATGGAATAAGCAGAGACTGTAGGTTTAAACAAGAACAGATTCTTGGGGTTCGAACAATAGTACAGTGGGTAGGGCATTTGCCTGGCACATGGTTGATTCGGGATTGATCCCTGGCATCGCCTGAGCACCACCAGGAGTGATTCCTGAGCATAGAGCCAGGAGTAGTCTCTGAGCACTGCTGTCGCCCAAAACCAAGAGAGAGAAAGAACATATTATTTTTTTGGTTTTTGGATCATACTTGGAGGTTCTCAGGGGTTACTCCTGGCTCTGCACTCAGTTATTTCTGGCAGGCTCAGGGGTCCATATGGGAAGGCAGGGATCCAACCTAGGTCAGCGTGTGCAAGGCAAATGCCCTTCCTGCTGTGCTATTACTTTAGCTCTGTAAAAAAGAACACATTCAGGGGCCGGGCGGTTGGCGCTGGAGGTTAAGGTGCCCTGCCTTTACCTGCGCTAGCCTAGGAGACCGGACCGCGGTTTCGATCCCCCGGCGTCCCATATGGTCCCCCCAAGCCAGGAGCGACTTCTGAGCGCATAGCCAGGAGTAACCCCTGAGCGTTACCGGGTAGTGGCCCAAAAACCAAAAAAAAAAAAAAAAAAAAAAAAAGAACACATTCTTTTTGTTGTTGTTGTTTTTTGGGTCACACCTGGCCACGCTCAGGGGATAATCCTGGCCTGTGCTCAGAAATCACTCCTGGCAGGCATGAGGGAACCAAATGGTGATGCTGGGATTCGAACTACCATTTTGTCCTGGATTGGCTGCATGCAAGGCAAATGCATCTCTGTGCTATCTCTGTGGCCCCTAGAACATATTCTTTAGTTTTTGTTTATGGGTCACACATGGCAGTGCTCAGGGGTTACCATCGTCCTTCTGCATGCCTTACCTCCATGCTATCTCTCCGGTCCCAGAACATATTAATTTTTTCCCCCCCAGAACATACCTTTGTATTTGTAATCATCTTAGGAATGAGGTCCAAGGAGGGAGAGAAAGACCACCAGCAGGCAGTATTTTAGTGCTAACTGATCAAATGTACAGTTTATCTGGTGCAGTTAGGTAACTCATGCACATAGAGAGTATTTTGCTTTGTTTTCTGTCATTACCCAGTGGTGTGTACCCTAAACTCTTGAGTGCAGGCATCTGACCTGGGTCTCTTGCATGCAAAGCACCTTCCAGAATATTGGGCTCTCTAGAACCCTAAGTGGGCTTTGCATTTCTGGTGGGGGGAAGGGGCATGGTTCCCATCGGCAGTGGCAGAAACCACTTCCCACCATGCTAGGGACCATATGTGGTCCAAGGATTCAAACAAGGATTGGCCACATGTAAGGTACCCTAATCCACAGTCCATCTCCCCAGCCTTTCAGTGTTTTTGGTTTATTTCTTAAGTAGGAAAGAAACAGTTACATGAATAACCTATTTTATAATATTGCAGTATGTATTTTTTTTGTTTGTTTTGGTTTTGGGGCCACATTCAACGGTACTCAGGGGTTACTTCTGGCTCTGTGCTCAGAAGTTGCTCCTGGCAGGCTCAGGGGACCATATGGGATGCCAGGTCCATACTAGGTCAGCCGTGTGCAAGGCAAATATCCCGCCACTGTGCTATCACTCTAGCCCCTGCAGTATGGTTAATTTGTTTTGTTTTATTTTGTTCTAGGCTGTATTCAGTGGTGCTCAGGGGCTCTGCATTCAGAAATCACTCCTGGCAGGCTCGGAGGACCGAATGGGAATGCCAGGAACCCAAGTTAGTCAACTGCAAAGCAAACACTACTCGCTGTACTACTACTCACCGGCTCCCAGCAGGGTTAATTTTAATTGCCAATAAATAGAAACTTTCCTGAGCCAGAAAGAAACGTTCTCCCTTTCACTGCCAGTAATTTTATTTTTGGCCACACCCAGCAATGCTCAGAAATTATACCTAGTGGAAGACCATATGGGAGGGAATGCTAGGGATTGGACCTGAGTCTGCCACATGCAAGGCAAGCACCTTCCCCATTGTACTATATAGCTTTGGCTCCAACTGCCAAATGGTATTTTCTTACCATTAAAGACATACAAAAAAAAGACACGGCTGGAAGAGCAGGAAGATCATAAAACTGCAGGAGTAACACATGAGCCTCTATGACCGGCCCCTGCCAGAGTTAGGAAACAGTCACACCTGGGTGACATGACACTTTCCTGGCTCCTCACCCTCAAGTCTCAGGAGCTGACTAGGCTGCCTACGGAGCCTGTACACAGCAGAAGAAGTCCAGCCCCATGTTCTGCCTGTGGATCCTGCACTTACCCCACCATGCCCGAAGAAACTCGCAGTAGCAGCAGTCCACAGTACTTGCCCTCCCTTCTGGTTAGGTGGAGGTGGAGGTGCTGGAGCTGTGCTCAGAGCAGCTGTCTTCATCAGCACTCTCATCACCCTCTTCCTGCTGGGGGTCGTACACGCCGTTTTCACAGCGGTGTCCTTCACAGTCGGGGTCGCTGCGGAAGCAAACACATGCACTGTAACGAGTCCCCTACCCCCACAGTGGGAGAGAGGCAAGGTGCAGGGAGCTCCTGGCCCAAGGCCCCGCTATTCACACACTTTGTCAAAGGGCGAGCTAGCCCCAGTGAGGTAGGCTCCCTGTCCCCCACAAAGAGCCAAGTGTGTAGAATTGAAAAACAACATGGCCTTCCTCAGGTTTTGCTGATGCTGCACACTGAGGATGACAGCTGGCGCTCAGGCCCTCCACTGCTCTGTGGCACGTATGGGGCCGTGTGGGAGCATCCTTAGCCCCTGCTCACCTGCAGACACTGGGCGGTGCGCTGAGGGAGCCATCTGTGGTGGGGGTCGGGGGGGCCACAGGTGCAGGACAGAAGCTCTTGCGGGGCTCTGCAAACCCGGGCGCTGTGGTTGCAGCTTTGGGGAAGGACGGGGCTGCGAGACTGGCCAGATGAGGTGTGGAGGCTGGAGCGAGGGTGGCAGGGGAGAGTGTGGGAAGCGGGGACAGACCAGTAGGGCTGCTCCTGGGTGCCACAGACATGGCAAGCCGGTGGTCGTCCTTGCTCAGGCCGTGGAAGACGTCCCCTGCACATAGACAAAGGGGTTACTTCCATGGCTGGTGGATAAAAGAACACATGACACTTCAGTCTGTGTAGCTCAGTGGAGAATCTGAAGGACTGACCCTGGTGGCCCCTGTTCCCTGGCTCATCTAGTGCCAGATTCTAGTTCCATCAGGGGACAAGCTACACCGACACAAGTTGGGGGGGGGGGCGGGCGACACCAATGCCCTACAGCACCCATGCACAGCACAGGCTTTGTCTGCCTGAGCGTGAGCTCTGGCCGTCCACAGAGCTCATGGGCTAAATTGAGGGGTGCTGTCCCCAGGCAGAGACCTCCAGGATTAGGCTTAACTGATTATTTGCCACGAACATGCTGATGTTGGCATCTGTTCTGTCTGTCCCTTTTATGTCTTTTTTTTTTTTTTTTAAGGCCACACCCAGAGGTGCTCAGGGTTCATTCCTGGCTCTGCACTCAGTAGTTATTCTTGGCAGGCTTGTAAGACTATCTGGGATGCTGAGGATAAAACCTGGGCCAGCTGCATGCAAGGCAACCGTCCTACCCTGACGTACTCTTGCTTAGGCTTCGAAAAGAAAATTCATCTTTTCTGTTGTTCTGGGGCCACACCCTGTAGTAGTGCTCAGGACTTATTCCTGGCAGTGCTCAGGGGACCAATGGGATAATAGGATCAAACTAGTCAGTCACCCTAAGGCAAATGACCTCCTGCCCAGTTGTGCTGTCTCTATGGCCCTTAGCTCTCTTCTGTCTGAAGACACAGATTCCCACTGCCAGGGTGGCCTCTGCTTGGGGATGCTGGGAGTGGGGCAATGTGGCAGGTCCCTCTGGCATGCAGGCGTCTGTCCTCCCTGTGAGGTGCCAGTCAGCTGAGGGTGGCCCAGGAAAAACTGCACACCAGTGGGCCGGGCTGCAGACATAACAGTCTGTCACTCTCTCCGATGCCCCAAACACTTAGGAGAGAAGCCTCTCGTAACCCCTGAAAATGACTAAACAGCTTACATGCCAGGCTTAGGCTCCAGTGCTGGAACAGCTGACAGCTGGGGAGCAGACACAACCCAGAGCAGTGGCAAAGCCCACAGGAAAGCCAAATGGGACCCAGATGCCTGTTACCTATTCCTTTGCGTAAGCTTCCCTACAAAAAAGGACCCCTCCCATTTCTGGGAGGGGTCTTGGGGATGTTACATAAGGGTTTGACCTCATGGGCCTAAAGGGAGATTTGCATGAATGGAGGTTGGAGGAGAGATGGCTGAAAGAAGCTAGAAGCAGGGCAAGCTGACAAGGACCATGCTTACATTAGGTTTAAGATTATAGGCCACACATGTTGGCAGGCAAATAAAGATGTCATCTCCTAAAGAAGCCTGACTGCATGTGAGTTTTCTACCCGCCGTTCTCCTGAACCCAGAGACCGCCGGCTGGAGAAGGGGGAGCCACGTGGCCTGGACAGCAGAGAAAGGCCTCTATCACCATCCACCACCATGCAAGCCTATCCAAAGGGCTCTGATACAACAGAGGTCCGCATACATGACCTTTACCTTTTGGGGCCACTCTCAGAGGTACTAAGAGCTCACTTCCAGGATGGCCAGGTACAAGGCAATCACCTCAACCACCAGCCTCTCCCACACACCAGCAGACAGGCACGACCTTACCTATGGAGGGTGGCCTCTTGGACGACACCTTGAACTGGCTGTTGCTGGACTGCACTGTGGTGGCTGTGCAGGACACGGAGGAGGTGGCTGATGAAGTGGCCATGACAACTTTGTTGGCTTCCATAAAAGCATCTTGGAAATTGTATAGACATTTCTTTTTGACGGCGCTTTTTTTCTCCTTACTGTCCGTTCCTTCGATGGGAGCTGGTTGGGGCAGGGCTTCTGGTCTAGCTTCGGAGAGTGCAGGCCCGAGGATTTCACTGCCTTTGAAAAGAAGGGGAGAATTGAGGCTTCTTAGGGGCACAGCACACCCACAGAACATGTTGCTGACTAGATACTGACCAGTTTTATCTAGGAACCTTATTGAGCACCCAGTTATGAAGCCAACTCCTGCATCAGGTGCCTTTCAAAGTCATGGTACTGACTGCCTGAAAAATGAATTTTCTAAGGCTGATATTGTTATGATTCCCATCTTAAAGATGGAAGGAATTGAGGCTCACCGAGAGGCTAAGCAGCTTCCCCATGGTCACACAGCTAGAAGCTTCCCCACAGCCCCAGATATCAAGTCTAGCTTGCTGTCTCCGAACAGAGACGGGCCTCATGGTGCCCCCCCCCCACCCAAACAGCACTACCACATGAAGATAGGCAATGATGTACAGGCACAGCCCCATATCAGGAATGTCTATTCCTGCCAACTGGCAGGGAGGTAGCTGGGGTAAGGAGCTGGTTAAAGGGGACAGGCCCACTTAGGGCCAAATAGAAACAGGAAAGGAGCAGGAGCCACAGCACTCGGATGCCCGTGCCACTGACTCTGTAACTGGAACTGAGGGCATTTGGCTCTGCTGCTCAAGAAGCAAAGGCAAAGCGCAGGGCCTCTGAGTTCAAGAGGGCAAGGGAGTGGAGTCTGGGACTGTTCATCTCACTGCACAATTAGCAAGCACCCCAGGGCCCACAGATAGGGATGGGGCTCGGCTTGGAAAGGGAGGAGGGAACAATGGAGGATGGCCCGGGGCCTCCTACCAGAGGTGGATGGGAAGCACCTCCTGGCTCTCGGGGTTCTAGCAGGGAGGCACTGTACTCGGCTCAGACCCCTGCAACCTTGAAGAAAGTTTTAAGGAGTTCCTTACCAGAAATTGTATCTGGCAGGAAAGTGCCAGAGTTCCAGTTCTTATCATTCATCACTTCTGATCCCCAAAGACTTATAAATTTAGAACTATTCCACTCTGGAGTATTCCCAAAACAGCTTGGATAAATATGGTCTTGAAGAGATGCATTGAATACCTGATGCTTATTTGTGTGATTCTGAACAGGTGCTGGCGGTAAAGCCTACAAAAAAAAAATGCTCTAATCACATATCAGACTTACTTCTTTTGGCCTAAGGAGTCAACTATCACACACACACACTCACACACAGTCACAGCAAAGACCGGGAAGGCTGCCATGCCCTTGCTCCCTTGCTGGCTGTGGCTCTGGCACATCCCCCAAGGGTGGGTGCCAGGTGCGAGGGGACGTGGCAGGTAGGTCAGGCTCTAAGGTGAACTGAGGCACACAGTTCACAGACCAGAGAACTTGGTAGCTTTGAAGCTCCTCCTAGCACCTTCTTGCTCAGCACAGAGCACCTGGCCCTAAGACTGTACTGTCCTGGTCTCCCCAGGTATGGGAAGGCAGCACATCTCTGTTCAGCACAAAGTCTGGCCCAGGGGCATTGTGCGATAGCCTCCCCCACTGTCAGGACAGTGGGGTAGTCCTCTGGTGTGTGTTGCTGGCCTGCCCTGGGCTTGTCTTACTGCCACCAGCCCCGCTAGAGCCCCAGGCACCCATCATGCTCCCTACAACGTACACCACAGCTTTTGAGCTCAGGCCTTAGACCTCTTGCCCTCACCCTCCCAGGACCCCGGCCCAGCTACTGGCACTGCGACCCCCACGTTCCGAGAATCAACAAGGCTGACTCCACTCATCTTTTCCTATGGACACTGCTCTGCCTCCCTCTGCTATGGTTCAGTGTCCCTCAGTAGGGGCCCCGAGTGCCAAGGAGGGCTTTGAGGAGATCCTGAGGGGCAGAGAATGAGGTTGGAAGGGGACAGTGGCACAGAGACTCAATGAGGGTGCCAGAGCAGGCACAGCAGCCAGCAGCAGGGAAGGCGAAGTAGCAGGGAGAGAGGCGACAGTGGCTGGTGCCCACATGGGAGCTCATGAGCGGGCTCTATCTTCACCCTTCTAGCCATGTGATCTCAGGCAAATCCTCTACACTTTTTGGGCCTCAGTTTGTCTCTAGTGTGGCCACACCTATCTGTTAAGCCATACTGAGACACCAGTGTGCTGAGTTCTGTGCCTCTGGGTAGAAGGTGTAAGCAGCTTGGGGCCCTGGGGCCATGACAAGGCAGATGTGGAGAGGAGGCAGGGCTGAGGGGCTTGGGCAGCCCAGGGGTGGTGAAGAGACAAGAGAAGGTGAAGGACTCCCTGGGATGGGATGCAGGTCAAGAAGCAGAAGAAAGGGGGTCATAGAGATAGCATGGAGGTAGGGCGTTTGCCTTGCATGCAGAAGGACGGTGGATCAAATCCGGGCATGCCATATGGTCCCCAGAGCCTGTCAGGAGCAACTTCTGATTGTAGAGCCAGGAGTAACCCCTGAGCGCTGCCGGGCGTGACCCAAACACCTCCCCCCCCCAAAAAAAAAGAAGCAGGGGAGCAAGCAGCTGTGGCCAGTGAGGGACAGCACACATGGGAGGTCACTGGGAAGGTCTTGGCCTGGCCTAGAGAGCTCTGGTGCCCTGGTGCCTGGTACCAGCTCCTAAGCAAACCATCCCAGGACTCTGGTAGTTGGTTTTCTTCCCTAGTCTCATCTGGTCTCTAGAATGATGCCTCAGGGGACTGACTTCCATAATTTTATTTTTATTTTGGGCCAGTTATGGCTTGGCACTCGGAAGCAAACTGGGTTTCCTGAGCAAAGATATAAATAAAGGTTTGTTTTTGTACTACGGATCTCTGAAAACAGGGCTGGGGTTTAAACTTTTGTCTTTATTAGCAATTACCACTGGGCTCAGCACATACCGGATGCTCAATAAATGTTGAACAGAACTGAGCTCATTGAGAAGTAGCCATAAAGCTGCAATTTGGGATAGAGTTAGCGAGCCCCTTAGCCCTCGTCTCCACCAGACAGAAAGGCAGCAGAGGCCAAAGTGAACAGGGCACTGTGTCTAGAGACACTGATAGACTTCACCAACCTTGGGGCCCCTCCTGCTTCCCCAAGCCCACTCCCCACCCTCACCTTTCCAGAGTAGGTATAACCATCAACAAAGACAACAGAACCCCAACAACCATGAGATGATTCAAATGACTGAAGACACAGATCCCCAGAAGCAGAGATAACAAACAGAATGCATATATTCAAATCAATAGGCAAATCAGTCAGACCCAGAAAGGAATCCCTAATATCTACAGAATAAGAACAATAATTACACAGTGAGGCTGGAGACTGTACACTGGGTAAGGCCCTGTACACAGGTTGAATCCCTGGAATCCCATATGGTCTTGAGTACTCCTACAGAGCCATAATTAACCTATAAGCATTGCCTGGTGTGACCCCCAAAATTACAAAGGACATCTACTTAGAATGCAGGCAAACATGTGAGGGCATGAAATATGTTTAAAGTGTTGAAAGGGCAGGGGACAACAACTTAGAACTGTAAATCCAGAAAAACCACCGTTCTTTTTTGGGGGGGAGGGGTCACACCCCAGTAGCGCTCAGGGGTTCCTCCTGGCTCTACACTCAGAAACCACTCAGGGGACCATATGGGACGCCGGATTCAAGCACACCATCCTTCTGCATTGCAAGGCAGATGCCCTACCTCCGTGCTATCTCTCCAGCCCCCAGAAAAACCAACCCTTTAATAGTGAAGGAAGAAATTGGGGCCGGAGGAGGATTAGCAATGAGGTAGGGAGTTTGCCTTTCATGCAGAAGAACGGTGGTTCGAATCCTGGCATCCCATATGGTCCCCTGAGCCTGGCAGCAGCGATTTCTGAGTGGAGAGCCAGGAGTAATCCCTGAGCACTGCCAGGTGTGACCCAAAAAATAAAAAACAAACCAAAACAAAACAAAAATAGTGAAGGAGAAATCAAGACTTCCTCAAACAGAAATTCAGGGAACTTGGGGCTGCCACGGTGGCGCTAGAGGTAAGGTGTCTGCCTTGCCAGCGCTAGCCTAGGACGGACCACGGTTTGATCCCCCGGTGTCCCATATGGTCCCCCAAGCCAGGAGCGACTTCTGAGCACATAGCCAGGAGTAACCCCTGAGCATCACGGGTGTGGCCCAAAAACCAAAAAAAAAAAAAAAAAAAGAAATTCAGGGAAATTGACAACCTGGAGCCTTGACCTCCAAGATTTTCTGCAAGTCGTACCAATCCCAGGTTGGAGACTTGGATTATACATAAAGAAGAACATAAAATAAATTTTTTTTTCTTTTAAACATTGATTTAAATTTAGGTTTTGGGCCACACTCAGTGGTTACTCAGGTGTTACTCCTGGCTCTCGTGCTCAGATAATTGTTCTAGGCATGCTCAGGGGACCATGTGGGATGCCGGGAATCGAATCCATGGCCATCTTGGGTCACCCCACGTGCAAGGCGAACGCCCTACCACTGCGCTACTGCTCTGGCCCCTAATTTTTGATTTTTCTTAGTAACTGACTAATCTAAAAATACCCCTTAAAGAAAAATACTGGACTAGATGACTAATTTGGTATGCATAATAATGACAAAATTGTCATAAAGAATAATCCCATTCACTCCACAAGCACTGACAGATTGAGAAGGAGAATATGACTTAACAATATACTGTAAGCTCTAGGGGCATATTATTATAAATGTAGGTGGATGGGGCCAGAGTAGTAGTACAGCGGTTGCAGAGTTTGCCTTGCACGCAGCTGACCCAGGACAGATCTGGGTTTGATTCCGGCATCCCATAGTGCCCCTGAGCCTGCCAGGAGTGATTTCTGAGCACAGAGCGAGGAGTATCCCTTGAGAACTCGCCCAAGTATGACCCAAAAAACAAACAAACAGCTTAAGAAAATTTGACTTGCTTCTTTCAGTTTTCTTCATATAAATAAAAACACCTTACATTGATACTGAAAGTTGGTTTACTGCAGAAGGAATGTATTAGAAAAGCACTAGAGAAAACCTGAGAAGCCATGACAGGGAGTTTCTTTTCTTTTTTTGGGGGGGTCACACCCGGCAGTACCCAGGGGTTACTCCTGGCTCTATGCTCAGAAATCGCTCTGGCAGGCTCGGGGGACTATATGGGATGCTGGGATTGGAACCACTATCCTTCTGCATGCAAGGCAAATGCTTTACCTTCATGCTATCCTCTGGCCCAGGGAGTTTATTTTCTTTTTTTTTTTTTTTGTTTTGTTTTTGGGCCACACCCGGTGACGCTCAGGGGTATACTCCTGGCTATTGCGCTCAGAAGTCGCTCCTGGCTTGGGGGACCATATGGGACGCCGGGGGATCGAACCGCGGTCCGTCCTAGGCTAGCGCTAGCATAGGCAGACACCTTACCTCTAGCGCCACCGCCCGGCCCCTATTTTCTAAATCATAGGGAGGGCCCCAGCTGGCTTTGTACTTGTAACTTCTCTCATCTAGGGGCCTGGGAGTAAGCACCTTATGATCTTGTTCTGAATTTCTGGGTATGTGTTTTCCTATCAGTGATTCCCCCTGTATCTGCTCTAGGCCCCCCTTGCTCACCAGAGTGATCCCCTGATGTGGGCCCTGCCCAAAAGACCCACTGGGCCCCTTGTTGGCTACCCATATTTGCCCACTGGCCCTACTCCCTGACCATTTATTCCCCCCTTGCTGTGCACTCCCTCTGCTTGCTGGGGCACATTCTGAGAGCCCACAATCCATTGATTTTTGTGGGCTATGTGTGATGACTTTCACTCTTGGTCAGTGGGGGCATAGTGTCCATTTCCTCCATCCTCTCAGGAGTAGGGAGTAAGAAGTTAAGCATGCTCTTTCTTGGGGTTAGCTCTGTTTTATTTCTTTGTTTTTGTTTTGTTTTTTTGGGTCACACCTGGCAGCGCTCAGGGGTTATTTCTGGCTCTATGCTCAGAAACCCGCCCCGGCAGGCACAGGGGACCATATGGATGCCGGGATTCCGAACCACCATCCTTCTGCATGAAAGGCAAACACCTTACCTCCATGCTATCTCTCCAGCCCCTCTTTTGCTGTTTTTTGTTTGTTTGTTTTGGGGTCACACCCGGTGGAACTCAGGGATTACTCCTGGCTCTACACTCAGAAATTGCTCCTGGTTGGGCTCGGGGGACCATATGGGATGCCAGGGATCGAACTCAGATCTGTACCAGGTCGGCCATGTACAAGGTAAATGCCCTACTGCTGTACTATCACTCTGGTCCCATATTTTATTTTTTATCTAAAGAAAATACATTAAAAAAAAAAAAAAAGAAAATGCATCAGATAGTTGACATAGTTGATCATAATACATTTGTTTCCAGATAAGTGTTTTTTTGTTTGTTTGTTTTTGGGTCACACCTGGCAGCACTTGGGTTACTCCTGGCTCTATGCTCAGAAATCACTCCTGGCAGACGCAGGGGACCATATGGGATTCAAACCACTGTCCTTCTGCATGCAAGGCAAACACCCTACCTCCACGCTATCTCTCTGACCCATTTCTAGATAACTGAAAGTAAAGTTATTGAGGGGGGAAAAAAAATGGAAAAAAAAAAAAAAAGGAAAAAAATGTTAAAAAGGAAACGAAAAAGTACAGCAACAATAAAGTTTATGAAAAGTATTGTATCTCCAATGAAGTTGTTAATACAACGGTAGAAATTTTAATAAGTTCTAGTTGTTAGCTGTTCATTCAATTAAATTAGTGTGTTTCGGGGGCTGGCTTGGGGGATCATATGGGATGCTGGGGGATCCAACTGCGGTCCATTTTGGTCAGCTGCGTGCAAGGCAAACACCCTACCATTGTACCATTGCTCTGGCCCTAGATTTTTCTTTTTTTTCTTTTGTTTTTGGGTCACACCAGACAACGCTCAGGGCTTACTCCTGGCTCTACACTCAGAAATCACTCCTAGCAGGCTCGAGGGACCATATGGGATGCCGGGATTCAAACCACCATCCTTCTGCCTGCAAGGTAAACGCCCTACCTCTATGCTATCGCTCTGGACCCCCAGGTTTTTCTTTTCTTTTTTTTTTGGTTTTTGGGCCACACCCAGCGGTGTTCAGGAGTTACTCCTGGCTGTCTGCTCAGAAATAGCTCCTGACAGGCACGGGGGACCATATGGGACACCGGGATTCGAACCAACCACCTTTGGTCCTGGATTGGCTGCTTGCAAGGCAAACAGCGCTGTGCTATCTGTGCTATCTCTCCGGGCCCAGGTTTTTCATTTTTAAATTTCTGTCTTGTTTGTTTGTTTATAGCCCACACCAGCTGTGCTTGGGTAGCTTCTGGCTCTGCATAAAGGGGTCCATATGGGATGCTAGGGTCAGCCTTAACAAGGAAAACATGTTTCCTACTTTCCTATTACTCTAATGCTCCTACTTTGGATGTTTTGTGGGTAAATAGGTTTCACCTTAAAAATATTCAAGATAAAAATTCAAGATGAATGTTAAAATAATCATTTCCGGGGCCAGAGCGGTGGCACAGTATATTTGCAACTCAAAGTCCAGCCAGCTCTCTCTTTCTGTCAGCCTTCTCACTTCCTAAGGCCAAGTCAAAACATAGCATCTTCAAGACAATGGTCTTCTCTCCCTGCCCTTGAGCACAACAGCAAATGATTTGTCTCAGGGACTCTCCCTGTCACTTTGAATACCTGCTTACAAACAGGTTTGGTCAGTGTAGAATTAGATTATTTCACTAGGTATAATTATTGTATCCCTTTCTTTAGTGCTATTCTCTTTCTAGTACCAGATCATAGGAAGTGGGTCTTAGCCCCTAGCTAGAATACTATTTCCCTCAGGTTAAGAATATTTGTTATCAGGAGTAAACCAGGATTCCTGCCATCCCTTAATTTACATCACTAATGACACCTAGGGCCAGGAACTTCTTTGATATGTAAGAATTTACTCTTCCTTTTTATCCTCTAACTCCTAACTAAAACCTATTCTATTACTAAAGGTTATAAACCACCTAAAGCTATGTGTATTTGTTCTAAAATCAAACAATGTACATTGCATTCCTTTCATGTTATGACTGCCTCTTTCTCCCTTTATATACTCCCTTGCCTGAAGATTTTATTTGTTGCACTCTTGCCAGAGATGTGTTGACCCCACACATACTGCGTGTGGTATCATTATTTCATATTTCATATTCGTCTGCTTCGTGTACCCGCTTCTCCCAGTGAGGATTTACGGACCCCACTAAGGTCTTGCTTAGGGACACAGCACGTCCACAGCACTTGGGACCAGAGGCAATGCATTTGCACACACAGCTCTGTCTACTAGGTGCTGGGAATCACATACTCCTGAGCTGGTGGACCTTGAACAATATTTATTGGGTCCCTATACTGCCTCAGGGCTCCCAATGACTGTTATCTAGCACCTGATGATCTGAGAGGCTCAGAGAACTTTCCCCAGCAGCGTTCTCAATCAGATCATTGGGTCTGAACCATGAGATAGCAGGCATGGTGCTTAACCTGCAAGTAGAGAGCCATAATTCAACCTTTGGCACAACATCTGGTCCCTCGAGCACTGGTAGTAGTGATCCCTGAGTGCAGAGTCAGGAGAGACTTTAAGTATTGCCAAGTGTGGTCCAAAAACCAAAAATCGGGGCCGGGAAGGTGGTGCTGGAGGTAAAGGTGTCTGACTTGCAAGTGCTAGCATAGGACGGACAGTGGTCAATCCCCGGCATCCCATATGTGTCCCCCAAGGCCAGAGGCAATTTCTGAGCGCATAGCCAGGAGTAATCCTGAGCGTCAAACGGGTGTGGCCCAAAAACCAAAAAAAAAAAAAATCAAGAGAAAAAACCTCCAACCAAGACTGAATGGGTTTGTACAAGATTTCATACCAAAAAAGGGGGGTGGGGGCCGGGCGGTGGCGCTAAAGGGTAAGGTGCTGCCTTGCCTGCGCTAGCCTGGACGGACCGCCGGTTTGATCCCCAGGTGTCCCATATGGTCCCCAAGCCAGGAGCAACTTCTAGAGCACATAGCCAGGAGTAACCCCTGAGCGTTACCGGGTGTGGTCCAAAAACCAAAAAAAAAAAAAAAAAAAAAAAGAAAGAAAAGGGGGGGTGGTTGGGATTAAAAAAAATACAAGCTTCATACATAATTTACCACATGATGCAGTGAAGAAATCTACTAAGTTCAACTACTCTGCAAGACCAGGTAAGAGGGAAGGTGAGCTTGTTTGGAGAAGCAAATACTTTAATACCAGGTATTTATTTATTTATTTGTTTGTTTGTTTGTTTATTCATTCATTCATTCATTTATTCATTTTTGGGTCACACCCGGCAGCGCTCAGGGGTTACTCTCAGAAATGCTCAGAAATCACCCCTGGCAGGCACAGGGGACCATATGGAATGTCGGGATTCGAACCACCATCCTTCAGCATGAAAGACAAATGCCTTACCTCCACGCTATCTCTCCGACCCCAATACCAGGTATTTATAAATAATACAGAGGATGTTTCCAAATTAAAAGTGGCACCCTGTCAATGATTTTGACTTAATTTGGAATGCTCCATGCTCGGTGCTCAGGGGTTACTGACTGTGGTGCCCAGGGAAGCACTGGTGCTGGGGGTGACTGTGGAACCACTGCAAGCAAAGCCTTCTCTTCTGCCACAACATATGATGGATATATAGAGTGACTGCCACATCACACAGGAGCTGCTCTTGACACAGTGCTCCTGGAAGTCTGCAGGGGACTGTGAGGCACTGGGGACCAAAAAACAGGCATGTGCTCCATAATACTAAACAAGGGTTGGAACAATAGCACAGTAGGGAGGGCATTTGTCTTGCATGTGGCTGACCTGGGTTAGATCCCTGGAATCCCTTATGGTCCCCCGAGCCCACCAGTAGCAGAGCCAAGAGTAACTCCTGAGCAGTGATGGGTGTGGCCCCCTCCCCCAAAAAAACTAAATGAACCAATGAACGGATCTGGCATTAAAAGCAAAGAGGAGAGAATCCAACATTGACAGCTAGTCATCTGGATGTACCTCTTTCCCTATTGCTCATGCCTTTCCATGATCAACACTCAGGCAGATGTGAGATGCAGGTAAAGTTCCATGTGCCCTTCCGGGTCTGGTTCTGAGTCTGGGTGGGGACACGTCTCCAAGCCACATTCAGAAGCCACTGCATGACTATCTGGTGACACCAGGACAACCAGGTTGGTGGTTCAATGCTGGTGATCTGAGCAGTGCCAGGGCCACCTACCTGGCGGTCCTCAGGGACCTTCACGACTATGCTCAGAAGATCACAGAGCACCAGGGTTCAAAATGAGGTGGGATCCCTGGCTCTGTGCCTTCTTCCCAGCCTCGTTTATCCTTCTGTGAGGTGATCTCAAATGTCCCAACACCAAAGAAAGAGGAAAGAATTAGCTCTATGACAGAGTCAGCACAGCTTTTGGGAGTAACCAATGTTACTGGACTTGAAGATTCTTAGGAGCCAGCAAGAGAACAGCCAACCCTGTCTGTCAATGTGGTGCCCATGGAGAAGGAAGAGAGAGAAAGAGAACTCTGCTTGTGGAAATCAGAGTACCCTAGGGCCACAAGAATACAGGGTCGGGAACTCAGGCAGCTGGATCAGGCCAACAGCCTGGTCTTGAATATGTGCCTCAAAACACGGTTTCCAATCCTTTGAATAGTAAAGGCATTAATGACATTTTTGGGGGGTCACACCCGGCAGCGCTCGGGGTACTCCTGGCTCTACGCTCAGAAATCGCTCCTGGCACGTTGGGGGACCATATGCGATGCCAGGATTTGAACCACTGTCCATCTGCACGCAAGGCAAACATGCTACCTCCATGATATCTCTCCAGCCCATTAATGACATTTCCAATTGAGTCAGATTTAAGCATGAATCTGGGCAACAACCAAAGATAGATCAGAATTTATCATGAGAAAGAGATTCGATCCTAGACTAAAACTCATGAACTGCCCAGTTGTTCCTCATCCCTGAAAACCAACAATGCACTCCACTTATGTGTATCTACTCCCTACTTCAGAGCAAGGTACCCCTGCTCACTACTACCATGTCCCCAGTTTTTCTCTTCCAGGAATAGTCAATGTTTTAGATGACCAAATGTATCTTCATCTAGGGCAGTGCTTCTTAATTATTTTCTGTCATGCTCCCTAGGAAGAAAAAAAAACATTTTCGCGCCCCCTGCGCAACTGTAAGTAAGTAGTATCTTTATTAAAAAAAAACTTTAGGGGCCAGGCGGTGGCGCTAAAGGTAAGGTGCCTGCCTTGCCTGCGCTAGCCTTGGACGGACCTCGGTTTGATCCTCCGGTGTCCCATATGGTCCCCCAAGCCAGGAGCAACTTCTGAGCGCATAGCCAGGAGTAACCCCTGAGCGTTACCAGGTGTGGCCCAAAAACCAAAAACCAAAAAACAAAAAAACCAAAAAAAAACTTTAACCTGTAAAACAAAAATATGTAAAATAATTCAAGCTAATTTTTTTTTGTTTTTGTTTTTGTTTTTGGGCCACACCCGGTAACGCTCAGGGGTTACTCCTGGCTATGCGCTCAGAAGTCGCTCCTGGCTTGGGGGACCATATGGGATGCCGGGGGATTGAACCGCGGTCCGTCCTAGGCTAGCGCAGGTAAGGCAGGCACCTTACCTTTAGCGCCACCACCGGCCCCAAGCTAATTTTTTTTTTGGTTTTTGCTTTTTGGGTCACACCGGGTGGTACTCAGGGGTTACTCCTGGCTGTCTGCTCAGAAGTAGCTCCTGGCAGGCACGGGGGGACCATATGGACACCGGGATTCAAACCAACCACCTTTGGTCCTGGATTTGGCTGCTTGCAAGGCAAACACCACTGTGCTATCTCTCCAGGCCCTCAAGCTAATTTTTTAATCAGAGGTGATGTCTGGATTAATGGCTACAATGAGCACGTTTTGCAATGCATAGCTTTTCAAAGTGGGGTTTGAAGCAGGACATAGCAACTCTCAGCTCCAGAGACACGGAGACATAAACACGGGGCTTAGCTTGCTATGACAGTGTTTGCTGAGGTCAAAAGTGGCCCTCTTTACATAGCCTTGTACCCCCCCCTGGGGGCCGTGCCTCACTATTTGAGAAACACTGATCTAGGGGAAAAATCCTATCAACAAGGTCTACCTTTGAACTGGAACAGTAATACCAATAGCAAGCAGAGCTGATGTGCCAATCAAGGTTAGTTCAGTCAAATCTTTTTTTTTTTTTTTTTTGGTTTTTGGGTAATACCCGGCAGCACTCAGGGGTTCCTCCTGGCTCTACGCTCAGAAATCGCTCTTGGCAGGCTCGGGGGACCATATGGGATGCCGGGATTTGAACCATGGTCCTTCTGCATGCAAGGCAAATGCCTTACCTCCATGCTATCTCTCCGGCCCCTCAGTCAAGGTTAGTTCAAAGTGGGAGAGGCAAATAGCAATAAAAATGACAATAGACCTAACTGGGCACAGATTCCAGGATACTGAAGACTTGCTCTGAGTAGAGGTGAAGATGGATTGTTTCCCAACTGAAGTAGAGGCTTTCTGGGCCAAGAATCTGCTCCAGGTGCCAGGCTCTCCCTCACAGCTAGGGGGAGGCCAGGAGGACTCACACTCTATTCATTCCAGTTCACCCAGAAGTTCATGAGCACAAGGGAGATGAGAGGACACACAGAAGTGCTCCCACGGCATCGGCTTAGTGGACCTGCAGGTCCTGAAGAGGAGGTGGCCGCCAGCTTACCTTACTGTGTGTGAAGGGGGGCGCTGCATACAGAGTAGGGTGGAGGAGGGGGCGCGGTAGGTGTGGCACGGCGTGCAAGGGTACATGTCCATGGATGTGGGGGTAGAGGTGCAGAGCAGGGTGTGTGGGTTTCTCAGGGCTCAGGAACTGATGTCCAGGGGGGGAGGGCAGCAGCTGTCATCGCCACCGCGGTCAGCCCCGAAGCTTCCTGCTTACAGACATGACACTCACACGTGTTGGCAGCCTGTTCAGCCTGCAAGGCAAGGCAAGAGAGAGCTGGGTTAGGTAGTGGCACGGGAAGGGGCCAACTGAGGGAAGCAAGGTTTTTGCTGACTGGCTCCAAGCCACACACGAGGGCAAGAGGTATACAAGGATCCCCAGATACAGTTCAAGGCCACTCACACTTGCTGCTCACATCCTGTTGCCAGCCTGAGCATGGACAGGAGACTCTGAGAAGGCGAGCAGAGAAAGGATGCTGGGCCCGGAGAGATAGCACAGTGGTGTTTGCCTTGCAAGCAGCCGATCCAAGACCAAAGGTGGTTGGTTTGAATCCCGGTGTCCCATATGGTCCCCCGTGCCTGCCAGGAGCTATTTCTTTTTTTTTTTTTTTGGTTTTTGGGCCACACCCGTTTGACTCTCAGGGGTTACTCCTGGCTATGAGCTCAGAAATCGCCCCTGGCTTGGGGAGACCATGTGGGACGCCGGGGGACCGAACCGCGGTCCGTCCTACGCTAACGCTTGTAAGGCAGACACCTTACCTCTAGCGCCACCTTCCCGGCCCCCAGGAGCTATTTCTGAGCAGACAGCCAGGAGGAACCCCTGAGCACTGCCGGGTGTGGCCCAAAAAACAACAAAACAAAACAAAAAAAAAAGAAAACTAGAAGCTATCATTTACTGCAGAATTGAGAAACTTTTTTTTTTTGGTTTTTGGGCCACACCCGGTGATGCTCAGGGGTGACTCCTGGTTTGGGGGACTATATGGGATGCTGGGGGATTGAGCCGCAGTCCATCCTAGGCTGCTGCATGCTACTGCTTGTACCACCGCTCCGGCCCCTGATTCGAGAAACATTTAAGAATGATTTTTTTCTTTGGTTTTGGGGGTCACATCCAGCGGCACTCAGAGGTTACTCCTGGATCTGAGCTCAGATCTGAGCTCCTGGCACACTCAGGGGACCATATGGGAAACTAGGAATTGAACCCCCGTCTGTCCTGGGTTGGCCGCATGCAAGGCAAAGCTCTCCGGCACTAAGACTGATTTTTAAAAGTAAGCACAGGGGACTGGAGTGATAGCACAGCGAGAAGGGCATTTCCTTGCATGCTGCCCACCTGGGATAGATCCGAGTTTGATCCCCGGCATCCCATATGGTCCCCTGAGCCTGCCAGGAGCGATTTCTCAGCACAGAACCAGGAGGAATCCCTGAATGCTGCTGGGAGTGGCCACCCCCAAAAAAGTAAGCGCAGGGCCCCAGAGGCATGGAAATAATTGCTGAAATTAAAGACGATTAAATAAATTGAAAAGATACAGCATGTATACAGCCTTGAAGATTTTCCCACCTCCAACCCAAAGGAGCGATATCACCTCACAAATAAAAGTGGTGGGTTAAGAGGACTTCGTTCGGTGAATTCTATCCAATATTCACATTTTATGTGTGTTTTTGGGCCACACCCGTTGACCACTCAGGAGTTACTCCTGACTATGTGCTCAGAAAATCATTCCTGGCTTGGGAGACCATATGGGAATGCTGGGAGACTGAACTGCGGTCTGTCCTAGGCTAGCTAGCGCTTGCAAGGCAGATGCCTTAACTCTAGTGCCATCGCTGCTCCGTCCTCTCAGAGCAATTTTTATTAAAATTCAAGCAATTGATGGTGTTTTGTTTGCTTGTTTTCTAGTTTTGGACCACATTTAGTGGTACTCCAGAAATTACTCCCAGTTCTGCACTTGGGGATCATTCATGGCAGGCTCAGGAGTCTATATAGGGTGCTGGGGACCGAACTCAAGTTGGCTACCACGCAAGGCAAATGCTCGACTCTCAGTACTTTGCTTCCAGCCTTTTGTGTCAGGAGAAGTTTTCTTGGAGAAGATCAAAGTCAGCATCCAGATAAGAAAAAAAAAAAAAGACAAAAAACTGAAAATGAGTTTTAAAAAACCCTGCTTTGGGGCCGGTGTGGTGGCACAAGGGTTAAGGCCTTGCCTTGCCTGCACTAGCCTAGGAGAGACCTCGGTTCAATCCCTCGAAGTCCCATATGGTCCCCCAAGCCAGGGGCAATTTCTGAGAACATAGCCAGGATCAACCCCTGAGTATCACTGGGTGTGGCCCAAAAACCAAAAACCATAAAAAAAAAAAATACCCCATATATGGGCCCAGAGAGATAGCACAGTGGTGTTTGCCTTGCAAGCAGCTGATCCAGGACCAAAGGTGGTTGGTTTGAATCCCGTTGTCCCATATGGTCCCCCGTGCCTGTCAGGAGCTATTTCTGAGCACACAGCCAGGAGTAACCCCTGAGCACTGCCGGGTGTGGCCCAAAAACTAAAAAAAAAATAAAAAATAAAAAATAAATACCCCATATAAATGAAGAGATACACAATAGAACATGACAAAATATCTTGTAAGCTAACAAGTGCTAAAGACTTTATTTACCACAGGCTCTTCAAGCCCATGTTCTCCCTTGAACATGTCTCTTGCTCACCGCCTGTATTCTCTCTCCAACATGTACTTATTCCTTTTTCTCTCCTCACATCTTTCTAAACAGCCTTGCTTCTCCAAAGTAAGAGTCAAGACCTTACCAAAGCGCTCGCACGCGCATGCATGCACGCACACACACGAAACTAACCTCTTAAAACTTCATGGTAAGAAAAGGAAATGAGTAGCTCTTAAACATGTTAAAGTACACAAAACTTTGTCCACAAAATGTGAAATACAGGACCGGAACGATAGCATAGTGGCAGGGTGTTTGCCTTGCATGCAGCCAACTCAGGACCGACCTGCGTTTGATCCCCAGCATCCCATTTGGTCCCCTGAGCCTGCCAGAATCGATTCTGAGCGCAAAGCCAGGAGGAACCTTTGAGCGCCGCTGTGGCTCAAAAATAAACAAAAAAAGTGGAATACAAATTGAGACAAGACCTAGCATCCCATATGATTCCGAGCCCACCACGAGTGATCACTAAGTACAGAATCAGGAATAAGTCCCAAGCACCAAGAAAAAAAAAATCCCTAAATTCTAGAGCCAATAACACTTATGCTTTAGAAATGCACACAGCGAAACAGGAACAAGGTGGTACCTGCTGAGTTGGGTAGGCTGGCGGAGGGCTCTCCAGCTGATTCTCCTCTTTCCTGGGGACCCCGTTCCCTAGAGCGATGTCTTCCTTTGGGGCTCCTGGTGGCTCCCCACTATTCTCACCATCCACTTCTTCATCACCAGCCTCAGAAGAACTACAGCTGGTACTGCTTACCTGAGGGGACTGTAGAAACAGCGTTTTTGTCACGGATCCAACTACCAGACAGACCAAAGGGTGCTAGGCTGCCATTCTTGACTTTCTGTTCCAATTGGGGAGCAGGGCCCATACCTCCTCCTTCAGAGCCAGGTTTTCCCCACCACCATTCAATTCGCTGTGGTTCCCATTCATGTTGGCCACCACCTCGGCGTCATTGTAGTTACTCAACGGATAAATGTCAGCAAATTTCGCTGACAGTGGTGCGACATCTTCATCATCACTACAACTGAGAGAGCAGAGGGTGAGCAGTGAGTGCCCACCCAGGGGACCACAACCAAGTTCCTGCCACTCCTCAACACAGCCAAGTTCTGATGTGCAAGAATATCATTGTGGGCACCAACCACATGACGAATGCCTGACTCCACCTCCAGAGGAAAAGCCTGGGAGCACTTAAAGAACAGGTACTGAATCCCAAATCAGGAACTAAAGGCTGAGGAGATGCTGTGTAAATGGGGACAAGTCAGTGCAATACAGCTGTTTTCTGCCATTGCCCAGAAATCACATTAGTTGCTTGTCATGAAAGGGAGAGGCCAGTCTGAGCTCTTTAGCATCTGTTCTTTATAACTATCAAAATATAGGCTGATATGACAATAACTGAGGATCAACTTTAGCAAGATTGGGCAAATGGGCAGATGGAAGCCAGTTTCCAGTGAAGGGTGTCAGGCCACGGCACACATTGCCCCCCCACCCCGGGGGCACAGTGGCAGAGAACCGGCAGATTTCCGAGAGCCAAGGGTGTGAGGCCTGACCAGCACAGATGCCTGTGGCCTGCTGGACATGCCCTGTCTGTGTGCTCCAGTCTCAGTCAGACACAGTGCGCACTCTGGAAAGAAAATGTATAAGCGAGGGGCTTTGGGGCATTGGAAAGTACGGAGAATCACCAGACTCAGGAGTCTCCTGTTCGTGGAAAATGAGACACCAGGACAATGTGTGGCTGCAGGTGCTGCTGGCACTCTCCAGATGGCTCCACCTGGCGAGGGTACCCACATTTCCTGAGGGACCATCCCCACAGATCCTAGGTGAGGACACTCCTCCAGACGCAAAGACACGACACCCTGTTCCTCGCCCTGATGAGGGCAGATTTGCCAGCCCCAGGGGCCCAGGAATCCTGAAAGCTGGGGGCACCGGCTCAGAATAAGGCTGCCATGCAGGCAGTGTCCACATGGTGGTGCAGGGCTCAGTCTGTCTTCCAAGGCTGCTTCCCCAGGTAGCATAGGGGCCACACCTGCTCTGAGCAGCAGACTTGGGAGCTGGTAAAGTGTCACCAGAGCTCGGGTCACTCGACATACATCCCTTTAGGGCTGTGTCTTTGAGAAGCAGGGCGGGAACCGCTTTCCCTCTTGCATCCTCCACAGGCTCACCCGGCAATATCTAAGGAAAGGATCTATCCATGGAGTGGAATGGGATTGAGGTCAATCTCTTGCAGAATCTGGGGGAGCTTGGACAGAGATTTTGTAAGAAAGGTTACAAGTCCCAGAGCCAAAAACAGGGGAGATGGGAAGCTGCAGTGACACGGGACTGCCCAGGGCTGGACAGCCAACCACTTGTCAGCTGGGGAGGCAGACAACTGCCCGTTCCTGGGGCCCTGCCCTCCCGCTTCCCTGTCTACTCTATCAAACAGGAAAGAAATACTTTTTTCAGGGGCTAAGGATTTATATCTGGCTCTGTGGCTCTGTGCTCAAGGATGACTCTTGGTGGTGCTCAGGGGACTCTATGGGGCGCCAGGGATTAAGCCCTGGTTGGCGTCATACGAGGCAAATACCCTTTCCGCAGTACTGCTCCAGCCTGCCTATAAAATAGGAGTGAAAATAAAAAGCTGCTGGCTTTAAAAAAGAAAAAACTAAGGGGAAAAAGGCACACTACAGCTTCTCTGTATTCCACAGACAGGACTATCTTATTTCTCAAGTTTTCACAACTCATTGCAAAGTCCAACTTACAAAGTGGGCGCTGAGCCATTGTCTGTGAGGATGAGCCTGGGATGCTGCTGCATGGTAATGGGGGAACTGGAGCCTGACCCTGAGCTTGCTGAGGACACGCTTGGTGGGCGTAGCTCCGACAGACAGTCAGGAGCAGAGTCCACTTGAAGCGGGAGCTGATGGATGTGGATGTCACCGGTGGGCGGTGGGTCCATGATCCCACAGGTGAGGATGTGGGACAGGCTGCAGTCATCACAAGCACACCTGACAGGGAACACAGGTCAGTTACCGAGGCGACCATGCACCAGGCCGCAGGGGCACGGGGCAGTGCGGGGCTCACCTCCGCCTGTAGTTGCAGTTGGGGCAGTCGGGCATGTTCAGCCGAGATGAGAGCATGTGCCGCATGGCGTCCGTGAAGCTCTTCTCCCCAGCCACCGCCTTTTTGGTAATCAACTAGGGGCAATGTGTGCACAGCAGGTTAATTCTGCAAGACCTGCCTTCATCCCGTGCTGTTTCTGCCTGGGAGACATGCCTGACAGAACCCAGGCTGACTGTGCTCAGCCTACTGAACCATTTCTTCAGCCTGTTCCAGAGTTCTTTTTCTTCCTTTGCACAACTTTTCCAAGTAGGCCAGCAGATGTATGTAGGAATGTAGGGAGAAGACCCGGTTGTGCATAACAAAGGCCAGGACCTCCACGTCCCTTTGATCTCCCCACCTATATGCCCAGAAGGCCCAGGCACACAGATGTAGAGATATACACTGCCCAGGAGCCCTAGTTCTGAGGGAGCCACACAAGAATGCCAGGGAGAGAAGAGACCAGGATGAAGGGGCCCATAGAGGCTGCAGGGCTGGGGGCCAGTTTGTCCTCTCAATTCTGTGATACTCCTGGGAGCACATGAGCAGGACAGAGAGATCCTGTGCCAATGAGACTGGTATCCTTAGAAGGGGCCTGGGTCCCTGAGAAGGTATCAGGGCAGGCAACACAACTTCAAGAAGGGGTTTCTGGACCACTATAGCAGTGGCGGGAAGGGCAGGCCCAAGTGGGAAAGCCAGAGGGAGCAGCCAGCAGGCCAGAGTACATGTGGCCCAGATTATAGGAATAGGAATGAGATGGGGTGTGAGGGGCTAAGAAATACAGTTCAGGAGAGAGGCACATACATCTGTTTCCAAACCAGGCCGGGGTGAGCTCCAGCCTATCAAGGCTGTGGAGGGCAGGGGGAAGCCAGTCTGGTCTTGAAACTTATGCCTCTGCCATTGATCTGAGCTGGGTACTGGGGCGCCAGTGCAGACACACAGCACAACTGAAGAAAAGTGGGGTTGGGGACTGCAGAGGTTGGCTAGGAAGCTGAGGGCTCACCTGCTCCTCGATGAAGCGCCTTTGCTTGAGAAGCTCCCAGTCTTCTGTTAGCACCCGCTGCTTAGTCTTCATCGTCATCTGACAAGGACACGCGAGAAACAAAGCCTTAGTCCCGGCAGGAGGCAGCCCGGCCCCTTTCCTGGGTGAGTCTAGAATGATGTGTCCAAGGAACGTCACGTCAGACAGAAACGCCAATGCCACAGACCCCTGTGCAGCTCCTCACACAACTTCCTCATCACAGGGACAAAAATTAAGACATGAGAGCCCAGTATGTCGGATGGGCTGTGGAGAGGAGTGGGGGTGGGCAGGAGCCCCTACCATAGCTCGTGTTCAGGGGGGTTCAGTGGGGACCCAGTATGAGATCCAGAAAGTAATAGCCCTGAACACCACTAGCCAGGACACCCAGGGGTCACGTTGCAGGCAAGAACACTGCTCCTGTCTAAGGGAAAGGTTGGGCGGGGGTAAGACTGGTTCCAGACACTCTTCCCTGTGTGCCTGGAGGGCCGAACATGATTAGCTCTTATTCCTAGAATTTTTTTTTTTTTTTTTTTTTTTTGGTTTTTGAGTCACACCTGTCGGTGCTCAGCAGTCAGAAGTCGCTCTTGGCAGGCTTGGGGGAACATGTGGGATGCCAGGATTTGAACCGGGATCCGTCCTGTGTTGGCTGCATGCAAGGCAAATGCCTTAGCACTGCTATCATCCCTTCCCCCCTTTGTTTTTGGGCGCACAGGCGATATTCCTGGCTCTGCACTCAGAAATGGTTCCAGGAAGGCTTGGGGGACCATATGGGATGCTGGTAATCGAACCCGGGTCTGTCCCAGGTCAGCCGTGTTCAAGGCAAATGCCCTATCACTGTGCTATCTCTCTGGCCCCATATTCCTAGAATTACTGAAAACAAGAGCAACCACTAAAAGAACATAAAATTGGTTATAAGAAAATTATTAAGGCAATATAGTATGTTAATATATAATATTAGAAGAAAAAAAGGAAGTAAACTAATATTCACTCTTGCAGGCAAGATAATATACAACAAGGACTGGAGCAATAGCACAGTGGGTAAGGTGCTTGCCTTGTATGTGGTCAAACCAGTACTGATCAGCCCAGCCAGATGAGCTTCATCAGGAGTAATCTCCGAGCAAAAAACCAGACTAAGCTCTGGGCACCACTGTAAGTGGCCCCCAAACAAAACAAAAAAGACAAATAAGAAAATACTACCAACAAACACTCCACAGCCAGGGAGAGAATACAGGCGTTAAGGTGCAGGCCTTGCACTCAGCTGACTGATTTCTATCACTGGCACCGCACATATAGTTCTCCAGGCCTATCAATAGTGATTTCAGAGAAGAGCCAGGAATAACCTGACCACTGCTGAGGGTGGTCAAACAGCAAAAGTACCTACCCCAAGAGTAATTTCCCAAAATCAAATCCAGTGTACTTGGGAAAAAAGGAACTCTAAGACAAGAAATTAAAATAGAAATGTCTGTTTATACAGTCACACAAACCAAGTTTTATAATATGTATCCCTACTTAGTAGAAAACGTACAGAAATATGGGTGGGTGAACAAAATAGAACAAAAAGGACCAAAAAGTCAGCATTCCACATAAGCAAAGTAAGAAATCAGGAAACAAGGAAGGGGTAAAAGACAAAAGCAGTATCTTTTGGGAAAAGAAAGCAGCAGATGTGATCAATGAACCCAAAAGTTAGTTTTCCAGAGTTTTCCCCAGGAAGAACAAAGAATTCCAAGAACTCTGCAGGACAGAGTGGTGGGATGTAGGTCTGTGATGAAACCAGGGCCCTTTCCTATGCAAGGCCCAGGCTCCACATTCTCTCTAGTGCTCATGTCACTCCTGAGCAACACTTGGTTTAAGTCCAAGTCCCTGGGTCTGAACAGTGAAGTATTGTAGCTTTGTAGCACTGTAGTGGGGAAAAGTCTCTGGAAAGGGCCTCCAGGTGCCTGAACTAAAATGAGTTCTTGCCTCACATACATTTATTCATTTACTTTTTGGGGTTTTGGGGCCACACCCAGAGGCGCTCAGGGGTTAACTCCTGGAAGGATCAGGGATGTCTGAAATGCTGAGGATAGAAGCCGGGGTCGGCCATGTACAAGGAAAACACCCTACCTGCTGTGCTATTGCTCAGGTCCCTCGCACACATTTATATCTACATGATACTTCCGGTTACAGGAGTTCTGGAGTGAGTTTTGAAAGCACAAGTGAGCACTCTAGATTAGCCCTTCTTTTAGAAGATTACTGTGGCCACTCTGCCTATGAGTCTATATGAAATTTAGGATGAGTACCCCTCTCTCTAGAAATTTCATTAGGACTGCTTTGTCACCCTTCACTAGGGTTTCAAAGGGACTGCTGCATGGAAGCCGCAGACTGCTGGGGAAAGAATGACATTGTACCGATGTCTCCTTTCAGGCACAAGGGAGATATTTTTTATTCAAGCACATCTTTAATTTCGTCAACATTTTTAGTTCTCAATCGTCCCAGGTTTTCCAATCCTTGAGTAAATTAATTCCTAAGTATTTTACTCTCTTTTGAGGCTACTGGAAATGGGATTTGTTCTTGCAATTTCCTCTTTACATTATTTCATTTGTATGATCATGAATGTTGACCGTGAACTGTGTTAGCAACAAGCATCCATTAGATCTAGCAGATGTTTTTCTCAGTGTCCTTAGGACTTTGCACACCAAGAATTTAGTGTGCTCTTCAAACCTGGAAGTATCTCCCCTCTTTTGCTCAACAACAATCTCTTGCTAATACCTACAGCATGGTCTGAACAGACCACAGAAAGTGGGTCTCCGTGTCTTGTTTCTACTACAGAGACACCACAAGACATTTTCTGTGCATCCTTGACAAGTGGCTTTTCATGCTACAGAGGCTGTTTCCTTGTTCTATTATTACACTGTTTACTTATTGAGAAGGGTGTGGAATTCGCCACTTTTTCTTTATTAACAGAAATGAGTCTAAATTTTCCCTCCTAGTGAAGTCTTCTTACATCAAACTAAAGTTGCAGTTAATCAATCCCAGTTGATCACATAATAATATTTTAACATTCTTCTGAACTATTTGCTTTCTTTCATTTTGCACAGATCTCCAGGGTTTTTGTTTTTGTTTTTGTGGGGGGGGGGGGGGGAAGGGGCATTCCTGGCGGTGCTAGGGGTTATTCCTGGCTCTGTGCTCAGAAGTCATTCCTGGCAGGCTTGGGGAACCATATGGGATGCTGAAGCTTGAACCCGGGTCCGTCCCAGGTCGGCCGCATGCAAGGCAAATGCCTTACCGCTGTGCTATCACTCTGGCACCACCAGTTTTGTTTTTTTGGTAGCAACTCTTGTTTCTGCTATGGCAATAATGCAGGCCACAAAATAAGTTAGGTAGTCAGGTAGAATAAGGGTTGGAATCAATACTTTCAGTATCTGTGGATTCACAGGGAAGCCACTTCTGTCCACGGTTGCCTGACTAGGATGAAATCATCTCACTCACAGATCTCTCACAACACTCCATGTAGGGTGTTTTCCATCTCTGCTCCCACGGCCAAGTCATTCAACATATTGGCCAAAGATAGTTCATAGGACTCTTGCGAATCCTTCATATCTCGGAAATTCAGTAGTAAAGCACTCACTTCATCACTTTTTTTTTTTGGCTTCTGGGCCACACCCAATTATTCCTGTCTCTTATCAATCACTTATGAATCACTCCTGGAAGACTCAGGGGACTGTAGAGGGAGTAGTGGATCAACCCTGGGTGGCCAGCTGCAAGGCAAATGCCCTCCCTGCTGAATTACTGTTTTGGCCCCTCTTATAACTTCAATAAAATTTTTTTCTTATTTGTCACCTATTTAGGTGAATTGAAGCTCATAATTTTGCTTACTTTTCTATAGAACCAACTTCTGATTTTTTTCCCAACTTCTGATTTTAAGTATCTTCTTTACTTTCTACTCTACTTGTTTTATCTCTGCTCTAATCTGATATTTTCTTTCTTCTGCTATCATTAGAGGTCATCTGTATTTTTTGTTCTTTATGTTACAAAATTAGGTTGCAGATTCTTTATCTTTTTTTGTTTTAAAGTAATAAATTTAAAATAAAAGAAAATCAGGGCCAGAGCGATAGCACAGTAGTAGGGTGTTTGCCTTGCACATGGCTGACCCAGGATGGACCTAGGTTCAATCCCCAGCGTCCCATATGGTGCCCCAAGCCAGAACGATTTGAGTGCATAGCCAGGAGTAACCCCTACGTGTCACCAGGTGTGGCCCAAACCCCCCTCAAAAAAAATCACATATTTTTCTATGCACTCCCCATCTTCATCAGAGTAGAGATAAAAATGTGGGTTACTGGAGTCGGAACTATAGTACAGCGGGTAGGGCATTTGCCTTCCATGTGGCTAACCTGGGTTTGATCCTCGGCATCCCATATGGTCCCCAAGCCCTCCAGGAGTGGTCCCTGAGCACCATCAGCTGTGGACCCCTCCCAAAAATAGTGCATTATTTTGATATGGCATTTATTTAATTTTGGGCCTCACCCAGGGGTGCTGTTTCCTCTGTCTCCCCACAGCCCTGTTCCTTCAAATCAGGGCCCACAGCGGTATCCTCTATGACCTGCTTGAGCCCCAGTGACAGGCAGTGGCAGAGAGAGGCTGGTACCTTAAGGCACTTCCTTTCCCGAGGGTCGATGACCTGAGTCCCTGGAAGTCAGGGCTCTCCCTTGCCCTCTGACCTCTCAGGAAAGCAGCACAGTTGACTGCCATGGCCTCTGCTCTCTAGGCAGCCCTCACAGTCCAGCACAGGGCAGCTCTGCTTCTAAAGAACAACACACAGAAAGCGGAGTCGGGATCATATAGCACGAAGCTCCGCTACAGTCTGACAGTGCCGTCTGTCTAAGCTGGCCCTTTCCCTTCAAGCACAGAGGCCTGGGAGACCACCCCACCACCACCATTGTATTCGAGCCTCCCCTGGAGCCCTCCTTACAGAGATAGCTGTCTGCTGGTGGGACAGGTGTGTGGCCTCTAGGCCCACACATACTCCTCTTAGTCAGGACAGCCAGGGTTAAGGCTCCCACACTGTAGGCCATGCAGGGACAGCCCAGCTTTCTCTGGCCTGAGTCGTAGGTACCATGGCCTGCAGCACAACAGTCTAGTCACAACAAGAACAGACGCATGGGGACCCATGGGAAACAGCTTTGCCCAGGTGCAGTTAAAGGGCACCGGGAGTAGAGTAGCCTTTCATTTGGCTCAAACCGGAGGGCCTGGTCCCCAGACTAACTATCCAGGCCAAGCCCCACAGTGCTGAGTCCCGCCAGGTGTGGGCAGCCGAAGATACTGGCACCTGCACAGGAAGAACACGGGCAAAGATGGGCTGAGTGCCACTGGGCTCACAGGGCCACACAGCACACACACCCTCATCTCTCATTGTACTGCTGGCTACTCCGAGGGAGGGGGCAACGTACTGGGGGGAAGGCTGGGTGTCAGGGTCAGGCCAGGCTGCACCACCGCTGCTGCCAAACGGACACAAGGCTGGGCACCCAGGGCCCCTCTGCACACCGCCCCCATCCCTGTGGGCCAATTTGGTCCAGGATGAAAGAGCCTGAGGTTTTTGAAATGGCCCAACTCAGTGGCTCCCAGGGCCCCAGGCGGGAGCCGAGGCCTCACCTGCTCATCTACGTAGGCATCGATCCTCTCCTGGCACTGCAGCCACTCAGCAGCGACCCTGCGCAGCTCCTCCTCAGAGCTCTGATAGCGCTGCAGCAAGCTGCTATAGGCATCCTCGCTGCCACTATCATGCGTCGTAGTGCCCAGCCTGTGGGTGGAACAGGGAGAGACAGTCAGTGCTACAAAGGGCCCCGACTCTGCCGAGACAAAGGGGAGCCCCTGCTGTGTCAGCATCTCGCCACCACCACAGCTCACCACCCACAGGCCTACAGAGCCAAGGCCCAGCAGGGCAGCCTCCTGTCTGGGGCTGGGAACTCCTTCCTCCAGAAGCACATGGACTAGAAACAAAGAGACACTTGGTAGCCTAGAGGAGATGGATGCACAAACACTCCCAACTCTCAACAGCAGCTTTGTGCCCTGAGTGATTGATTGCAAAGGTTTTAAAATTTGGTTTTGAAATTCCGTCAGAAGGTTTCCAAGCAAAGCAAAACATCAAAACATTTGCTCTCATTGAAGAATTGTTATTATTTTTCATTTATTCTGTATTATATCATTTACAGCTAATATACTACACATTCACTACAGGCTTAAAAAGTCAAGAGAGTGCTAAGACAAATGCCAATAGACCATACACTTGTATCAGTGGGTTATATAGTATGTACACCATATCTTCATAAAGCTCTTAGAAAAGAAAGACACCTTTCTTACACCAAAGAGGGCAGTCTGTGGGTGACTGGTGTCAATATAAAGAAGGGTTGCATGGGGATGGAGAGGTAATTCAATTCCCAGCTGTTCCCAGAATCCAGTCAGGAGTGATTCCTGAGCATAGAGCCAGGAGTAAGCCCTGAACATCTCAGGATGTGGTCCCAAAACAAAAGGGGTGGGTGGCAACTAAGAAGAAAGCTGCAGGCAAGTGCCTGAGTGTCACATGCAGGGGTGTGTGTGCTGTCTTCTGTACAGCCTGTTACCTGCACATTTGCTCAATAGAACCTTCTGGGAGGGCTGTACTTGGTGATGGGAAAGAAAAACCTACCCAGAGGTTTACAGAGACCACATGCTAATAAAATCAAAATACTCGACTGAGCCACAAGAATAAGAGCCAAAGGGCTGAGCTACCACACGCATGTGGGCAGTTTGGAACCGCTCAGGCAAATCCCCAGACCCCATTCCCCCTTGCTAGGCATAGATGAGAGCAACCCTGAAGCAATGAGTTGGGGGCAGCCCCAAAGAACACCAGTTGTGGCCTCCAAAACAAAGCACCCAGGGCTCCAAAGTGATGGCCCAAGGATGCTACATTTTTTGAAACAGACAGGCACATGGGCTAAGAGGCAGTGAAGGGCCGGTGCTGGCTGTACCTTCTGATTCCATCTGCAGTACTGAATAACTTATCTCATGAGCACAGAGCTGGAGTGAGCCCTGAGCACTACTGGTTGTGGCCCCAGAAGCAAACCAAAACAAAATTTAGCCCGGAAGGGCTCTGGGAATACCCAGACAACAGCAGCTTCAACATGGAGAGAATTTCTTTTTTTCTAGGGTTGAGGATAGGCCAGCTTTTGTCCAGCTTCTGCTCTATAGCCCAACCCCACTAGCCTGAGAGTATGCTGCAGATGAGGGATTCACCACCTTACCAATGAAGGAAGGAAAACAGAACAATAGAACATTCAATCCAAGTCATCTGTCACCCACTCACCCCCACTCACCCACAGTCTGACCAGGAGCCACAGCAGTGGTTTCAGACCCAGAAAACGGAACCCACTTTATGCCACACAGCTCTCACTAAGTGTACAACTGGGACCACTAGAACCAAGACTGGGTTGACATAGGGGTTAAGAAGAGGAAAAATGACCAGTGTTAGGCTGGACAGAGCACCCAAGTTGAGGAGGAGCAAAACATAGTTCTAGTCCCGGAACACAGCGAATCCAAACAGCACCAGAACAGATGATTGCTGGCCACATATGTAAGGCTAAGCAGGGTCCATTCTCAGGCCCTAGCACTGAATCACATCCTAGCTGGCTGAGAACTGCTAAGAAAAAGGGCCCAGGGCAGAAGTGACTCCAAAGGTTGATTTCTCCATCCATCATGCCAAACAGGCCCAACTGCAGGACAGCAGCACACACCCAGGATCTGAGGAGCTCAGGGGCAGATCTGGCATAGTGCGCAGTGAAGGACAGAACCCGGGGATGGCGTGGCCCCACAGAGGCCAATCGAGACTACCTCCTCTGGCACCGCGCTCCTCCTCAACTACTGGGAGAATACTCCAGTGCATTTGAGAAAGCCTCGGGAAACGCTCAGAAATGTGGTCAGGGGAAGTGAGGGAGAGTATGATGATTCCCCCCTTCCCCAGGAAGTACCAGAATCTGCTTCCACCTTCAGCTCCCGTATGCAGTCAGGGGAAATCAGAGAGACATGAGGAAGAGTGTGATGGCCCTGGGCACTGCCACGCTCTCCTTCTGCCTGAACCCCCTTCTCCATTCAGATTCCCTCAAGCAGGGGCGTCCGCAGAATATCTCAGTAGCACCCACTGCCCAAAATGGCCAGTGCGCCCCTCCAGAGAAACCAAGTACCTGATCTGTGACACTAGTGCCGGCAAGTTACTCTGAAGAAGTGGCTCCGAAAAGACTAGATTTTCAAACAGATGCTTATTATGCAGTTCCCACGTCACCTGGAACTTCTTCAAGTGTTCATTTTCCTAATTAAACAATGGAGAGGACGAATTGAAAGGATGAAGACCCTTCCCACCCGAGAGTTCCTGGGCTTTGCTCCCTGTGTCTTGCATGTATCGGCCCAGTACCCCAGTGTCCCCATGCTGCCCTGCAGCAGATTTCTACCCACCCAGTGAGGGGACCCTGAAGTGTGACAGAAGAGACGCAAGCCCTCTGAGGGCTACCCAGTGTCAAGAAGGCCCTGTGCATGCCTGCTCTCTACCAATGACCACGCTTCTACCTCTGTCAGATCTATACAGCTGGGCTATGCCCCAGCCCCTGATGGCCCAGAATATAGGCGGGGACTCCTGCTAAGCCTCTAGGGCAGAGAACACCAAGAGAGAAGTCGCAGGGATGGAGGGCAGCTGCTGTTCTCAGTCACAGCCCATTCCACCTGAAATGACCTTCAGACAGTGGTGGAGGAAGATGACACCCTGGAGTGGATAGGACTGCTTATACTGTGAGCTTCAACTGTATCCAAATTAAATGGAACACACTGAGAACTCACTCTCTAGTGAGAGTCTCAGATGGCTGAGAGTTCAGGCTTCACTGGCTGCTGCTGTGCCTTGAGTGTAAATCTGTTAGCAAGCAAATGCCAGAGACTGTGCCCAGATTTAGTCCCACAAACTATCCAGGGTAGGCTGAGACAGGGCCAGTGGCCAGCGCTGAAGGCGCCTGTGTCAGTCCATCTCCAAGGGACAGCTCCTCTAGCACCCCACCTTGCTTCCTCTCCTGCTAGGTTCTCTCCCCACCAGACCTTGTGCACCTAGACAGACATGGGAAGTGCTGACGGCTGCTCTCCATTCCCAAATAAACAGTCTTTCTCTCTCTTCTCTTTTCTCTCCCTCTCCCCCATCCTCCTCACCACAGCCAGACCTGTGGTCACTCTGTACCTCCACATACTCTCCTCGGCCCTCCCCAGTGAGCGCAGACCAGGATGGCACTTGCCCTTACCAGTGTGCCAAGAAAGGTGCTGATGGTGCGTGCCGCCTGGCACAATGCACCATATTCCTCCAGGAGGAGGGAGAGGAACTGGTGTGCCTGCGACGGGCCCTGCAGCCCTGATGGCGCCTTCACCTTGGACGCAGCTGCCAGCTGCCGGAGGAGACGAACCTTCATCTCCAGCACATACTCTCGGGCTTGTTGCTCCAAGCGCTGGTACAACTGGTAGGGGTCCCGCTCACAGAGCCTGCAGGGAGAAGCAGGCATCACATGGGCCATCTGGGGCACTGCAAGTGGCTCAGCGGTTAACTCCTGGCACTGCACTCTGAAATCACTCCTGGTTGGAGCTGGAGAGATAGCACAGCGATAGGGCATTTGCCTTACACACGGCTGACCTGGAATGGACCCACTTTGGATCCCCTGGCATTCCATATGGTTCCCCGAGCCTGCCAGGAGCAATATCTGAGCACAGAGTGCTGTCAGGTATGTCCCCACAAAAGAAATCACTCCTGGAAGTGCTTGGGGACCATATGAAATGCTGGGAATTGAAATAGGGTCAGCTGTGCTCAAGACATCTCCCTGTTGTGCTATCTCTCCTGCTGCCTTGACCACCAGCTTAACGAACAACCTGTGTGAGGTACACGGTGGCATACCATAGAAGGGAAGCCATGCTGGGAAGTCAGGAACCTTCCCCAAACCACTCTCTATCTGCCCAAAATTCAGCAGCGATGAGGAGATTCACACAGCCTGACTAGGCTCATCACTGTAGAACCACTAAGTGGGAAGCCATAGAACCAAAGGGTGCCTACGTGGCCAGCAGGGGGCAGAGCAAGCACACGAGGTGAAGCAACAGGCCCAAGGTACCCAAGAGAACCCCAGTCTGGGAGCTTCTGTGGTTGGAAGGGAGCAGCAGATCCCAGCACACTAGGGACTGCTGGGCCAGGCACTGCAAAGACAGCAATGTACACAGGCCAGAATTCCTGCTGTGCTTGCTTGCTCTGTCCCCTGCTGGCAGATAGAGGGCGGTTTGGAGGGTTACCAACTTGCCAGCATGACACATAGGTGAGGGACTTTCTTCACTCTCTAGGAAAAAGGCCACCTCACTGGGGCTGGGGAAGCCGTGCAGATGAGGCCCCCAGCACATATGGTTGTCTCCATTGTTTCTCCACCCATAGGCTCCTCACACAGCACATGTGCAGCTAAAGCCCCTGACACCACCATGACAACCAAATGTGACAGTCTAGGGCAGACCCTGAGGGTGCACGGGGGTGCCTCCTTGGCTTCCCGGGCAGAAGGAGGAGGGCTGGAGGCCTGCTCAGGGGAAGAGTCAGAGCCTGGAGGAAGGCAGTAACGACGGTGGCACAAACCTGTCCACAAGCTCCTTCAGCCCCTCTTTGTCTGGCACCAGAGACTGGTCTTGGTCATCTGCCAATGGGGTCCCCGCCCGACGATAGACACAGCGGACCATGTACCGCACTTCAGACCAGCACTTTTGCAGCTGCTGAGGCTCCCGCTCTGGCTCCACCGAAATCTCTCTGGGAAGATGCAGAACATGGGTCAGGGGAGCACCAGGGGGCATCTGCTTACCCTCTTCCCCACCAGAGCCCCTCCTGCTCCAGCTGCAGAGGGACCAGCTGTGTCTGTATAGTACTAGGTACCCTTTCTTCCCGAGACAGGACACTTGCCACCCCTGTGGACAAGTAAGATGGCTGCTGCTTCCAACCCCAGAGAAGTGTCATTGGGCAGCCGTGTCCTGGGAGGCCCAGCTGTAGCTACCCAAATTCTCCAATGCTTGGGCTGCTAGATTCTCCTCAGAAGCCCCACCCATCTTTACCACCCCCATCCGCCAGCGCTGTCCCAGCACCACTCTTCTACCTTCGTTCACTGCAGGCCTCGCAAGCACATGCTGAGTCTGTGGAGGTGCCCAGGCCTGCCGTGGGTATCGTCTGACTGCCCAGTGCCAGTCTCCCGTTGCCAGCCTCAGGCTGCGACCCGCCCAGAGGAGAGTGAAGAAAGTCCTGGCCCTGCTCACAAAGAAGATATGATAACAAATCCATCAGACACAGATGTACATGTCTGCTACTGACCTGTCAACACAAATGAGGTGAGAGCTTGAGTGATAACATGGCAGGGAGGACTAGGTCCAGGTTTCAATCCCAATACCCCATGTGGTCCTCTGAGGGCAGAGCCAGAAGTAAACCCTGAATACCATCAGATGTGGTCCCCAAACCAAAAGCAAACAAAACCTGAAAGCCATGGGAGTGCAAAGTATCCCCAGAGACCCATGGTGAAGTGGCCAGGAGATGGATGTGGTGCAATCCCTGGGTATCTAAACTGTGGACAGTTCTGGAGTGCCTGAGCTGGAACAGAGGGACAGATCTTCGATGCCTGAGTATCAGGGATCCTAGGCCCTGAAACCCTGCATTCCCACCACTGTGTTGGCTGAGACCAAGGCGTCCATCACACAGGCACCAGCAGGTGAGGGGTTTGTCAGAGGTCGAGTTCCTGAGCCCAGTACTTGCTCGTGCTTGGAGCTCACAAATAAGTGATACCGGTTTCTATACCCAAGACAGGTGCCTTCCCCTAGGCCAGTGCTTCTCAAATAGTGGGGCACGCCCTCCGGGGGGGGGGTATGAGGCTCCACAAGGGGGGGGCGCGCTTGACCTCGAAAAACACTGCTAACAAGTGTCTCTGTATCCAATCAGAGAACAATGGAGCATCTGATTGGCATTGCAAAACATGCTCATTGTAGCCACTGATCCAGACATCACCTCTGATAGATAGCATGGAGGTAAGGTGTTTGCCTTTCATGCAGAAGGTCATCAGTTTGAATCCCGGTGTCCCATATGGTCCCCCGTGCCTGCCAGGAGCAATTTCTGAGCATGGAGCCAGGAGTATCCCCTGAGCACTGCCCGGTGTGGCCCAAAAACCACAAGAAAAAAAGAAAAAAAAAATCAGCTCAAATTATTTATGTTTTGCAGGTCAAAGTTTTTAAAATTGGGGCCGGGCGGTGGCGCTAAAGGTAAGGTGCCTGCCTTGACTGCGCTAGCCTCGGACGGACTGCGGTTCGATCCCCCGGCGTCCCATATGGTCCCCCAAGCCAGGAGCGACTTCTGAGCGCATAGCCAGGAGTAACCCCTGAGCGTCACCGGGTGTGGCCCAAAAAACCAAAAAAAAAAAAAAAAGTTTTTAAAATTGATTTTTAATTATTTTAATAATACTATTTACAGTCGTGTGGGGGGGTGCAAAAATGTTTTCTTCTTCCTAGGGGGGGATGACAGAAAATAATTGAGAAGCACTGCCCTAGCCCTCATTTTGATTTAATCCCTGAAGCATGAGGCTGAGCAGCTGATGAGCTGAGCCTGCAAAAGGGTATGGACAGGCTGGAGCACTAGTACAATGGCTAGGGAGGGCATCTGCTAAGTACACAGCTGACCTGGGTTCAATTCCTGACGGCTGACCCAGGAGTAACTCAATTACTCCAGGTGTGGTCCAAAATAAAAAATAAAACAAACAAAAATGGAGGGGGGAGAATGTCTATGATGAACTGCACAGTGTGCCTCATAGTCTTCCTCGAAATCAGCTTCATGAACAGTAATAGGCCTCAGCATTCTCAGGCCAGCAGGCTCACCACAACACTTGCTTGACCAGCAGGGACATGCACTGAGCAGAAGTTTTACTCAATATTGAGCCTCAGTCTTTGTTTTGTTTTTTTTGGGCCACACCCGGTGACTCTCAGAAGTTACTCCTGGCTATGTACTCAGAAATCGCTCCTGGCTTGGGAGACCATCTGGGACACCAGGGGATCGAACCACGGTCCGTCCTAGGCTAGCTCGGGCAAGGCAGACATCTTACTGCTTGTGCCACTGTCCAGTCCGAGCCTTAATCTTAAAAAGTCAGTAATTCTTTTTTTTTTTTGGTTTTTGGGCCACACCCGGCGGTGCTCAGGGGTTACTCCTGGCTGTCTGCTCAGAAATAGCTCCTGGGAGGCACGGGGGACCATATGGGACACCGGGATTTGAACCAACCACCTTTGGTCCTGGATTGGCTGCTTGCAAGGCTAACGCCGCTGTGCTATCTCTCCGGGCCCAAAAAGTCAGTAATTCTAACCAGCTCTAAGAAGTGACTCCTTATTTTGATTTTGGACCACACACATCAGGGTTTATTCATTGCTATGCTCAGAAATCACCTCTGGCAGGTTCAGGGGACAATATGGGATGCTGGGGATAGAACCCAGGTTGGCCATATGCAAAGGGAAACACCATCCCTGCTGTGCTACTGCTCTTGCCCCCTAAAGAAGTGACTGTACCTAGTAACTCTGACAAGCTTTTGTTAGTTTTTGTGGACCACACCTGTTTGATGCTCAGGAGTTATTCCTGGCTATGAGTTCAGAAATCGCTCCTGGACCATATGGGACACTGAGGGATTGAACCACGGTCCATCGTAGACTAGCACTTGCAAGGCAGACGCCTTACCTCTAGTGGCACCGCTCCGGAACCAACTCTTGACTGACAAGCTTTAAGGAAGGGGCCACCACAACAGAAGGCCTCTGACACACAAATATAGGCCAGCATCAGCCCTGGGGTAGTGTGAGATTCAGCCCCCAGGCTAGCTTAAGAAGGGGATGGATGGGCTGTGTTCTCACTTGCCTCTGAAACAGCAGCTTCCAGGCAGGCTAAGAGGAGAGAAGGCCAGGACAAAGGACACAAGGATGGTAAAATCCGGGAAACTAACAAAGTGCAGAGGCAGCCCAGAAAGAGCAGATTCAGAGGCCAAGGAACAAACCAAATCCCAGTCACACGAAAAATGGGGAAAGTAGCCAAGGAGAAAGTTTAAAGAGACCCAGCATAGGGCCGGAGAGATAGCACAGTGGTAGGGTATTTGCCTTGCACGTGGCTGACCCAGGATGGACCTGGGTTCGATTACCGGCATCCCATATAGTTCCCTGAGCATGCCAGGAGTGATTTCTGAGCGAAGAGCCAGGAGTAACCCCTGAGCACCGCTAGGTGTGGGCCAAAAAACAATGCGCTCCCCGCCCCAAAAATAAAAAAAAAAAAAAAAAGAAGAGACCCAGTATGTACTCTGCAGGAGTGAGCCCTGGTACTACCACAGCACTGTAATCCCCAAGCACCACAGGAATAATGAAGAAAAAAAAAATCAAGGCAGTAATTCAGTTGTAGAAAAGGCAGACCAGTCCTGGCAGAAATCTGTCAGCTGCCTGTGGGGGAATTCAAATGAACAAACCCCTCAAAGTTCAATGAGATGAGGAAATCAGGGGAACAGGAATAGTAAAGCACCTCACTTACCTGAGGACCACGGAAGGAAGAAGTGGGTAGGAAATGACACAGGACAGTGGGGGAGGGAGCCTGTGGCACTTTGCAGTGATGGGCATACGCAGGAGCCTAAGTGTAACTCTCTCATTCAGGACACTAGAGCTGAGGCTCTCCTTTTGAGGAAGTGCAGAGCAGAAGCTACTGGCTTAGTAGCAGTAGCAGGGAGACCTGAGATTCTAGTCAAAGGTGGCTCTGGCCATGTGGAAACTGGTAGCACAGCACCACCTGGTCTAGGCCCAGGAAAAGGGGCCTAGGAAGGGTCCCTAACTAGCAGGGAGTCCCTGCTGTGAGCAGAAATGAAAGAGAGAACAGAGCCCAGCAGCCCCACAAGTGCAGGTGGGTCCTTTCAAAAGCAGGGCCCAGGGGCTGGGGGTATGAATCCAGTGGTTGAATCCTGGCCTTGTATGTGGGAGCCCCTAGCACCACAAAAATAAAAGCCCTGAATTCAGAGGCAGGTGCGTGCTGAAGAAGGGAATCTTCCTACACTACCCTTAGAGCCCCACAGGCACCAGATCCATGGAACCCCACTGGGTCTCATCTAGACCTGGACAAGAATGAGTCTCCTTTTTTCACCTCACCGGTGGGGACGAGGGCTGTTCCAGGCTGGGCCTGTCCTCTTTCTCCACAGTGCGCCGGCAGTCGGGGCACACCCACAGAGGCAGATGCAGCACGTTGTTGCCCTTGGGGGCCATGGACAGGGCCAGCTTGCTAGTATTTTTGAGGCCACTCTCTGAGAACACTGGATCTTTCCGCTCACTTCTGCACAGGAGGCAATGATCCCCAGCAGGGTAGGGCGGGCTTCTGTGGTTCATGCCAAAATTGAACGGTGTCTGCAATGGAAATGAAATCCCACTATCAAAACCCAACTAACAAAGCCAAGACCACACTAACAATTCTGATATTACAACACATTTATATATAGAAAAAAAGTAAAAATTTACACGCAGGTAACCTGAGTTAGATCTGAGTGCAGAGACAAAAGTAAGCCCTGAACAGTGCTGGGTGTGGCTGCAAAACCAAAACCAAGAAATAAAATAGTAGCACCACTGTGGCCTTCTGGAATGGGGGCAAAAGCTTCCCTTCCGCTATGAAAAGGCCCAGTAGCCGCCACACCCGACCTCTGACATATAAACAGCCCAGCTCCCCAGGCTCAATGCTTCATGTGCCACTCAACAACACCTCCTCCAAACTTCACAGCACTGACATCCTGGCAGAACAGCAAAGCAGTGCTCAGAGGCTGATTTCTGACGACACTCAGGAATCACTCCTGCCAGTGCTCAAGGGATGCTGCGACTCGAATAAGTGTAGGCCATACAACACCGACAAATTTATCGGCCTTATATATATATCATTTTGTTTTAACAGGCTGTAAAGCAGGGGTCTCAACTCTTGCGGCCCTCCGTACAACATTTTGTGGCCTGTGGCCGGCCTTTAAATATTGCAGTATTTGCGGATTATTCGCTTACCGAATAATCGCAATAAAAATCGCATTAGTAAGAAAAAAGAAATCGCGGGCCCGGAGAGATAGCACAGGGGCGTTTGCCTTGCAAGCAGCTGATCCAGGACCAAAAGTGGTTGGTTCGAATCCCGGTGTCCCATATGGTCCCCCAAGCCTGCTAGGAGCTGTTTCTGAGCAGACAGCCAGGAATAACCCCTGAGCAACGCCGGGTGTGGCCCCCCCCAAAAAAAATTTTGGAAAGTGGCTCTGTGCTTTTTGAAGTCTGCAAATCTGTGATCAAATTCCTTCTCTAGCTTAAAATAGCATCAACATATTTCTCATCACTGAATGGTATGCCTGCACCCACAAGTTCCTTGCATGCTGGGAAATGGCAAAGGTTTGTCTGAGAGAGCTGGGATTTCCATAACACAAGTTTTGTGGAGAATGCTCTCACGTTGTCATAGGCAGCACTGATAAGCTGCCCCGGGCCTTGTAACATCTTGTTTAGTACATTCAGCTTATGTCTGATGTCAACAAGAAAAGCTAAGTCCATGAGCCATTTGTGATCACTCAACTCAGAAACAGCATTACCATCCTTCTCCATGAAGGCTTTCACTTCTTCTCTCAACTCAAAAACTCTTTTCAGGACATTTCCCCTGCTGAGCCAACATACCTCAGTGAAATAGAGCACATCTCCATATTCTGACTCCATTTCCTCTAAAAAAGCACGGAACCTCCTGTGCTTTAAGCCCCTGGATCTGATTTGGTTGATGCATTTCACAACAGACATCACATTGTCACATGGCAGGCATTTACTGCAAAGGGCCTTCTCTACACCCTCCTCTTCAAGTTTTTTTGAACAAGTGCCACCAGTCCATTTTTCCTCCCTGTCATCGATGGCGCTCCATCGGTTATTATTCCAACAAACCTCTTCCATGGCAAACCTGCATTCTCAATGGCATCACACAGATGCCGAAATATCTCATTAGCGGTGGTCTGGCCATGCATTGGAATTATTGTGAGCAGCTCCTCTGTCAATTCAAAATTGCAATCAACACCGTGGACATAAATTGTGAGCTGCGCAGTGTCTGTTCTATCTGTGCCCTCATCAAGAGCAACTGAGTATGCATCAAAACATATGGCTTTCTCACACAGTTGAAGATGTCACTTGACATGTCAGAAAGGCTGATTTTGCTAAACTGACCTTTCTTTTCCGGACAGATAATTCTTGCAGTCTGTAACATGCATTTTTTAACAAACTCTCCTTCTGTGAATTGTTTCCCTGCCTTAGCAATCATCTCACTAATCATGTAACTAGCTTCAACTGATGCAACATTCTCTTTGATTGCTTTCTTGAAGAAATCTTGTTGCCTCATTAGACATGCTTTAAGACTGGCAAGCCGCTTGGCTCTCTCATTTCCTTGATATTTTGCACATTCTTCAGAATGTTTAGTTGAATAATGGCGTTTCAAGTTGTATTCCTTGTGCACTGCAACTTTCTCTGAGCAAATAAGACATGTGGGGATGCCACTGTGCTCAACAAAAAAATACTGCGTCTCCCACTTTTTCTGAAATTGTTTATGCTCGTCATCAATCTTTCTCTTCACTGCAGACTTTGATGAAGTCATGATGAAGGCATGACAAAATCTAATTCTGTAATAAACTTCTCTCCCTTCTCTCCCTTAGGCCTCGGATAATGCAAGGGACAGTGGGCAGGAGCAGCGGAAATGACGTCTGCGCTAGGCGCAAAGTATTCACGATTATTCGCTTACTGAATATTTGCAATAAAAAAACGCATTAGTAAGAAAAAAATCGCAAAAAATCGCATTAAGCATTTGCATACACCGAACGAAATTGCTCGGGGTATGCGAATGTTTATTGCGATTTTTTCTTACTAATGCGATTTTTATTGTGATCGTTCGGTAACCGAATAATCGCGAATACTGCGATATTTGAAGGCTGGCCGCGGACCACAAAATGTTGTACGAAGGGCCGCAAACGGCCCACGGGCCGTGAGTTTGAGACCCCTGGTGTAAACTGTACCTGGAGAGACAGTGCTCACCACTATGCATAAACAGTTCAAAGTTCAACAAAATCTCCAAAAAGCTTTTGAAATCTTTATTTATTTATTTATTTATTTATTTATTTATTTATTTATTTATTTATTTATTTATTTATGCTTTTGGGTCACACCTAGCAGCACTCAGGGTTACTCCTGGCTCTACCCTCAGAAATTGCTCCTGGCGGGCTGGAGAGATAGCATGGAGGTAAGGCATTTGCCTTGCATACAGAAGGACAGTGGTTCGAATTCTGGCATCCCATATGGTCCCCTGAGCCTGCCGGGGGCGATTTCTGAGCATAGAGCCAGGAGTAACCCCTGAGCGCTGCCCTGTGTGAACCCCCCCCCAAAAAAATGGAAATTGCTCCTGGCAGGCTTGGGGGACCACATGGGATGCCGGGATTCGAACCACTGTCCTTCCGCATGCAAGTCAAATGCCTTACACGTCCCTGCTATCTCTCTGGCCCATCCTTATTTATGTTTAACAATCATACCTCAATTACTAATAATACCTTAATACAAAAAGAAAATCGGGGGGGGAGGGACTGAAGCGGTAGGGCATTTGCCTTGCACGTAGCTGACCAGGGATGGATCAGGCTTGATCCCCAGCATCCCATATGGTACCCCACACCTGCCAGGAGTCAGTCCTTTTCCTTCCTTCCTTCCTTCCTTCCTTCCTTCCTTCCTTCCTTCCTTCCTTCCTTCCTTCCTTCCTTCCTTCCTCTTCCTTCCTTCCTCCCTCCCTCCCTCCTTCCTTCCTTTCTCCCTCCTTCCCTCCCTCCCTCCTTCTTTCTTTCTCTCTTTCTCTCTCTCTTTCTCTCTTTCTTTCTTTCTTTCTTTCTTTCTTTCTTTCTTTCTTTCTTTCTTTCTTTCTTTCTTTCTTTCTTTCTCTCTCTCTCTCTCTCTCTCTCTCTCTCTCTCTCTCTCTCTCTCTCCCTCCCTCCCTCCCTCCCTCCCTCCCCTTCCCTTCCCTTCCTTCTCTCTCTCCTCTCTCTCTCTCTCTCTCTCTCTCTCTCTCTCTCTCTTTCTTTTTGTTTTTTGGGTCACACCCAGTGGCACTCAGGGGTTACTCCTGACTGCTCAGAGGTTGCTCCTGGCAGGTTCAGGGACCATATGGGATGTTGGGATTCAAACTAGGTCCAACCTGTATTGGCCACATGTAAGGCAAATAAATGCCTTACCACGGTGCTATCATTCTGGCCCCCCAGGATGATTTCTGAGCTTAGAATAACAGGAGTGCCACTGGGTGTGATGCCCCCAAAAAACCAAACCAAACCAAGCCAAACAAAAAAACTTGGGCAGCTTTCAGCTAATCCTGTCACCCCAATGCATTACTTTTTAGAAGCTGGAGAGCAAGTACAAAAGGGCTGAAGAAGAGGACGGTGGGCAGCACGCCTGTCTGCCCTGCATGCTCAGCCCATCCTGGTCTGATCCCCAGCACCCCACATGGTCCTCAGAGCCCTGAATAGTCAGAAGTAAGCTCTGAGCACTGCCAAGTGTGGCCCCAAAATGATGATTATAAGAATACTGTCAACATCTTAGCTCAATGGCCTAACAAAATTTGGATGAAATGCTCCCAGAATTTGGGGCCGGCGAGGTGGCACTAGAGGTAAGGTGTCTGCCTTGCAAATGCTAGCCAAGGAAAGATCGCAACCGCAGTTCAATCCCCTGGCATCCCATATGGTCCCCACAAGCCAGGGGCAATTTCTGAGCGCTTAGCCAGGAGTAACCCCTGAGCGTCAAACGGGTGCGGCTCGAAAAACCAAAAAAAAAAAAAGAAAAAGAAAAAAGAAAAAAATGCTCCCCAGGAGTAACCCCTGAGCGTTGCCGGGTGTGACCCAAAGCCCCCACCAAAATACAAGTTACCAACAGAGAAAAACATTGGAGTAAACTGCCATTATACCAACCTAATTTCAGGCCAATGAATATTTCCAAAAATGTGTGACCTGTTGGAGTTAAGAGTTGGAACGATTCAGAGAGTGTGAGAGCAACATTGGAGAACCAGTGAGGTGAGTACTATCAGCCTGTTTGCCTGATAGTTTCCCAAAAAAGAGACTTCCCAATGGTGCTGCTGGCTCTTCCTGAAAAGAGGATGGCACACTAAGTCTGGGGACTTTTGGTATAGACCAACTCTCTCAAATGAAATGAACCATAAACAGACAACCCCGATCAAAATCTGCATCTTGAAATTCAACAGGGAGAAGTAAAGATTTCAAGTCATCTCACTGTGTCTCTCACAACAGATGCGCAAACTCCACAAGTGAACGTCCACTTGTGGGCCTGGCGCTATAGCAGAAACAGTGGTAGTAGCACTGTGCCAAGGAGGCTGCACATTACTAGAAAATCAGGACTATAACTTAATTTCATCTAAAAAGCCCTGTCAACAAGACACAAAATTAAAGGGAAAGTTTCTCTCTGGAGACATGAATGAGAACGAAGGACCCAGAGACCCCATTGTGTGATCAACATTACACTAAGAGGCCTGTTATAGGAGAGGGGGAAAAAAAAAGAAGTTCAAGGGTTGAAGTTCAGAAAGAGGGAGAGAAGTGTCCGAATTTGCAGATGTGGTGACTACACACTGCAAAGACAAAGAGAAAAGTAGAACCAACACTTTAAAAATGTTAGTATACACAATTGTTAAAAAAAAAAAAAGTGACCCTATTTCCCTATACTAAAATCAAAATCATCTAAAAAATGTTTCAGAATCATATGACAGGACCAGAGCAATAGCCCAGCAGGGAGGGCGCTTGACTTGCACGTGGTCTACCCGGGTTCGATCTCCAGCATCCCATATGGTCCCCCAAGACTGCCTGAACACCAGAATCAGGAGTAGCCCTGGAGTGCCACTAGGCATGGACCCCAAACCAATAACAAACCAACAGAGATAGACTCAGAGCCAGGAGTAAGCCTTGAGCACTGCCTTGCACATGGCCAACGCACGAGGGACCGGGCTTGATTCCCAGCATTCCTGAGCCATTTCTGAGTGCAGGCCCAGGAGAAGCCCAAGTGCTGTCAGGTGTCGCTCCCCCCCAAAAACCAAAAAGATCCAAAGGAAGGAGAAACAAATTAACAGTACATTGACTTACAGGGGTCTCAAACTCAATTGACCTGGGGGCCGCAGGAGGCAAAGTCGAGATGATCCTTGAGTGCAAAGTCAGTAGTAAACCTTGAGCACTGCCGGGTGTGACCCAAACAACTAAGACAAAACAAACAAAAAACAAGATTCCTCTAGGGCAGGGCCACAAAATGTTGTACGGAGGGCCGCAAACGGGCCTAGGGCCGCGAGTTTGAGACCCCTGAATTAAAACAAGTGCATAAGGAACAAGGAGACCACCATCTGGTTATTATAAAACAAATAAATTCAACCAAGCATCACTAACATGAAAAATCGAGCATTGGAAGAAATGGGGCATTTGATGGAAGTACCAACCTATTAAAGGCATTGCTTACAGTAAGAGTGGTCCTCAGGGGTTACAACCGTCTCTGCACTCAGAAATCACTCCTGGCAGGCTCACGGGACCATATGGGATGCCAAAGCCTGAACCTGGGTCAGCAGCATACAAGGCAAATGCATTCTCCACTGTGTAGTCTTCAGTCGTCTTCTGCTGTCTGCTGGAGGGGGCAGTGCTTCAGCTCAGTCCAGAAGTCACGGCTAAGCTGAAGGCTAAGCTGAAGACGTAGGCAGCTGAACTGAACCATATGCCACTGGACTATTTAAGCCACAATATTTTGTGCTTTGTATGAGACTGATAGCAGTGATATTATCTGCGAACTCAATGATGATGACACCCTCACATCAGATACAGCTGAAGCTCTGTTTGGACATACAGATGAGGAGGAGGAGGAGGAGGAGGAATAGTTTTGAAGGATTGTAACCTTTGTGATTTAGCTTGATTATCTTTTAAGCTAAGGTTTTCTGCACTTTATTTAAAGTTTTAAAATTATTGTTGCTAGTTTATCATTTTTTTGTTTTGTTTTGTTTTGGTTCTTGGGTCACACCCGGCAGTGCTCAGGGGTTACTCCTGCCGCTAAGCTCAGAAATCGCTCCTGGCAGGCTCAGGGGATCATATGGAACGCAGGGATTCGAACCACTGACCTTCTGCATGAGAGGCAAACGCCTTACCTCCATGCTATTTCAATAAATATTGAAAAACATTTAATCTAATGATTCCTTAATTATTGTAATTGTTTTGGCATATATTTTTAGTTTTGAAATTTACCAGCGGCTGCTGCATTTTCTTTCTTTTTTTCTTTGTTTTTTTTTTTTTTTTTTTTTTTTGGTTTTTCGGGCCACACCCATTTGATGCTCAGGGGTTACTCCTGGCTAAGTGCTCAGAAATTGCCCCTGGCTTGTGGGGGACCATATGGGACGCCGGGGGATCGAACCTCGGTCCTTCCTTGGCTAGCGCTTGCAAGGCAGACACCTTACCTCTAGCGCCACCTCGCCGGCCCCAGCTGCTGCATTTTCCACCTTGGCTTATACTCGAGTCACTAAGTTTTCCCAGTTTTTAGGGTAAAATTGGGGGGGTGTCAGCTTATACTTGAGTGTATACGGTAATTTGTATGGGGCACCCAACAAATGCCACACCCAGCCTGATATGACTAGATGTTCACATTTGCTCTGCAAAGCGTGGGTCTAGCTCACTTGGAAAAAGGCAATGCTGAGGCCATGAAGGACGAGAGAAGTCTGAGAGGAATTTAGTGACCCTGCAAGAAAAGACAAGGCAGGGTCTTGGGTACTCTGAGATGGACTGGAACAGACCCTGTACTGGAACAGAAAGGTGGACAACAGGAAAGAACAAATGAAGAAATAGAGCAGAGAAATGAATTTAAAGAATGCAATGAAACTAAAGAATTCGTACAGCATGGAGGCCAGAAAGACAGTACTGAAGTTAAGGCCCATTGCCTTCCTTGTGGTCTGAGATCCTAGTACCACTGGATCTGAGTGGTACTCTGAGTACCAACAAAAGTGATCCCTGAACACTTCTGGTGTGGTCCAAAAACGAAACAAAACAAAACAAAACAATCAATTTGAAAATGGGTCAACAGAAACACTCCAAACTTAGAGTCCTTCCCTTCACCCTGGCACAATTAGGAGCAATCTCTGGGCAACTCCACACTGAAGCTCCAACAATCAGAAACTGAGAACCACGAAGGAAAAACAGTAGGGCAACAACTATCTTTATAGTTCCACATGGATGGAAGCCATGCTCAGCCATGTGAAAAGGGTACTGGACTACTGAGCTCCATTTCTAACAATTAGAAAATTGTTTGGAAAAAAAGAAAAAGAAAAAGAAAATTATTTGGTTGGTTTGGGATTTTGGGTCATCCCTGGTGATGCTCTGGCATGGGATGGGACACTGGACCTCGAGTTGGTCACATGCAAAGTGCCTTATCCTCTGTACTAGTTTTTCAGCCCCATGAAAATGTTACTAAATGGTGAAGGCAATGAGTTAATATCAAAGAAAAACAAAATCATTAACAAGTTAAACAAAACCTAGAGACAGGGGCTGGAGAGAGAGCACAGCGTCGTTTGCCTTGCAAGCAGCCGATCCAGGACCTAAGGTGGTTGGTTCAAATCCCGGTGTCCCATAGGGTCCCCCGTGCATGCCAGGAGCTATTTCTGAGCAGATAGCCAGGAGTAACCCCTGAGCACCGCCAGGTGTGGCCCAAAAACCAAAAACCAAAACCAAACAAAACCTAGTGACAGAGATAGGTGAAAAATGGGCAGGTTAGCTGATTAATAAAATCTGTAACAGGAAGCAGGAGACAGCACAATGTTTAGGGTTCATAGTAACCTGAAATTTCTGGCACCACATGGTCACCCCGGTCACCCCAAGATCGCTGGGTGCAGCCCTGGAGGTACCTGAACACTAAAGGGGCGGCCAGGGTGATCACCAGCACTGTGAAGTCTGGGTAGCACCAAAACCTTGGGCTTTTAGATTAAATGGCTAGCTCAATTGGCCAAGAATATCCATTGAGATTCCTGGGGTTTGAGCACTGATTAGGAGTCCCTCCCCAACAAAACAAAGTCGACTAATAATTGACTTCATGGGTCCAGGAGAGAGGGGTTGGATGCACTGTGGAGTTCTGTGGGGTGAAGAGCATTCCCCAAATACTTCTTTGTTGCGGGGAAGGGAATAATACCTGGGGTCAACCAGACCAGGCAATTTGATGCCAGTTCAATCCAAGAGTGTGGTACTCAGTCCTAGTGCTGCTTTGAAGGTAAAAAGCATGTGCCTCTGACCACTGAACTCTCTCCCTGGTCCTTTGTTAGGGTAGGCAGACAACTGTGAGAAGGTTTGCTTAAAATGGGAATACCTTACTCTGTGCAAGGTGCATCCCAATGGTTTCCTTTTTGTTCTTGCTTTGGGGTCAGGCCCTGCAGTGTTCAGTTCACATTACTCCTGACTTTGTGCTCAGGGGTTCCTCCTGAAGGTGCTTGGGGGACATAATGGAATGTTGGGGATGAATCAGAGTTAGCCAAATGTGAGACAAACACCCTGCCTGCCCTGCCATATTACTGCTCCTGCCTGCCCCTCAATGATTTATTTATTTATTTATTTATTTATTTATTTATTTATTTATTTATTTATTTTTGGGTCACACCTGGCATTGCTCAAGGGTTACTCCTGGCTCTACGCTCAGAAATCGCTCCTGGCAGGCTCGGGGGACCATGTGGGATGCCGAAATTCAAACCACCGTCCTTCTGCATGCAAAGCAAACACCCTACCTTCATCCAATCTCTCCGGCTCCTGATTTATAATTATCTTTATTTAAACACCGTGATTACAAATATGATTATAGTTGTATGATTACAGTCATGTAAAGAACACCCCCCTTCACCAGTGCAACATTCCCACCACCAATTTCCCAGATCTCCCTCTTCCACACACCCCCACACCTGTACTCGAGACAGGCTTTCTACTTCCCTCATTCATTCACATTGTTATGGTAGTTTTCAGTGTAGTCATCTCTCCAATTGCACTCATCAGTCTATGTGATGAGCTTCATGTCATGAGCTGCACCAACCAGCCCTCACCTCTGTCTCTGAGATAATGTTAAAAATGTCTTTCATTTTTTTAAAACCCATAAATGAGTGAAACCATTCTGCATCTTTCTCTCTCCCTATGACTTACTTCACTCAGCCTGATAAATTCCATGTACATCCATGTATAGGAAAATTTCATGACTTCATCTCTCCTGACGGCTGCAGAGTATTCTTTTTTTTTTTTGGTTTTTGGGCCACACCCGGTGGTGCTCAGGGGTTACTCCTGGCTGTCTGCTCAGAAATAGCTCCTGGCAGGCATGGGGGGACCATATGGGACACCGGGATTCGAACCAACCACCTTTGGTCCTGGATCGGCTGCTTGCAAGGCAAACACCACTGTGCTATCTCTCCGGGCCCACGGCTGCATAGTATTCCATTGTGTATATGTACCACAGTTTCTTTAGCCACTCATCTGTTGAAGGGCATCTTGGTTGTTTCCAGTGTCTGGCTATTGTAAATAGCGCTGCAATGAATATAGGAGTAAGGAAGGGATTTTTGTATTGTATTTTTGTGTTCCTCGGGTATATTCCTAGGAGTGGTATAGCTGGATCGTATGGAAGCTCATTTTCCAGTTTGTGAAGGAATCTCCATATCGCTTTCCATAAAGGTTGTACTAGACAGCATTCCCACCAGCAGTGAAAAAGAGTTCGTTTCTCTCCACATCCCCACCAGCACTGCTTGTTTTCCTTTTTTGTGATGTGTGCCAATCTCAGTGGCGTGAGGTGGTACCTCATAGTAGTTTTGATTTACATCTCCCTGACGATTAGTGATGTTGAGCATCTTTTCATGTGCCTTTTGGCCATTTGCCTTTCTTCTTTTTCAAAGTGTCTGTTCATTTCTTCTCCCCATTTTTTGATGGGGTTGTTTTTTTCTTGTATAGTTCTGTACCTAGTAAAATTTGGATATTAGTCCTTTATCTGATGAATATTGGGTGAATAATTTCTCCCACTCAGTGGGTGGCCTTTGTATTCTGGGCACTATCTCCTTTGAGATGCAGAAGCTTCTCAGCTTAATATAGTGCCATCTTTTTATCTCTGCTTCCACTTGTTTGGAGAGTGCTGTCTCCTCCTTAAAGATGCCTTTAGTCTCAATGTCCTGGAGTGTTTTACCTACATTGTTCTATATACCTTATAGTTTCAGATTTGATATCAAGGTCTTTAATCCATTTGGATTTTACCTTTGTACATGGTGTTAGCTGGGTGTCTGAGTTCGCTTTTTTTGCAAGTGGCTAACCAGTTGTACCAATACCACTTGTTGAATAGGCTTTCCTTGCTCCATTTAGGATTTCTTGCTCCTTTATCAAAAACTAGGTGGTTATATGTCTGAGGAACATTTTCTGAGTACTCAAACCTATTCCACTGATCTGAGAGTCTGTTTTTATTCCAATACCATGCTGTTTTTATAACTATTGCTTTGTAATACAGCTTAAAATTGGGGAAAGTAATGCCTCCCATATTCCTTTTCCCAAGGAGTGCTTTAGCTATTCGAGGTTGTTTATTGTTCCAAATGAATTTCAAAAGTGTTTGATTCACTTCTTTGAAGAATGTCATGGGTATCCTTAGAGGAATCGCGTTAAATCTGTACAATGCTTTTGGAAGTATTGCCATTTAATGATGTTGATCCTGCCAATCCATGAGCAGGGTATGTGTTTCCATTTCCGCGTGTCCTCTCATTTCTTGGAGCAGTGTTTTATAGTTTTCTTTGTATAGATCCTTCACATCTTTAGTCAGGTTGACTCCAAGATATTTCAGTTTGTGTGGCACTAATGTGAATGGGATTGTTCTCGTAATGTCCATTTCTTCCCTATCATTATTAGTGTATAAAAAGGCCATTGATTTTTGTGTGTTAATTTTGTAGCCTGCCACTTTGCTATATGAATCTATTATTTCTAGAAGCTTTTTGGTAGTCTTTAGGGTTTTCGAAGTAGAGTATCATGTCATCTGCAAACAGTGAGAGCTTGACTTCTTCCTTTTCTATCTGGATTCCCTTAATATCTTTTTCTTGCCTAATCGCTATAGCAAGTACTTCCAGTACTATGTTGAATAGGAGTGGTGAGAGAGGACAGCCTTGTCTTGTACCAGAATTTAGAGGGAAGGCTTTTAGCTTTTCTCCATTGAGGATAATATTTGCCATTGGCTGTGGTAGATGGCTTTAACTATATTGAAAAAGGTTCCTTTTATTCCTATCTTGCTGAGAGTTTTCATCAAGAATGGATGTTGAACCTTATCAAATGCTTTTTCTGCATCTATTGATATGACCATGTGATTTTTATTTTTCTTGTTGTTGATGTTGTGTATTATGTTGATAGATTTATGGATGTTAAACCATCCTTGCATTCCTGGGATGAAACCTACTTGATCAAAGTGAATGATCTTCTTGATGAGGCACTGGATCCTGTTCGCCAGGATTTTGTTAAGGATCTTTGCATCTGTGTTCATCAGGGATATTGGTCTGTAATTTTCTTTTTTGGCAGCATCTCTATCTGGTTTTGGAATTAAGGTGATGTTGGCTTCATAAAAGCTGTTTGAAAGTGTTCCTGTTTTTTCTATTTCATAAAAGAGCCTGGCCAGAATTGGTAGTAGTTCCTCTTGAAAGGTTTGAAAGAATTCATTCGTGAATCCATCAGGGCCTGGGCTTTTGTTTTTGGGAAAATTTTTTATTACGGTTTTAATTTCCTCAATAGTGATGGGGGTGTTTATATATGCTACATCTTCTTTATTCAACCGTGGAAGGTTATATGAGTTCAAAAATTTATCCATTTCATCCAGGTTCTCATATTTAGTGGTGTAGAGTTTCTCAAACTATTTTCTGAATACCCTTTGAATCTCTGCAGTATCTGTAATGATCTCCCCCTTTTCATTTCTAATACGCGTTTATCAAGTTTCTTTCTCTCTTTTGCTTTGTGAGTTTTGCCAATGGTCTATCAATCTTGTTTATTTTTTCAAAGAACCAACTTCTGCTTTTGTTGATCTTTCGGTTTTTTGGGTTTCCATTTCATTGATTTCTGCTCTCAGCTTTGTTATTTCCTTCTGTCTCCCTATTTTTTAGTTTCTTTTGTTGATCATTTTCTAATTCTATAAGCTGCGTCATTAAGCTATTCATGTATGCTCCTTCTTCCTCCCTGATATGTCCTTGCAAAGCTATAAATTTTCCTCTCAGTACTGCTTTTACTGTATCCCATAGGTTCTGATAGTTTGTGTTTTCACTGTCATTTGTTTCCAGGAAATTTTTTATTTCTTCTTTGATTTCATCTCGGATCCACTGGTTGTTCAGTAGTAGACTGTTTAACTTCCAGGTGTTAATTTTTTTTTCCTCTGTGTCAATATGTAGTTCACATCTAACTTCAGAGCCTTGTGGTCAGCAAAGGTAGCCTGCAAAATTTCTATCTTCTTGATTTTATGGAGGTATGTTTTATGTGCCAGCACGTGGTCTATCTTGGAGAATGACCCATGTACGTTGGAAAAGAATGTGTATCCAGGTTTCTGAGGATGGAGTGTCCTATATATATCTACTAGGCCTCTTTCTTCCATTTCTCTTTTCAGGTCTAGTATATTTTTGTTGGGTTTCCATTTGGTTGACCTATCAAGTGTTGACAAGCCTGTGTTGAGGTCTCCCACAATTATTGTGTTATTATTGATATCCTTTTTGAGATTTGTCAACAATTGTATTACTTTGCTGGTCCCTCATTGGGTGCGTATATGTTTAGGAGAGTGATTTCTCCCTGCTCTACATATCCCTTGATTAGTACATAATATCCATCTTTGTCCCTTACAACTTTTCTGAGTATAAAGTTTGTGTCATCTGATATTAGTATGGCCACCCCTGCTTTTTTAAGGGTGTTGTTTGCTTGAATGATTTTCCTCCAGCCTTTGATTTTGAGTCTATGTTTATTCTGACTATTCAGGTGTGTTTCTTGTAGGCAGCAGAAGGTTGGCTTCAGTTTTTTGGTCTATTTCATCACTCTGGGCCTCTTAACGGGTGCATTTAGTCCATTGACATTGAGAGAAATAATTGTCATGGGATTTATTGCCATCTTTGTGTAGAAGTTTGGTGTGTTTTTTGTTCTGTCTTTAGAATAGATCTTTCAGTTTTTCTTTTAAGGCTGGATTTGAGTCTGTAAAGTTTTTGAGCTGTTGTTTATCTGTGAAGCCATGTATACTTCCTTCAAACCTGAAAGTGAGTTTTGCTGGGTGCAGTATTCTTGGCGAAGCATTTATTTCATTGAGTTTGGTCTCTATATCCCACCACTGCCATCTGGCCTTGAGTGTTTCTGTTGACAGGTCTGCTGTAAATTTCAAGGATGCTCCCTGGAATGTAATTTCCCTTTTTGATCTTGCTGCTTGCAGTATTCTATCTCTATCTGTGGGATTCATCATTGTGACTAGGATGTGTCTTGGGGTGTTTCTCCTGGGGTCTTTTTTAGCTGGTACTCTTCAGGCATGCAGGATTTGGTCACGTTTTCTTTCTTTCTTTTTTTTTTTTTTTTTTTTGGTTTTTGGGCCACACCCGGCGGTGCTCAGGGGTTACTCCTGGCTGTCTGCTCAGAAATAGCTCCTGGCAGGCATGGGGGACCATATGGGACACCGGGATTCGAACCAACCACCTTTGGTCCTGGATCGGCTGCTTGCAAGGCAAACGCCACTGTGCTATCTCTCCGGGCCCACGTGTTTTCTTTAACTCTGGTAGTTTCTCTGTGATGATGTTCTTGACTGTTGATTCTTCCTGGAGATTTTCTTCTTGGGTCTCTGGGACTCCAATGATTCTAAAGTTGTTTCTGTTGAGCTTATCAAAGACTTCTATTTTCATCTGCTCATATTCTTTGAGTAATTTTTCCATTGTCTGATCATTTGATTTAAGGTTTTTTTTCCAATCTCTTCTGCTGTGTAAAGTTGTTATGCATCACATCTTCCAGCGTACTAATTTTATCCTCAACTGCTTTTAACCTGTTGGAAAGCTCATCCATTATGTTCTTCAATTCGTCTACTGAGTTTTTCAGACCTGTTATTTGACCTAATATTTCAGTTTGGAGTTTTCTGATTTCTGTCTTCATATTCTCTTGATTTTTATTAGTGTTCTGATCTATACTTTCTTTGAGTTCTGTGAGCATCCTCCATATTTCTTCTCTAAACTCCATTTCTGAAAGAGTGCTTAGGTGGTTGGCCATTGTTGGGTCATCAGAGTTTCCATCTTCATTCTCTATGGTTGAAGTTGGTCTGGTAGTTTCCCCATTGTCATGCTAATGCTGTGGGTTTTTCTACGTGTTGTGGTGGTATTCATCGCTTCGTAGCGGTGCTCCTCTGCTTCGACCCCTTATAGGTGGACTTAAGGGGGCCAGCAGAGTCAGCTTTATCTGCAACTCTGGCCCTGAAACACTCACCTCAGCCGAGGCAAGCCGTCAGGGGATGAATGCCAGAGAAGATCAAAGTTCCCAGGTTGAAGCAAGACAGGGGAAGCCCCAAAATGTCTGCCGAGCTTAAGGGGCCCAGCAGAGTCTGTCTTATCCACAACTCCAGCCTGGAAAGACACACCTCAGCTGAGGCACGCCCTCAGGGGATTAATGCCAGAGAAGATCAAAGTTCCCAGCTTGAAGCAAGCTGGGGGAGGCCCCAAAATGTCTGACGAGCCTAAGGGGCCCAGCAGTCAGCTTTATCTGCAACTCCGGCCCGGAAACACTCACCTCAGCCGAGGCAAGCAGTCAGGGGATGAATGCCAGAGAAGATCAAAGTTCCCAGGTTGAAGCAAGCCAGGGGAAGCCCCAAAATGTCTGCCTGATTTATTTTCAAAGAATGAAAACCTGGATGGAAAAGGACAGCAAAAGAGACCAATGCCTACACTGATAAAGCCAAAGTGCTGTGCCACTGACACAGGATCCACACAGGTATTGCCCCACCCCTGTAGGCATGGGCCTGCCTGAGGAGGGGCACCTGTCATGCAAAAGGGAGGGAGAGCCCAGAGCTCCTATAAGACTTGAGGACTGAACATGGTGCCCACAGCCCAGAAAACTCAGGGTGATTCCACCCAGGTACTGGAGTCTTCCCAGCTCAAGAAACTGGCTCATTTTTTTTCTTGACGATCCAACCAGCTACTCCTGGTTCTGTGCACCAAGGGTCATTCCTGATAGTGTTCAGGGGACCGTATCTGGTGCTCAGGATCAAACAGGATGGCAACTGTCTAAAACAGCACATATCTCTCCAGGCCAAGAACTGTATTTACTTATTAATTTGGGAGAGGAGTCATAATCCAGTAATGTTCAGAGCTTACACCTATTCTAAACTCACCAGTCATTCCTGGTACTATTCAAGTTAGTCTATTCTTTTGTTTGTGGTTCTGGGACCACATCTACATCCAGTGATGCTCAGGATTTACTCCTGGCTCTTAGTTCAAGGATCACTCCTGGGGGGTAGGGGGGCTGGGGACTATATGGGGGTGCCAGAATCGAATCTGTGCCATCTCTCCAGCTCAGAAATTTATTCTTATTCACATAATTTATTTGGGGTCAGGTTCGAGTGAAGAGCGACTGTAAATGGTGTAGAGTAATTTGCCAAACATCTGACTAAAATTGTCTGTTCTCACCTGCTGGCCTATGATGAGCATAAAGAAAGGTAACTGCAAATAGGTGTGACCAGAAATGTTCCAACAGAAATAGACCTCTCCATCAGAAAACAACCCACTTCTCCTACAGTTCTCTTCGCATGTGATCTGATATTAATTTTACTTAAGTCCTGCTAGATTCTGGAGATAGATAAAAAAAAAAAATCCACTAAAAATGCCAGATCCAGCCTGCTCTTCTTCTTCTTCTGTCTTTTCCTTCCTATTTTTGGGTCACACCCAGCAACGCTCAGGGGCTACTCTACGCTCAGAAATCGCCCCCAGCAGGCTTGGGGGACCATATGGGATGCCGGGATTCAAACCACTGTCCTTCTGCAAGCTATCTTTCCGGCCCCATTTTCTTCTTCTTTTTTTTTAAGAATAGACTTCTTTTTAAACTTTATTGATTGATTGGTTTTTGAACCAATCAGTGGTCCAAAACTGGTCCAACTCAATGGTTCCCTAGGAGTTATTCTTGGCTCTGTACTCAGAAATTGCCCCTGGCAGGCTGGGGGACCATATGGGATGCCGGGAATCAAACCTGCAAGGCAAATGCCCTACAGCTGCACTATCTCTCTGGCCCTACCAGCCTGCTCTTCAAGCTGATGTTCTCCTTGGACAATGTACTTTGCTCACTTGTCGCATGTTTCTTTGCAGCCTTGTTCTCTTTGAACACATGTTCCCTTTCTCTCCTCTCATACATCTTTCTAAATGGTGTGGGGAGGGTGTCTGCCTTGTACTTGCTAACCTGGGTTTAATTCCTGGCATTCCATATGGTCCCCTAAGCAGCAATGTCAGGAGTAATTCCTGACCTAAGACCTGAGATCCACTGCATGTGGCATAAAAACAAACAATTTAAAATAACAAAACAAAAACTTTCTTGCTTCAGAAAACAAACAAAGCCAGCCATCAGGTAGTGGCACAGAAGTGGGCTGTCTCAATTCCTGGCTGAAGAAATGAACCATGTCAGTTTCTAGAGAGGTGCGAGAGGTGGGAATCCACTCCCAGCTACAAACCCAGCGGGAATCTGGCTAGAATAGCTCTGTGGATCCTCCATAGTCTTACAGCAGCTCAGCACCCTCATTTCCCTGGACCACATCTCTGAGTAACTGCTGCAGTAGAGCTCGAGTTCAAATCCAGACACTGTGCAAACCCAGACCCATGGGGGTGTCCTTGGAACCCACCTGGAAATGCCCCTCATGTTCCTGCAGCTGCCCAAATGGCCTTTATACTTCATCCTCCTCCCCTTTCTCACCACAGCTCTCTCTCCTGATGGATTAATCTCGGAATCCCTCGAACCAGGGTCTCCCAAGGCTCCTCCCCGTCCACCTCGGGTGCTCTGAGCAAAAATAGCCACTTGAGGTGCCAGAGAGATAGCACAGTGATAGGGCGTTTGCCTTGCAAGCAGCTGACCCAGAACCAACGGTGGTTCGAATCCCAGCACCCCATATGGTCCCCTAAGCCTTCCAGGAGTGATTTCTGAGCACAGAGCTAGGAGTAACCCCTTAGCGCCGACAGGTGTGACTCCTCCTCCCCCAAAAAATAGCCACTTAATTGCCCACCGAGATCACTTATGCAAGAAGATCCTGAAGCCATGGCACCATGCAACTGACTTCTCAGAACCGAACAAGGGGTCTCTCGCCTCTAGGGCTAAACTAAGAAAAATACAAATCTATCTGGAGCGACACATCCTAAACCTTTTTTTTTTTACTTGCTCAAGGAATGTTTCTGAGGCTGGAGAGATAGCATGGAGGTAAGGCATTTGCCTTTCATGCAGAAGGTCATTAAAGTTTGAATCCTGGCGTCCTATATGATCGCCCGAGCCTGCCAGGGGGGATGTCTGAGTGCAGAGCCAGGAGTAACTCCTGAGCGCTGCTGGGTGGACCCCAAAACAAACAAACAAAAAAAAAAAAACACAGAGAAAAAAAGGAAATGTTTCTACAACCACAGGTATACAAAGCAAACCTCTCCTAATGATAAATCAAATTTTACTTTGAAATAAACCATGAAAGATCTCCACACTCAGGCCTAAGGTGCAGCATGTAGCAGTAACCAAGTCTGAGGCATTATGACCACAAGTCTGTGGGTATAGAAAGCACAAAGTCTGTGGCACTTTAGCACACTTTAGCATTCATAGGCGCTAAAGGCATAGCCAGGAGGGACCCCAAAAAGCATGAGGTTGTATGGTCGTTGGACAGAAAAATGGCCAGAAATACCCACCTACAATTTCCTACTGCTACTGGAGCCTGGGGAGTGGGCAGGAACGGGGGAAGGCAGACAGAACGATCTAAAGAAGAGGCCCGAGAGGACTAGAGTGCCTGCCTTGGACAGGGCCATGTCCTACGTGAACCTGCCCGTCCACGTCCTCTCCACACCCTTCTCCAACTCAGGAGTGCTGAGCAGCAGTTTGGCAGCAAGCACAGGCATGGCCCACGTGCTCAGAGGCAGAAATTGGCAGCAGAGTACATGTGCCCACTGCACAGTCTAGGGGCCCCCTCAGCAGTTCAGTGGCAGAATTGTCATACCGAACCCCTTTATCACAAAGGGGATTTTGCCACAACCATCATTTTTATTTATTTATTTATTTACTTGCTTTTTGGGCCACACCCAGTCATGCTCAGGGCAAATGCCCTACTGCTTGCACCAGTGCTCCAGCCCCATTATTTATTTATTTATTTTCTGGCCATACTCAGTGCTTACCTGTAGCTCTGTGCTCAGGGGAACCATATAGGATGCCAAGGAGCTGACACAGTAAGTGCCTTATCCACTGTACCATCTCTCCAGCCCATTAGCCTGTTTGACACCCAACACTATATAGTCCACCAAGCACAGCTGGAGACCATCCCTCTCATCCCAAAAGCATGAAACTGGAATTGTAATCAAACAATGCGGCTCAAAGTGGAAAAATGTTAGCTAATAACTACTGTACAAAGAACAGGATGAGGGGATACAGGCAGGCTGAAAACGGGGTGTAATGGCACCAACCAAATAGGGTAGTCAGGGCAAACTGGGGCAAATGGCAGTGGTTCCCCCAGCAGCTTCCCTCTTCCTCTGAATCTAGTGTGGCTGTGAGTAGTTCTGCTGCCCAGAAGCTGGTAGGCCTGTGGGAGGAAGTAGAAAGGAGGGAATGGGGCTGGAGTGGTGGCACATTCATTAGGGTGTTTGCCTTGCATATGCTAACCTAGAACAGATTGCGGTTTGATCCCCAACATCCCATATGCTCCCCCAAGCCAAAGGCAATTTCTGAGCGCATAGCTAGGAGTAATACCTGAGCATCACCGGGTGTGACCCCAAAACAAAAAAACAAACAACAACAACAAAAAAAAAAAAAAGGAAAGGAAAGGAGGGAAGAGGGGCCAGCCAGGCTTGGGGAGCACTGCTTCTCTTCCCTGAACCTCTAAGCACACCCAGTATCTCCAGCTGCAGACATCGGAGCTTCCCAACCTCCAGTATTGCCTTTGCAGGGTGAGTGACCTAAGCATGCCTCCCCTGGATATATAAGATCGCAGCTCCAGCAGTGCCCCACAAAACCACCCCCTGCACCTTATCCACAGTCCTTGCTCCCTGGAGGCCAGACTGCTCCTCTTCAGATGCAAAGATAACCCAGCTGGCTACAACCAACTCTCCAACCAGGCTGAAGCCTCAGTCCTAGGGGGCAGTCCTGGGTGCCCTGCAGATCCCCGTGCAGCTCTGCATCTCCACCTGAAGCCCAAGCCACCCACTGCCTGGCTCTCCTCTGACTGCAGCCATGCAGATACCCAGGTCTGACCCAAGAGCCCATATAGGGTCTTACAGTGCACCTGGCTGTTTGGTTCAGGTTTAAGGCCTCTCCTGGCTGTGCACAAGGGAACCCAGGGCAAGACTGGGAACCTGTCAGCAGTGCTGAGCATGGAACCTGGGTTGCCTGCATCACGACAAGTGACTAGCTTGTGTTTCTTTCCAGATCCTGTGCACAGCACTCTGTTAAGACACAGAATTGGGGGCCGGCGAGGTGGCCTTAGAAGTAAGGTGTCTAACCTTGCTTGCAAGGAAGGACCATGGTTCGATCCCCCAGCGTCCCATATGGTCCCCCTAAGCCAGGAGCAATTTCTGAGCGCTTAGCCAGGAGTAACCCCTGAGCATCAAATGGGTGTGGTCCGAAGGAAAAAAAGAAAAAAAGACACAGAATTGACCACAGGCTTATTTAAGATGAAAATGAGCACAGGCAAGGGTTCACAGCCATTAGTGAGTCCCTAATTAGGGGCCCCTAATCTTGTCCTCTCTTTAGAGGACAATAGGCTGGTATAGCCATTGGGGACTACCACAGGGCTGAAAAGTGGGTGTGGCCCGAGCAGGGGGCTCTGTTAGTTCAGGAGTCTTGGGACCCACCTGTGGCAGGTGATTAAATGGCATCAGTGTGCCCAAAGCAAAACTGACCACGTGGACTTGTGCTTCTAAACCAGAGGGACCTAAACTTAGCTGAATTGCCACCCTTGTGCAGAAAAAATATAACTTCACTCAGTGCCCCATTGAAAACCCACCTTCTTTTAAGAGACCCCCCCCCCCCATATTGGACACCTTCATTATCCAACAATCCCCACTACTCACTTCGGGAAATATTACTCTAAACCAGTGGTCGGCAACCTGCGTCTTGCGAGCCACATGTGGCTCTTTACACTTTTAATTTGGCTCTTCTGTGTGCCGGGCGGCCACTCTAGGAGTCAAGACTCTGCTCCTAGCCTCTGTCAGTGCGCACCCTGTGTGCATCCCTGGTGGCTGGCTCCACACAGCTCGTCGGGTCATGTGGTATCGGGGTGCATGACTTTCTGTGTGTACCATCCTATATATTTTCGGCTTTAAAAATGTGGCTCTTGGGGATGGAGAGATAGCATGGAGGTAAGGTGTTTGCCTCTCAAGCAGAAGGTAGGTGGTTCGAATCCCGGCATCTCATATGGTCCCTTGAGCCTGCCAGGAGCGATTTCTGAGCAGCCAGGAGTAACCCCTGAGCACTGCTGGGTGTGACCCAAAAACCAAAAGAAAAAAAGGGGTCAGGAGAGATAGCACAGCGGTAAGGCGTTTGCCTTGCATGCGGAAGGTCGCTGGTTCAAATCCCGACATCCCATATGGTCCCCGGAGCCTGCCGGGGGCGATTTCTGAGCGTAGAGCCAGGAATAACCCCTGAGCATTGCCGGGTGTGACCCAAAAACCAAAAAAAAAAAAAAAAAAAAGTGGCTCTCAAAATAAATTTCAATTGTGGTTTTGGTGAGATTTGGCTCAGTTGAAAAAAAAGGTTGCTGGGCCCGGAGAGATAGCACAGCGGCGTTTGCCTCGCAAGCAGCCGATCCAGGACCTAAGGTGGTTGGTTCGAATCCCGGTGTCCCATATGGTCCCCCGTGCCTGCCAGGAGCTACTTCTGAGCAGACAGCCAGGAGTAACCTCTGAGCACTGCCGGGTGTGGCCCAAAAACAAAAACAAAAAAAAAAAAAAAAAAAAGAAAAAAAAGGTTGCTGACCACTGCTCTAAACCAACACATCAAAAGTACTCACTCGGGGGCCGGAGAGATAGCACAGCAGCATTTGCCTTGCAAGCAGCTGATCCAGGACCAAAGGTGGTTGGTTCGAATCCCAGTGTCCCATATGGTCCCCTGTGCCTGCCAGGAGCTATTTCTGAGCAGACAGCCAGGAGTAACCCCTGAGCATCGCTGGGTGTGGCCCAAAAACCAAAACCAAAAAAAAAAGTACTCACCCGCAAGAGAATAATCAACAACGAAAACTGACAAGATATGGTAACAGTCCAGAAGAGGAGACAGTGGAATTCTCAAGTGGCCATTGTGTGAATGTATATGCAATACTTACATATATTTCTCAACTAAGTTTCCTTCCAAAATGTTGGTACCTCTTCCAAAAACAGCAAATCAATGCTGATATATTTTCCTAAGCCACATGAATTTCATAACACAGAATGAAGAAAAATTAATAGAACATTATTCTAGAACCATATGTCTCTCCAGACACAATTTAGTCAGCACAATTCTGTTTTCACACATACTTCCAAACAAACTATGCCTGAATACATGAGATAAACTAGGCTGGGGAGAAGGGGAGAAGGGGGCTGACGGGCAGTGTGCAGTTCAGAGCTCTGTCAACACACCATACCTAGCCCGGGGAGAGAGCACTTGCGACATGCTGAGAGGGAGCCACATAAACACACCTCCTGAAAAACAAACGACGTTGCCGTTCAAGAATCCATTGAATGGCTTCTTCTTCTGGGACATTCACTACATAAGATACTCAAAAAGTAGTCAGTTTGTTTCAGATCTGATGGTGCCAGAGGATCAAAACTCCAGGCCTCACACATGCAGGGCAAATATGCTCTACTGCTGAGCTACATCCCCAGCCAAGTTATTTTGTTTTGGGGACATACCTGGCTATGGTTCGGGATCACTGGTTTGGGGATCACTCCTAGCAGTGTTTGAGGGACCATATGCGCTAAATAGAATGGAACTGAAGCTATTGGGGTGCAAGGCAAGTGCTTTGACCATCGTGCTCTATCTCCAGTTCATTTTTTTTTTTTTTTTTTTTTGTGGTTTTTGGATCACACCCGGCAGTGCTCAGGGGTTATTCCTGGCTCCATGCTCAGAAACTGCTCCTGGCAGGCACGGGGGACCATATGGGACACCGGGATTCGAACTGATGACCTTCTGCATGAAAGGCAAACGCCTTACCTCCATGCTATCTCTCCGGGCCCTCCAGTTCATTTTTTGAAACCACAATGAACTCTGTCTATTGTGGTTTATAAAATAAAGTGCTTGGTAGTAGGAGTAATAAATAGTACAGCGGGTAAGGAGCTTGCCTTGCATGCAGCCAGCCAGCAGTCAGTCTCTGGCATCCATATGACCCCCCAAGCCCACTACGAGTGATCCCTGAGCACATCCCTGAGTTTTTGGATGTAGTCCAAAAACCCAAAAGTAGAATGTTAAGACCATTTTTAAAATAAAGTGCTTAACACACTGACACCAGTGCATACCACCAGTGGCTCAAACTTGTCAGAGGCTTAATTAACACAAAGGGAAGTGCCAAGTTGTGTCACATCGTTATCACTAAGTCAAAATAGCAGCTGCTGGGGCCAGTGAGGTGGCGCTAGAGGTAAGGTGTCTGCCTTGCAAGCACTAGCCAAGAAAAGGACCGAGGTTCGATCCCTCGATGCCCCATATGGTCCCCCGAAGCCAGGGGCAATTTCTGAGCGCTTACCCAGGAGTAACCCCTCAGCATCAAACGGGTGTGGCCAAAAACAACAGCAACAACAAAAAATAAAAATAGCAGCTGCTTATTACCCTTCTTTGTTTTTGGGGGGGCGCACACCCAGCGGTATTCAGAGGTTATTCTGGCTCTGTGCTCAGGGATCACTTAGAATGGGACTTGGGGAGCCATATGGGTTACTAGAGATCAATCATTAAGTCAACTGTGTGCCCACTGTACTATTACCCTGGCCTTATTATTATTTTAATTTTTTTTTTTTGAGTTTTGGGACACACCCGGCAGTGCTCAGGGGTTACTCCTGGCTCTGTGCTCAGAAATCGCTCCTGGCAGGCTCAAGGGACCATCTGGGATGCCGGAATTCAAGCCATCCTTCTGCATGCAAGGCCAATGCACTACCTCCATGCTATTTCTCTGGCCCTTTTTTTTTAATTTTTTTGGTTCGAATTATTATTTAAATGATAACTTTAAATGGAAAAAAAACAGGCAAATGCAAATGAAATAAAGGTGTAACAATATTAAGGCAGAAAAAAAGAGTAACAAGAGATCAATGTAATAGTGAGAGATTAAACGTGAACATCAAATGATCACAATTCAAGAGCCAGAGCAATCATACTGCAGGGACGGTGCTTGCCGTGCACAGGACAGACTGGATTCAATCCCATACGGACCCCTAAGCCTCACCATTACTGATTACTGAGCAGAGCCAGGAGTAAACCCTGAGTACTCTCTAGTGTAGTGCAAAAAGAAAAAAAGTCAATAGCTACCTTTTTCGGAGATGGGGAGTTGGGCTGCGCCTGGCAGTTATTCCTGCTCTGTGCCCAGAAATCATTCCTGGCAGGCTTGGGGTACCATACGGGATGTCAGGAATGCTGGCTGCATGGAAGGCAAATGTACTACCAGCTGTTCTATCGGTCTGGCCCCAATAGCTGCCATTTTGACTGGATTTTATCTCTAATATCACATCAAAGGGAAAAAAAATCCTATCTCTTTTGTTGTTGTTTTGAAGCCATACCCTCAGGGTTCAAAAATTACCTCTGGCAGGCTCAGAGGGTGCCAAATATTGAACCTGGGGTATTGAACCTGAGGCAGCTGTGTGCAAGAAAAACATCCTACCTACCCATTGTGCTATTACTATACCCCGAAAAGAAACATTTTTGAAAGAGCAAGAAGACTCGCAATCCACCAAGTCAGGAATACATCCTGGTTGATCAAGCTGATGTGTTCGAAAGAAGTGAAATAGTGAAAGCCCCTAGGACAGTGGTCCGCAACCTGCGGCTCGAGAGCCACATGTGGCTCTTTACACTTTTAATTTGGCTCTTCTGGGTGCCGGGCAGCCACTCCAGGAGTCAGGACTCTGCTCCTAGCCTCGGTCAGTGGGCGCCCTGTGTGCAGTCCCGGAGGCCGGCTCCAAGAGTATAAGATGATAACGTCATCCTTTCTTAAACCTCTTCCTTTGATATGTAAAAGTCCACTAAATATGTACTTTTGTCTCTCTCTCTCTTGACCTGAAGCCTCCTGGTATTGGGAATTGGTTTTAATAAAGAATGAGGTGTTCTAGCTTTTTGGGCTCGAGGCAGAGAGTACAAGGTAAAAGACCATGGATTCCATGATCATCCTTTCCTGGCTAGCTTGGTTTATTATTTCTTTCCTGCTACCCTGCTTCTTCAGACCAGGTTGGGTGGTGTTTAGAAATACAGTGCCTGGAGTGATCTTAAAACACATATTTTATTTTGCACAAGAGTGGGCATCTTCCATGAAGGGATTGTCAACCCAGAGTTTTCTTTTCCGTGGATTCTCATTTCAGGGTACTCATGATTAAAGTTGTGAGCTAATGCCCTTAAATGCTGTTTTTTATATTGATTATGACTTTCTGCATAATATAAGTGCCAATCAGAAATTTTTGCAAGAGTGGAAACATTTCAGTATCTCCTTCTCAGACACAGCTATCCCAGAATCAGATTCTTTTTTGAACACATCCATCTTATGTCTCACTGTAAAAACTACTTGTGAAACTCCCCTGCAGAGAAATATTAAATTCATAGAGAAAATGACAATGTCTGCCAAATACACAAGCTTAGCTACCCATTCCTTGTCCAACTGGGGCTGTATAAAGTCAGAGTTCTGCTCTCACAGGAACTGCACTACTTCTTCCCTCTTGCCAACAAGGCGAGAGAGCACCCATCCCCAGAACAGCCACTTCACTTCTTCATGGAGAAAATGCTACTAGTGGGCATCCATACTCTCACCCAGGGTGGTGAATAGCCTGGATTTGATCACAATTGTGAATTTCACAAATTATCTTTACTGTGTCATCTGTCACAGAGTTTAGTTCAGCAGGGAGTTTTTTTGAATCCAGTCTATCATACAATGAGTGGATACAATGTACGGGTGTGCCACTTCTGTTTCTTGTGACTACACAAAAACCCTGAGCCATGCACAGTGCATCATCTGTACATACATCAACACATCAGATTATTATTCTGAGTGAAATGAGTCAGAAGGAGAGGTGTAGACACAGAATAATCATTTGTGGCATAAAGAATAATAAATGGCAATATGGTAATAATATCTAGGGAAGATAGGGATGAGGGGCAGGAGGACTAGTCCATGATAAGAAGCTTGCCATAAAAAGTGGTGAGTTCAGTTAGAATAGAGAAAGGTGGGGCCGGCAAGGTGGCGCTAGAGGTAGGGTATCTGCCTTGCAAGCGCTAGCCAAGGAAGGACCCTGGTTTGATCCCCCAGCGTCCCATAAGGTCCTCCCAAGCCAGGGGCAATTTCTGAGTGCTTACCCAGGAGTAACCCCTGAGCATCAAATAGGTGTGGCCCAAAAAAACAAAAAAAAAAAAAAATAGAGCAAGGTATATTATGACATTGACAGTTGGAACATATCACTCTAGACAAGAATTGGATGCTGAAAATGGAAAAGTGGCATGCATGGTACCCTTTAATTAACAATACTGCAAAAAAAAAAAAAAAAAAAAAAAAACCAATACAGCAAACCACGGTGTCATAAAGGAAATTTTGCAAACCTCAGTGTCATAAAGGAATAGAGAGATAGAGAGAATAAAGCAAAATGCCTGTCCCTGACATAGGCAGAGGAGAGTGAAGGGGAAGGAAACAAGGGACATTGGTGATGGGGAAAGTGCACTGGTGAAGGGTGGTGTACATTCTATGATTAAAATGCAAGTACGAATAATTTTGTAACAAATATGCTTAAATAAAAAAATTTTTTTAATGTTTCAGGCACTCTATCATAACTCCTTTATGATACATCATATGCCTTTAACAAAGTGCTGTTTTTGTTTTTGTGTATATTTTAGTTTGGTTTCTTGCAGCACACACTAAAGTGTCAATAGATTTTTTTCCTTTCAGTGAAATCACTACTTTTCTCTGGAACACTGTCCTTGCTTTTAAAGATTGTTAAAAGGTTTTTCTCTTTTACCTGTTTCATCTCCATATTGTAGGGTTTCAAATTTTCAGCCCATTTTGGTTATCAAGAAGAAATGTTTTGAAACGTTTTGCTTCCTTATTATCAGAAATCAAAGCATTTTTCCTCGAGAAGGGTGTTCACTATCCAGAATTAACAAACCATCAGTGGATTCAAAAACTGTATTTCATGGTGGATGTTACTTCACATCTAAATCAGCTTAATCATAAACTACAGGGAAAAGGAAACACAATTTTTCAATGTTAGAAGAAGTTATTTCGTTTGAAAACAAATTATCTGTTTTTGCTCAAGATTTTGGGGCTGGTGAGGTGGCGCTAGAATGCAGTCTAGTCTGGGCCTCTGGAAAGTGAACAGGTGTTTCTCCTCAGGATGCTCAGTTGAACACTGATTTGTGAACTGCAAAACTACATACTTCTCTTCCTGAGATCCCCAAGCAAGACAAGGGTCACCCAATCTAAGATGGAAATTACTACACCTTCCAAAGAATCTATGTGAGCTGAACACAGCTCGGCTTCAATACATTTCTTGCTTCCTAGGTTTTCCAGTTTCTTGAAATACTATTTTGAGAAAACTGGCTGAATTAAAATTAAATGGCAACATACATGAATGTGCAAAACAAGTGCTCATGAACTGCCATAGGCTTCAACATGCTGTAGTGAGCCAGGAAGTAGGCAGGCCCAAGGTCCAAAGCAGTCAGTCCAGGGAACCAGGCTCTACCCACCAGCATCTGTAAAGCAGACTGTCTCTGGCAATGAAGCATCTCTGAAGAGTGTGAATGCAGGAGGGATAAGCAGATTTCATGCTAGAAGACACTCAAGGACTGGTGTGTTAGGACAGTGAGAAGGCACTTGCCCTGCATGTGGCCAACCTGGATTCACTCCTCAGCACCCCATATGGTCCCCTTGACTCCCACCAGGAAAGCCCCTCGGCATCAGTAGGTGTGCCTACGAAACAAATCATTTCAACATAATCAAGCATCATCTCTTACCAACAGACAAGACAACAGGATCTACCTACCACACAAGAGATCTAATAACAAAGGCTTTGTTTAATAACTTAGCTACAAACCTGTAATATTTAAGCACAACTCCTGAGCATAGTTGGGTGTATCTCCCCCTTCCTCCATGCTCTGGCCTCCTGAAACACTGAGAGTAAAGCAAAAGGCAACAGGTATTATGAATCAATATTGATTCACAGGGAAAAACAGATACCTTATTTCAGCAAGGTTACAAAGAGAGCAAAGATAATGAAGAAATAAAAATACGAACACTATAGAATACTGAACAGAGAAAGGATAGGTAGGTGAAGAGGCCTGAGCATTGGACTCATACATTTTGCAGCAAGTTTCCAAGTCTGCTGAGATTCCCAGGAAAAGAGGTAAACTTTGGGAAGCTGGGGGAGCTTTCTCCCCAACTGAGAAGGCAACAGGGAGGAGGCTGAAACAGGGGCTGCAGTTGAGCCACAGACATGCAGCGAATCTTGTCTGAGAGCACCGTAGCCAACACATGACAGGCACCAAGGAATCAAACCCCAAAGGAAGACACGACTGAGAATTGCGAACAATGCATGGGCTCTTCTCAGAAACAGTGAAAGGTGTAGAGAATAATGCCAACAAGAGCATGGGGATGGGGCTCAGCCAGGCACAAGCAGAAACAGCAGTGGGACAAGACACTGGAAGGGAGCACAGTCTGGCAGGCAGCATGTCATCAAGAAAAGATGTCTAGGGCACAGACAGAGCATGAGTGGGAAGGAGTAGCAACATCCACAACGACAAGCTCAGCGAAGAGAAATGGGAGTGAAGAGCAGCATCAACACAGGATTTCTATCTGAGGAATTACTGCCAACAACAAACACTACCAGGAGCTGAAAGGTGCAAGGAGGATGCTGGCTTGGAAAACCAAACACGGTTGTTAAACCCAACTCTGCAGATAGCAAACACTGTCAGTAGCAAATCTGAGCATAGCCATTCTACTAAGCTCTGAAGTTCCACAAACTTGAGATCTGCTAATAGCAGCATTCCAACCCTAATATTTCTGTGGGCATTTGTACATGGGCAAAAGAACCAGGAGAGTTGAAATGAGTAGTGATAGGTTTAACCTTCCAGATCCTCTTTAAGAGGCAGAAACTGACAGTACCTACAATTAAACCAGCAAGGATCAGAATTCATGTGTATAGGCGAGAGCACAGCAGATCAAGTATCTTCCAGGTAACCCATGTTCGGCACCCCATATGGACCCCTAAGCATTTCCAGCAGTGATCCCTGAGCACTACTAGAGATGACCCCAAAAATCAGAAACAAAAATCTATTCATAGACTTTCTTCATCCAAGACATCAGATAGCTTTGGCAAGAGACTGATTGCCCCCTTTTCCAGGCTGCTCAAACCAAGAGCTCACCCTTTCAGCGGCCTTTAAGGGACAGTAAGTTCTCATTGAGAACACGTTGTAAACACTTGGCTTCTTCCCTCCAGCAAAGATGATGTGGTAAATGCTGTGACACTCCAGTGACACAATCTAAAGGATGTTCAGTGAAGATGTGAACTAAAGCGAAAGCCTTATGGTCCACTCCCAGGGCATTGAGCAGACACGGGTCTGGAAGTAAACGCCAACACAGGAAACAATCCACACAGAGTTATGGAGATAAAACAGTTTCAGGGACTTCCACTTCAAGCCTTCCACTCACTAGCCCCAAGACCATCAAGCAGAAAGTTCAGTAGTGGAAAACCAAAACTGCAAGCAGTTTCTCTGAGACCAGGGGGCTCTACTGGGAACCCAAAGACCAGATAAGAGACCAATCCAAAAGATGCTTCAATCGAAAGGTGATTCCCATCCAATGAGTAACACACATCAGCAAAGAAGAATTATCCTGAATAGCATGAAAACCAGTTAATCCAACAGTGGACAATATTGAATACTGAATAATGCCATTGAGATAGCACAGACCAATTTTCCCCTACACTGAAACATAGAATGTTAACTGGCTCTTTTGGGACTTCCTTGTAGAAAATAGGCTAAAAAATTCAACTCTAAGCTACTGAATGCACTCAGTGACCTTGATTAGATGTGGAAAAGAAACAGGATATCACCTCAAATTTAGTAAAATTAAAAACAAGTCTCTAGTGAATACTGCACTTATTTTCAGTTTCTTACTTGGACCTCACACACTTATGTTACATAAGATGTCAACATAGGGGCCCGGAGAGATAGCACAGCAGCATTTGCCTTGCAAGCAGCCGATCCAGGACCAAAGTGGTTGGTTCGAATCCCGGTATCCCATATGGTCCCCTGTACCTGCCAGGAGCTATTTCTGAGCAGACAGCCAGGAGTAACCCCTGAGCATCGCCGGGTATGGCACAAAAACCAAAAAAAAAAAAAAAGATGTCAACATAGAAAACGTAAGACAAAGAAATATGGGAGCCTTATATAGTCATTTGGCAACTTTTTTTTTTACGGGGGGAACCACACCAGGCGACTCTCAGGAATTTCTTCTGGCCCTACACTTAGAAATTACTCGACAAGTTGGGGGACCTTAAGGGATACCCAGGAATCAACATAGATCAGCGTGTTGCATGCAAGGCAAACAACCTACCCGCAATACTATCGCTCTTGCCCCAATTTGGCAACGTTTAAAAAAAATAATAATTTGACATTTTTTTGCAGACCAAAAGGTTTATTTCTGTCTAACATTAGCAGGAATTTAAAAGAAATAAAATTACACAGTGCAGTTTAAATGGAACACAGAAAGACTTAACTATGTACACGGAGGGGGACGGGGGCTTTTCCTCTTCAAACATTTCCTATTCTGGGTTCCAAAGAGTAGAAAGTATCTTCACTAATTTAAGTTAGTAGGAAACTACACAACTTTTACCAACAGCCATTTGTCAGCATAAATGGGGATTTTGGGCGGCACAGCTGTTTTGGCTCCCGAAGTCAGACACATAAGAACCTACCAGCGCGTGCCCAAGCTAGGAAGACGCTGGTGAGGGCCTTCGGAGAGTAATGGCATCTGCCACCGTGCTACAGCTCCAAGCAGGTACTACCTGTGTTCAGGCAAAGGGAAGAAGCAACTTCCAGACCCTCCTCCCGCCATCAGTCTAAAGCACCAGCGCTGCACCTTCAGGGCCAACTGAACATTTGTGTTAAGTTTGAAATTAATTCAAAAATATTTAGGGTTAAAAAATATGTGTGTATATATATATATTTAGGGTTCGGCCAGAGTTATCACAACAGTAGGGCGTTTGCCTTGCAAGCAGCAGATCTAGGACAGATGGTTCCCCGTGCCTGCCAGGAGCAATTTCTGAGTACAGACAGAGTCAGGAGTAACCCCTGAGCGCTGCTGGGTGTGACCCAAAAACCAAAAAATAATTTTTAGGGTTGGGACCTGATCGATAGCACAGCAGTAGGGTGTTTGCCTTGACGTAGCCAACCCAGAATGGAGCTTGGTTCGATTCCCAGCATCCCATATAGTCCCCCAAGCCTGCCAGGAGCTATTTCTGAGTGCATCCCTGAGTGCTGCTGGGTGTGGGGCCCCCCCAAAAAATGTAAGGGGTGTCAATTTTGGGTCACACCCATCCCTGCTCAAAGTCTTACTCCTGGCTGGAGTGTTGGGGATCAAATCTAGTTGGCCATGTACAAGGTAAGAGCCGGAGCTGCTGTTTAATCTCTGTGAGCACACAATTCCTTTTTAAGCCTGGATCCAAAGAAGTCAAATTTTCCAACTTCTCATTAATTTCAAGGTGTAATCCAAATGTAATCCAAGCAGGACTGCCATTTGGATTCCCCAGGCAACAGCAAAGTGTCCAATCACTCCTAGCAAAAAGGTGTGAGTTCCAGTTGATGTGAGTGACCACAGCAAACACAGCAGCTAAGGGTGTATGCACACCTCCAAGAGCCCTGCTCCCGACAGTACTGTTTTATCTTACCAAAACAAACAAACAAAACAAACAGGCAACAGATGTTAAATAAAGAAGAGAGTATTTAGAGCAGGGGTCTTCAAACTACGGCCCGCGGGCCACATATTGTATTTGTTCCCGTTTTGTTTCTTCATTCAAAATAAGATATATGCAGTGTGCATAGGAATTTGTTCATAGTTTTTATTTTCACTACAGTCCGGTCCTTCAACGGTCTGAGGGACAGTGAACTGGCCCCCTGTTTAAAAAGTTTGAGGACCCCTGATTTAGAGGATATACCATTCATGCTGCAAGGATAATAAAACATGGATAGTTCAATACATTTAAACCCAACAACTCCACCAATCAAATCAAACCACTCAGATGTGATACACCAGTGTTTGAAAACTACATACCTCTTTTTATTTTAAATTAATATCTTTAATTAAACACCTTGATTACAAACATGATTGTGGTTGGGTTTCAGTCATGTAAAGAACACCCTGCTTCACCAGTACAACATTCCCATCACCGGGGCCGGGAAGGTGGCGCTAGAGGTAAGGTGTCTGTCTGCCTTGCAAGCGCTAGCCAAGGAAGGACCGCGGTTCAATCCCCCGGTGTCCCATATGGTCCCCCCAAGCCAGGGGCGATTTCTGAGCACATAGCCAGGAGTAACCCCTGAGCGTCAAATGGGTGTGGCCCCAAAACAAAAAAAAACAAACAAAAAAAAAGCATTCCCATCACCAATGCCCCAAATCTCTCCCCACCCTTGCCTGTACTCTAGACAGGCTTTCTACTTCCCTCATTCATTCACATTGTTAAGATAGTTCTCAATGTAGTTATTTCTCTAACTGCACTCATCACTCTGTGGTGAGCTTCATGTAGTGAGCTGGAACTTTCAGCCCTCCTTTGTCTCTAAAAATCATTGCAAAAATGTCTTTCATTTCTCTTTCTTTTCTTTTTTTTTCTTTTTTTTTTTTTTTTTTTTTTTTTGGTTTTTGGGCCACACCCGTTTGACACTCAGGGGTTACTCCTGGCTATGAGCTCAGAAATCGCCCCTGGCTTGGGGAGACCATATGGGACTCCGGGGATCGAACCGCGGTCCGTCCTACGCTAGAGCTTGTAAGGCAGACACCTTACCTCTAGCGCCACCTTCCCGGCCCCTCATTTTTCTTAAAACCTATAGATGAGTGAGACTATTCTGTATCTATCTCTCTCCCTCTGACTTATTTCACTCAGCACAATAGATTCCATGTACATCCATGTATAGAAAAATTTCGTGACTTCAATCTCTCCTGATGGCTGCATCTGTTAATGTGAAAACTACAGACTTCTAATTCAGAAGGGCAGATTCCCACTCACTTTGAAAACAGCACAATAGAGCTTACAGGAGAAAGATCATGTAAGAAAGTCACTGACATACTGTACAATACTGACATACCATATGAAGATAGATACAACACTGACATACCATATGAAGACAGCTACCACATGTAGATACATGTAACTGTTCAACAAACTCTAAAGAAAGTGATCCAAGCAATTATAAAGTCGTAATACACTCTGATAAACAGCATTTATTTTCAGAGTGGTATAGTGCAGTGGTTGGCAAGCTGCAGCTCTTTATACTTTTTAATGTGGCTCTTCTGTGTGCCGGGTCGGGACTCTGCTCCTTAGCACTGACAGAGGCTAGGAGCAGAGTCCTGACTCCTGGAGCAGCCGCCTGGCACACAGAAGAGGGCATTAAAAAGTGTAAAGAGCTGCATGTGGCTCGCATCTTGCTGACCACTGGTATAGTGGCATAGCTAGAATAGTGTCCAAAAGTCAATAAAGTGATCTACCACATAAGTCTAAAAAAGAAAAGCCATCTGATATTAATTGCGTCAAAAGACCAGCTGACAAAATTCAATCTCCATTACCAAAAAAACCTCAGTCTAGAAATAGAAAAAGGTACTTCATCAATATACACCTACTAAAGCTCTACAGCAGGGCTGGAGGGATATAGTACAGTGGGGAGGGCGCTTGCACTGCACTTAATCAACCCGAGTTTAATTTCTAACGTCCTGACCCTGATAGGTCCCGAGCCTATCTAGAGCAGGGGTCCTTAAACTACAGCCTGTGAACCACATACAGCCTACTGAAGACATTAATTCGCCAGCCGGGTATTTTTGCCGCCACTGCCTGTCCTGTTTAGCAGCTGACTCATCCTGGGCCTGCAGCGCACACATGTGGAATGTGCACTGCATTTCCCTCCTTCTCTGTGTCTAGACTCCTCCTCTCAGTCTTGGGCAGGGGTCCTCAAACTAAGGTAGCCAAAAGCAGTCCTATAGCTTCCGTTGACGTACTGGCAAGTTTGTTAATTTAATTTTACTTGTTCTTCATTTTAAATACTGTATTTGGGGGCTGGAGAGAGAGCATGGAGGTAGGGCTTTGCCTTGCATGCAGGACAGTGGTTTGAATCCCGGCATCCCACATGATCCCCAAGCCTGCCAGGAGCGATTTTTGAGCATAGAGCCAGGAGTAACCCCTGAGTGCTGCCAGGTATGACCCAAAAACCAAAAACCAAAAAAAACAAACTATATTTGTTCCCATTTTGTTATTTTACTTCAAAGTAAGATATGTGCAGTGTGCATAGGAATTTGTTCATAGTTTTGTTTTGTTTATTAACTATAATCCGGGGGCCAGAGCAATAGAACAGTGAGCAGGGCGTTGTGTTGTACGCAGCCGATCTGGGTTTGACTTCTGGTACCCCGAGCCTGCCAGGAGAGATTTCCGAGTGTAGAGCCAGGAGTAACCCTTGAGAGCCACTCTGTGTACCCCAAAAGACAAAACAAACAATAATTTTTATTTTAAGTTGGTTTTTTTTTGTTTGTTTGTTTCTGGGCCACACCCCAGCGACACTCAGCGGTTACTCCTGGCTATGTGCTCAGAAATCATTCCTGGGTAGGGGGACTATATGGGACACCAGGAATCGAACCAGGTCCGTCCTGGATCTGCTGCATGGCAAACGCCCTACTGCTGTGCTATCACTCCAGCCCCCAAACAAACAAAAATTAATAATAAAAATAAAATAAACTATAGTCCAGCCCTGAGGGATAGTGAACTGGCCTCCTGTTTAAAAAGTTTAAGGACTGGGGCTGGAGAGATAGCATGGAGGTAAGGTGTTCACCTTTCATGCAGAAGGTCATTGGTTCAAATCCCAGCATCCCATATGGTCACTGAGCCTGCCAGGAGCAATTTCTGAGTGTGAAGCCAGGAGTGACCCCTGAGCGCTGCAGGGTGTGACCCAAAAACCAAAAATCAAGGAAAAAAAAAAAAGAATTAAAGTTGAACTATCTTGATATTTAAAAAAAAAAAAAAAGTTTAAGGACTGCTGACCTAGAGTGATTCCTGAGGGCAGCCAGGAGTAAGCCCTGAGCATTGCCAGGCGTGTTCCAAAACCAAAACAAACCAAACAAATCAAATGTGTGATCTATTGGAGGTGCTTCCAGTAGCACTCATCCATGCTGCATTTCTCAAGCAGAAAATGTCTGAAAGCCCCCCCAAGGAACAGGCAGTGAATCAGAGCAACGCTTACCACAACAGAACAGAAAATCCAGAAATACCTTCACAAAGTCAACTAAGTTTTCGGTTTTGTTTTATGTTTGATCCTGAGTCTCAAATCCAAAGACTCACACATACACGACAGGTGCTCTACCACTGAGCTGTACCATCCACTACCCACTCGGCAAAAAGGAGAAGCCAATGCAGAGAGGAGATCCTTCCAGCAAATGGCTTGGAACAACTTCGTTCGTTTCTTTTTCTTTTTTCCCCACACACAGCAGCGCTCAGACAGTGTTCAGGCTTTGCACTTCTATAGGATATCAGGGATCAAATCCAAAACAAGCAATTTATCTGCTATACTATCTCTACAGTATATCTGAGATTTTAGGCATACTAAAAGAGGTTTTAGACATGACACCAAAAAAGTATGATAAGAAGAAAACCGAACCTCTGAACTTTATTAAACTAAACTACTTTCATGAGGAAAAAAAAAGTTAAACTAAAAGAAGAGTGACTAAATGAAATTATTTACAAATGTTTTCTACAAAGAAATCATTCAGAATTATGAAGAACTCTTAAAATTCAAAATTAACTAAAAATGAAACTATTATAAGACAAAGGGGCTGGAGCAATAGTACACAGGGAATGGTAGGTTGCTTGCCTTGCAAGTGGCTGATCCAGGTTCACGCCCAGCATCCCACCAAGAACAGCCAGGAGTAACTCCTCAATGCAGAGCAAGAAGTAACCACTGAGGGCCTGAGAGAGCACAGCAGTAGGGCGTTTGCGTTTGCCTTAGACACAGAAGGACAGTGGTCCGAATCCCGGTGGTTCAAATCCCAGTGGTTCGAATCCCAGTGGTTCAAAGCCCAGCATCCCATATTATACGGTCCCCCCCGCCCCTGAGCATAGAGCAGTTCCCTGAAATTTTATTTTTGCTCCAAAACATTATACACTTTTTTATTTTTTTTATGTTTGTCTTTTTGGGCCACACCTGGTGGCGCTCAGGGGTTCCTCCTGGCTCTGTGCTCAGAAATCAATCCTGGCTCTGGGGACCATATGGGATGCCAGGGGATTGAACTCATGTCTGTCCTGGGTCAGCTGCGTGCAAGGCAAACATCCTACCTATCACTCCGACCCCCATACAAATGTTCACAGCAAATCTTAAAGATTACTGGAGCCTGGTAACAATCCTAAAGTCTAACAATGGGAACACAAATATCTTTTCATGCCTATACTGATGAACACAGTGGGACAGACTTCATGGTGAGGGGACATTCATTAACACTGGGACAGACTTAATGGTGAGGGTACATTCATGACACAGTGGGGCAGCAATAAATGGTGAGACTACATTGAGACACACACTGGAATGACACTGAGCAGTGTGTTCACTCAAGCACACAGTAGGATAGCACTTAGCGGTGAGGTTACATTCATGCACAGTGGGACAGTATTAAGTAGTGAAAAGAACCTAACACCAATCTAAGCAACAACCTGAATGAATCACAAATATACTAAGCTGAAATGAGACAGTTAGAAATATAGACCATATGACTCAATGTATGACTTCTCCAAGAGACTAAGTCACATATCATGAAAGAGAACAGGAGGCAAGCACATAGGTCAGCAGAGAGAGGCCTTTGTGAACCAGGAAGCAGCTCTACCTGCTGCCAGTGCACCCATGAATCATACATGTGTCCAAATGCAAACAGTCCATTTAAAAACATCAATTTTACTAGAAGCTAAAAATTTTAATTAGCATGCAACTAAACCGCTTAGGAAATCTTGTTGCTAATATCTGCTTAATTCAAACCATATATAAAATTAGTTATTCTATGGGGATGGAGTAGTAGTACAACAGGTAGGGCATTAACCTTGCACGTGCCAGGTTCGATCCCTGGCATCCCATATGGTTTCCAAGCCCATACTATCTATGGCAGGGGTCTCAAACTCAATTTATCTGCGGGCCGCAGGAGGCAAAGTCGGGGTGATCCTTGAGTGCAAAGTCAGTAGTAAGCCTTGAACATTGGGGGGTGTGACCCAAACAACTAAAACCAAACAAAACCAAACAAAGATTCCTCTAGGGCAGGGCCACAAAATGTCGTACAGAGGGCCGTTTGCGGCCTGTGGGCCGCAAGTTTGAGACCCCTGATCTACGGAAAGACAGAGAAATACACAAACACTAGAAGACGCATCACCAGCCTGTCCGTCAGTCTGAGTATAGACATATCATGAACTAGTCACACAACGGGAAACTGCAGGTCATGAAAAAATAACCAGCCGCTTTACCAACAACCTGCAAATATCTCAGGCATAACAGGAGGCTACCAAGTCCTGGCACAGAGACTATTTCTATAGGAGCCTCTAAAATGGGTCAAGGGGCTAAAGAGATTGAACAGCAGGAAGGACACTTGCCCTACACAGAGTGAACCTGGATTCGATCCCCACCACCCCACATAGTGCCCTGAGTACTGCTGGGCGTAGTCCCCAAAGAAAAATAAAAGAGGCAACCCCATCTGAAGGACTGACTGTACAGATAATGCCCCTGCAGTGCAGGCAAGTGGAGCAAGAAGTGAGGGAGCATCCAGGGGTAGCGGGGAAACCCACCCTCTATAGTCTCACTATGGCACAATTGACTCACATACGTCCACAGGCAAGAATCAAAGCTACATTCAGTTGTCAGGCCCATTTTATCCCACCCAGCTCAAGTCACCTCTGAGGCACAGCAGTAATTCACACAAAGAGAATCTCTGCCACCACCATTCATACGGTGGAATGGTCTTCACATAGGGAAGGTCTCCAACTACACCCTGACAACTCTCAGATTCGTCTCCTCCCTGATAAAATTTTCAGCCATGAAAAAAGGAACATACGTGACTACGAATACCCCTACAACACATTTCTCTCCAACACTGAAACCTACCCTAATGGTCTCCTTGGATAAAACTCTCAGATTCGTCTCCTCCCTGATAAAATTTTCAGCCATGAAAAAAGGAACATACGTGACTACGAATACCCCTACAACACATTTCTCTCCAACACTGAAACCTACCCTAATGGTCTCCTTGGATAAAACTCTAAGCAGGGGCCAGAGCGATGGCGCAGAGGTAGGGCATTTGCCTTGCACACAGCTGACCCAGGATGAACCGTGGTTCGATCCCCCCGGCGTCACCAGGAGTAAACCCTGAGTGTCACCGGGTGTGGCTAAAAAAAATCCAAGAAAAACCCAAAAAATACTCTAAGCATTATAAAAGCCCTATATTCCCACTTGAACCCTCCATGAGGACAAACTATGTATAATACTTGAATAACACTCGATATAATTTTGAACTATACTGAAAACAGAATTCTTATTCTGCAAAAGTCTATTTTATATATGTCTCTCAAGTTTCATTATTAAAGGGCAAAGCTCAGGGTTTAAGTCTGGCTCTGCACTCACTCCAGGTGGTGCTCAGGGAATGGTGGGATTGAGCCTGTGTCAGCTGTGTGCAAGTCAAGTGCCCTACAGCTCTTGACTGTCACATTAGAGGAAACCCCCACATCCATCATTCCAAGTGTCCTGTGTCCCGCTCCACGAGCAGAGTTCCACACAGTTGGGCCCAGACTCTTAGGAAGGGTGTGGGAGAGCAGGGCTAGATGCCACAGGCACTGTTTAACAACAGGCTTTTGCCTCTACCAGTGAAGTTCTTACACCCTGGAGCATGGTGCCAGGGCCTGAGGAGTGACATCAGGCCTGGGAACACAGTACCCAGCAGGCCATAGGCCAGGGTTCTATGGCTAAATGCTGTTAATCCCACAGCCCTTTGTGTCTTTGGTTTCTACTTCTGATTTTGTGGCTGCACAGAGCATGGCAGCTCTCAGGGGCTACTCCTGGCAGGTGTGTGCTATGGGGTGAGTTGTTTCGCGCAGTGCTGGGAGGTAAAGTGTGAAGCAACACAAAGTCTGTGCTGAGCCACAGGCTGCCTTCCCAGTCCTTTGGTCTCTTAAGAAAGGCACCTCAAGCAGACAAGCCCCCTGCCCAAGGCCAGAGAGCATTGGGCTGGCAACCTCCTGACTATCAAGACATCTCCGGGCCTGAGAGATAGCATGGAGGTAAGGCGTTTGCCTTTCATGCAGGAGGTCATCGGTTCGGTTCGAATCCCGGCGCCCCATATGGTCCCCCCCCCCCCGTGCCTGCCAGGAGCAATTTCTGAGCCTGGAGCCAGAAATAACCCCTGAGCACTGCCGGGTGTGACCCAAAAACCACAAAAAAAAAAAAAAAAAAAAGACATCTCCGATCTCTGATCACTCTGTAAGGGAGCAAATGAGGTCCTAGCAAGCAGAAATCTCTGAAAACAGACAGCCAGTTGCAATTACTTGCTGAGTTTGGGGTACCTGTTCTGCACCAGAGAAGGTGCCACCAAAGTATTCACCATCTGGAGGGAAACAATTCAGATGTTCAGATCTACTCTAAAGGGCCTGGCACTTACCTTGCACACAGCTGACCCAGGTTTGATTTCCAGCACCACACAGGGTCCCCTGAGCACCGAGCCATGTGTAAGCCCTGAGCAGCTGGGTGTGCCAAAAAAAAAAAAAATCCACCAAAACTGGGCTGGGTAAGAAGTAACACAGCGAGGAGGGCACTGCCTTCCTTGCACACAGATCATCCTGGTTTGATGTCTAGCATCCCGTTTGGTTCCCTGAGACTGTCAGGAGAGATACCTGAGCACCGAGCCAGAAGTAAGTCCTAAGCAAGGTCGGTATGGCCTGAAAACTTAGAACAGGAAAATCAAATAAAATCACAGACATCTGTTACCATATGGCCCGCGGGCCACATACTGTATTTGTATCTGTTTTGTTTCTTCATTGCAAAATGAGATCTATGCAGTGTGCATAAGAATTCGTTCCTGAGTTTTGTTTTTACTAGAGTCAGACCCTCCAACGGTGTGAGGGACAGTGAACTGACCCCCCGTTTAAAAAGTTGGAGGACCCCTGCCATAGACTATCTTCAATCCGAACCCTTGAACCAAGTCGAAAACTAAAGACCCAGGTCTCAAAGTTTCAAAGAGGGGGCTGAAGAAACGGTACAGCAGAGAAGGCACCTGCTTTGCTTCTGGCCAGAACAAGTTCATTCCGGGTCCCTCGAGCACTGCCAGGAGTCAACCCTCAGTGCAGAGCCAGGAGGAAGCTCTGAGCTTTTGGGCCATGGGGGTGTGCCCCCCGAAAAACCAACATAAATCAAAGGCGGCGAAAGAATCATTCCGAGGGCAGGCCACCATCCGGAGAAGCCCTGTCAAGTCGGCGGGTGCGGTCCTACGCCACATTTTGTTCCCCAAGTGGGATCCCGAGAAAGAGCAAGAGTCACATTTCCCCCTGTGTGCAGCCATGAATCTTGAGCTATCCGTGTCTTGGAGGGGCCGGTGAATGGTTCGGAGTGTGGCCAGCCAGGCCTGTGTGCGAGCAGAGGGGGACACGCAGGGCCCCGAGCGGGACAAAGCAGGAAGCGTGAAGCGAGGGGTGCGAGCCGCGAGCGAAGGCTGAATTCCGGGCTCCTGGCGATCCTCGCGGGGTCGGGGGGCCGGGGCCGGCGGGGTCCCGCGCGAGCGCGCCCGCGACACGGCGGCGGCGGCGGGGTCCCCGCACGCACCGGCCCAGGCCGCCCGGGCCGGGCGCCGGACGACACAGCCCGCCGAGGCCGAGGCGCGCAGGCCGTGACAGCCGAGCCGAGCCGAGCCGAGCCGAGCCGAGCCGAGCCGAGCCTGGAGCCGCGCCGCGCCGCGCGGGACCTGTCAGCCGCGCCCCGCCCGCCCCGCCCGCCCGCGCTTACCTCCGAGGAGCCTCCGGGGGCGGCGCCGCCCAAGCCCAGGGGCCCGTTGGCCGCCGCCGCGACGCCCGGGGCCGCCGGGCCCAGCCCCAGCCCCGCCGCCGCCGCCGCCCCGGCCCCGGGGCCGGCCTTGCCGCCGCCGCCGCCGCCGCCGCCGCGCTTGTTCCTGCGGCGCTTGGGCCCGCGCTTGGCGTCGGCCGGGCTCATGGCGGCGGCGCTGGGCGAGGCGAGGCGCGGCGCGGCGCGGCGCGGCGAGGCGGGAAGAGGCGGGCGCGGCGGGGCGGGGGCGGCGGCGGGCGGCGAGCTGCGGGCGCGGGGAGCGGCGAGGGAGCGCCGCCGCGGAGCCGAGCGCAGCGCAATATGGCGGACACAAGGGGCCGGAGCCCGGCTGCGTCGAGGGCGCGGGAGGCGCGAGGGGAGGGGACGGAGGGGGGAGGGAGGGGGAGGCGCGCTCCCCCGCCGCCCCCGCCCGCCCCGCCCCGCCCGCCGTTAACGTGCCCGGCGCGCGCGGGACGCCGGGACTGCGAGTCCGCGCCCGGCGCGCCGCCGTCGGGGCTCGGCGCGCGGGACTACACTTCCCAGAGGGCCGCGCGCCCGTGCCCGCCCGCCCGCCCGCCCTGCGCGGCCTGCTGGGAGTCGTAGTCGCGCGGAGGTCGCCGAGCTCGGCCTGGCGCGCGTGAGGCCTGTCGCCGTGTGCACCCCGGGCGCCCCGTCACGGGTCGCGGCCCTCGGCGCCCGCCCAGCCACAGGGACCTGCGTGACCTTGGCCCGCCGCTCGCGTGGCGGCAGGAGCGCCTGTGGCCGCTGACGCGAAGCCCGCGCCTGTTCGGGGCTGCTGGGGCCTCCTGCGGCCCTGCCCTGCCCGAAGACTTCTCGCGGCCCAGGTACCGTGGCGGCCCTACGTAGGGACAACAGCGGCCTCTGACTGAACCTGCGCCCTCTCGTAGTGTCCACTCATGTACTCTCGCTTTGGACTTCAGGGCACAGCACGAAGGGGACCTTCTACACCTTTCCCTCGGCCCGGCTGCCCTGCCTCACCGAGCACCCATCTATGCCCCTGTGGCCGAGCAAGGCTCCTGCCCCGACCCCCGGCTTAGCGATGGCCATGTCGTTGAACTTGGCAGCTTGGGTTCGTTGGCTGGCAAGCTTCGGTGGGCAGTGCTCGAGAAGGGCAGCCCACGAGGTGTGGCTGCATCCTCTTTCCCCACATACTCTACACGCCTTTGTCCTGGTATCGCGGATGGACGTCGTGGTGAGCAGGCTTCAAGACCAGCCCTGCAGGCACACACCCAGAACCAGTAGTATATGCTTGGATGAATGAGGAACGTAATGAATGCTGCCAGCTAGGCACCGACCATCTCCTACAATGCACAAACACACATGACAGAGTTCAGAGGAAGCTGGGATTCCTTCAGAATCACCCCAGATGTCAGTTGTGACTTGAAATGCTCAGGATAGTGCCAAAGGGAGAAATGTCCTGACTCCAAGGCCAGAGATCAGGGAAAATTTGCCTGAGGATATTAGCTGACCCAGTGCCTGTCATTCTTGCAGCAAAGGACTGAGCAAGACTAGTGCAGGGAAATGTACTGCTCATCCCTGTCCTGGGACCTAGAGACACCACTGGCTGGAGCAAGTCAGAAGCTGTAAACCTCAAAATGAAGTGCGGCTGCGAGTGTTCTATGGGCTCCGAAGGGAGATATGACCACAGGAACCAGATTTGGCGGGGGTGGGGGCATTCACATCCATCCCATTGATGCACAAGGCTTGCTCCTGGCTGTGCAGTCAGAAGATGAACCCCGTGCACACCATTGTTCTGGTCCCTGGGACCCAGATTTCTGAACACTCTGGTTCTTGTTCCAAAACATTCCAAGTGGGCAAGAAGGGAGCCAGGACAGCAGATGGCTTCATGGGTGGCAAGGACGTAAAACAGTGGTCTTCCCAGTCTATTTCACACTACCTTCTCCAAGGGAAAGTTCACAGGAAACAGGAGAAAAGTGATACTAATGACCCTGGAGGGCTGATGTTGTGTTATTTCAAACCACTGCTGTATCCAGATATGCTTCCCAAGAATCAGTTTTCATTTCAGGAATGTTAGGAAGGATGGGGAGGTCTCCTGACCCACCGGGCATTGGCTCACACAGAAATGACTTATGCGGACAACAAGCAGACACCCCACGCCACCCCAGGGCAAGCTGAGGTTTAAGTGTGGAAGTAGAACAGAACTCGGCTCATGACAGTTCACAACTAGCTCTGTCAAGCCACAGCCACAATGGGCCTAACTCAGAACCCTGAAATGGAAATAGTGATGCTACTAAGACAGTCTGTGGGGGTTTGGGACGGGTACCATCATATCCCAAGTCCTGTGGGATTGGCCATTGTTGGGGCACAGAGTGAGGCACAGAGCTAACCCCATGAGCCTGGAACACTGGGTGCGAGAGAGAGCAGCCTAGGTGGAAGCCTTATTTCCCTTTTTTTGTTGTTTTGGGCACACCTGGCGGGGCTCAGGGATTATTCCTGGCTCTGTGCTCAGAAATCCCTCCTGACAGGCTCAGGGACCATATGAGATGTCAGAGATTGAACTTGGCAGGCTGTGTCAAGGCAAACAACCTACCAACTTGATCTGAAACTCGCTTGGCTTAAAAGAGGAAGATGAAACTGGCGACTGGCATTGGGAGTCAGCGGACGTGCTTCATAGTTTGAGCAGAACCATGACTGTGTGAGCCAAGAAAACAAATGCTAAAACAACCCCATCCAGTTTACACTAGACTTGGGTACAAAGCATTACTGGGATTGAGACCAGGAGAGGGAAGAAGCAAATGCCTAGAGCCTGGCACATGTGTGGCCAGTTTTCCCCTCAAGACACTATCAAATTCTTGCAATGGACAGAGTAAGAAATCACACATTAAAGTCAAATAGAGATTTGGGCTATTTCCAATTAAGACAATTGGAGTTGCTAGATTGGTCAGAGTGTACAGCAGGCATGGTGCTTGCCTAGCACAAGGCTGAACTGAGATCTGTGGTTGGTGCCCTGGACCCACCCCCAAGGATCCTGGAACTTAGGAATTAGCTCTGAGAGCCTCCAGGGTCCATGAATAGATCCAGGCCACAGTTAAGAGATCAGGAATAGGGCCCAGAGAGATAGCACAGCGGCGTTTGCCTTGTAAGCAGCCGATCCAGGACCAAAGGTGGTTGGTTCGAATCCCGGTGTCCCATATGGTCTCCCGTGCCTGCCAGGAGCTATTTCTGAGCAGACAGCCAGGAGTAATCCCTGAGCATTGCGGGTGTGGCCCAAAAACCAAAAAAAAAAAAAAAAAAGATCAGGAATAATCCAGGATCGGAGTGGTGTTACAGAGCAGTAAGGTGGCACTAATCTAGGACTGACCGCGGTTCGATCCCCTGGCGGCCCATATGGTCCCCCAAGCCAGGAGCAATATCTGAACGCATAGCCAGGAGTAAACCCTTTCTTTGGTGTGGCCACAAATACAAAAAAAAAAAAAAAAAAGATCAAGAATAATCAGGGAGACCTCAACTGAGTCAGATCTGGATCAGGAATAACAAGGGATCTCTCTCCCAAATGGAGTTTGAGAACAGGAATAACCACAGAGACCTCTCCCAACCAGAGTCAAGAGGTCAGAAATAACCAGGGATAATAATCAGTAATAACCTCTCTCAACAGCTCAACCTGGTGGTCTGTAGAGATCAAATAATAGGCACTGCTGTTTGCACAGCAAAGAGAGCTCTCATCCATAATCTCTATATCTGATGTATGATCTTCCATTCTTTTTTTGTTTGTTTTGTTTTGGACACACCCATTTGATGCTCAGGGGTTAAGCGCTCAGAAATTGCCCCTGGTTTTGGGGACCATATGGGATGCCGGGGGAACAAATCGCAGTCCTTCCTTGGCTAGCGCTTGCAAGGCAGACATACCTTACCTCTAGTGCCACCTCACCGGCCCCATGATCTTCCATTTTCAATTAAAATGTCCTAAATATGTCAAGGTACAAAATCATCTGAAAATAAAAAATATAAGATGGGTTGGAGTTGGGGCCGGGCGGTGGCGCTGGAGGTAAGGTGCCTGCCTTGCCTGCGCTAGCCTAGGACGGACCGCGGTTCGATCCCCCGGCGTCCCATATGGTCCCCCAAGCCAGGAGCAACTTCTGAGCGCATAGCCAGGAGTAACCCCTGAGCGTCACAGGGTGTGGCCCAAAAACCAAAAAAAAAAAAAAAAAAACAAAAAAAAGATGGGTTGGAGTTGGGGTGGAGAAAGAGTACAATGTAGGTCACAGGGCTTTTTGCTTTGCACATGGCTGACATGGATTCATCCCCAGCACCACCTATGGTTTAGCCAAGCTCTGCCAGGAGTGATTCCTGAGTGGACAACCAGGTGTTGGGTTAACCCCCCTCAAAAAAATAATGATGGATTGAATAACAGTACAGCTGGTAGGGTGCTTCCTTTACACATGGTTCGGTCCCACAGACTCAGGAGTAAGAATGAGCACCACTGGGTGGGGCCCAAAAAGCAAAAAGACTACATACAAAAGCAAACCAAAGATGTCTCACATAGTGACTGGAATTAGACACACAATATACAACACCCAACCTACAGTCAGGGAAAAAAAGAGTAAGAACTCAAGACAGCTGAAAGCCTAATGTAGGGGTCTCAAACTCGGGGCCGTTTGCGGCCCTCTGTACAACATTTTGTGTCCCTGCCCCAGAGGAATCTTTTTTTGTTTTGTTTTGTTTTAGTTGTTTGGGTCACACCCCCCAATGTTCAAGGCTTACTACTGACTTTGCCTCCTGCGGGCCCCCAGGTAAATTGAGTTTGAGACCCCTGGCCTAAGGCAACTAGAATCTTAACACACAGGAAATGATCACAAAGCAGGTTTCCCCAGGGCCAGACAGATAGCATGGAGATAAGGTGTTTGCCTTTCATGCAGAAGGTCATCGGATCGGTGTCCCATATGGTCCCCCGTGCTTGCCAGGAGCAATTTCTGAGCATGAAGCCAGGAGTAACCCCTGAGCACTGATGGGTGAGACCCAAAAAAAAAAAAAAAAAAAAAAAAAAGGCAGGTTTCCCCCAAGTTGCTTGACACCCAATTCCAACTCTCCATGAACCTCAAATAGGACAAATACAAGTAGAACCAAAACTAAGCGTGTGATCTTCAGACTGCTAGAGAAAAAGGACCAATTCAAGCAGGTGACAGCTGACTGGCAGAAATGGGGCTAGAAAACAGGAAGGTGGGCAGAAGAGAGTCAGGATGTTAGCCTAGCATGTGGCCCACCCACGCTCAATCTCCAGCACCTGGCATGGTCCTGCAAGCCTTACCAGGAGATCCCTGAACATAACAAAGTAAGCTCTGAGCATGCCAAGTGTGGCCCAAAAACCAGGGAAAGGAAAAAAGGTGGGGGGGGGGGATTGAAGACACTGCAACCCAACTTCACCATCTTAATGTTTTATTTCATACAATGAACTACAAACCCGTAGTCAAAGAAAGAAAATGGAGGTCTGAGTCCGGTGTAGTTTGGATTTGCTACTGGCCACAGCATGCACAGCAGACAGCCACACTGCCTTGTTCAGTCCAGTCAAAACTGTCTGGGTGAAGGTGCTTGGTGACACTTATCATAGTGCATTTGTGTGGCTTCAGGGCAGGCTACGGCTGGAGAGAGCATAGTAGCACCCCATATGGTCCCCAAGCTTGCCAGGAGTCATCTGAGTTGCAGTCAGAAGCAAGCACCCCCCAAAAAACAACTATCAGTGGCAGGCTAAAATTTAAGAATGAACTGGGAAGGGCTGGAGACAGTACAGTGGGTAGGGTGCCTGCCTTGCACATCGCTGGCTGGCCCAAATTCAATTTCCAGCACCATGTAAGATCCCTCAAGCCAGCCAGCACTTATCTTTGAATGCAGAGCCACGAGAAAGCCCTGAGCATCACCACTGTGCTCCCAAAACCAACAAAACATCCAATAGCTATGTGAACAAAAATTGCACCGAGAGGCATATAGAATGTTCTCTCAGCTATTAGCAGCAAAAACATCTAAATGGTCAAAACCAAAGATAAATATGTGAAAGCAGTATTTTGGAGTGAGAATGGGGTGCACTGGAACAATCCAGAAGAGGGGAAAGACGCAGTCTTGGGACAATGGGGAGTGGCTGTTAATCAGTCAAATACATTTAAAGCTTTTCTGTTAAACCATAAATCTCCAATGAACCATGAGCATGATGTAGTAATAAATATGATACAGCAATAAACAAACTGTGACAGAAAGAAATTTCACAAACTTTCTGAGCAAAGTAAACTAAGATCAAATACTGGGCACAGGTATTCCATCCATTCAAATTCAAAAACAGACTAATGTCATTGGGGCTGTGTTTAACTGAACTAAAACTATACTCAAAAAATAGCAACTGTCTTCGATAAGAGGTGGGGCCAGGCCAGTGTCCTACTTGAAAAGGGTTCACTGTGGAGGGGTCAGCCCGCCTGTATCCTCTCTAAGCATCTGATGTCAGATTCAGTGAGGGGTCGGGTCCTCTGATTGCTTCTTCACAATAATCCAGATAACACAGTGGCCCCAACAGGCCTGAGAGACAGGACTGCCGGGAGGATGCCTGCCTCGTAAAGGGCCCATTGATTGAATCCTCGGCAGGAATAACATCTGATTATTGCTAGATCTGGATGTGACCCAAAAAGATAAAGAAAAAAACCAAAATATCCTTAACAGAAATAACAGTTCACAAGACTATTGTAGGGTCTGTTATCCACTCACTGCAAGGGACTGCTTTTACTCAGAAAAAAAAAAAAAAACAGGATTAAAACGGGAATGGAAAACAAAAAAAAAAAAAGACAGGGTAATGGGGTCGATAGCAGATCAACGGGCTCTGCATGTGGAAATGCCAGTCTACAGAAACCAGGTTCTTAAATAAGGTTTTTGGCAAGGATACCGAAACAGTACATATACACACGCGAGCGCACATACACCTTAAATGTCCACATAGCCATAAGTCCCCGTTGAAAAGTTCTGAAAAGGTGGACCGGAGTCCAGTATTGGCCTTGCTTACCTGGTTTGATCTCCAGCACTACATAAGGTCCCTGGAACAAGCCAGCAGTGACCCCTGTGTGTAGTCAGGAGTAAGCCCTGAGGCACTGCTGGGTATGGCCCCTCCAAAATAAGTTCAGGAGAGGATCCAGCAGGAGGCTGAGGAATCAGAAAGGTCTTGTCAAGGGTCTGGTCTGTGTATCACAGAGCGGGTTATATGGGAGTTCTGGAGACATCCCTCCACGAAAATAGTTCACAGAAAATGAAAGCGTACCCACTGGGTGGTGGCCCATGACTCCTCCCTCTCCTCTCCGAGATGAGTGTGTGCCTGCCTGGCCAAGTCTCGTCTGCAATACTGCCAGCTCCAAGGGCCCTAAAGTGAATCTGCTGGCACACACAAGCCCCCTCCCTCACTACACCTCTCCTCTGCCACTGCCTCTGCTGAGCCAACAAGAGGTCATGAATGGAAACCCCAAAGTAACCTTGTGAGACACCAGCACTGAGGGAGCAGGACCACCACCTGCACTCACTCCCTTTCCTAGGGCCAGATTTTTGCACAGGAAAGGGGTGCAGAGCCACCTGCGACCACACCTACAAGGCAACAGTACAGGGATGTCCGAGGTACGCAGGAAGACACAAGCTGCTGGTTCAGACCAAAAGGTTTATTTCTAACATTAGTAGGAATCTAAAAGAAATGAAATTACACAGTGCAGTTTAAATGGAACACAGAAAGACTTAACTATGTACACGGAGGGGGACAGGGGCTTTTCCTCTTCAAACATTTCCTATTCTGGGTTCCAAAGAGTAGAAAGTATCTTCACTAATTTAAGTTAGTAGGAAACTACACAACTTTTACCATCAGCCATTTGTCAGCATAAATGGGGATTTTGGCGGCACAGCTGTTTTGGCTCCCGAAGTCGGGCACATGAAAACCTACCAGCGCGTGCCCAAGCTGGGAAGACGCTGGTGAGGGCCTGCGGAGAGCAATGGCATCTGCCACCGTGCCACAGCTCCAAGCAGGAACTACCTGCGTTCAGGCAACGGGACAGAGCTGCACGCTGGGGAGTCTGGAAGAAGCAACTTCCAGACCTTCCTCCAGCCTGTCAGTCTAAAGCGCCAGCGCTGTGCCTTCAGGGCCAACTGAAGGTGGGTTATTGCTAGCAAAGCCGGAGACAGCCCTGCACCACCACAGCTCCCAGGAAGACTCCGGGCTTGGGGAAGTCTCGGGCAAAACAGAAGGCGGTAGCCCTGCCTGGCTGTCTCCTTGCCCCGAGTGCCAACCTCTCACCTCCTTGCTCCCACATCTGGTTCCAGCGGTGGGAGTGAACTCAGGCCACAGTTAAGGCCATTTTGACTGACACCACGTCCCAGAAGATATCAGGCTGCTGGAGCCAAAAGGAGAGGACAGAGGGAGAATGCGAGCCCATATTGTGAGAACACCCCTCCCAGAGCCAAGAAACAGCGTGCTGGGGCATTCCTGAGAGCAGGTGGCAGACAGGATAGGATGGCTACAGGGGGCCCAGACAGCTTCAGTGCACAATATCCCCCTGCTCTGTGGTCACGCAAGGGGAAGGGGGAGCCATGCTCCCTACAATGTCCAGAGTCTGCCTTAGTCACTGTTCTGGGCACACCTGTGTGCACGAAGCCAAGACAGAGCTGAGTTGGCACTGCCAGGTCAACGCCAGAAGAGCTCCTGGGTGGGAGAGGCCCTGGCGCACACGTGGTTCTCCATGCGCCTGGAACCACTCTCCTTGGAGCCTATCCTGACACCAAGTCACAGGAGCATGAAGAGGGACAGTGCTGAAGCTGGCCAGAGGACCCAGCTCAGCTCCAGCATCGGACTGGAAGAAAGGGGGTCCAAGGGTGGGAAGTGGGGCAGGTCCCACGAACCAGGCCACCTCCGTGGGGTCCTGTGTGGCTCAGCCTGAGGGCGAAGTCAGCTGTATCCCATGTAGCCACATGGCTCATATATAAATGGGGTGGTAGCGTTTGTGACTGATCTTTTTCCGGCAGGTTGGGCAAGTGTTGGCATTCTTCAGGGAGTCACGGAGGCACTGGCTGCAGAAGACATGGCCGCACTCTGTGGAGACGATGAGGCGTCCATTCTGCACGATCTGGAAAACAGGACCTGCTGAGCTACGACCACACCATCAGCCTGGGCGTGGCCCACTGGGACAAGGTAACCCAAACCTTACCTCAGAGTACCCGTCCATGCAGATCGGACAGCTGACCGTCCCAGATGGCCTGAAAGCACAGGGTTCCGTGTCAAGGTCTAATGCCAGACTCAACAGCCAGAGTGGGGCCCAGCCCATCAATGGTGCTCTGGTGCAAGTCCCCCCAGAGTCCAGAAGTAAGGGAACAAGACCGCAGCAGAAGACGCCAGTACCTGAGCCCAGTCGCTGTGTCATCCCGGGTGCTCCGGGGAGTCTGCATGGTGACATACACATCTTTGTCCCTGGACAGGTCCTCGTCATCACTGCTCACCACGCAACTGTCTGTCTGGTCTTGGCGTGGTCTCCGCCCGGTCCTCTGGGGCAGTCTCCTCTCTAAGAAGGAAGCCACACTCAGGCCCAGGACACCCCACACACACTGATCTTCCCCCATCCCAATGCTGCATGCACCCATGGAAAGGCCCTGCTTCATGCTGGAGGTGGGGCATCCTCAGTTTCAGGGCTCTGCCTCCGGTTCCATCCAACCCGGCTCTGCACCCCCCCCCCCCCGCCCCACATGGGCCCTGCATCCCCAGGAGGAAGGCCAGGACACTTACCGTCCACAATCTAGAAGAAAAGAGATGAGAGAGAAAAGCTCAGTCAGTTTGATCACAGTACATTTCCCCTGGTGTACTCCGCCCCTCCCAGGAGAGTGTCTGGGGGTTAACGCTGTGCTTGGAAAGCTGTTGGCCCTCCCCAGACAGGAACTCTTATGCTCAGGACCACGAAGACATGGGTGGACCAGGGACCACTGGTGACCTGCTCCAGGCCAGGAACACAGGCAGTGAATGCAGACAGGGAAGGTGATCCCCAGGAGTCACCTATGGTGCTAATGGCAGCTCAAAGGGCACAGCTAAAACCAGCCCAGCAGTTGGGGGAGCAGGGACCGGAGTAGACTATGCTAAGCCTGGGGCCCAGTAGTGACAGACCTATCCTCTTTAGCAGAGCCCTGTGGCCTCGCCCTCACAGAACAGGTACTGATCCCCCTCCCATTCTCTCTTGCTGCAGACCACTGGGCTCCCAAGGAACTGTGTGCAGGGCTGAGCCCCTCAAGACCTTTCTGCTTAAGAACACATTCACCCCCTCAGCCAGTGGCTGGACCCATAAGAATCCCAGACCCCGCCCCCATAGGGGCCAGTCAGCCCAGAAAGGCCTTTTAAAGGGGTTCAGCCATGTGGGGTTGGCTCTATCTGGCATATGAGGGAGAAAATCCTCCAGTCCAGCACTGGTGAGGCACCCCATGGAACTGGTCCGAAGCACCACCGGAGATGGCCCACAGAAAAAAAGAGAAGCAGCAGCTAACTTAAGTTAAAGAGATGATGACTAAAGTGAACATAAGAGAGAAGAACCAAAAGCTAAAAGCTATTCACTGGAGAATATAATAAAGTTAAGCGGCCCCAGTCAAGAAAGGCAGAAAACACACATCAGTGTGAAGCTATCTGAGGCCCAGGCGACAGCACAGTGGGGAGGGTGCTGACCTCACACACAACCAGCCCGGACATGACATCCCATAGGGTCCCCTGAGCACCACTGGCAGTGAGCCAGTAAGTACATAGTGACAAGTAAGCCCTGAGCACTGCTACATGTGGCTTCAAGAAATGTTTAACAGGGGCCGGAGAAAACAGCGCAGCCGTAAGGCATTTGCCTTGCATGCAGCTGATTCGAACAGATGGTGGTTCGAATCCTGCATCCCATATGGTCTGCCAGGAGCAACTTCTGAGTGCAGAGCCAGGAGAAACCCAAGTGCTGCCAGGTGTGACCCAAACAAAACAAAACAAAACAAAAATGTTTAAAACCACATACACATACACATATACTTTTTTTTTTTTTTGGTGGGGCTCAGGGGTTATTCCTGGCTCAGAAATCCCTCCTGGTAGATTCAGAGAACCATATGGGATGTCAGCAATCAAACTTGGATCCGTGCCAGGTTGGCCACGTACAGGCATATGCCCTACCACTATGTATCACTCTGCCCCCAATATACATATATTTTTTAAGTGAAAACAAAAAAAAAAGGTGAAGCTACAGATTCAAACTATAGCTGTCTGATTCTCAGTGACAGAATGTCACATCGCTGCAGACACCTTCACTACAGGGTTGGACTTAACACTGAAGAAAGAAACAATCCCAATCTCTAATCTCCTGGAGGGCAGGAAAAAGATGCCTAGCAGATTTGACAATGTGCAGCCACAAACCTACAGCCCTGCTGGCTACACTCATGGAATCTAGCAGCATATTCAGACAGTGTCACAATCACCATGTAACCCCCAGATCAGGTGTGACCCCAAAACAAAGAAACAAAGCCAAAAATTTCTGTATCAGGCTTCCGCAGGGCCCCCTCCCACAAACCCATAGCAACTTGTCAGAAAGCTCCTAGTCCATCTGAGAGCCAAGCACTCAGCCATGACCCAGTCCAATATTGGGCAAAAATAGCCATCTTTGGGGCCGGAGAGGTGGCGCTAGAGGGTAAGGTGTCTGCCTTGCCTGCGCTAGCCTAGGACGGATGGCGGTTTGATCCCTATGGCATCCCATAGGGTCCCCCAAGCCAGGAGCAGTTTCTGAGCATATAACCAGGAGTAACCCCTGAGCATCACCAGGTGTGGCCCAAAAACACAAAAACAAACAAAATAGCTATCTCTGCACTATGGGTATATGTGGGGACACAGCACAGGATAGGGAAGCTGACAGCAGCACCAACATAGCCCTAAGACTCCCAGGACTTGGCCAGCCTCTACTCCCTTCCCCCGAATTTTGCAGCTTCTCTGGACATCTCTTGGTGCAGGGTAACTAACAATCAGGTTAACACCAGTTCTCAGCCCAGGGTGAAGCAGCGACCAGCCCCACCCAGCCTCTACACAGCCTGCTTCCTGCATTGCCCAGTCCCAGAGGAATGAAAATGGACTGCATACTTGACTAGACTCCTAACAATCTGCCCATCCTGGGGTCACATCACTGCAGGAGCCCAGGTAGGCATCCTAACATGGGCCTTACATTTCCTGGGCCCTTTCACAACACCCCATGAACCAACAACACTCAGTGGGGGAGCTACAAGAAGGCCCCATGCCTGTACACAAAAGAGCAGAGCCCAGGAATGACTGACAGAACTGCAGCCCCACAACTTACCACAATAGAGTCGTTGCGAGTCAGGTCCACCACCACCGGCTCCAGGGACTCGCAGGTCAGGTCCACGATCTCATCTCCAGCTTCCAAACAAAATATTGGAACAAGCATTGGGAGGGAGAGGAGGGAAGGCCCGGGGTAAGGGCTCCCCGAAAGGACAGGGCTGTCATGTGTCATGAGGGGACGGGTGGAAGGTGGAGAGGTGAGAGGCTCCCAAAACACAGACCTGTTCCAGGTGGGGAAGGCTGAGAGAGGGGAGGTTCCCCTAAAAAAGGCCTATCATGAGAGGTCAGCCTCAAGCACAGGCACTGAGAGGCACAGGAATGGCCTCTGGAAAAGGTAAGTCCTCGCATGCCCCACATTGGGCTGTACCTGAGCAGCAGTTTCCTCCCCTCACTCCTCACACCTGGTCACCCCTGAGCAACAATTTACTTTTCCCAAGCGTTTAACAGGAAACACTTATAGGCCCAGAGCCCCAACCATGGGGCACACTGTGGCTACACCTTCAGGGACAAGAGACAGGGAGGTAAGGATTCACATCACCTCATGAGCACTGAGGCTGTGGGGTGGGACCTACAGGACTCAGTCTATTCGAACCCACTCTTCCTCTTGCCACTTCACAGGAATGAAACCTTCCCAGCCAACGTCCTGAGTGGCCCTTGGCTCTTGGTCAAGAGGGAACAGGAGTCCCAGCTTGATGCCGGCTACAAAGCCAAAGCCTAGGAGCACTGGTGGGTTGCCCCCTTCTGAAGGGGTCCCCACAGGATGAGAGTCCATTCTCACAGTGCTGAGAATTCCCTGCTCTGAAGCAAGCAACAATCCCCAACCCAGGGCTCCTGCACTTTCTTTTTTTGTTTTTGTTTTTTTTGGGGGTCACACCTGGCAGCACACAGGGTCTACTCCTGGCTCTATGCTCAGAAATCTCCCCCGGCAGGCTCGGGGGACCATTTGGGATGCTGGGATTCAAACCGTCCTTCTGCATGCAAGGCAAACACCCTGCCACTATGCTATCTCTCCAGCCCCACCCACACTTTCTTTTTTTTTTTTTTTTTTTTTTTGGGTCACACCCGGCAGCGCTCAGGGGTTTTTCCTGGCTCCAGGCTCAGAAATTGCTCCTGGCAGGCACGGGGGACCATATGGGGCGCCGGGATTCGAACCGATGACCTCCTGCATGAAAGGCAAACGCCTTACCTCCATGCTATCTCTCCGGCCCCCCCACCCACACTTTCAAAATGGCTCGGCGTGTCAGGAATGCCAAGGTCTCCGGCAGAACAGACTGAACAAGAGACTGCCAACAGAGAAAGGTGGGCCAGGCAGTCCCAAACCTGCAGCCAATCCAGCGATTGTGGCCTACAGAGGCTTCAAGAAGTAGGGGGCAGGTCCAGGTTATCTGATCTAATATGAGCCTGAATCTTGATGACAACGGCCACCTGGGTTCACCCAACCCAAACTGAAGTCACTGTTACAGGGACCAAATAACAGTCTGAAACCGACTGTGAGGCCTCCACAGTGCCCAGGCAGTACTCACTCTGCTGGGAGACTGGGAGGCCAGTGGGCCAGGCTCAAAAATCCCACACCCTGTCACCTAATGGCCCCGATCCAGGACCCTGGGATGGAATAGTTTAAGCTCAAGGGGAGGTAGCTGAGCTACCTGAGGTGAGCAAACAGCTCAACAAAGCCCAAAGAAAGTTGGTAGTATGAGCACTGGTGGGTTCCAGCACCTGGACCCTCTCTCCCTCTCGAGAGGAACCTGGGTTAGCCCTCCCCCGTTGTGTGGCACCTGCAGTCTCAATGCTCTCCACCAGCTCTACGGACTCGGCTTCCAAGGCCATCTCAGGGACGGAGGCAGCTTCCCGAGCTCGCTTCTGAGCTTGTCTAGAACTCACTGTTCCACCACGGCGCTTCCTCTGGGGGAAAAAACAGTCACATGAGTGCAGCCCTGCGACCCAAGCAAGAGGAACAAAACTAATGCTCACGGCTTGAAGGGACAGAGTGGGCACTCAGGGCGCCTCTCTGAGGCACAGGCTCAGTTCAGAGCCCAGAATCCCAGTCTGACCTTGGGGCCCCCCCAGCTATTTCCATAAAGGCACCCAGAGCGACAGGAATGTTGAGCACCACAGCCGGAGCATGCACTAACAATGCTCCCCCCGACAGGCATTCCTGAAAGCAACTCCATGACAAGAAGGGGGAAGGGGGATGCTGGGCTAAGAGATCCCGGACGTGGGGAACACACACTGAGTAACAACATGGGACACAAGCCAGGAGACCATTCCTCAAGGAACAGCTCCCACTGCAGATGAGGGACCAAGTGGGCCAAGCAGGGCAGGCCCACAAGCCCACAGCACACACTTACGGTACTCATGGTGCTGGGATTCAGCCACAAAAAAAAGGGGGGGGGGAGCACTCTGGGTCTGCAGGAAGCTCCTCAACCTCGCAGGCACTGCCAGGGCATCCTCCGGGCAGTCGGTTGGGCAGCCTAACACGATCAGTCCCAACGAGTCCTGTAACACAACATGGAACCCAACATGTTGGGTTTGAATCCAGCCCCACAGCCCAGGAACGACTACCTGCGGACTCTGCCCAGGGCCTCTGGCTCTCCCACATCAGTCACCCCGTGTCCAGTGAGTGATGGGAAGGGCAGGGCTGGGCCTTCTGCCAGGCATGCTGCCGGCACTGAAGATGCAATGAGGTTCTCGAGAAACGGGAGGCGCAGCTGTGTCCCCAGCCCAGGCCCAAGCGATTCTGCAGCCACCATCCATGCACTGATGCCTCGAGGGACTAGGGCCAGGAACGCTGCTCCAGAGCATCCTGTCTTGTTCCTATCTTCACTGCAGTTATAGCCGGACCCTCTGTCTACACTATAGCTATGCGGACTGCTGCCAGTGAGCACGCATGTGCATACACACGTACGACCACCCAAGCCCAATGGGCTGCCATGGGAATAATTGCTCATGAATGCTCACAGCCACACCCCAAGCCCCGGGACAGCAGCCTGCTCAAGTCTGTGATGACCACCACTCTTTCCCTCACAGGGCAGTACTTGTCCAGGAAACAGGTGTGATGAGCAGCCTGGCCACAGGGCCCAGCTGGGAAGGAGGACCCAGCCCTGGGAAGAAGAGTTCAGGGAGGAAGGGAGGCAGGGAGGGAGGGAGGGAGGGGGGAGGGAGGGAAGGAGGGAGGGAGGGAGGGAGAGAGAGGGAGGTGCAGGGCCCAAATGGGAAGGAGGGTTCAGATCCACTGCATTTGTTTCCTGAAGGGGCAGGAGTCAGAGGACTGAGCAGTAGCTTAATGGAGTCACAGCCGCAAAGAAAAGCGCAAGGGCGACGACAGGGGACCAGCCTCCCACACATGCACACTGGAAGTCGCAACCAACAACAAGAGGGAGATGGGCTTCTGCATTTGTTCAGAAAGTGGTACCAGGCTGGAAGTGGCATTCCTGAGATTGGGGGAGGGACTTCAGGGCAGGACACTGAAGACCAGCCCCGTGGAAGATTACAGTGAACAGTAATTCAGACAACATGTCCCCTGGGTGCAGCAGCTTCAGAATTTTCTGAAAGAATGTTCTAGGCTAGCACTGTGAGGGTGTCATCAGAGGACAGGCAGCAAAACTGCGACTTCCTAGGCTTCCAGACACCATGACCCAGCTGGAGAGGACAGAAGGGTCTGAAGAGGTGCCAGGCACACGGAGTATTCAGGAGCCAGAAGGAGAAGGGCTGAAGGCTGGCCGCGGAGCCCAAGAAGGAAAAGCCAGGCCAGCAAGCAACACCCTGTATGGAGCTGGCCCTGAGGGGATGCCTCACAGCATCAACAACAGCCCAAAGGGAGGAAGAAAGGGCAGAAGGGGTAGGGGTGAGGTGGCAGAAGCAGTTTAGATTGTTCTAGGCAGGAGCTGTGCTTCCACCGGGAACCCTGGTAACCCCTGTAGGCCGCAGCACCCCTGAAGATACCACACGTGTTAAAATGTGGCCTCAGACACAAAGACTGGGTTCAAAGGAGCCATGCAGAGGTGGCTCCAGGTCAGGAGCACTGCCCAGTTATTTGCCAATAATGTCGCAACCCCCCAGGCTAGTGGCAAACTACCTGCACATCCAATGCCCTCTCAGCAGCCCCCGCACACCACCACTCATTTCAAAACAGACCTGAGTGGCACCATGACCCCATCCATCAACCAGGACCACCTGGATCCTCCTGCCTGGTCCCAGGACTAGCTCTCCAAGCCTTGGCTATGGGGACAAACACCCCGACTGCAGGGTCCTGAAAGTAAGGATCAATACCCAGGGCATAGGCAGGTCAAATGCCTGAGGTCCCCCACAGCAGGGTCCAGGAAACTAAACAGACAGGCTTGGCACATGGCACAAAGCAGGAAGACACTCCTTCTAGACCAAACCTCAGGTTCTTGTCAAAGGGGGGAGGGAGGGAGAGGGAGATGGGGAAAGATAGGGAGATGGGGGGGAGGAAGAGAGAGAGAGAGAAGAGAGAGAGAGAAGAGAGAGAGAGAGGAGAGAGGAGAGAGAGAGGAGAGAGAGGAGAGAGAGAGAGGAGAGAGAGAGAGAGAGAGAGAGAGAGAGAGAGAGAGAGAGAGAGAGAGAGAGAGAGAGAGAGAGAGAGAGAGAGAGAAAAGCAGCAGCAGGAAAGGCACTTGCCTGCACATGACCCACTGGACTCCACCCTCAGCATCCCATACAGTACCTGATCCCCACCAGAGAAATTCCTGAGCAGAGTCAGGAGTAAGCCCAGGACCTGAGTGGTAGCACAGTGGTACTGCATTTGCCTTACATGCGGTTGACCCAGGACAAATGTGTGTGATTCCAGCAATCCCATATGGTCCCCTGAGCCAGGAGCGATTTGAGCACAGAGCCGGAAGTAACCCCTGAGCAATACCAGGTGTGACCCCCAAAACGAAAACAAAAACAAAAAAAAGCCCAGACCACCACCAGATGTTGCCCAAAGGAGTGGGAGGGCAGGAGGGGACAGGTGAGTAGGGCACAAAGCCTATAGCTCTTCTGTGGAGGGCAGGAGTTGGGAGATGAGAAAGTGCAGGGATACGTACACCCACAAGAATGGGCCTCACACCTTTCTGGAAAGGACATGGTCAAGTGAGGGAGTCACCCCAGCTTGGGCTCTGAAGCTCACACCACCTCCCCAGTTTTTTGTCTCAGATAGGAAATTCTTCCACATTCATGAGCCTAGAGACGCTGAGATCAGTGACAGGCAAGACATGGACAAAATGTAAGAGAAGCACTGGGAAGGGGGGCAACTACCTGATACAGAAAGTAATGCAAGTGTCATGGTTTGGGAACCATGACAGATAAATAAAGGGTCTATAGGGACAGGCCTCTGGGGTCCCAGTACACTCACAGTGGATCGTCAGGAAGAACCTCGGGGTTCTGGGTCCCAGGGTACTCATAGCAGAGGAAGGTGTGACCCTGACTGACTCAGCCTCACATATCTAAATGTGGCCACAATAGTCTCTTGTGTATCAAATCACAAGAGTTGAGATACCTGAATGTCTTGACTACCCCTTGTTAACACTGGGAGGATGGGTTCACAGATGAGAAACGGGTACATGGAAATGACTCTCAGGGCTTGCCCAGGACATGGTGGCCCCCCATTTCTAAGATGCTGGCAGGGCCACTGCCCAATAAGCCCCTGGGCTCAACAGGTGCTGCACCATGATCCCCCAAGTGATGCCTCGGGAGGGTCTTCACACAAGGGATGAGTGTCAGACCCCAAGCCCACCCACACGGTTACAGTCCACAGCAGCCAGCCTGGTCCTGGGCCTTCATAAGAATTGCTTCTCCAGGGGCTGGAGAGATAGCATGTTTGCCTTGCATGCAAAAGGACGGTGGTTAGAATCCTGGCATCCCATATGGTCCCCCGAGCCTGCCAGGAGCTATTTCTGAGCGTAGAGCCAGGGGTAACCCCTGAGCACTGGCGAGTGTGACCCAAAAAAAAAAAAAAGAATTGCTTCTCCAGAAAGCGTGGACAATGGATAAGAGCAGCCTCCTCCCACTTCTGACCCTCACTGGTGCTTTCTTCCAGCCAAGGGGACCTGGGGGTGGGGGGGAGACAGCAACACAGTCCCTCAGTCATTAAAGCTCCGGAAGGCAGGCATAATGGGTTGTGTGGAAGATACTAGAGCTGGAGTTTCCCCTAGAAAGCCAGCAGATCACTAAGCTGCCTGCACTGCAGCAGCACTGACTGGGGCAGGTGGGAATAATCGAGAGGTCCTGAAGGCCCAGAAGCAGACCCTGATGTGATGCTGACGGGAGAAGGGGGAAGCAGCTGAGGAAGTGAAAGAGGGTACCAGCTTCAGTGGAAACGTACGTACCATGGGCCAGAAAGTGCAGAGGTTAAGGCACATGCCTGGTATGTGACCCCAAGGACAAACCAAGGGTAAGCCAGGGACCTCAAAATTAAAAGAAAATAAAATAGAAGAGTAACTAGGATCAGAAAGAGTACTACAGGGGGGTTAAAACATTTGCTTTACACGCTGGCGACTGGGTTTGATCCCCCAGTATCCCATATGGTCCGTCCCCTGGCCTGCCAGGAATAACTTCTGAGCACAGAGCCAGGAGTATACCCTGAGTGCTGCCAGGTAGGGAGTTTGCTTTTTAACTGGCCGATCGGATTCAATCCTGCCATCCCAGACGATTCTCAGCACACTGGCGAGACTAATTCCTGAATGCAGAGCCAGGAATAAGCCCGAGCACCACTATGTGTGGCCCCAAAACAAAACAACATAAAAAGTAAATAAAACAAACGTGGGGCCAGAGATAGCATGGAGGTAGGACATTTGTCTTGCATGCAGAAGTACGGCAGTTCGAATCCCAGCATCCCAGGAGCGATTTCTGAGTGTAGAGCCAGTAGTAACCCCTGAGTGCTGCCGGGTGAGACCCAAAAACAAAACAAAAAACAAAAAAAAAACATACAAAACAATACAGAAATGGGGCTGGAGACTTGAGGTTCTGGGATCAGGGCAATTCCAGTGAAGTGATGGTCCCACCCTAATAAAAGACAGAGGAAGGATGGAAAGACAAGAGGGAGGAAAGTCAGTCATTTTGCTGATTCACACTCCCCTTAAAATGTGGGGGAGAGTGGCTATTTGTTGGGTTTTGGGCTGGTTTTGAGCCACTCCCAGCTGTGTTCAGGTCTTACTTCCTGTCCTATGCTCACCACTACTGGTGGTGCTCAGGAGACAACACACAATGCCAGGGACCAAACCCATCAAACCCAGGTGGGCCGTATACAGGGCAAGTGCCCTCCCCACTGTACCAAGGAGGTGCTGGTTTCTATCATGGAGAGGGATCCATGTGTCTCTGGGGAGAAGGCACTTTCCAACTTGCCCCTTTTTTTTTCTTTTTTTTTTAAATACTAGTAGTCCCCCACTACTGCTACCACTATCAACTTGTTCTGGCAGATGAGTTTCCCACATTTTGGGAAATTGCAGGGGTCAGCATATCCAGAGTGCAATGGATAAGCCTCACCCTGGGGAAACCATGATCATGGTATCTGCCCTGCCAGATGAGTATTCCAACAACTTGCCTTTTTGTTTCAGAATCAACCTGTTTCGTTGGTGGAATGAGATGCATATTGTGGCCCTCAGAGCTCTGCACTTCCATGTGACTCTGGTCATGCACACAGCATTCCTAATCTCCCTCCCTCTCTTCCTTTTTTTTGGTTTTTGGTTTTTGGGCCACACCTGTGTGACGCTCAGGGGTTACTCCTGGCTATGAACTCAGAAATCGCCCCTGGCTTGGAGGGACCAAATGGGACACCGGGGGATAGAACCTCGGTCTGGTCTAGCACTTGCAAGGCAGACACCTTACCTCTAGCACCACCTTCCCCAGCCCCTCCTCCCTCTCTTCTGACCCCACTGCAACTCCAGGCACATTTTCCTAAAATTCTATGAACCCCATCCCAAATTGTTCCAGGGCTAGGCAGGGGAATGGCCTCAAAGATGAAGCAAACACTCAAAAATGGGTCAGAGGACACACGCTGAATCACTAGAAATGCATAGGCCCTTCCTAATATGGGCCTCAGGTAGCCTTGTTTGTGGGGGATGTGCTGCTAGGAGGAAGGGGAGGAAAGATATTGTCAAGGGGTGGCACAGAACTCCCAGGCTGCCAGCTCTAGGTTCAGATGTGCCACACCCAGGAAGGCTGGTCTTGCAGCATCAGTCAGATGAAGCAAGCCTCCATTGACTGACTGACTGATCGATGGATCATCACAGCCACTGTGTTCACGTTGTTCCAAAAGAAAAAACATGCAGGCCCACTAGGACGATCCAAGATTGATGGTACTTCCCCCCCAGGGAGCCTGTGAGGTGCGCGGAAGGCAACGCTCATCAAAGGCTTCCTTCCTCCAAGGCCTCAACTGCAAGGAGGAAACCACATCTACAACTAGGATAAAGCGTGAATCTAGGGCTGGTGTGTTAGTAGGCGGGTGCTAGCTAGCCTTGCATGCCTGCAGTGGGTTTGATCCCCGGAATCACCATCAGGAGTGTTTCCTGAGAAACTGGCTTCTCCCTCCTCTGCATTCCTCTCCTCCCCTCCTTCTCCTCTAATCCTATTCTTCTCCCTCTCCCCCTCCTCCCCTCCTCTCTCTCCCTAAAATAAAAAATAAAAAAGGAGTTTCCTAAGTGCAGAGTCAGGAATAACCTGAGCCTCGCAGGGTATGGGTCCCAAACAAACACCATAAATCAAAATGGATTTTGATTTGTTACACTTGGCTTTACTGATCTTTTAAAAGGAAGGCCTGGCATGCGGCTGATCTGGGTTCCATCCCCAGCATCCCAAAAGATCCCCCAAGCCTGCCAGGCATAATTTCTGAGCACAGAGCCTGGAGTAACCTGAGTGCCACCAGGTGTGATCCCAAAACCAAAATAAATAAATACATAAAAATTAAGGTCTGAAGGTTTATGGAAAGATCCAACACGGCTCTGCTCATTTACCAAGAGCAGGTGCTTATTTGTCACATTTTGTTAACTCCAACTATCTCAAACTTTCCCATTATTACTATTATCTGCCATGGCAATTTCTAATCAGTGAATGGTCCCCAATAGGACAAATTGTAACTGTTCATTGTACCAAGAACCTTGTTGTTCAATCTCACTCCTTTGTCTCTCCCTCCCCTTCCCCCCAGGCAACACCCAGGATGGGTCTGACCTTCCAGGTGAGATAAACAGGAAGTTGGGGAGGGGATACTCACAGATCCGCACACGTGGAAACTTTATCTATTTGTTCGGGCAGCTTCACTGACTAACAGGGCTTCCTGCCTCAGAGCTTCAGGTCTCCCTACCCTTGAAACGCACTAATAAACACAGTTCAGTTAATAACCCTTTTCTTGGTATTCTTTTTCTGGTCTTCTCAAGGAAAAGCCACTTTCAATCAAACCAGACCACAGCAATAGCACAGTGGGTAAGACATTTGCCTTGTGTGGCAGAGCCAGGTTCAATCCCGCCATTGCACATGGTCCCCTAAGTCTGCCAGGAGTGATTCTGAGTGCAGAGCCAGAAGTAACTAACCCTTGAGCAGCCCCTGGGTGTGGCCCAAAAACAAGAGATAGATAAAAAGAAAGCTCAGGTGAGGAAACATGACAAACATTGAGAAAGTCTGAAAGAGGATGGACTTGCACGGTCAACAGCCATGCCTGCAAGCAAAGTTCCAGAAGGAAATAAAAAAGGCGGGGGATGAAAAGGCTGAATGATAGCACAGAGATGCAAGGTGACTGACCCAGGACGGACCTGGGTTCAACCCCCGGCGTCTCATATGGTCCCCCAAGCCAGGAGCAATCTGAGCGCACAGCCAGGAGTAATAACCCCTGAGAGTCACCCGGTGTGGCTGATGGAAAGTGCGTGGGAGGTCCAAAGAGAAAGAGAAGACGAAACTGACAGTTTCCTGAAGACCAGGGCCAACCTGCATCTGAGGAAGCCACCACAGAAGACCAGGTTCAAGAGGTTTCGGGGAAAAGGTGACTAGGACTATTTACTAAGGTAAAACAGGAACTGGCAGTATAGATGGGACTAGTGAGTGCTCCAGAGATCTACTGAGATCACCCACAGGGGAGAGAGACATGGAACAGCTTCCTGCGTAGACAGACATGGCTGAAAGATGGTAGACAGCATCTTGGAAGATACCAAGAGACCAGAGAAATGAGCTGAGGTCCAAGCTTGATCCTAGGAACGACGACAAGTCCCTTGAGCACCAAGCTAAAAGTAGATCCTGAGCATTGGTCCAAAAACTGAAAACAAGAAAGGAAACTCCTGGAAGGGAGCCGGAGAGATAGCATGGAGGTAAGGCGTTTGCCTTGCATACAGAAGGTTGGTGGATCGAATCTGGGCATCCCGTATGGCCCACTGAGCCTGCCAGGAGGGATTTTTGAGCGTAGAGCCAGGAGTAACCCCTGAGCGCTGCAGGGTGTGACCCCCCAAAAAAAAAAACCTCCTGGAAGGAGTCAATAAGGTTAATGTCTGTCTCCTGCACCAACCAACCAATTCAAGTGACCAGTTCTCAACCTGAAATGTTTCAGACCTTTACAGCCAGCAATGTAGTAGCCAAAAAACATAACCCAAACACTACTAAAGTCAATTCTAGATGGGGGTGGGGTGGAGGGCATACCTGCCCATCGCCAGGGGCTCCCTGCTCAGATGGATGTGGAAGCTCCATGCATGTGGCCTGTCACAATTCCTGCTGAGAGCCACTGTGCAGGAAAAGACCGGGCCTGCAAGGCTCACACCCTAACATATTTTTCTTGAACCTGGTTACCCTTCAAGTCCTGACTCGGGGCCTTCAGAGGGAGGGAGGTGAAAACCGAGGAGACAGTGGCCCCGCGCACACCCACCAATTGCCTGTGGCTCCGTCCCCAAACCTCTTCCAGAAACGTGTGGGGTCAAGACACTGGACGTTTATGTCTCGTTAAGAACCCAAGCAGAAGGTTGTGAGGCGCCCAGCAGGGCAAGCAGTCCCACCTGGCCAGCCCACTGCCTCTGGCTTCCCTTCTAACAAGGGGAAGAGGTGTCCAGGTGCCCCATGTACCGGAATACAAGCTACACAGTTTCGATTTCTGCATCAGAACTGGATTCGGCGTCGTTTTGCTAGCTGACCTCAAGCCAGATCCGGAATCCTGAGCGCAGGCAACGCAGGCCGAGGCCTTGTGCAACCGGGCCCAGCTGACCTCTTGCACAACGGGTGCGATCGGGGCCTCCCCCAGGCCTGCCCCCGCCGGGCGGCGTTCCGTTGCGGCCGATCGGGCTTAGCGCCGCGTTCGAGCCCCCCGCCAGGCCCGGCCGACGAGCGAGGGGCCCCGAGCCGGGACCCGCGGGGCCTGCCAGCCGAGAGCCCGAGCGACGCGCCCGCCAGCCGGGCGTGACCTTGGGCGCCCACCCGCCCTCCGGCCTCAGTTTCCCCAGCCCGTTTCCGCCGTGCCCGTCAGGCCGCGGGGGGCGGCTGGGCGCCGAGCGCGGGGCAGCGGGGCGGGAGAAGCTCCCGGGGCCCGGCGCCGAGGCCTCTGAAGGCCCCCAGGCCCGGCTGCATCGTCCCCAGCCCGCCGCGCCGGCCTACCTGGGGCGCCCCGCCGCTCCCGGAGCGAGCCAGCAGCCCTCCGAAGCCGCCCCGCCGAGCCCAGCCGAGCCGGTCCGGAAGAACGCCGCCGCCGCCGCCGCCGCCGCCGCGACCCACTTCCGCTCCCGGGCTCAGCCCGCCCCCGCGCGTCCCCATTGGGCGCCGGCGCTTCCGGGGCGGGGGCGTGCGGCCCGACCGATTGGTTGCGAGCGTCCTCTAGTAGCGCTTCGAGACGCGCCACTTCCGGCCCCGCCCACGCCGGCCCGCGCGTCCCGTCCGACCTAGCGCTTTCCTGCCAGGGCCGCGGCTGCGCGCGCGCGAGTTCGCGGGCCTTGGGGGGCTCAGGCGCGTGCGCGGACTCTGCTGGCGGTGTAGGCCCCTGGGTCACGCTGGGCCGTGCGAGTGCCCGACACCGAGGCCTGTCTTAACGTGGACACAGTCCCCTGGGCCCAGGTGGCCTGGGACGCCCGGTTGCGAAGAAGTGGAAGCAGGTTGAACCAAGCCCGGGCACTGTGGCCCGACCCAGTTGCGGGAAATGGGGCCATAGTCCTGGCCTGTAGCCTCCTGAGTCCAGGGGTCGGGGGACGTGGAGAGACGGTCCAGGGGTGGACAAGGCAAGACTGGAGAGACAGGACAGGGGCGAACTTGGCTTGCATGCCTCTATCGTGGTTCATCGCACTATCACATCTGGACCCTGGGCATGTCAGCCCTTAAGATTCTCCTAGGATGACACTGGGTACTCGGAGCCAGAGCGGGCCTGGGTTTAGATGTGGCATGCAGAAGAGATCCTACCGGTTCCCGTGAGAACACTGACTGGGACCTCCCTCCCTGCAACTAGCCCTCACCAGGCCACAGGATAGACTGAACTGAAGGGCTTCCTCCAGGGCTAAGACGTATCAGGAGGCTCAGCTGACAGAGCAGCGAGAATATGGCAGGTCTGATCCTACTGTAAAGTGAGGAGTGTAAATGCCAGCCCAGAATTCCTCCTGTATGGTTTGATTCTAATACAGATTGAAAATAAATGCACAGATGATAAGTGCTAGAGGAATTTTAAAATGCTTGATCAGGAAGGCAGCTGACGTCACAACTCTGAAGTAAGTGCAGGCCAGACTGTGGAGGGGCTTCATTGGTAAAGGGCCAGACACCAGCCCAGCCTTGAGTGGGATGTCCTGGGATAGCCTTGCCGATAGGGCTCTTCGGGAGCCACCAGCACGCTGGGAACCTGATGTTGACACAATGCACACACTGCTCTGAACTGTGCCAAACCCTACTGACACCCAGTTTCTGGGGTGCCCTGAAGAGGGCCATGTTCCTTGGGTGGCCTTCCTTAATATGGAGAGGAGTGTCACCTCGACTCTTACAGTTGTGACACCCCATACAGAACCCTGAACATCCCACCAGACTCTACATGAGTTAGGACCTGCGTTTTGTTTTGCTTTTTGGGTCACACTGGCAGCGCTCGGGGGTTACTCCCGGCTCCATGCTCAGAAATCACCCATCAGGCACAGGGGACCATATGGGATGCCGGGATTCGAACCACAGCCCTTCTGCATGAAAGGCAAACGCTTTACCTCCATGCTATCTCTCCGGCCCCTGGGACCTGCGTTTTGACCTCTGCAGAGAAAGACCCTTTGCTGCTGTCCCTGCAGACAAGGCCTGGGACTCTGGTCTCTGCAACACACACACACACACACATTGCACAAACACACTGGTGTGCAAGGAAGGCATTTGTTTGTTTGCTTTTTATCCTGGGTTTTGGGCCACACCCAACAGTACTCAGTTTACTCTTGACTCTGCTTGGGCTCCTGGTAGGCTCAGGGATGCATGCAAGGCAAGCACCCTCCCTGCTGTGCTATCGCTTGGCCCCACAAAGATATTTTTGTCTCAGCCAGGCTTGGCCACTCCTGGCTTACCTGCTCCCAACTTGAATCCTGGAAAGGCCCACCATAGAGGAAGGCAGGATGTCCTGAGAAGGAAGCCTCCAGTCTTGTGGGCTGTAGTTTCAGAGCTAAGCTGCAAGTGCTTAGAGAACAAGCAGGTAGGGCCTTGCCCTTGAGTTTGGGGGTTGTCAGACATCCTATCCAGCCAACCAGTGTGTGTTGAAAGGGGATGCTGCCACACAGTGGCCAAGAGTGGCCTCCTCTAGAAGAAAGTTCCCCCCACCCCCCACACTGTGACCACAGCCAGTCTGGGCTAAGCAGAGCCCAGGGAGACCACACTGGCTTGGAGCAGGCACCTGGGCAGTCCAGGGGCCAGAGCAAGGCACCCACATAGCTGGAGGCACAGCTGCCTCTGATGGGCACAGGGATTCAGGGAGACTGTTGTTGGGCCACACTTGGCAGTGTTAGGGGTTACTCCAGACTGCGCTCAGGAATCAATCCACTCCTGGCAGACTACGGGGACCATATGGGATGCCGGGGATGGAACCTGGGTTGGCGATATACAAAGCAAATGTCCTCCCCATCTTTGCTATTACTCGGGCTCCTCCAGGGACACATTTGCCACCGGCCTCCCAGACTAGGGCTGTCCTCTACTATCACCCAGTTGCCCAGACCTGCATTTGAGGGTGCAGGGCAGGGGTCAGGTATACACCATCCAATGTGGCCAGACCTAGAGGTTCAGGGTCTACCCACCTCTGAGATCCCTGCCTGGACCTACAAGACAGCTGCAGACTCAGCCTAGAAGGAGCCTTAGATCAGATCAGACCCTCAGTCCAGTCCTTCCCAAGGGTTTCATTTTTGGTTTTTATTTGTTTGTTTTTAGTTTTTTGGCCACACCTGGTGGTGTTTAGGAGTTACTCTTGGCTCTGTGCTTAGAGATCACTCCTGGCAGGCTTGGGGGTCGGGGGGACACCAAATGGGATGCTGGAGATGGGCAAATGCCCTCCCTGCCGTGCTATCACTCGGTCCCACACCCCAGGGGTTTCTGAGGGGCCCAATCCGCTGGCTCCGAGTCCTCGCATTAGGCCATGTGCGTGTTTATTTCATGTGTGTGTTAATTCTTTCCAAGACAATGATCACGGCCCCTAAACCCATGTCCCCTCTCTCTGGGGAATGTCTAGGTCACAAACCTGTCCTCAGGCTAGTGGCCTCCACAGGAATACCATGTCCCTGTTTGTGCCTCTCCCAAAGCTGGTAAGAAGCTGGAGGGCCTTGGCCAGGCCTCGAAAGGCCCCAGGCAGAGGTGTGGAATGAGCCTGACAGGAACAGTCCCAACTTTGGGCCTCATCACCAGTGCCCCCCGAATGCAAGTGAACAGGAAGGCTTGGGCAAAGGCACAGGCCTGTGAAGGGACTCTGGGTGCTCCAGAGAAAGGCTGCGGGGGAGGGCAAAGCCCCAGCAAGCTCCGAAGGCACAGGATAGTCGCAGGCTCCAGATTCCTGACAAATGCGGACACTTGTTGAACACGCAGGTCGCGAGGTCCGCTCGGTGACTCACCGGAGGGGATGCGGGTCCCGGGGTGGGGATGCGGAGGGCGGTGCGGAGCAGGAACCCCCGACCCCCGCCATCTAGTTGATTTTCCGGCGCGTCCGAAGCTCCCGCTCCCGGATCTCCTCCATGGGCAGCCAACGCTGCGCCTGCAGACGGGTCGGGTCGTGGGCGACCCCTCTCCGCGCCGCCCCACGCGCCTCCCGCGCCCGCGCCCAGCTCACCCGCTGTCGGGGGCAGGCCGCCCGGGGAGTGGGCACCGACACTTGGAGCCGCGCCGCCTGCCGCTGGCGCTCGGCCACCTTGTCCCGCAGCTCGCTTTGCAGCTCCCGCACGCGCCCGTCCAGCGGCGGCGGCGTCACGCGAGGCGCCTTCTTCTCCTCCCATCTGCCGAGGCTGTCCTTCAGAGCTGCCCGCTCGGTCCCTGCCCTGCCCTGCCCCGCGGCCCACCGTCCTGCCCTGCCCACTGCGCTCCCTCTCCCGCTTCTGACCCAGATGGGCCCGGTGCGTCTGCCCTTCCACTCGTCCCCATGGCAGCAGAGGGGTCGAGGACCCACCCAGCAGGCACCAGCTGCACCAAGAGGGCCGCATCTGGGCCTCCGTGAAGGGCTTGGGTGTGGGGTTTGTTCCAGGCACACCTACTTCTGGATCTGAGCCCCCCATAGCTGTGCTATAGCTCCAGCCCCACGCAGCGAGGAGTTGGAGTTGTCGCCTCTCCCTCTCGTGGCCCACGTCGTCCCTCCAGCTACGACTGACCCCAGGGAGAGGGAGCGACACCGGCCCATGCGGACCCTTCTGCCCACCACCCGGGAGAAGGGGCCGGTTCCCTACCTCAAGGCAGCGCCTCGGCCGGCTGAGGCGCGGCACAGGGTGATGAGCTCAAGCACACCGCGTAGCTCCTGGCTCTTGGCCCGCTTGTCCTGGATGATCTGGCCCCGCCTTTCCTGCTGCTCTTGCTGCTGCGACTCCTTGAGCAGGGCCAGCCGCTCCCGCAGCTCCACCAAAGACATCTCCCCTTCCAGGCCGTGTCCCGGGGTCTGAGGGGCCGGGGTGGAGGGTCAGTGCCCAGGGTTGGGCTTGCTGGGTGTGGGGGCCTGTGTCCCTTTCTCCAGCTCCACTCTGTCCCCTTCTCCCTGACTCTTATTACCTCCCCTCAACCCTGGAGTCTCAGGTAGGACTTGGGTTTGGGGCCACAGGGTACCAGGCTCAGGACACACTCCTAATGGGGCTCCTAGAATCAAATGGGGTGCTGGGGATTGAATCTTTTGCAGGTAGGGCAAGCACCTTCCCCTCAGCCCCTTTCAGGTCTCTCTGTACCAGTGAAGTGTCTGGCCTGTCGCCCAGGGACCTCAGAGCCCAGGACCTGCCCACACGAGGATCCTGAGCTCTCGGGCCTCCAGCACAAGGACCCAGGGTGCCCAGATGAGAAAGGCCTCCTGCCCATGTGTGAGCAGATCTTGGGCTCGCCTGGGTCAGGTCCACCAGCTTGTTGCGGCGCACAGGCTGTGTCTCCAGGGCACGCAGCTGGGCGATGAGCTCACAGCGCTGCTGGTGCTCTTCCCGTGCCTCCTCCGCCTGACACCGCAGCAGCTCCCGACTCTCTTCTGCCAGCTCCTGGGCTTGAAGTGCAGACACAGTCGGGGTATCGGCAATCTTCCCATCCAGACCCCCCTGCCCCTCCCCTACCTGTCTGCTGCCGGTCTCTGAGGAGCCTGGACTGCACCAACTTGATGTTCTTCTGGATCTCCGTCACCTGCTCCACACGCTTTCGGAGCACCTTCTGCTCCTGCACGCGCCTCTCCATGCACTGCTGCATCAGCTCTGCTGTCTACAGGTGACCATGCACCCTGTCAGAGCCCCAGGGTTGGGGCCCAGCCTGATCAGGTGCCTCTGGGAAGCTTGAGGTGACCAGAGGCAGCACCAAGTCTTGCTTTAAGTACATCAAGCTGGGCAGGAGCGATAGGACAACGGGGGAGGAGTTTGCTTTGCACACAGCTGACCCGTTTAGACCCCCCTTATCCCATGTGGCCCCTTGAGTACCATCAAGAGTGGCACAAATATGTGAGTGGAGAAGCAGGAGTAACTCCTGAGCACCACCAAATGTGGCATAAAATAAAACAACAAAAAAGAGTCACCCCTAAGTATTGCTGGGTGTGTCAAAAAAAGAGAGAGAAATCCAGTTGGGGTCAAAGCAATAGAACAGTGGTATGGCATTTGCCTTGCACAGGCCCTCCCAGGCTCAATCCCTCACATCTCATATGGTCCCCTAAGCCTGCTAGCAGTAATTTATAAGCACAGGAGTAATCCCTGGACACTGCTGGCTCAAAAACAAACAAATCAAAAATAATGAAGCAGGAAGTTTTTAAGCAAGGCCTTAAAGAGTGGAAAACAGATTCAAGGAGGCGGTGGCATCTCTGTGGAGCAGCAGGCATGGAGCTTCCACTTTGTACACGGCTCATGCGCACACGCGCACGCACGCACGCACGCGCACACACACACACACACACACACACACACACACACACACACACACCCTTGGGAGAAGGCAGCATCGACACATACATTGGCTTCTGGAAGTCTTCCAGGGACAGATGTGCGTGCACAAACCCTGCAATAGAGCAAGGGTGGTTCATCCCCTCTGGACCCTTCCTTCCTCACCTCTTCCTTCTTCTGTTCTGCCCTCTGCTTGTTTTCCTGTACTAGGTGCTGCCTCGCCAGCAAGGCCTCTTCATGACTCAGTTTCCCCTGCAGCCGCCGACACTCTTCAGCTGCCCGCTGCTCTTCCAGGTCCTGTGCTTTCATGGTCTTCTGCCACTTGAGGAACTTGGAGAAGTCCCCAGCTCCATCCACCAGTTTATCAACCCTGGAGAAGAGGCTAAGCTATTTTCCCTCCTGCGAGTGCACAGAGGTCACAGGGTCCCTTGGGCAAGGCGGGGGCTGCTGTGTCCTGACCCCAAGGCCACCTGCTCCACGAACACACTATCCCAACCCCATCTATCCCCTCCTTCTGTTCATCTGTCACAATCTGCCCCCCCCCACTTCTCTCTCCCTCTACCCGTCCTTTATTCTCCTCCATCCACTGGTCCATCCCCGTTCCCTCAATCACCCATCCCACCCACTGTTCATCCACATCTCTCCCCTAAATTATCCCTGCCATCATTTTGTTTGGACAAAATGCGGTGCTCAGGGCTTACTTTTGTTGTTTTTGTTTTGTTTTGTTTTGTTTTGTTTTTGGGCCACACCCGGTGACGCTCAGGGGTTACTCCTGGCTATGCGCTCAGCGATCACTCCTGGCTTGGGGGACCATATGGGACGCCGTGGGATCAAACCGAAGTCCGTCCTACGCTAGCACATGCAAGGCAGACACCTTACACCTTGCGCCACCACTCCAGACCCTGCTCAGGGCTTATTTAAGGTTCTTGCTTAAGGTTCTCAGGACTCAGGGAGTGGGGGGCACATGGTGAGTTGGGGTTCAAACCCAGTTCTACAATGCATATCCTTGCTATACTATCTCTGGTCCCTGCTCTCCTTACTGTTCACTGTTGGTCTGTTCATCTATCGGTCCAATCACACCTCCTGCTTACTCGTCTGTTTAATCACATCCTTCTGCCCCCAACCAGTCTGTCCAATCACATTCCCCATCCACCCATCTGTCCAATTACATCCCCTCTCCTACTGTGTGTTCAGTCATATCTCTCATCATCCATCTGCCCACCCCTTCAGGCAGCTAGTCAGCACTCCCCCACATGCTCCCAGCTGGTGCCCAGCTCTCTGGCGTGCCCATAGTGCTGCCCAGGCCTCACCTCTGCAGTTCCTTTTCCACCTGGCGCTGGTACAGGGCCCCTTCCCGAAGGATGGCCGCAGTGTTCAGCTTGACCTGGCTACCGTCGGGCTGCGGGGTGAGATGGGGCTATCTGTGGTCATGGTGCCCCGGCTCAAGTCTTGGGTGGCCCTAGGACCTCGAGGCGGAAGTGTGGGATAGAGCTCAGCGCCTCACCCTGTAGAAAGTCAGCTTCGATGTTCGGCGGATTCGGAGCGACGGGTCATGCCAGGGCTCTATCCTGGTGTCCTGCTGGTGTGCCAGCATCAGATGTCCGAGTCTCTGTTTGCACCATAGGCCCAGCCGCCAAGTCCCCGCCCCACACCTGTGCCTGCACTCCCACAACTCTGCGGTTGGAGGGAAGAGGGGCAGGTACGCTGCAGGCATCCCAGGACCTGTTCTCACCAGCCACAGAGGCAGGAGGAGCTGAGCCCGTGACACCAGATATGCCTCTACTCCCCAGTTAGGACAGCACGAGGTGGGGAGTGCCTCCTTTTGCTTTGGGAACAGGCCAGCCCCTACCCTGTCCTGAGGAACCCCAGAGTTCAGCAGGGCCATCCCAGCCTGAAACACAGAGGATACTGAGTGTCTGCATACACCCACGGGCCCTGGGGATGTGCCCAGGAAGATGCACCTGCAGAGGCGTCTCCCTGTGGTTCCTGGAAACAGTGCATGGTAGCTCCTCCACAGTAGCCTTCAGCAGCAGCTCCTGAGGGCACAGCAGTTCTGGCCACTCACCAGACACCTCGTCCCAGTGAGGCCCCACATGCTCCATGCACCTGACAATCCTCCTATTGCTTCAGTCTCCTCCCTCTATAGTTTCTATGCACTGTCTCCCCTACCCCCTCCTCTCCACTCTCCTTCTTCCCTGCCCCCCCCATTCCCTCTACAGCATCTATCCCATCTCCCCCCTCCTCTTCCACTCCCTCTCCTCCGTGCCCCTCCTCCTTTTCTATGCACTGTCCTTAGCTTTAAGTCAGTCCTTATCCTTAAGTTGGTTAGTCCTTATCTTTCTTTTCCCTCCACTCTCCCTCCTCCCTGTTCCAACTCCATTCCCTTTCCTTCTTCTATCCTAACTACTGCTCCTCTCCTCTTCCTTCTCAGCTCTTCCTCATCCATTTCACTCTCCTCCACCTCCCCTTCCTTAACCCCCAAGGTCTCTAGGAAGTGGCCAGGGAATGGGGATCACCTCAGCCAACTGTCGGTTGTGCCTCTTGGTCACCTGGAGCAGCTTCTGTTCTCTGGGCGGTTGGTAGGTGCTCTTGGGGACCTGAGTAAGGGGCAGGTCAGCAGCTGCAGAGTGTGTTAGAGCAATGGGGAGGCCCCTGTGTGTACGTATGGTAGGACTTTGTGTGTGCACATGGATGTGTAAGCAGAGAGCTTGTGTGTGTACATAGATGCATTACATGTGTGTGCATATAGTGTGTATGCACTTGGGTGTGTGTCTGCATGCATGGGCTGCATGTGTCTTTAGAGGTGTTTTGTGTGTCCGCACATGGATGTGCGTAGAGGTGATGAGAGTGTCTGCAAGTGGGTGAGGGTGGGTGCTGGGGCAGGAGGGCATTGCTGTAGGTGGTGGGCCCGGAGGGATGGTGGTGAGCACTGAGCCCTGGGGAGATAGGCAAGTCACACGGGAGGGAAGCGGAGAGCCAGCTGCTGAGGAGGGTCTACGGCTGGTGCTGGACCCTCACTCCAGGGTTGCACCCACTGCTCCTCCTTGGACTCTCCGAGAGGACAGTGTGGCCCAGTTGTGAGTGGCCCACCTGCTGGTCTAGCCGACATGTTTCAGCTGCCCTCCCATGACTCAGGGCTGAGTCAGCCTTTGCTGACCCCCTGAGTCAGTGGTCCCCTGCAGCACTGACCACCCATGACCATGCCCTGGGCTCTGTATCTGAGTCCCACAGAGATAGGGGCTCTGGCAAGCCCCACATTTCATACACCAGCCTCCAGAAGCACTGTGAAACACAGGTGTGGCACTGTCCACTCTGAACTGCCCAGCAAAGATGGGCCGAAGGCTGAAGGAAGTGGAAGTGATTCAGTGGGACTGGCCAGACTAGAGTCAATTCAAAGGGGAAAGGCTGGGGTGAGCTGGATCCTCCCGCACATGCCAAGGAGCAGAAATGGAACACGGTCAACATCAAGTGTGCTGATAAGGTCACTACTTCAGAGCCTTGCTAGAGGCAGGGAAGGCTTTGCTTTGTTCCTGTTTGGTTTGTTTTGGGGCCACACTGGGGAATACTTAGGGCTTACACTATACTCAGGGAATCACTCCTGGCTCAGTGCTGAGGGGACCATATCAGGTGTCTGGCCCAACCCAGGTCAGCTGCGTACAAAGCAAGCACCCTCCCTGCTGTACTGTCTCTCTGAACCTGGTGGTGGATGTTTTTAATAGAACATTTAAAACATGTGACTTTATGGAGTGTTTTGTAAGTGTGTAAGGCCTCATTATTAAACATGTTGATTTTGGGGGCTGGAGCTACAGCACAGTGGGGAAGGTGTTTGCCTTGCTTGTGGCTAACCCAGGTTCTATCCCCAGCATCCCATATGTTCCCAGAGCACTGCCAGGAGTATTTTCTGAGTGCAGAGCCAGGAGAAAGCCCTGAGCACTGCCAGGTGTGGCCCCAAAACAAAAACAAACAAAAAAATGAAATGATATTTTCCCCATTTAAACAGTCCACCTACCCTCTCACCATGGTGCCCACATGACTTGGATATGGGCAGATTTCAAGGAGCAAGCACCAAGCTGGGGTAAAGAGTCACACTGCTTCCCTTGGGTTTGGAGCACAGAACCTCCAGGTATGCCCCAGCTTGGGCTGGGCTGATATGGAGGAGGGATCACAGGCGCTCTGAAGTCCCTGCACTTACAGCTCTGGTCTTGGCCATGATGGGCACCAGCTCAGGCACGGGGATGGTGCGGGGCCTGGGGGCAGTCAGCCTGAACTCCCTGGGCTCCGTGAAATTGGACTTGGTTCTCGAGAAGTGCGACTGTGACTGTTGGGTCACTAGCCCCTGAAGGTGGCTGATCAGCTCCTGCATCTCTGGCTGCCACCTAGGAGGAAAGGAGACGGTGTCGCTTAGGGACACTGCCAGAGCCGGCCAGCAGGGGGCTACCCGGGCAGTGGGTTAGGACAGCACACGAATATCCAGTCTCTCCCTCCCTCAGACCAGGAACCCCCAGGCACTCCCAGGTCCAGAGGCCACAGGTGGCTCCCCACCCGGGAGGACTGAAGGCCATCGGTCCCGAGAGCTGGGACAGAGCTAACTGGGCATGAGTAGGGGGGGTCAGCAGGGGCTGCTGACTGACTGTCTGACTCCTGTCTTGCTATGAAGGAGGTTGGGCATGTCTCAGATCACAAAGGGGGGATGGGACAGGTCTTGTGTTCCTCAGAGGAACATCCCCAGGGGGGTTGCCCTGACACTCCAGATGCTAACTGGGGGCTAAGGGTGGGAGCGGGGTCCTAGCAGGGACCTCAGCAGGCCGTTGATCCAATGCTGACTGACGTGCTCTGGTGCATACAGGAGGCTCCACTCATCCCTCAGCCACGTGGAGAGGTTCCGGGGGTTGAAGAAGAACTGCAGGAACTAAAGGACAGGGTGGAGGTGGACCCCGCCCGAGAGAGAGTTTGGGTGACAGGCCCCTTGGTCTGTGATCTGATGGCTGCTCCCTCACCAGCCTTCCAAGCCGGCCAGCCCACCCCAGAGGAGGGGAGACTGCCAAGGCCTGGAGCCCTGAAAATGCCCCTGAAAGTGCCCCAGACCCCCTGTCCCCACAGGGTGGTGTGAGACTGGGACTGCTCCAGGGATCCAAACATCAGTCTAGGTCACTGCTTCTCAATTATTTTCTGTCATGCCCCCCCTAGGAAGAAGAAAACATTTTTGTGCTCTCCACACGACTGTAAATAGTATCTTTATTTTTAAAAAATTTAACCTGCAAAACAAAAATATATAAAATCATTTGAGCTGATTTTTTTCAGTTTGATTACAAATACAATTGTAGTTGGGTTTCAGTCATGCAAAGAACAGCCCCCTTCACCAGTGCAACATTCCCATCACCAATGTCCCACATCTCCCTCCTCCCCACCCCACCCTCGCCTATACTCTAGACAGGCTTTCTACTTCCCTCATTCATTCACATTGTTAAGGTAGTTCTCAAAGTAGTTATTTCTCTAACTGCACTCATCATTCTTTGTGGTGAGCTTCATGTTGTGAGCTGGACCTTCCAGCCCTCCTCTCTTTTGTCTCTGAGAATTACTGCAAAAATGTCTTTTTTTTTTTTTTTTTTTTTTGTTTTTGGGCCACACCCAGCGGTGCTCAGGGGTTACTCCTGGCTGTCTGCTCAGAAATAGCTCCTGGCAGGCACGGGGGACCATATGGGACACCGGGATTCGAACCAACCACCTTTGGTCCTGGATCGGCTGTTTGCAAGGCAAACACCGCTGTGCTATCTCTCCGGGCCCAAAAATGTCTTTTATTTTTCTTAAAACCCATAGATGAGTGAGTCTATTTTGTGTGGTTTTCTCTCTCCCTCTGACTTATTTCACTCAGCATAATAGATTCCATCCTGACTGCTGCATAATATTCCATTGTGTATATGTACCACAGTTTCTTTAGCCATTCATCTGTTGACGGGCATCTTGGTTGTTTCCAGAGCCTGGCTATTGTGAATAGCGCTGCAACGAATATAGGTGTGAGGAAGGGATTTTTGTATTGTATTTTTATGTTTCTAGAGTATATCCCTAGGAGTGGTATAGCTGGATCATATTGAGCTGATTTTTTAATCAGAGGTGATGTCTGGATTCATGGCTACAATGAGCACGTTTTGCAATGCATAGCTTTTCGAAGCGGGGTTGGAAGCAGGACACAGCAACTCTCAGCTCCAGAGACATACAGAGACATAAACAGGGGGCTTAGCTTGTTAGGACAGTGTTTGCCGAGGTCAAACGCGCCCCCCTTTTCGGAGCCTTGCACCCCACCGGGGGCACACCCCACTATTTGAGAAGCACAGAGACAGGGCTGGTGGGCGGGGCCTGCAGTGGGAGGGGCCTTCTGGGGATGGGTGTGGTCTGGCAGGTGGTCGGGGCTTGTGGACAGAGCCTGGTTGGCCAGGCCTGAAGGAGTAGGCGTAGCCTGGTGGGTAGGGTCAGGGCCTGTGGGTGGAGCCTGATGTGGCGGGTAGGTCCAGCCTGGATAGTGTGGGTGGGGTCTTGCATGGTGGACGGAGCCTGGTGGTGATGCTGGACAGGCAGGCCCCCACCCACCTTGCACATCAGGTCCAGGGGTTGCTGCGACTTGACGATGTCCTGGAAGTGCTGGAAGCCCAGCTCCTCCAGCTGGAAGATGGCCAGATAGCAGATGACTGTGGACACAAAACAGTGACAAATGGGGGCCACGGTAGGTCAGATGTTGTTCTTCTCAGTGTAAGGCTTCGGGGACTCGTGCACACTGTAAGTCCAGCCCACAGAGCCAGCAGGCAAAGGTGGCAAAGCAGGCAAAGGTGGCTCTCTCTGGCAGAACGACAGCAGGCCTGGGTGTCTTGGGGAGATATTGGCTTCCAAAGCATCAGCCCCATGTCATCTCAGACTGGGGATGGTGCCCCAAGGGGGGCTTAGGGGGTAGACCTCTGAGTTTTAGCCATGAGTTCTGAGCAGTGTGGCTGTCGATTGAGATTTCCCTGAATAGTGGAGAAGTAGTGGGGTGGGGGAACAGGGCTGATGCTGCCACCCTAACCTTTGGTCCCTGACACTGTCTACTCCCCACCTCCCACCCCACTGCAGGCTGGGGGTTAGATAAACAATCCACAGAGGTGCACAGCCCACACCCACAGTCTCGGTCAGGGAGAGTCTCAGGAGTGCAGCCCCTCCTCGAGGTTGGCCTGGGGACACCCAGTCTCACACAATTGCCAGGCGGGTGTCTCAGAGCCTGTTTTGACAGCAGGACAGTAAGGTGCATGGTGAGTGAAGGCGAGGGAATGCGCAGGTGTACACTCTTCTTCTGGCAAGATTCAGGATCCCCATGACTTGTGGCCTACCCCGAAAGAGGTTGTAATGGGTGCGCAGGCAGAAGTGGCCCTCACGCTGGTAGAAGGCATCCAGCACGATGCTCAGCATACGCTGGTGCTCCAAGCACCCCGACAGGACATCCAGAATGAAGGTCTGCTTCTGGGGGTGCAGCTGCTGCAAGAGACATGGGAACGGGGGAGAGGTGGGTGCTGAGGTTCACAGTGAGATGGGGATTCTGGGATCCACCTAGGAAAGGTTCCTGAAGGGCCACAAGAGGGCACAGGGGTGGGGGAACATCTCATAGGCTCAGTGGGCTTGTTCAATGGGACACCCGGGTTCTGTCCTCAGCATCCCAGCCCCATGAGGAATAATCCCTGAGCACAGAGCCATGAGAAAGCCCTGAGCACAGCCATGAGTGATCCCTGAGCATCGAGTCAGGAGTGATTCCTGACACAGAGCCAGGAGTAAGCCCTGTTGTGGTCCAGAAACCACACAAACAAAGCAGGTCACAGAAGTGCTGGACGGAGCCTTGGTGTATGAACCAAGAGGCTGCAGGTGACCTAGGCTTTCTTTCACCCTCAAGAAAGCAGCTGGAGGGGCCGGAGTGGTGGCGCAAGTGGTAGGGCGTTTGCCTTGCACACGCCGACCTAGGATGGATCGCAGTTCAATCCCCCAGTGTCGCATATGGTCCCCAAGCCAGGAGCGATTTCTGAGCACAGAGCCAGGAGTAACCCCTGAGTGTCACCAGGTGTGCCCCCACCAAAAAAAAGAAAACAAAAAAAAGAAAGCAGCTGGAGATAGGTGCCACCACGGGACCCCTCTAAGCCTGCTCCATTCTGTCCTGGGTGGGGTGAGAGCCTGCATCTCCCTGGAAACCCTGATCTCTGCAGGAGTGACCATTTCTGTCTAGTGTTCTGTGTGCTGCCCCACAAGGGGCTGATGAAGGAAGAGAAGATTTCCCTAGGACGAAGTGGTGGTGGGGCTCAGCCTGCAGAGGTCATATAGCAGGTGGGGATCCCTCACCAATAAATTCCCTTCCAGTGGCGGGAGTGTGGCACCAGGCAGCCCCAGTGAGCCAAGATGGGCCCGGCTATTTGTCCAAAGTAGGTATGCAAGCACAGCTCCCGGAATATCCCACCATTCCAGTGAGATGGACATGCCTCACTTCAGTGGGACCACACGCCCTCCATGCTGCAGAATCACGCCCCACCCAATGGAAGGGCCACACCCCACTCCAATGGAACCACCCTCTGTTTCAGGACTAACCCCCCTCATCAAACGTGGTGCTGGACCCCTCCAGTGACACCTCACCCTGTCCATGAGAGCCATACCTCGGGCCACTCCCCCACTCCAGAGGAATCATGTCCTCACTTTTTCTTGCTCCCAGGCACAGCTTCATTCTACATGAACCACATTCCTCTCTGATAGGCCCCATCCAGAGGACTTTATCCATAGTATAATAGTGCCATGTCCCCACACCAGTGAGCCATACTCTTAGTCCAGGGAGCATGCCCTACCCTATGGGACCACGCCCCTGTTTCAGCAGAGCCACATCCCCAGTTCAGGAAACCAAACCTCACTCTGAGGGTCCACTCCTGGAGTTCCGAGGTTGGCTGGAGGGATCGGGCCTCATAGCATAGTTGTGAGGGCAGGACACAGCTTGAGCCCACTGGGAAGAACATTAACGATGGGGCTCTAACCACTGTCTGACCATCTGACTGTGACAGGGCAGAGGCAGGGACATGGAACCCCAAGGCTCCTCTACCTGCAGCGCCGATGATGACTCTAGCAAGAACTGCTCAGGGATGTCGCTGTCTGGCCTGAAGCGGTCTAGGTGCTCGATCACGGTCTGCACGCACTTGCTATAGGCCATGTCCAGGATGAGTGCCTGCAAGAATACAACAAGGTGGGGCTGGAGCCATAGCAGAATGGGGAGGGTGTTTGCCTTGATGCAGTGGCCTGGGTTCGATCACTGTTTTTGAAAGAAGCCTAAGGCTCCAAAACCAGGCCCTGGAGAGACATGGATCTAGAAACAAATGTTGAAGCAAAAACTAATCCACACAGTGAAAGGGGCAAGAATGGGTTCAGGAATTCCAACACTTAAGCCCGGAATCCCAGGCTTTCACTCCTAAGAAGGAAAGCAGTTTAGTGTAGGAAGACTGAAGAATGAATGCATTGCCTTCCTAAAACCTGGGCTTTTTTTTTCTTTCTTTTTTTTTAGCAAGAACCAGACTACACCCTAGAATGGAGAAGGAATACTAAGTAGGGATGGACCCAGTAATCCAGTCACCAGATCACACCCTAGGGTGGAGAATGAATATTTAGCAGGGTAGGATCCAGTAATTTTGATAGGTGCAGCAAAAGTTGGAAAAATAGAAAAAACTTTTGGCCTAACAGCACAGTATTCCACATGCAGCTCCTTTGAAGCTTTGCCAGAGCTCCGACATTAGGGCCGATAACAGGGGGGGCGGGGAGCTATATAATTTACCTCCACCACCTCCTGATGCTGTGTGGCAGGTTGCCATCAACTTGGGGTCAGTAGGCAACCACAGCATCCCTGTCCTGGCCCAGCCTCTTCTCTCGCATCACAGCGAGTGATGTCACTAAGGGCATGCTAAGCGTGCACCCCTTCGCTGGGGAGGAGGAGACTGCTATGAGGGAAAAGAAAATTGCTGACAGAGGGGACACTGAAAACTCATTTTTTTTTTTTTTGGGTCACACCTGGCAGTGCTCAGGGGTTATTCCTGGCTCCAGGCTCAGAAATTGCTCCTGGCAGGCACAGGGGACCATATGGGGCGCCGGGATTCGAACCGATGACCTCCTGCATGAAAGGCAAACGCCTTACCTCCATGCTATCTCTCCGGCCCCCCTGAAAACTCATTTTAAAAAAGCAATAAAGAGGGGCTGGAGAGATAGCATGGAGGTAAGGCGTTTGCCTTTCATGCAGAAGGTCATCGGTTTGAATCCCGGCGTCCCATATGGTCCCCAACACCCCCCACACACACACACACAGCCTGCCAGGAGCGATTTCTGAGTGTGGAGCCAGGAGTAACCCCTGAGCACTGCTGGGTGTGACCCCCCCAAAAAAAAGCAATCAAGAGAAAAAAGGGAGAAGGAAAAAGAAGACAGAGGACAGAGAGGACTGGAGTAAGAGAAAGAGAGGGCTTGCAGTGTGACTCTCACTGGGAGTTGGGCCAGTACAGTGAGTGGAGAACAAGAGTCTGAAAGAGAAAAAGCAGCAGCAGCCAGGCTAAAAAAATTAACAGATACTAATTTTTTTGGTTAAGCATGGGAGACTGGTCCTTTTGGAAGATGACACTGTAGGAAAGTTGTGGCTATTATATAAAAAATATCCTTTTTTTTTTTTTTTTTTTTTTTTGGTTTTTGGGTCACACCCAGCGGTGCTCAGGGGTTATTCCTGGCTGTCTGCTCAGAAGTAGCTCCTGGCAGGCACGGGGGACCATATGGAACACTGGGATTCGAACCAACCACCTTTGGTCTTGGATCGGCTGCTTGCAAGGCAAACGCCGCTGTGCTATCTCTCCGGGCCCCAATTTATTTAATTTATGGAATATTGGGGGAACCTGATAAATTATTTTTATGGCATACATGGCTCACTAATTAATTTACAAAATTTTTGGGCCTGATGAATTGTTTTGTTTTTTTGGTTTTTTACTTTTTTTTACCGTGACATCTGACGTTGCACTGAGAATCGATGAATTGTTTTTTAAGAAAGAAGGTGACGGGGCCGGGCGGTGGCGCTGGAGGTAAGGTGCCTGCCTTGCCTGCGCTAGCCTAGGACGGACCGCGGTTCGATCCCCCGGCGTCCCATATGGTCCCCCAAGCCAGGAGCGACTTCTGAGCGCATAGCCAGGAGTAACCCCTGAGCGTCAAATGGGTGTGGCCCAAAAAAACCAAAAAAAAAAAAAAAAAAAAAAAAAAAAGAAAGAAGGTGACGGGGCCGGGCGATGGCGCTAAAGGTAAGGTGCCTGCCTTGCCTGCGCTAGCCTTGGACGGACCGCGGTTCGATCCCCCGGTGTCCCATATGGTCCCCCAAGCCAGGAGCAACTTCTGAGCACATAGCCAGGAGTAACCCCTGAGTGTTACCGGGTGTGGCCCAAAAACAAAAAAACAAAAAAACAAAAAAACAAAAAAAAAAGGAAGAAGGTGACTTGTGGGGCGGGAAGGTGGGCTAGAGATAAGGTGTCTGCCTTGTAAGCACTACCAAGGAACGGAACGCGGTTCGATCAGCGTCCCATATGGTCCCCCCAAGCCAGGGGCGATTTCTGAGCACATAGCCAGGAGTAACCCCTGAGCGTCAAACGGGTGTGGCCCAAAAACCAAAAAAAAAATAAAAATAAAAATAAAAAAGAAGGTGACTTGTTAATTTAACACTTATTTCTATAAAGATGAGTAAGTCTGAGGGGGCGGTCAAACAAAAAAATAATTAAAAAGTGGCAAAAGTTATTTTTATAGTGACAAGGATGACATTGAACCCTCATTATTATTATTATTATTATTATTATTATTATTATTATTATTATTATTACATCAAGCACTGATTATGATTTATGGTACACTGGGGCCCAGAATAATTTTGATTTTTTTTTGTGTGTGTGTGTGTGTTTTTTTTTTTTTTTGGTTTTTCGGGCCACACCCGTTTGATACTCAGGGGTTACTCCTGGCTCAGCGCTCAGAAATTGCCCCTGGCTTGGGGGAACCATTTGGGACGCCGGGGGATCGAACCGCGGTCCTTCCTTGGCTAGCACTTGTAAGGCAGACACCTTACCTCTAGCGCCACCTCGCCGGCCCCCTTATTTGATTTCTTATTATGCCCCTGTTTTGACCCCCGATATGCCAGCCATGAATAAAGGCAAGAAGAGAAAAATTTCTGAAGAAAACAGAGTGTTTAATGATACATGGAACTGAATCATTTGCATTCTCTACTGATGAGATTGGTTTACCAGTATCCTTAATATGTGGTGAGAAATTTGCAAACAACAAAAAGTCGAATGTTGCAAGACACTTCCAGAATAAACACACAGCCTATGCTGAAAAATACCCAGATGAAGATGAGAGACAAAAGCAGTTGCAGAACTTATGAGGAAGGTTGACAGGAGCAAAAATAATTTCAAAAAGTAGATGAAGTCTGTAAATTCTGCAACATATGCTAGTTTTGTGGCTGCTTAAAAAATAGTCAAGCTTCACAGATGGAGAGTATATAAAAGAAGCGTTCGTTAAGGTTTCAGAGCATCTATACAAGGGCTTCAAAAACAAGAATAAAATTGTGCAGAAAATTAAAGACATGCTTCTTTCTGTGAAGACTGTCAAAGACAAAACACTAAAAATGGCAGAAAACACTACAAGCAAGCAATTTCAAGACCTCAATTCAGCTGTGGTGGACTCTACGGACATATATGAGTTCATAGATAAAGGTAATATTGTGGGGCCGGTGAGGTGGCGCTAGAGGTAAGGTGTCTGCCTTGCAAGCACTAGCGGTTCAATCCCGGGCGTCCCATATGGTTCCCATCAAGCCAGGGGCAATTTCTGAGCGCTTAGCCAGGAGTAAGTAACCCCTGAGCATCAAACGGATGTGGCCGGAAAAACAAAACAAAACAGAACAAAAGGTAATATTGAACAAATAGCGCTGTCCAGTCAATATGTGAATTCCTTTGAGCCACAAAAAGAACTGATTGTGAGGGCTGGAGAGATAGCATGTATAAGGATGGTGGTTCGAATCCTGGAATCCTATATGGTCCCCTGTGTCTGCCAGGAGCCTTTTCTGAGACTAGAGCCAGGAGTAACCCCTGAGTGCTGCCAGGTGTGATCCAAAAGCAAAAAATGAAACAAAACAAAACAAAAAACCAAACTGATTGGGTTGATACCGCTAAAAGACCAAACAGGAGGTGAGGATATCTGTAAGGTTGTCTTGGACTATTTAAGTGCTAAATAAAATAAACACCAACCACCTAGTCTCAGTAGCTACTGATGCGGCACTGAGCAAAAGAGAGGAGTGTTGTTTTAAATATTAAAAAGGCCCTTTGGATGGAGCTGGATGGACCACGTGGCTGCACCTCCTTCCAACCGGGGGTATCTGGATTCAGGAGAGCGGCGGGTATAAAACTCACAGGCACGCAGGTTTCTTCAGGAGGTAACTATCATCTTTATTTATGCCCTGGCCACCACATGTGTGGCCTCTCATACCCATTTACGCAGGCTCTCCTCAGCTTGCCCTGCGACTTAACTTTGGTCAGCCATCTCTTCTCCTGATTCCTCCTCCCTTTTGCATCCAGGCGAATCCCTTTATGCCCCTTAGGCAAAACCTTTTTTTTTTTTTTATTAATTATTTTTTTTTATTATTTTAATTATGACAACAAAGATGCAAAGAAAGAGGACAGGGTAAAGTTACAGTGGAAGCCCAATCACCCATAAACAGGATTCTCAGTAGTTCCATCGATGATATCCCAGCCTTGAACTTTCAGCCAAAGAACATTAAGAAAAACAAAACTGAACCCATGTACAATACAATTACTTTGTCCCTCAAATCCCCAGTTGTAGTACATATTGTTTCTTAGCAGCACACCATATAATCTAAAGATATTAGACTTATGTAACTCTTTAAACATTGAGGGCAAAGTACATTTATCTAGTTCCATGCACATGCTTACTAGTTTAAGTTAACCTCAAAAGTTTTAATGGGTTGTTTTTCTTAAGGATTGGAGTCAAGAGAACATAGTAAAAAACGATATTAAAGTGGCATTTGTTTGCATAGGCCCACCAAAACATAAGGGACATGGAAAGACAAATTATGGTCTAAATACATGGAGACCCTACCCCTGAAGTTTCCTGGCACAGGACTGACTCTAGGCTCCAGGCAAACTAGTTTGTCCAATTCAAGTCATAGTCTGTAGTGGCAATACACCTCCATTCCTCACATAGTCTCTGTTGTTGGTATCATTCTTCTGTATTAAAGATCCTGGAGTCTGCATATCCCATATTGCAGTCAGGATGGTGCAGAGCATCCTCTCGTTTCACCTCACACTTAAGGGGCAATAGAGAGAACCATGTCCTGTAGAGCAGGTCATCGTTGTTGTCATGTCTTCTCGCAGGTCATTGTTGTTGTCACGTCTTCTCAGTGTAAACGGAAGTGTCTTATTAGGAGGTCGATGTCACACCCTTGGTAGTGTCTTTCCTGGTAGAGGACTGCTTCCAACTGTTGCTATAAAAGACCTTGGATGTTTCGTAGATAGCTTGCCTGGTTCCAGCGTGAATGGAGAATGCCCATTCAACTGAGGCCTATGCCAGGTCATTATATCAATATTCAGGGTGTAAGGTACATTGTAATGAGATTTATTAGATAATAACTAATCTGTATGTATAGTGTTTTCCCATTTTAATGTGTCTATGCAAACAAGGATCAATGCCACGAAGCGTTATTGGTGCATCTGGAGGCAATAGGAACAAGACCAGCAATTTCCATGACATAGTTCAATCATAGGCATCAAACTGAGGGATAGTTCCACCACAATCCTTACTGAACAGCTTACAAAGAAAAGACAAGATGAAAAGTGGATAGAAACATCATGGTAGAAGAATATATAGAGAGTTACAGCAGTTAAAGAAAATAACCATAAAATATTCAAAAAATATATGTGTTCAATATGTGTTCGATTTGTGTCCTTCTAAATAGTTCTGGGATTTGTAAGATCTACTGTATGTCTTTGGTCAGAGATTGAAGCTGTGTGTTACTGAAGTTAAGAAGTTAAGAAGGGGGGCCGGAGAGATAGCACAGCGGTGTTTGCCTTGCAAGCAGCCAATCTGGGACCTAAGGTGCTTGGTTCGAATCCCGGTGTCCCATATGGTCCCCTGTGCCTGCCAGGAGCTATTTCTGAGCAGATAGCCAGGAGTAACTCCTGAGCATTGCCGGGTGTGGCCCAAAAACCAAAAAAAAAAAAAAAAAAAAAAAAAAAAAAAAAAAAAAAAAAAAGAAGTTAAGAAGGGTAAATCTGGGGTACTTCTAAATAGTTCTGGGATTTGTAAGATCTACTGTATGTCTTTGGTCAGAGATTGAAGCTGTGTGTTACTGAAGTTAAGAAGTTAAGAAGGGTAAATCTGGGGTACTGATGGTTGGGAGGAGCATATGATTTCAAAATGTAGACTGGTATGAAATTGCCAGTGACAGCCTGAGTATAGCTGAGAAATTATTTGCCTCCCCCCAGATCAAACTACACCCCCTGATCCACCCCAGGCCGGGTCTGGGGACCGGCCTAGGTTGGGCTTAAATCCCTGTCCTTCGGGCTTGGGAGGGTCTCTCTCCCTTCCTGGAGCTGGATTTTTAGCAGCACGGGCGGGCAGCTGGCAGACCTCCGTATGTGCCAGCGGCCTTTTGGCCTGGCCTAGGGTGGGGGGCCCGGACCTGGGTCACCCGAACCCCCTCTCCCCCTTTCCTCCGGATCTCCAGGTGGGTTTCTGGGAGGAGCTCATGAGGCAAAACCTTTTATAACCTCCCAAGACCCCTCCCAGAAATGGGAGGATCTATTAGCAGGTAAGATTACACCGGAGGAAATGGGGTGTGTGGTTACATTCTGCCCCCCCCTTTTTTTTTGTTTTTGTTTTTGGGCCACACCCGGCAGTGCTCAGGGGTTTCTCCTGGCTGTCTGCTCAGAAATAGCTCCTGGCAGGCACGGGGGGACCATAAGGGACACCGGGATTCGAACCAACCACCTTTGGTCCTGGATCGGCTGCTTGCAAGGCAAACACCGCTGTGCTATCTCTCCGGGCCTCTGCCCCTTTTCTTTTTAATTAAACAATAAAAGAGCATTGGGCCCGGAGAGATAGCACAGCAGTGTTTGCCTTGCAAGTAGCCGATCCAGGACCAAAGGTGGTTGGTTTGAATCCCGGTGTCCCATATGGTCCCCCGTGCCTGCCAGGAGCTATTTCTGAGCACACAGCCAGGAGTAACCCCTGAGCACCGCCGGGTGTGGCCCAAAAAACAAAAACAAAAACAAAAAATAATAATAATAATAAAAGAGCATTAAGTTCTTTTTTGTTTTCCTGGCTTTTGCCCTTAGCCAACAGGCGGGTAATATTTCCAAAATATTTCCAAGTATTCCAAAAAATTTCCAAGTATACAGTGAGAAATTAACATATTAGCCTTTTCCAAAAGCATAACTTTTCTGCAAAATATACCAAACACCTGTAACTTAAAATTTTTTCAATGCTTTCTACCAAGCACTATCCTGGAACTTCTTAGTTCCTAAACCTGTTAATGCTATTTAAAATCAAGCATTTTATCCCGAAGACTTGACAACAACAACGACCTGCTTACAGGACAGGGTTCTCTGCATTGCCCTTTAATCGTGAGGTGAAATGAGAGGACACTCTGCACCATCCTGACTGCAATATAGGATATGCAGATTCCAGGATCTTTAATACATAAACATGATGCCAACAACAGAGACTGTGTGAAAAATAAAAGTGTATTTGCACTACAGACAATGACCTGGATTGGACAAACTAGTTTGCCTGGAACCTAGAGTTGGTCTTTTGCCAGGAAACTTCAGGGGTAGGGTCTCCTTGTATTTAGGCCAAGGCTTTTCCTTTCCATCCCTCATATTTTGGTGGGCCTATGCAAACAATAATTGCCACTCTAACACAGTTTTTACTGTGCTCCTTTGACTCTAATCCTTAAGAAAACAACCCACTTAAACTTTTGAGGTTACTTAAACTAATATGCATGTGCATGGAAATGTAAAAAAGTACTTTGCCTTCAATGTTTAAGGAGTTACATAAGTTTTATGTCTTTAGATTGCTTTGTGTGCTGCTAAGCAATATTATGTACTACGATCTGGGGACTTGAGGGACAAAGTAATTGTACATGGGTTCTGTTTTATTTTTCTTAATGTATTTTGGCTGAATGTTCAAAGTTAAGATATCAGCAATGGGACTACTGAGAATTCTGTTTATGGGTGATTGTCCTTCCACTGTAACTTTACCTTGTCCTCTTTCTTTGCATCTTTGTTCTCATAATTAAAAATAAAAAATAAAAAAAAGACAAATAAAAAAAAAGAGTCTATGGCATTCAGATGCCTGATCCAAGAATCTCCATGGAGAAAGACATTAGATCATACAAGCAGGTATAATCAAATGAAAGTTATTGATTTAAAATATTTGTTAAGACATTATCATAATGAGCACTGTATTATAGTCCAGTGGAAAATATCACTGTAATGTGAAACTAGTGCATACAAACCTATATCTCCATGGATCACTATGAACAAAAACATTAAAAGGGTATTATAAACATAATATAATAGAAATTAAGACACTAAACCATTCTAATAATGAGCACTATATTGGGAGTCCACATCCTGCAGCTTATTTTCAGTTGATATTGGTAAAAAAAAAAAGTAGAAAATTATTATAGGGACCGGAGAGATAGCACTGCAGTAGGGCTATCTTTTTTTTGTTTTTTTTTTGTTTTGTTTTTGGGCCACACCCGGTGACGCTCAGGGGTTACTCCTGGCTATGTGCTCAGAAGTCGCTCCTGGCTTGGGGGACCATATGGGACGCCGGGGGATTGAACCGCGGTCTGTCCTAGGCTAGTGCTGGCAAGGCAGACACCTTACCTCTAGTGCCACCGTGCTGGCCCCAGTAGTAGGGTTTTTGAATGGATGGGCAGTGGTTTGAATCCCAGCATCCCATATGGTCCCCCGAGCCTGCCAGGAACGATTTCTGAGTGCAGAGCCAGGAGTGACCCCAGAGTGCCACAGGGTGTGGATCCACCAAAAAAAGAACATTATTATAGACATTTCTAAAGAGCATTCTGTTAGACATCCACTTATTTAAACAGCTGTAACCATTGTAGCAGGTCTCTTTGAAGTATAGAAAAGAATATAAGCTACTGAAGATTTTACAGATGAGTTGGAGATTTCTGAAAATCTGTTTTTGTTTTTTGTGTTTGTTTTTTTTGGGGGGGTCACACACGGCAGCACTCAGGAGTTATTCCTGGCTCTGTGCTCAGAAGTTGGGACCATATGAGATGCCAGGAGATCAAACTGTCCTAGGTCAGCCATGCTCAAGGCAAACACCCTATCGTTGTGCCACTGCTTTGGCCCCTAAAAGTTTTCTTTACATTTTCCCTTTTGATGCTCCTATGCAAAATGCTGCTATTTGTTCAGTTTGATTTTTTTCCTTGTCTTTTCATAACCTGTTACTTATTTTCCATGTTGTTTTAATTCTTAAAGACAAAAAAGGGGAAGTTGATTAGTAAATAGAGGTCTTTGACACAGTTCCCCCCTGTATCTGTGTTCCCACTGCTTTTCTTCCTGCTTTTTCTCACATACGCTGAGGGAGGGGTTTTGGTTTTGGAGCTGAATAAGGAGAAGGAAGAAAAGTGGAGGAGAGCACTTTTCATCTAGCTGTGTTTCTATGTGGTGGAGCAATGGGCTTGTGGGTGAACAGCTTCTGGTGTGAGTTATCTTGCCTGCTATAACCTTCAGATCTGTGTGGATTATTTATTCCGGAGTACTACAACCAGACCAACACCTCCAGTCCTCCCCAAAAACAATCATTCTATGCCTCTTCGATGCAATAGAAAATAATGTAAAGAAGCAAGTTCCATTTTTGAGCAGACTTGTAATTAGTATGCATTGTTGTTGTCAGAGAAAAGCCAGTGACACCACCTTTTCTTGATGATGACTCATCAATGTAAAATGCGGTGGTATCAGGTATAAAGAAGGAGCAGAAAATAGAGGAAATCACAAAATTTCTCCCTTAAAGAAATCCCAGGTTTTTACATCAATATAATGGGAAGATTTTTCTTCTGAAAAATCAATTGGGATAGTTGAAGGGACTCACAGAGAGGTGGTATATATTCTATTTCCGTTTTTGGAATCAGAAGCACTATTATTATTTCAGGATTAAAACCTAAAAAGGAAACTGCTCTGAATTTTACTTTGATGATAACCAAAATTCTGGAGCTGCATATATGATATCTTTTTTTGTTTGTTTGTTTGTTTTCAGCCACATCCTGTGATGCTCAGGGGTTACTCCTGGCTATGTGCTCAGAAATTGCTCCTGGCTTGGGGGACCATATGGGATGCTGGGCAATCAAACCGTGGTCTGTCCTAGGCTAGCAACCAGCTGCCAGAGAGATAGCACAGCGGTAGGGCATTTGCCTTACACAAAGCCAATTCAGGACGAACAGCGGATAGAATTCCAGCATCCTATATGGTCCCCCATGCCTACCAGGAGTGATTTCTGAGTACAGAGCCAGGCATAACCCAAGTGCCACCTAGTGTGACCCCCTCCCCAAAAAAAGAGCAGCAATAAATTCCAAAGAGGGCACAAATGTGCAAGGTTGCTTGTTATGTAAATAAACCCGTTCTAGAGACCCAAATAGCTGAACAACAGAATGAAGGATTGCAAAACTTAAAAGCCCCTTCTCGGGCTGGAGAGATAGCATGGAGGTAAGGCATTTGCCTTTCATGCAGGAGGTCATCGGTTCGAATCCCGGCACCCCATATGGTCCCCCGTGCCTGCCAGGAGCAATTTCTGAGCCTGGAGCCAGGAATAACCCCTGAGCACTGCCGGGTGTGACCCAAAAACCACAAAAAAAAAAAAAAAAAAAAAAAAAAAGCCCCTTTTCTCCAGGTATGAACCTGGAAAGATAGGGCTTTTGGAGCTGGTCCATGAAAAAAATCTAATTCCTGTTGGGCCTTTTGAGTTAAATACTTGGGGCTATTTAAATCCAGATTTTATTCTAAAGTACTAAATAAATTGCTGAGTTCTGAGTTTGAAATCCCAAAGTAGGAATAGATTTAATTTATATCACCTAAAAGTTTTTGAAAGTCATTAAGAATCCTTAGATTTTCTGACAACATCTTTTTGGGACACACTGAAGTTATGCTCCAATATGAAGCCTGAGTATTAGAGGTAAAGTCTAGAAGCATTAGAGATTTTTATTAGATTTTTTATGTGGCTATTTTAAACCAGCACCCTGGAAGCAGCAGATGACAAATTCATAAACACATTGTTATTCTCTGTTAATATGGCTGGCCATTAAAATGCCATTCACATAATGAATCAAATATGCCTGGGGAAAACTTTTTATAAGCTGGACATAAAATGGCATCAATAAAATACTGATATATGATGGGTAAATTTGCCATGCCCTGAGGCAAAACTGTTCATTAAAATTACTGCATGGGGGGCTGGAGAGATAGCATGGAAGTAAGGCATTTGCCTTTCATGCAGAAGGACGGTGGTTCGAATCCCGGCATCCCATATGGTCCCCTGTGCCTGCCAGGGGTAATTTCTGAGCATGGAGCCAGGAGTAACCCCTGAGCACTGCTGGGTGTGACCCAAAAACCAAAAAATAAATTGCTGCATGGGGGCCCTATTATTAATAGAAGAAATAGAAAGGGCTTTCTGTATTTTGGATGAATGGAAATGTTATAAAAACAATCTTTTTTATTTTTATTTTTTATTTTTTTGCAACACACCCGGTGATGCTCAGGGGATACTCCTGGCTATGCACTCAGAAATCACTCCTGACTTGGGGGACCACATGGGTTGATGGGGATTGAACAGCGATCTGTCCTGGGTCAGCCGCTGTAAGTCAAACACCTAATGGTGCGCCATCGCTCATGCCCTAAAAAGAATCTTTTAAGGGGCCGGAGAGATAGCATGGAGGTAAGGCGTTTGCCTTTCATGCAGGAGGTCATCGGTTCGAATCCCGGCGCCCCATATGGTCCCCTGTGCCTGCCAAGAGCAATTTCTGAGCCTGGAGCCAGGAATAACCCCTGAGCACTGCCAGGTGTGACCCAAAAACCAAAAAAAAAAAAAAAAAAAAAAAAGAATCTTTTAAGTCAATTACTGTCAAAAGCCAGTCAGTTGGGATGGTCACTGGAGAGGGTGTGCCTTTCTGTAACTTTCCCATAAAAACCATGAATGCATTTATAGCTTTTTGTTTTGTTTTGTTTTGGTTTTTGGGTCACACCTGGCAGTGCTCTGGGGTTATTCCTGGCTCCATGCTCAGAAATTGCTCCTGGCAAGCACAGGGGACCATATGGGACACCGGGATTCGAACTGAAGACTTTCTGCATGAAAGGCAAATGCCTTACCTCCATGCTATCTCTCTGGCCCCTCATTTATAGCTCTTAAATCAGATAAAAGTCTCCAGCTACCTGATAGTTTCTTTATAATAAAGGAGGTTTTAATGTTCCAGTCTCAGCTGTTCATTGACTAAGTTTTGTGCTATTTATGGGCTATACTGGGAAATCCAGATTGGAATATTGGATTTCCACTTGACTGTGAAGGTTTCTGGGTGCTTTAACCCAGTGGCTCCAATTAAAAGGCTAAACTTCTGAGTTAATGTGTTCAGAGGGGTTTGGTTGAGGGGTGTGATATACTGCCCTCCATTGCTTATGCAAACCACACCCCATTGGTTCATTTAAACCAGAGATACATATATGGCAAGAAAGGAACCTGTTGATTTTTTGGTTCTACACACTTCAAATACCTAGAGCTCTGGTGTGCAGAATCTGGAGGCAAGATATCTTCTAGTTCTTCTAACCTGTTAGGAATGTCGTGTAAGGCCCAATTTTGGGGCAAATCTCTCAGATATGCAGGGGCCAGAGCGGTGGCACAAAGCAGTAAGGCATCTTCTGCTTGAGCGTGCTAGCCTAGGACAGACCGAGGTTCGATCCCCCAGCATCCCATATGGTCCCCCCAGCCAGGAGCAATTTCTGAGCACATAGCTAGGAGTAACCCCTGAGCATCACTGGGTGTGGCTGAAGAACAAACAAACAAAAAAAAGCAAAACAAAAAAAAATCAGATATGCAGTTTCAGAGTCAAACATTCCTTCAAACTTCTGTCCTAAATTTTAATGGTTAACATTGAATTTTCTTCTTTAAGTTTAGCAGTAAATGCTATAAAGGCATTAGCAGACACCTCAGGATTTGTACTCCTGAAATCCCTTTCCCTGAAGCATTCAGATTTGCCAGGTAAGGAATTGACAAAAATTTAAACTATGTTTTCACCTTTTTTTAAAAAATCCAAACTGTGGGTATGGAGACAAGAACTATTATTTCTACAATGTGGTCAGAATCTGTAGTCCCATGTGAATAACGTTTCCTTTGAATGTTAAAGTGCTTTTTCCTAAAATCATCCCTAAAGTCCCTGGAGGCATTGATCCTGTTATACTGGATCTAATCTTGTAAGGGCATTAAGCTGGAATTATAGTTAAATGTTCAGGGCATGGGCTGGGAGAGATAGCACAGTGGTGTTTGCCTTGCAAGCAGCTGATCCAGGACCTAAGGTGGTTGGTTCGAATCCCGGGGGACCATATGTGGTGTGGCCCAAACCCCCCCCCAAAAAAAAAAAAAACTTCAGGGCAGGGTATATCAAGACCACAGCTTTAATGATCTTTTTTTTTTTTTTTTTTTTTTTTTTTGGTTTTTGGGCCACACCTGGTAAGGCTCAGGGGTTACTCCTGGCTATGCGCTCAGAAGTCGCTCCTGGCTTGGGGGACCATATGGGACGCCGGGGGATCGAACCGCGGTCCGTCTCCTAGGCTAGCGCAGGTAAGGCAGGCACCTTACCTCCAGCGCCACCGCCCGGCCCCAGCTTTAATGATCTTAAGCTGCGGTGTTATCTTGGTCTGGGCTGGGAAGCTGAACTACTGATGAAAGGTTCCCTGATTTTTGAGGAGAATTTGGCTCTAACCCAGTTTTCTCAGACAGATTAAGTTTTGGTCTCAAGGGGCAGGTTTTTGAGCAGTTACAAATAGAGGTTGTTACCTGCATTGTTTTCCTTAATGTCCTATATTGCCACATATAGAGCATCTGACATGAACTTCTGAGACTGGTTTTGGACCCTCCTCTGGTTGCCAGTGATATGGTCAGATGCTGAATGAAGTCTCTTGCCCAATGAAATCCCTTTGCACTCCTCAAAGACCAGGTGATTTCCTTTGGCAAAAGACACTGATCTGATTCCCAGGAGTTTGCAAATGAACAGTATATGTTGTTAAAAGTGCAGCAGCAGTAGGTGGGGTGGTCTCTGCGGCTGGAATGATTGTAAATTCCAACAGGAAGTAGAGGGGGATAATTGTAAGTTCCAGCATTTCTACAAGCATGTGAAATTCCATGATGTTTCTCTCTCCCTAATTGGATTTATTATAGACTGACAATATTCATTGGCATTATCAAAGGCTAAGGTCTCCATCAAGAGATTTTAAACTTCTGTATCTTTATTCTTTCTTTTGATTGCCTGTCAATTTCCCCAGAAAATCTATATGTGGCTTTGTAGCTCCCCGAAAAAATATTAGTATAACTACCTTTGTACTCATTTTCTGAGTCAATTTTTTTTTTTATTTTTGGGTCACACCTGGCACCACTCAGGGGTCACTCCTGGCTCTATGCTCAGAAATAGCCCCTGGCAGGCACAGGGAACCATATGGGATGCTGGGATTCGAACCACCATCCTTCTGCATGAAAGGCAAACGCCTTACCTCCATGCCATCTCTCCGGCTCCCCCTGAGTCAATTTTTTCCCAAGCCTTCAAAGCACGGTCTGTGACAAGTCCCAAAGTAGTATAGGGTAGTCTTGCCTGTTTATTTACTTCTGTGAACTCCTCTTCTCCTATCAGCATCTCATAAGTCAACATAACTCCTGAGACCATCCTCCTAGAGTGATCTAGGTTACTAATTTTACTCTTAGTGCCTTCAGATAACCACATTTTCCACTGTAAATATTGAGAAGCACTCAAACAGATGTTTGCTAAAATGTTGAAGTTCTTGTGTGTCCAACAACCACCATCACTCCAGGTACCAAGGAATTCAACACAAGCGGTGAAAGAGGACCTACTCCGAGCACACTTTCTTAAATCATAGTGGAGCCAATCCATATTTAAACCCTCATCAGTTGAAGTTTGATTGTTTTCCTGATGAGAATTCGTTTCTGATTCTGTGTTAGCACCAATTTCTCTAAGAACTAGTCATTGTGAGGAATAGGAGTCGGTTCCACATTCTCTAAAGAGCTGTGGTGGAAGGGGGGTGAGAATCTTACAGATATGTCTTCTGATTAGGCTTCTGATTGAGCCATTTTATTGTTTTTTTTTGGGGGGACCACACCCGTTTGACGCTCAGGGGTTACTCCTGGCTATGAGCTCAGAAATCGCTCCTGGCTTGTGGGGACCATATGGGATGCTGGGGGATCGAACTGTGGTCCATCCTTCACTAGCGCTTGCAAGGCAGGCACCTTACCTCTAGCGCCACCTTCCCAGCCCCTGATTGGGCCATTTTAATATCATTTGATTGAGTTTATTAGACAATATCCTCGAGTGAAATAACTAGAGACTCTACTGGCCTAGAACCAGCAGGGGGCGACAGAACAGGGCTTTTGCTTGACCATGTGTGATCACCAGAGATGCCTTTCTAATTTTTGGCTTTAAAAGCCTTCAGAAACATTATAAAGTGCTTAGAAACTTTGAGTGCAAAGTTAGAATATTCAGCCTACATTTTTTTTTTGCATCTCGTGATTCATATGAACTAAAAAAGAAAACAAAACAAGGTAAACCATCACCAATACAATTTGTGTGAGGAAAAGCCATGGACCCTCAACTGTGAAGTAAGTGGACAGCAAAACCAAGCCATTGTCAGCACTTCGAACCAAATAAATGCAAGCTTTAAAATCCATGATGGTGAAATCCACTTTAGAAGCCACGTAATTAACATCTCACCAATTGTCTGCTGAGTCCCTGTTTCAGGTCCCTGTTTGGGTGCCATTTGTAAAGGAAGCCTCAGGCTCCAACACCAGGACCTGGAGAGATGCAGATCCAGAAGCAAACATCAATGCAAGAAATAATCCACACAATGAAAGGGGGGTAAGAACAGATTCAGGAATTCTAACATACAAGCCAGGAACCCCAATAGACATCTTCCTCTCTAAGAAATAAGGAAGCTTGGTGGAGGAAGACTGAAGAATAAATGCACTGCCTTCCTAAAACACAGCCTTTAATTAGCAAGAACCAGACAACACCACCTGAGGGTGGAGAAAGAATAATAAATTGGGAGGAGCCCAGTAATCCAGCCACCAGATCACATTCTAGGATGGAGAATGAATACTGAGTAGGGTAGGGTCCCAGTAATCTAACACCCAGCATCCCATATTCCCTGAGCCTGCCTTCATGAAATGACATCTTAGTGCAGAGCCAGGAGTTAGGAGTAATACCTGAGCACTGTCGGGTGTGGCCCAAAAAACGGTAAAAGAAAGAACAGAGATAGCACAGTACAGTAAAGCATTTGCCTTGCATGCAGGATAGTGGTTCAAATCCTGGCATCCCATATGGTTCCCCGAGCCTGCTGGGGCGATTTATGAATATAGAGCCAGGAGTAACCCCTGAGTGCTGCCGGGTGTGACCCAAAAACCAAAAAAAAAAAAAAAAAGCAAACCCCCCCCCCAAAAAAAAAAAAAAACATTACATGGATTCTTCACCAGATTCCCTTACTTAGCTATGTACCTGGGACCTCAGGTCCTTTCTTCTGTCTTGCACCCAGGCATGTGAAAAGGCCAGGCCTCTGACAAGTTCAGAAAATTCCTGAAATATTCAGAAAATGTCAGAATGCCTCTCTGTGGAAAACTCGCAGAGTGGGGCGGGGCTGGGCTGGTGGACAATGACCCCAACTACACCAGTGTGTATGGGGGTGGGGTGTGTCTTAAGAACTGAAGCCTCTGAGGAGCAGAGAGCTGCAGAACAGGAGTAGAGGCTGGAGAATGGAGGGGGCAGACAGTGACCCCATGGCAGAGATGGGGTTATGGGAAGCCCTCAATGGAGAAATAGGAGGTCCAGAGAGACAAGCAGGAAGGGCCACAGAAGACTCCAAACCAAGGCCCCAGTCTAGAGGCCTATCGCTGACATGCTTGGGCCCCAGGGGCATTGAGAAAGCCCTTACTATCTCTTACTGGTCCTAGACACAAGGAACCCTGCCTGCTTCAGAGGGTGGGGAACACACAGTTCAGACCAACTTGTACTACTGGGGTGGCTGCAGAAAAGCCCAGCTGGCTTCAGTCCTTGGTAGGAGCCCCCAGACTGGGGTGTGAGTAATTGCAGCACACAGAGGCTGTATGGGCAGGCTGGAGGGGCCTGGAAGTCCAGAGACAAAACAGAGCCAGACAAAACAATCCACCACCCAAGGCACACAGAGCATGTAGGGCTGGAGGACCTCCCAGACTTTGCCATGAATCTGGGCTCAAGTGGGTTCTTCCTTCCGTTGTTTTCATCATGAATGAACCTGTCAAGTTCTTGGGGTTTATTTGAGCTGGGGTGCATGCCTGGGACCTCCTCTCCCCTCCCCTTGTCTCCTATACCCCAAGCCCACCCCATGCTGCTCTCTGTCCCATCTGCAACTCCTGTCACACAGGCCTCCTGAGCCACCAAAACATCTTTTCTCAGAGAAGCCACTGACAGTCCATGTGGGAGCATGTGTGTGTGGTGGAGTTGGGGCTTCTGCCATGACCAATAGCAGTGGGGATCAAACTGAAAAAGGCCCGGTCTCCATTCACCCAGATGCTAACCTGTAAAATAAATCCCTGTAGGGGCCTGAGAGATATCATGGAGGTAGGGCGTGGTTCGAATCCCGGCATCCCATATGGTCCCCTGAGCCTGCCAGGAGCAATTTCTGAGCATAGAGCCAGGAGGAACCCCTGAGTGCTGCCAGGTGTGACCCCCCCCAAAAAAAAAATCCCTGTAAAATAAATAAAACAAATACCTGTAAAATAAAATCTTTAAGATAAATTAGCTACAGTAAGCTGTAAAATAAAACCCCTCATTGTGAGATCACCCCAAGCACTGCACTTCCACCCCCAGGGTGGGACAGGTCCAAGGAAGTGTATCAGTGAAGAATAAATAAACCAAGATAGGGGCCGCAGAGATAGCACAGCGGCTTTTGCCTTGCAAGCAGCCGATCCAGGACCAAAGGTGGTTGGTTCGAATCCCGGTGTCCCATAGGGTCCCTCGTGCCTGCCAGGAGCTATTTTTGAGCAGACAGCCAGGAGTAACTCCTGAGCACCACCGGGTGTGACCCCAAAACCTAACCCCCCCAAAAAAAGAAATGGTTGAATCAGGGGCAATAACACAGCAGTAGGGTGTTTGCCTTGCATGCGGCTGATCCAGGATGGACCTCGGTTCAATCCCCGGCGTCCCGAATGGTCCCCTGACATGGCCAAAAAAACCAATAAAAAGAAATGGTTAGGCCCGGAGAGAGCACAACATTGTTTGCCTTGCAAGTAGCTGATCCAGGACCTAAAGTGGTTGGTTTGAATCCTGGTGTCCCATGTGGTCCCCCATGCCTGCCAGGAGCTATTTCTGAGCAAAAAGCCAGAAGTGACCCCTGAGCACCGCCAGGTGTGGCCCCAAAACCAAAAAAATAAAATAAAATAAAATAAACCAAGATAGTCAGGAGAGACTCATGGAATCAGTCTGTGTCTCGTGTTGTGTTATCTCTGAGCATGCCAAGCCAAAACTGCTCTTTATTCTTTAGAACAAAAGCCACCAGGTTGGTCTGGGTAGAGTGGTCCAAGGTGGGCTTTTACATATCAAAGAAAAGGTTTAAAGGAAAGAGGAAGATGGGGAAACACCTTAGTTTTGGGTTAATATCTAGTATCATCTTACACTAATCCAAAGGGCACCAAGGCCACCCCCAGCAGTGCCAGTGAAGAAACTCAGACATGTGCTACCACAGAATCCACATCTTGGCCTCTATACCTTAAGGTCTTTATTTTTTTTTGTTTTGTTTTGTTTTGTTTTTGGGCCACACCCGGCGGTGCTCAGGGGTTACTCCTGGCTGTCTGCTCAGAAATAGCTGCTGGCAGGCACGGGGGACCATATGGGACACCGGGATTCGAACCAACCACCTTTGGTCCTGGATCGGCTGCTTGCAAGGCAAACGCCTCTGTGCTATCTCTCCGGGCCCAAGTTCTTTAATTATTAAATAAAAATTTTTATGCCGGGCCAGAGAAATAGCATGGAGGTAAGGCGTTTGCCTTTCATGCAGAAGGTCATTGGTTCAATCCCGGCATCCCATATGGTCCCCGGTGCCTGCCAGGAGCAATTTCTGAGCAAGGAGCCAGGAGTAACCCCTGAGCACTGACGGGTGTGACCCAAAACACACACACACACACACAATTTTTAGGCCTTGTTCATACCAGACCAGATCCATAGACTCCTTTTTCTTGAAAGTGATGTAAACTAAGTTGTGAAAACTCATGAGTACACTGGACACAGAGCTGAAAACTGGCAATCTCGGGCTGGGGAGAGTGGGCCAAGCCCCTGCCAAAGCCACACATACTGCATCCATCACTCGTAATCACTGCTTTGCCAATGACTCTGCTTCACCACTCATCTATGACTCTCTGCAGACACACCAATTTGACCAGACTCCAGATATGCCAGTATTCGGGTTGACATCACCAGGGACTCTTTTTTTTTTTTTTTAAACATTTTTTTTGTTGTTTTTTTGTTTTTTTTTGGGGGGCCACACCAGGCAGTGCTCAGGGGTTACTCCTGGCTGTCTGCTCAGAAATAGCTCCTGACAGGCATGGGGGACCATATGGGACACCGGGATTCGAACCAACCACCTTCGGTCCTGGATCGGCTGCTTGCAAGGCAAACACCGCTGTGCTATCTCTCCGGGCCCTCACCAGGGACTCTTTTGGAGTGAATGTAAGCACCCTACCCCTGTATCTTCCCTCTTCTGGGAGTCCTGAAATCTGAGAAAATGCCCCCATAAAATCAGAAGTATCAGTAATAATGTTTTGAGTTCCTGGTCAACTTCCATTTGTTTGATGCTGTCATCTCCATAGAACCACACCAATTTAGATGCCAATGTGTAGATGAGGTCACTTAAATTCAGAAACAAATGAAATAACAGAATGTTCAACTAGCAACAAGAGCTTACTAAGTCTTCTGCCAATGTCTTTTGTTTGGTGATTTTGGTTGTTGTTTTCAGGCCACACCTGGCAGTACCAGAGATTACTCCTGGCTCTTGGGGGCCCGGAGAGATAGCACAACGGCGTTTGCCTTGCAAGCAGCCGATCCAGGACTAAAGGTGGTTGGTTCGAATCCCGGTGTCCCATACGGTCCCCCGTGCCTGCCAGGAGCTATTTCTGAGCAGACAGCCAGGAGTAACCCCTGAGCACGGTCAGTGTGGCTCAAAAACCAAAGAAAAAAAAAAAAGAAATCACTCTTGGCAGGCTTGGGGACAAAATGGGATGCCGAGGATTGAACTCAGGTTAACCAAGTATAAAAGAAATACACTGCCCACAGTATTGCTCTGGCTCCAGCTAATGACTTAATGCCATTGGAACTACAATAATTTTCACAAATTTGCTCATCACTGTATTTCTTTATAAATTTTCTTTTCTCTCTTTTTTTGGGGGCACACCACCCAGTGATGCTCAGGGGTTACTCCTGGCTATGTGCTCAGAAATTGCTTCTGGCTTGGCGGACCATATGGGACACCAGGGATCAAACCCAGGTTCGGACCCTGGGTCAGCTATGTGCAAGGCAAAAGCCCTACCACTGCGCTATTGCTCTAGCATGCTACTTTTTTGTTTGTTTGTTTTTGTTTTGAGGCCACACTTGGCAGCACTTTGAGGTTACTCCTGGCTCTTCACTCAGGAATTACTTTTGGTATATGGTGTTGTATTAAATAAATAACGATGTGGCTGGATGGCGGTGGATGGAGGCCTTTGTGCTTAGGCCCCAGCCACGTGGCTTCATCCCCATCCAGCTGGCGAATTTCAGGCCCAGGTAATCCGCGTAATCAAGACTCACTCACATGCAGGCTTCAGGAAGAATCATCTTTATTCATGCCCTTGCCACCACAGGTGTGTGGCCTATGTCAACCTTTCAAGCACAGCTATATTTTGCTAGCCCTGCATCTTATCTCCTGTTAGCCATCTTCCCTTTGGGCTCCATGCGGCCCAAAGATTCAAAAGCCAGAAGCCAAGCCGGGCCAAGAGAGAAACGGCAAAAAGGGCAAAGAGCCAAAAGGGCCGAATTCCCTTGGTCCCAGCCTTATCTACCTTTTTCCAAACCCCTCCCAGGAATGGGAGGGGCTTGCAGGTAACGTTACACCTACTATCCGGTTCAGACCCCTCCCAGAAATGGGTGGGTCTTAGGGTACACCACATTTCCCCCTTTTTTAAATATTTTCATGCGCCAACGTAATAAAGTGAAAATTAATATACCAGCCCTTTTCAAAAACATATCATTTGCAAAATATACTTTACACCTGTAACCTAAAATTCTATTAATGCTTTTTTACCAAGCACTATTTTGGAACTTTCATGTTCCTATACTTTTAAACTATATTGGGGGAACTATTTGTTCCTATAACTTTTCTATACACAAGTACTTCAGCATACATGCATAACATACATTTTAAAAACAGGCTAAGTACATTAAAATACACAGTAAAACATTTTGCAATTGAAAATATTAACTTTGAAAGACAACAAAACACATTTAAATCATAAAGAAAATGACTAAGACAAAGATGCAGGTGGTTAGAAATTAGATGTTAAAATGGGCTAATCTGAATGACTTCCCTTTTATTTTTATTTTTTAACTACTAAGTAAAACTTATCCCATTACCAACTATGAGTAAAATATTACTACCCACTAATTTTCTACACCTAAAACCATAGTTTAGATTAATTTGTTCAACGCTGATCTCACCACGTGGCTTTTGTAAACTTTTAAAGTTCAGATGTTGGTTTGTTCCACGCTGATCTTATCTTACCACGTGGCTTTTTTCCGTAGTTCAGGCTCCGCTGCCGGTTTGTGATCTGGAGCGTGGATTCCAGGTTTTTCGCTTTTCCGGGCAAAGCTGAGCCCAGCCAAGCCGATTCCAGCCGAGATCCCAGCCGAGCCGAGCTGCTTGGAGCTTTTTGCCGCAGGGGCTTCACCGCTGCCTTTTTTTCCCTCTGGGAGCACTTTGGATGTTCAGAGTTCCAAGTGATTTAAACTAAAAGTTTAGTTCGAAATTTCCAAAGTCGAAATCCAAATTTAAGCCAAAGGTCATTTTCAGAAAATCAGTACACTTTAAATACAGTATTTTTTCTCCTCCGTTTCCAATTTAAGCTTTTAATAAGTTTTTGTAGAGGCCGAGGTTTTTGGTTTTTGTAACAAAGTTTTAGTTCTGGGCCTTGGCCAGAGGTGGTGCAAGCTTTCACCTCTTTTGTTTTAATGGCCTTTGAACCCCCAGATGGGGTGTCGGCCATTTTTAAAAATGGTTGCACGTGGCCCAGGGTTTTGGGCTCAGTGCACCCGACAAGAGCCAAAATTAAACTGAAAAGCAGAAATGTTACCATTGTTGCTGGTTTCTTGGGTCCAGGATTCAGGTCAAAGTTCGGAGCGCCAGATGTTGTGTTAAATAATTAACAATGGGGCTGGAAGGTGGATGATGCCTTCCAGCCCACATGGCTCTGCAACCTCCATGCAGCCGGCGAGTTCCAGGCCCAGGTGAAATCACTCACTCACACGCAGCCTTCAGGAAGAATCATTTTTATTTATGCCCTAGCCACCACAGGTGTGTGGCCTATGTCAACCTTTTAAGCATTCAGCTATATTTTGCTAGCCCTGCATCTTATCTCCTGTTAGCCATCTTCCCTTTGGGCTCCATGCGGCCCAAAGATTCAAAAGCCAGAAGCCAAGCCGGGCCAAGAGAGAAACGGCCAAAGGGCAAAGAGCCAAAAAGGGCCGAATTCCCTTGGTCCCAGCCTTATCTACCTTTTTCCAAACCCCTCCCAGGAATGGGAGGGGCTTGCAGGTAAAGTTACACCTACTATCCGGTTCAGACCCCTCCCAGAAATGGGTGGGTCTTAGGGTACACCACATATGGAAGGATCAAACCCGGGTTGGCTGCATGCAAGGCAAATGTCCTCCCCATTGTGCTATTGCCCCGGCACCCACTCCAAGAAGACCCCAGAGTTTTTTTTTGTCTATTTATTTATTTTTTTCGATAATAATGTTACCCTTTGAGAATATCTCTCTGTAAGTCTTTAGCCAAGACCCCAGAGTTTTAAGACAACAAACCAGCACACCCAGCATTTCTTTTTTTTTTTTTTTTTTTTTTTTTTTGGTTTTTGGTTTTTGGTTTTTTGAGTCACACCCGGCGTGCTCAGGGGTTACTCCTGGCTGTCTGCTCAGAAATAGCTCCCGGCAGGCACGGGGGACCATATGGGACACCGGGATTCGAACCAACCACCTTTGGTCCTGGATTGACTGCTTGCAAGGCAAACGCCGCTGTGCTATCTCTCCGGGCCCACACCCAGCATTTCTGTCAGTTAGGTGTCTGCAGAAATTGCAGTGGGGCCATGAAGTTGGGTCATTGGCCATGTGGCTACTGTGGGGTGTGAGTGCAGCTATCAGGGACTCAACTCCTTGAATCCCACTGAACGTGACATTTTTCAGCTCTCTGGCTGAAGAAGCACAGGCCTGCCAAAAAGTAAGCCATCAGGGGAAGAGACATCTCTGCATTCTCCTTCACATCCAGGGATATGTCTTTCTCTGGCTCAGAGAGGTTATGGCAGCCCGTCTGGACAGTGAAGAGACACATGTTGAGAATAGCGAAAGAACTTACCGTATTTTCCAGCGTATAAAACGACCCCCTAATTTTGCAGTGAAAACATAGGTTTAGGCCTATATTCGCTGTATCAGAAAGAACGCTCCTGTGCTGCAACTGTATGTACCACAGTGAGCCAATCACAACAAGCAAAGGTTCAAAGGTTATACTGTAATAGACTTCCTCTCTGACTCTGGCCAATCTGAGCAGGCTTTTGACAGTGTAGATTCGGGTCCAGAACATTTTCTCAGGGGGCCGGAGAGATAGCATGGAGGTAAGGCGTTTGCCTTTCATGCAGGAGGTCATCGGTTCGAATCCCGGCGTTCCATATGGTCCCCTGTGCCTGCCAGGAGCAATTTCTGAGCCTGGAGCCAAGAATAACACCTGAGCACTGCCGGGTGTGATCCCCCCCCCCAAAAAAAAAAACCCACACAAAAAAAAATGGGGCCGGCGAGGCGGGCCACATATTGTATTTGTATCTGTTTTGTTTCTTCATTGCAAAATAAGATATATGCAGTGTGCATAAGAATTTGTTCATAAATTTCGTTTTTACTATAGTCAGACCCTCCAATGGTCTGAGGGACAGTGAACTGGCCCCCTGTTTAAAAAGTTTGAAGACCCCTGCGCTAGAGGTAAGGTGTCTAACTTGCAAGCGCTAGCCAAGGAAGGACCACGGTTCGATCCCCCAGCGTCCCATATGGTGCCCCCAAGCCAGGGGCAATTTCTGAGCACTTAGCCAGGAGTAATCCCTGAGCATCAAATGGGTGTGGCCCCCAAAAAAAAACAAAAAAAAAGAAAGAAAAAAGCCTGCTTGGGGGGCCGGGCGGTGGCGCCAAAGGTAAGGTGCCTGCCTTGCCTGCGCTAACCTTGGATGGACCGCGGTTCGATCCCCCGGTGTCCCATATGGTCCCCCAAGCCAGGAGCAACTTCTGAGCACATAGCCAGGAGTAACCCCTGAGCGTTACTGGGTGTGGCCCAAAAACCAAAAAAAAAAAAAAAAAAAAAAAAAAAGCCTGCTTGGATTGGCTGAGTTAGAGAGGCGGTCCAAGCAGCCTTGCAGTGGTTGGTGCAGGATCGAGTTGGAAAATTCGTTTTGTGGCAATATTCAGACAATTTTCATTTAGCAGCATATTGAAACATTTTTCGGGATATACTTGGCGTATAAGACGACCCCCCCCCCAACTTTCAATTTTTGTTTCAAAAGTCGTCTTATACGTCGGAAAATACGGTATGTTAAGAGGCTGTGGCTCTAATGATTCCGGGAATGCCTTTCTGCTCAGGGCCACCCTGTGGTCCTCCTTCATAGAAACACTGCTAATACACTTGGGCCTCCCAGTATCTCCTGTCCCATGCAGCTGCACCATTCCTCAGGCACTTTGTACCCCAATGTCCAGCCTCCACCAGATCACAGTCCTCAGGCACTTTGTACCCCAATGTCCAGCCTCCACCAGATCACAGTCCTCAGGCACTTTGTACCCCAATGTCCAGCCTCCACCAGATCACAGTTTCAAAGAAAGGCGAGAAGACTTCTCAGCTGACCCTCCCCTTGGCATTAGGCCCTGGAGTGAAGAACCCAGGGTGTGCACATGGAAAAAATAAATCTATCAATTGCCTGCTCCACATTCTCAAACAGTGGCTGGGCATCGGCAGGGAGTGGAGGGGGTTGAAACTGAAAGTTGGTTTTTTTTTTTTTTTTTGTTTTGTTTTGTTTTGGTTTTTGGTTTTTGGGCCACACCCGGTGGTGCTCAGGGGTTACTCCTGGCTGTCTGCTCAGAAATAGCTCCTGGCAGGCACGAGGGACCATATGAGACACCGGGATTCGAACCAACCACCTTTGGTCCTGGATCGGCTGCTTGCAAGGCAAACGCCGCTGTGCTATCTCTCTGGGCCTGAAAGTTGGGTTTTGAACAGAGGGCTTTAAGGGAAGACAGGATGAAGGGGCTGGAACAATAGCACAGCATAGGTAGGGTATTTGTATTGCATGTGGCTAACCCGCTTGCATCCCATATGGTTCCAGAGACTGCCAGGAGTAATTTTCTTTTTGTTTTGCTTTTAGGCCACAAAAACACAATGCTTGGGGGTTATTTCCGGCTCAGGAGTCACTTGTGGAGGGTTCAGGAGACCACATAGAATATATGCTATATGAAATGTGCTGAGGACTGAACCCAGGTCAGCTGTATACAAGGCAAATGTCCTACCCACTGTGCTACTGGGGCACCCTAGGAAGTGATTTCTAAATGCAGAGCCAACAGTAACCCCTGAGCACCACCAGGTGTGGCCCAAAAATAAATAAACAAAAACAAAAAACAGGGGAAGAGGTTCAGGCCGGCAGTCAGGAGAAAATAATGTTTTGGGCTATTTTTGTGCAAGGGTGGGGTGGGGAGCCACTCTTGGCAGTGCTCAGGGTTTACTCTCTGGCCTCTCTGGAGGGGCTAACTCTTCAGGGGACCAGAGACCCCACAGCCAGAGGGAAAGGGCAGGGCATGGCCAGCAAACCAGTTATCTCAGATGCTCACAGTGGCTTGAACAGAACCAGGCACCACAGGGCATCTTGTGGGGAAGGCCCAGGTCCGCATGTCCCAGGGCTCAGAGAGCCAGACTTTGTGGGGATGTGGCAGTGCCAGGCTGTTGGAGTCAGTGGACATGGCCTCTTCACGCACAGCAGGGGTTGATTTCTGCCCTAATTTCTCAGTGGTCATGGGGGATTTCAGGAGAGCTCATGTGCTTTTATTCCAGCTTTGCACATGGTCCAAGTCCAGCATCTTTTCACGGCTCCAAAAGAGAAGGAGGGCACTAGAGGGTTGCAGGGGGGTGGGGAAGATCATTTGCTTGGAAAGTACCAATTATGGGCAGGGATGTGGTTTCATGGTCCAAGGTAGGCTGCCCATGTGTGAGTTCCTAGCTTCATTTCCAGTCTTCTGGAAAATTCATTTCCCAGTTGCAGAGGCTATGTGTCTGTATACCTCTCACGTTTTTTCCTTTGCTTTTCCTTCTTTGGGCCACATCCGGCGGTGCTCAGGACTCACACTGGGCTCTAGGCTCTTGGTGATGCTTAGGGGAAACCATATGCCTAGGGTAGACAGATCCCTGAACAAGGCAAACAAACTCGCCCTCCCCGCTGTGTTACCGCTTAGGCCCCCTTAGAATACTTTTGTTTGTCTGTTTTTGGAGCACACGCGGTGGCGCTCAGACCCACCTGGCTCTGCGCTCAGAAATCGCTCCTGGCAGGCTGGAGGAGCACAGGGGATGCCAGGAATCGAACGCCCTGCCGGGTGCCATCTCTCCGGCCCCCTTAGATACTTTTTATTCGGCATGAAGACGAACCTCATCACAGCGATCAGGATCCAACATAGAGCTCACAACACTCCCTTGCGTCTCAGAAAGATTTCTAACACCATGTTTTGTTGTCGTTTTGGTTCTGGTGTTTGGATCAGTGGGACATCACTCCGGGCAGGCTCGGGGACGCTATGGGGTGCCGGGGATCAAACCCAGAACGGCCGCGCATCACGTAAACGCCCAACCCGCGGTGCCATCTCCCTTTTGAATGTTTATCTGTGTGGAAGGTGTCGGGTTCGAGCCGCAGGAACGCGCTCTTCCGTCCTGCTCATCGCTCCCACCGCGCAGCCCAACAGCCGTCGTGGACCGTGCTGGAGAGAAGCCCCCCAAAAGCCGGCTCTACCTGCCTGCGAGCTCCTCGTCCTCGGACGCTCACGGTGCTGGGGCCCGCGGAGCTGGGGTGGGTCGCCCGCTCGGCTTTGGGACTCTGTCACCTAGCAACCCGCCGCCGGCTCGGGCGTCGCCGCCCGGACTACAGCCCCCAGCACGCACCGCGGCGCGGCCGAGCGCGCGATCAACGTCGCGCTCGCCGCTATGCCCGTCGGGACTGGTAGTTCTGGGCGTGCCGTGGGCGTGAGCGCGCTCGGGCGGGGCGCGGCGCGGCGCGGCGCGGCGCGGCGCGGGCGCGGGGATTGGGCCGCCTCCGCCCGGCGGGCCGGGGGCTGCGGGCGCCTCGGCGCATGTGCGGGACGGCGGCGCGGGGTGTCCGCGAGCGGCGGGCGGGCGGGGAGTCGCGCACCCCGTCGGCGGCGCCCCGAGTGCCTCGAGGCCGCGCCGCGCACCTGCCCCGCGCACCTGCCGCGGCCCGGAGAGCGCGCGGGGCCCCGGACCGGCCGTGCCGCCGCAGCGGGCGCGGCGCCATAGGGAGGCTCGGGCGGCCGGCCGGATGATGCACAGGTTCCGAAAGTGGCTGTACCGGCCCAAGGTGAGCGCCGGCCCCGCACCCGGCTTCTGCGTGCCCGAGGCACCTCCCGGGCGCCGGGTGCGGGGCTCTGGCGGCTGCGCCCGGCGCCGCACTGCGGGCCCGGGCACACGGACGGCCTCCGGGCCCCCCGTGGGCGGGCAGCGGGCGCGCTGAGGCGACTGCCGGGCTTCGGGTCCTGCCCTGCCCGGCGCCCCCCTCGCGCCCGCCGCCTCCACCGCTGCGCGTCTTCGGGCTCCGCGTCCTCCTCCTCCTCCTCCGGCCGTGGGCGCTCGGGGCGCCTCGAGGGCGCGGGGACGGAGGTCCGGGCGCGGGGCATCCCGCAGCCGGCTACTTGTTGGCGGCCTTCTGGGTGTGGCCCGAGCCCGGCTGCCCGCGGCCTCGCCGGCCCCCACTGCGGCGCACGGCTGCACCGCGCGCGCCTGACTATCCCGAGGCGCCTGGCCTGAAGGTCGCCGCGGGGGCGGCTGTCAAGTTCTTGCCCCGTGACGAGGTCCGGGTCCGGGTCCGAGGTCAAGTGGCCCTGTGTGTGAGAGACGCTTTGTTGGGTCTCTGGGGCAGGCAGGCGGACGTGCGGGTGACCGACCGAGAGGGCTTTCCCTGCTGCAAGATGGGAACGCGGTCCAGGCCCCCGCTGGGTCCTATCCCATCCCGCTGCTGCTCTTTGGTCTCAGGGATGGTTTAGGAAGGAGCTGGCCACGCTGTTTGATGCTTGTTCTTGTCCTGATTTCGCCCTGTCTCGGAGTCTGAGTTGGGTCTCAGGCGCACTCTCCCAGGGACGGGCCCTGGAGGGCTCAGAAGGCAGAGCCCAGAGGCATCTGGCCTGAAGCAATGAGTGCTGGTCTGAGATGCACCTGGGGAGTCTCATGCTCCGGTGTACTGTTGTGTTCACATCCGCCACTCTAATGGCATTCTTTTTTGGTCTTGGGGTCACACCCGGCAGCACTCAGGGGTTCCTCCTGGCTCTATGCTCAGAAATTGCTCCTGGCAGGCTCAGAGGACCATATGGGATGCTGGGTTTCGAACCACCGTCCTTCTGCAAATGCTATCTCTCCGGCCCCTCTAACGCATTCTTGCTCCATGCATAGCTTGCTTCCAAACAACATTGAGCTTCTTGTTCCTGACAATGGGCTGGGAAATGGTCTGCAACCAGAAATGCTATTTATTGTTCCTGTGGTCCTTAAAAAAAAGTTTGGAAAATGCTTTCAAATACTCTTATACAGCACTTAAAATGTGATGTCTGAATCTTTAATAACTGCCTAAGTGGAATGAAAATATACGTAATGCATAATGCTGTTGTGTATGTAAACATTTTAATGGGATTATTATTTTACTGACCCTACCCTGATCTGTGATTGTGCCCTACCCTAGGGTGTGACCTGGCATTCTGCCCCCACCCTAGGATGGTACCTGATTCTGCTCCCACCATTGGGTGGTACCTGATTCTGGGGGATAAAAACAAGGGTCTGTGGAAGGCAGGGGGCTTTTGGCTGGAACTGATGCTGAGGCTTTTGGCTTCCGAATAAAGCTAATATTTTCACTAGCCTGACTGTCTGCGAGCTGTTGACCCGCCGCTTCACCTCAGAACCGGCGGCTGAACGGGGTGGCAGACGCGTGCTCCAAGCTGGAGGGGAAAGACCTCATCCTCCATCCCTCCATCAGTCAACCCCGTCTAGGGCTGACTTGCAACAAATACAATAGCTAAACATTAAAATGACATTTGAGATTCTTGGATTTTTCATTTCTCTAGAAGGCCATCTTTCAGGTCTCTTATGCATCCGCTGCTCAGGATCTGTTGTTCTTGCTTTGGCTCAGGGACCCACCCTTTTCTTTAGAGTGGGCCCGGACAGAAGCTGTGGTTTATGGAGGTGGTTGGTGCTGTTGAGGGATGGAAATACAGTGTCTCTTGCTGGACTGTGAAGTTGGCCCCATGAAGCTCTGCCTGAGGAAGGGACCTGCAAGATCTCTCAGGCGTTTTTCATGGAGCTTATAAATGGGACTCACAATTAGCTTTTGCTTTCTATGGAAGACTATCACCATATGCCGAGTGATGCTGTCCACAGAGATGGGGTGCTTGACTGTGATGGATGATTACCATGCTCAGCTGGGCACCACCCAATCGAGAAGCTCTCTTTTGACTGGACTCCCAGACCACCCTTCCACCCTTCTGTGTCAGGCACACATTCCTTGCAAGTGCAGTGCCTTGCCGAGTGATGGCTTTGCGGATGTTTTCCGTGAACATGCCAGGTTCAGCTGGGATGTTTGTGCTTCCCCAGAGCTGCTCGATGGGTCTGTGCTTATAAGAACCAGGGCCAGGCTGGAGATGTGCATAGTGCTTGTCTGGCTTTGGTCCCCACCAAAGCAAGAGAATAGAACCCGAAAACCAGCGAACGTCAGAGCGAGCCCAGTATCAGGCCTTGCCTGCACAGCCCTGGGAGTGTCTGGGTGTCTTGGCAATACCCAATATAAAACTTCCTCATGGGATGAATGCCAGAGTGGTGCCAGAGCCTGTCATGTTGCCTCCATGATGGGGTGGTCTGTTGGTGTCCTGCCACTCAGAGATGGAGGGAAACCCCAGAGTACTATCAGTGTAGACCTCAGGCACAGAGAGTGGTACAGGAGTGTGTGAGGGGGACTGATATCTGAGACATCATGGAATGGAAATGCCAATAATCTTGGGTGTGCTGCAGGCTTCAGAGATGCTGGCTCTTGGGGGGCTGGCACAGAACAGAGGCCCCTCACTGCCTCCAGGTCACTCTTACCCTCCTACCCCCGCAGCTCTGCAGGGAGTGACTCAGCTCAGCCACCTCCCGGCCACAATCTGGCAGGCAGGCGAGAGGCTGTGCTGCTGCGTCCGTGCCAAGCTTGACGTCAACCCCAGTGCTTTAGTGGCCAGCTGGGGCTTTGATGGGAACTGATGGCGGATTCCGTGCAGGGGAGAGTCCCAGTGGGGCCTGATTGATCCAGGGATGTTGGACTCCAGGCTGGTCAGGGACCTTTCCTGCTTCTGCAGCTGCTTCGTCCACCCCACCATGGCTTGGACAGTTGTTGTCTGTTGTCAGCCCTAGGTTCCCTGCTTTGCTGCAGACCTGGTCTCTGGTGAACTTTGGGATGCAGCAGGATAGAAATTCTCATCAGCCCCCATGCCTCAGTTTTCCCTTCTACCACTTTGGGGATGGGACACCTGCATGGCAGTAGATAAGGACACCCTGCCAGAGTCTCAGGGATCATAGTTACTGCTGGTAGACCTGGACTGGGATGTGTGGAGCCCCCCAAGAACACAGTGTCCTATGGGCCCGGTGTCTCCACAAATATCCCCATGTTCAGTGAAGGCATCTTTTTGTTTGTTTGTTTTGTTTTGGGGACATTCTCAGCAGCACTCAAGGGTTTACACTCAGGAATTACTCCTGGGCTCAGGGGACCCTATGGGATGCTGGGGATTGAACGCTATTCGGCCAAGTGCAAGGCATCCGCCCCTGAGTCCCTCCAGCCCCTCCTGTGCCTGAGCCTTGCCCTGTTTCCCTTCCCAGGCTAGGCTATGGGAGCATGGAAGCAGGCAGGCATGAGCTCAGGGACTGCTTGTGGGGTGGGGGTGCTGGTGGGCCCCTGCTTACAAGAAACTTCACTTACTGGGGTTTGAATGTAGGTCCCTGCTTGAATGGTGTATGATCTATATTCTACAACCTAAACCCTATACCTCCATCCTGCACCCACATATATACACTATCCCCCACAATTACATTCTGCACCCAAACTCCACACCTGCACCCCACAACCCACATCCTGTATCCTACATATACATTGTGTACTCACAGTTTGCTCTCGGTATTCTCAACCCATATCATGCACCCCAAATCAAAATACATACCCCAGGCCCCTCATCTGCACCCACACCCTGACCCCATAAACTGAACCCACTACGACTTGCCCTACCCTACATTTTGCACCCCACAACCTCACATCATGTAGCCTACATTCTAGTACTCACACCCATGTCTGCCAACAGGGAGGCCTTTGGGTGTGCAACGCTCTTGATGTCAGCTGCCTTCAGAGCCTTTCACAGTCAGTTTCTCTGACAGGCAGAGCAGGGCGAGGGCAAGTGACGTGACACTTTGGGTTTAAGGAAGGTGGGGTGCCAGATCCTAGGTCTGATGGGAGGATGGGGGCTGAGTCCTAGGTCTGAGAGAAGCACTGTGTTGGAGTCTCAAGTCTGAAGGTTGGTTTTCCTGTGGTTCAGGTGAACGCTAGGGTTAGTGGGTTGCATTGCCCCCCTAGCAGTGCCACTCAGGGTTCTCTTCCTCCCCTTGGTTCTGGAACTAGGGGGAGCAGGGTGGCGTGGGAAACATCAGGTGTACATCCCTCCTCCTCTCCTTCCCCCCATGTAGAGTTTTACACCCTTATGTCCATTTACATTTACATGAGCCCACAGGGGAGGAGGTTGCTCTTGTTTAGTCACTGGGGATCTAACCCAGGGCCATTCGTGTGTGCACTAAACCTGGAGCCACAATCCTGCCCTTCAAGAGTATTTATTCCTTTCTGGGGGCCATGGGATAGTACAGAGGGCATTTGTCTTGCATGCAGCTGACCCAGGTTCGATACCCAGTACCTTCTAAGTATAAATCCTGAGTGCAGAGCCAAGATTAACTCTTGAACACAGCAACACACAGCCCCGCCCCCCAACATTTGTTCTTGTGTGTGGCAGCCCAGGTAATAGTGATGGGTAAATGCTGTAGAGCAGAGACCAGACCCAGGCTTCACTCTCCAGGAATGCACTCTGGTCTTTGAACTGTCTCCATATCCCATCAAGATCTTGTTTTTGGGACTGGAGAGATAGCATGGAGATAAGGTGTTTGCCTTGCATGCAGAAGGTCGGTGGTTCAAATCCCAGCATCCCATATGGTCCCCTGAGCCTGCCAAGAGTGATTTCTGAGTATAGAGTCAGGAGTAATCCCTGAGCGCTGTCAGGTGTGACCCCCCCCAAAAAAAAACTGTTTTTGACGGAGACCATACCCAGTTTTGCTAGAAATCAAAGCAAGCACTTACCACTGGGCTAGGTTCCTGGCCCTCGGGGATAGTGCTGAGCATTGAGCTGGCAAGAGTCCTAGTGCCAACATTTGAGCATGCGTGCCAGCACAAAGGGTTTGGGGCACCTGATATGATGTGCATGCTGGCTGGCTCAGACTCTCTGAATCCCCTGTGGCAGAGGGGGATGTCCAAACAGCCAAGAGGTGGGTATAATCTGGGGCATGTGTTGTAGTCTGGGGTGTGTGTAGGTATATATTTGGGTATTTGGGTATAGTATGGGGTAGTCTGAGGGTATGGAGGTACAGTGGTGTGTGTGGGTACAGCCTGGAGTATATGGGTACAGTGTTTTGTTTGTTTGTCTTTGGATCACATCCGGCAGCAGTCAGGAGTCACTCCTGGCTTTCCACTCAGAAATCGCTCCTGGCAAGCTCAGGGGACCATACGGGATGCCGGTATTCGAACCACCATCCTTCTGCATGCAAGGCAAACACCTCCATGCTATTTCTCTGGCCCCATATGGGTACAGTTTGGAGTGTGGGTATAGTCTGGGAGATTTGTGGATACAGTCTGGGGTCTGTGTGCGTACAGTCTGTGTGTGAGTAGTCTGAGTTTTAGGTACAGTTTGGAGTGTGTGTGTGGGTAGAATTTGTAGTGTGTGTGTATAGTCTGTGAGTACAGTGTGAGGGTGTGGGTACAGTACATGTGTGGGGTATTCTGGGTATAGATACAATCTAGGGTGTGTGGTACAGTCTGAGGTTTGTAGGTACAGTCTGATGTCTGTGGGTACAGTTTGAGGTCTGGGTGCTCTGTGGAGTGTGTGGGGGTCAGTCTGTGTGGGGTATAGTCTAGGGACAGTCTGTAGTTGTGTGCCCTCTGTCCTGGCATCAGTATTTGTGGTATCCTGGGTTCACAAACCTTTTAGGCTCATCCTGGAATGTGGCAGTCCATGTATGGGCATAGTTTGGGCAGTGAAACCCTCTTGTCCCATGGTCCTAGGCCCAGGCAGCCCCCTATGGAATGCACTCTCTGGTGGGCTCAGGCTCATGTGTGGGAAGACTGTGGGATCTGTTCTGGTCTTTCTCCGGCCTCTAACAGATCCCCTGCGGCTCAGTCACAGCAGGTGTGGACAGGAGTCATCCCTGAGGTGCCCTCCAGACAGTTCTGTTTCAAGCCTCAATTGATTATGAGTTAGTGTGGAAGCTGAACCCAATCACAAATCCTGTGACCACGTGGGGGGCACTTTGGGGGAGCAGTGGGCAGCTTTGTGCACAGCCAGCACTGGGGGCCAGATCTCCTCTTGCAGGCTGGAAATCTGCTGGATGTGGACAGAGGTGGGGGTTGTGCAGTGGCCAGAATAAATGCCACCAAACTGCCCTTCAAAAATTTCATCTCTGCCAGAGCAATAGGACAAATAGGCATTTGCCTTGCGCATGGCCAATGAGGGTTCCATCCCCAGCGTCCCCTTTGGTCCCCTGAGACTGCCAGGAGTGATTCCTGAGTCCAGAGCCAGGAGGAACCCCTGAGAACTGCTTGTTAAGTTGACCCCAAAATAAAAGTCTCTGCTAGGCCAGAGTGCCAGTGCAGTAGGGAAGGTGCTTGCTTTGACATAGCCAATGTGGGCTTGATGCCTGGCACCCACATAGTCTCCTGAGAACTGTCAGGTATGTCCCCCAAATCAACCAACATAAACTAAAGATGCCTCTTAGGCCCCTGAGAAGGACAGGGGACTGTGGGGAGACAGGCTCCTGAGGGCCAGGCGGGTCTTACACCTGATCTGGGTGACTCAGAAATGAATTCCGGACAGTAGGCCTGAGGTGGGGGTTCCGCAGATAGCCTTGGGCTCACATCACAGAGCTGGACAGGGTGATATGGAAGCAGTGAGACCGCAGCCCTTGCAGCACTCATAAAAGGATGCTGTTCAGTGCATCTATCCATGTGTCTGTCCAGCTGTGCTAGCCCTCCTGTGACCCAGAAACTCAGAGACAGGTGCATAGTGCTCCCCTCTCTCCTTCTACCCTTCCTGGTGGTCTCACTCTTTTCGGACCCTCCTTCCTCTGCCCTTGTCAGACTGCAGAACGCAGGAGACCCCACTCCACTGTGGGAGACCCCATTACACTGTGGGATATATTAGGGTATTGAGGGGCTGGGGCGTGGCAACTCTGACATGAATGTCCCAAGAGACCCTCTTAGCTCTCCAGGAATGTGGACTGACACAGTTGCTCCCAAGATGGGTTTGTGGAGCCCCCGGTAGGAAGCCCCCTGAAAGCATAGGCCTGCTCCTGCTTCACTGCATCCCTGCCTGCTGCAGGCCACGTGGTCTGGCTCTGAGTTCACTCTCCTGGCAGAGAATTCTCTGGAAGGAGTGGACAATCAGGTGCGGACCTCACAGGCCCACTGAGCATGCCCGCTCTGCACCCCTCGGGTGCCTTCGTGCCAGCTACCTGCCCTGGATCCTGAGTCATCTGCCCCTCACAGCTCAGCGGCTGCCACGTGGGCCCTGGAAGGTATTTTTGGTTGTTTTCCGGCTATAAAAAGGCTGTGTGCGTCTGTCACAGCCTGACTCTGCCCTGAGCCATGTGCTCTGCTGCAGCAGCCCTGTGAGGGCACTAACACCATTACCCCCAGTGCACAGCCTTCAGGGTGTGCTGGAGCTGAGCTTCTAGAACATTTCAGAAAGTTCTGTGGTCCAGTGGTCCAGAAGGGCGGTCCGAGGCTCCTGCAGCACACCTAAGATAGGCCCTGGGCTGGCTCCTCCTAGTGCTTTTCTCCCTCTGCCTATGGGCTGACTCAGCCCCTCTCCTGCCCCAGGGGCCCAAATGGCTGTGCTGACTCCGATGTCCAGGGCTGACTGTGTTCACTGTTTTCACTGTCCCTGGCCACATGAGGACAGGTACACTCAGTATCAGGCGTGCGGGAGCCTGAGTCTGCTGCTCTTGATAACATTTCTGGGCCCCTTCATCCAGATCCTGGGCCCCTCTTCTGAGTGGTACGTCCTGGTTTCCTCCTGTCCACAGGGAGTATGGGGTGTGGGCTGGAGTCACCCCATCACGCTGGGTTCCCCACAGTGGGGCATGGCGCCTACATAGCTCTATTGTTCTCAAGAGCTCCTGACAGTGACTTCTGACAAAGATGGTTCTGAGGGACACACATGGTGTCTCTTGCAGCTGCCCACTGTCCAGCACAGACCTGGGTTTCCCACACATGTCCACACACAGGGTCATGGGTAGCAGCTTTGCAGGGAGGCCAGTGTGTGTGGAGGGTGAGTATCTGCTCTCAGGTTGCGGTGCTCGGTACAAGATGGACAGTCCAGGTAAGGCTCTAGGTCCCGTTAGGCCATCAGATGAGGATAACCTGATGCTGCTGCTGCGGGCAGTGCTAAGGCAGAGGACCCATGGGGGTCCCATGGTCTCATCTCCCAGGAATGTCCTGAAGAAGACTGAACGAGTTTATTTATTTTGGGGGAACACCTGGTGATGCTCAGGGGTTACTCCCGTCTCTGCGCTCAGAAATTACTCCTGGCAGGCTCTGGTGCTGAGGATTGAACCTAAGTCAGCCTCGTGTAAGGCAAATGCCCTCCCTGCTATGTTCCACCCCCAAGCAAGTTTAGAACCTGTGCACTGGCATTTGAAATCAAATGCATTTTGAAGCATATTGAAATCCTGTTCGGAAGTGAGGTCCAAGTCTTGAGTCTCAGCTCCGGGAGCAAAGGTCCACTGGGGTTCCTGTCTACTCCTGCCCTGCTGCTGCTATGGGGCATCAGGTGCTCCTCACCTCTATCCCTTTGCTGGGCACAGCTCTCTTTGGCATGGAATCTAGTGTTGCTTCAGTCACTGGGGCTGTGGGCCCTCGAGGATATCCCTGGGCTGGCCTGCTGCCCGGGCCATGTGGACAGATCCCATTCTGAGGGCACAAAATGGGACCCTTTGTAGCTGCCACCACTTCAACTGCCTTCCAGGGGTCAGTGGATCTGAGCAGGGCTCCCCAGGGCTAGGCAGGGGTGGGGTACCTCATTTCCCCTGGATCCCACTTTGGCAGACGCTCGGGGAATGGCAGCAGCTGGGCAGCAGGGAATGTGTTCCCACTGCAGTGAGGACAGGAAGTGGCCTCTTGGGTCTGGGTGCAGGTTGATGTGGCTGGGGCTTTGGGGGCACATTCTAGACAGGCGCCCTCCCGTTGTCTCACGTTTTCTCAAATCCTGCTGTGAGTGGTGCTGTGGCACTGGCGGTTCTGCTCTTCCTGCTAGGACAGCCCAGTTCAGGTTGGACTGGAAGGTCTTTCCTGAATCATGTGGTCAGCTGCAGGGCTGGGTGGGGAGTCCCAGAGCCACAGATCAGCTTTCTGCGCTCAGTATCCCAAAGCCTCTCTCCCTACCGCTCCCTGGCTCTGCAGAGAAACATCAACTGAGCCTTCAGGAACCTTGAATTCCCTTTATTCCTCCTTTTCCTCCCTCTGATGGTGGCTTTTGAGGACTGAGGGGACTGTGGTGACTGGATGGAGCCCTGAGTGGAGAGTCATGGTGATGGGGCTTGGCCCCCTACAGAGCATTTCTGAAAGAGTGGGCACAGCTGTGCTCCCAGGGCCAGGGGGCAGACACAGTCTAGGGATCCAATAGTCTAATGAGGGAAGGAGTGGGAATAGGGTTGAGAGTGGGAATGAATGTGAATGGGAGTGGGGGTGGGAATGAATGATTGTGTGACTGACTGGTGTGCTGAGGTCTCTTCCGTATCGTTTGTGTGGCTATGAAGAAGCTTTGGGGTTTCCCTGTGGTGGTCCCCTCACACTCAGGGGTGATCCCTGTGGGGTACCTTCACCCTCAGGGGTGTTGTCTGTGGGATTCTCCTCACCCTGGTAACTCCCAACAGAGGATGCACCAACTGCAATTTGAGCGGCTGTGCAAAGACCCTGAGATAAGGGTGAACCTGCCTGTGTGAACACCAGTGCTAGCAGGTGTAAAGAGGGGGCAGCATCTCGAACTTCAAAGGAGGATCAGGGGGATGCTCTTGGATCAGAAGTCCTGTGTTCTGGGGATTTGCCTCTAAGGAAAGGTGTGCTGCTCAAAGCTGGGGGATGGATTGAGAATGTTCTAGAGCAGAGGGGGCATCTCATTCGTGTCCTTGAGCTTTCCATTTCCTTCCTAAGAGCCAGTCAACATCTGGAGCCCGGATTTGCTCACCCTTTTTGCTGGGCATCGTACTGACTGCCATCCCATAGGAGGGACATCTGCTGGGCTCCAGCACTGACCACTATCCCCTGGGGTAGAACGAGTGCCAGGCCCCGTGCTGACTGCCATCTTCTCCCACAGAGGTCTGATCCACAGCTGCTTGCCCAGTTCTACTATGCTGATGAAGAGCTGACGCAGGTGGCCGCGGAGCTGGACAGCCTGGATGGGCGGAAGGACCCGCAGCGCTGCACCCTGCTCGTCAGCCAGTTCCGCTCCTGCCAGGTTCAGGCCAGCTCATGGGGACAGGGAAGCTGTACACTGGGATGGACGCTGGGGCCCCAGTGTACTCTCCAGCTGCCACCCTGTGTCCAGCCTGCTCCTTCTGAATGTGGCAGCTCCAGGGTTTAGGGCAAACTTCAGGTTGCCCCTCACCTGTTGCATCTAGAATTTCACCTCAGAAAGTCCTGGTGTTCCAGAGTTGGAGCAGTAGCACAATAGAGAGGGTTTTGCCTTTCACGTGGCCAACCTGGGTTCAATCCCTGGCCTGCCAGAAGTAACCCTTGAGCACCACCAGGTTGGCTCCCAAACAAACAAACAAACAAAATCCTGGCATTCCAGCTCCCACCCACAGCCAGCTCCTTCCACCTTACCTCTGCACCCTCCCTGCTCAGCCCCTGCATCTCCTCCTCTCCTGGACGTGAGACTTGGGCACCCCCTGCCTGATACCCAGCACCTTTGTCTGTGCTGAAGCCTGGTAACCAAATGCCACAGCCCTACCTGCCTGAACCTTTGTTCGGTACAGCTCACCTTTGTTTTTTTTGTTTGTTTGTTTTTGGGCCCCACCCGGCGGTGCTCAGGAGTTACTCCTGGCTGTCTGCTCAGAAATAGCTCCTGGCAGGCACGGGGGACCATATGGGACACCGGGATTCGAACCAACCACCTTTGGTCCTGGATCGGCTGCTTGCAAGGCAAACGCCGCTGTGCTATCTCTCCGGGCCCACAGCTCACCTTTGTGAGGGGAGGTCACTGTCCCTCACATGGGAACAGCGGCCATGAGGTGGGGGCAGCAGCTGGAGGCTCAAAAGGAAGAGGGGTCTGGTGGGAAGGGATGGTGGCCTGGGGTGCCCCACACAGCAGAACTGCGAAGTGAGGGGGATTCATGGGGTCCAGAAGGGCAGGATGGGGGCATCAGTTGACAGCCACAGGAGCAGGTCCTACCCCTATCTTCTCCATCATCAGGGACTGAAGGTCTGTGTGGCCCGTCCACATCCTCCTTCCACACCTACCCACCTCAGCACCCTCAGCCCAGCAGCCTGAACCTCGAAAGCTGTAGGGGAGTGTGGCCCAGGATCTCAGCGTCCACTGAGGCTGGAGCCAGGCCGAGGTGCCTACAGAGCATTCCTGAGGCTCTGTTTCCTGTGTGGTATCAGCTAGGTCACCCCAAAGGCCAGGCCACTTGATGCTCACAGAATGAACCAGGGCTGCTGGGTTAGCTAGCTCTGAGCTGTAGGTCAGCATTCAGTGTGTTCATCCATCCAGCTGGACAAACCAGTGGATGGAAACCTCAGAAAAGAATTTTAGCAGTTTGTAGGCACTTTATCTGCCCTCCTATGTTGGCTATAGTGCATATCCTGTAGTGCATGTGTAGGGCTGTGGTCCCAGTTCTCAGCACCCCCTTGTTCCCTACAGGACAACGTGCTGACCATCATCAACCAGATTATGGACACTTGCATCCCTCAGGAGCGGGCTCCCAGGGACTTCTGTGTAAAATTCCCAGAGGAGGTTCGCCACGACAACCTGGCTGGCCAGCTGTGGTTTGGGGCTGAGGTAAGTGGCACCCATTGCTCTACCCGCCCCTGTAACCACTTGCTTGGGGCCCCCAGGTAGGTTCCCAACACTCAGACTCCAAACTTTCCCATCCAGCAGGGAAACTGAGGCATGAGAAGACAGTGTTTGTCAGTGGTTTCCATCCACACTTGTAACATCATCAGGGTGTTGGCGTCTGGAGTTCCCCATCCTGCCTCCATCTCTGAACAAATCCCAGAAACTCCTCATTTATTCATTTTGTTTTATGGGGAGGGCACACCTGGCAGCGCTCAGGGTTAACTCTTGACTCTCCATTCAGAACTCCTGGCAGGTTCTATTGACTTTATGGGATGCTGGGGATCGAACCTGGGTCAGCCGTATGCAAGAAAAATGCCCTTCCTGCTATGTTATGGCTTCGGCCCCAGCACCCCATTTATTGTCCTTCCACACACTCTGGTGTCTGCCTACCCATTCCCCCATTCTTGCTTACTTCTGAGTTGCCCAGTTGCTGGGGACAATTGTCCATCCTATCTCCTCTGGAATGGGGTTGGGGCAATAGCTCTGGGGGGGCATGTCCATGCACCTTATGATGCCTGTGTAGCTCAGAGCAGGGAGATGGGTTGAGGGTACAGAGGGATCCTCAGGCAGAAAAAAGAGCCAGTTCCTGGGCAGCTGGCACCACAGACTAGGCTAGAAGGCCCCAGCTGGGTCAGCCCCCAATACATTTGAAGCATGTGGGGAAACCCTGTGCCCCCACTCTGGCTGTATGAAAAGCAGGGACTGCATCCTCTCCTCCACTGCCCCATCCATGGGAGCCTGTGAGGGGGATGCCCGCCGTGCCCATCCTGCAGTGTCTCCGATAGCAGGAGTCCATATGGGACCTGGGTTGGGGCACATGTTGGTGACAGGGCCCAATGCTCCTGTAGTGCCTGGCCGCTGGCTCCATCATCATGAACCGGGAGCTGGAGAGCATGGCCATGCGGCCCCTGGCTAAGGAGCTGACACGCAGCCTGGAGGCAGTACGGGGCACCTTACGGGACCAGGCGCTGCGGGACCTGAGCACCTACACCGAGAAGATGCGGGAGGCCCTGCGCCACTTTGACATGCTCTTTGCTGAGTTCGAGCTCAGGTGACCCTCGTGGGGCAGAGCCTCTCTGGGGACGCCCCACCACCAACCCCTTATCTGCTTGACTGGCTGAACCCCAGCTGTTCTTGTGTGGTTGTGGGGAGTCAGCTAGGGACACACACATCGTGGTGACTCTCCTTCCTGTCCCCAGCCCCATGATGGTGACGTAGGAAGCATTCATTGGTGCTCGGGGCTGTGTCCTGCCATAGCCAGAGCAATTGGTGGTTCAAGTGTCTTCTCGCTCTCCTTTCTCCTAAGAGCCAAACTCGGGCATCCGAGGGACAGGGCCAGCTGTCCTGTGTCCCCTCAGTGGGTATCTTAGGTCCCCTGATGCCCCTCACCTTTTTACTTTTAGGAAGGGCAGCCGCAGGCATGGGGGGCTTTGATTTTCAAGACAGGGACCACACTGGGTTCCCAGGTCGGGAGCGGCTGCAGTCAGGAACGGGGGTCTGGCTGGGGGTGTCGGGCCCACATGTGCTGTCTGTGCAGCTACGTCTCAGCCATGGTCCCTGTCAAGTCCCCACGCGAGTATTACGTGCAGCAGGAGGTCATTGTGCTCTTCTGCGAGACGGTGGAAAGGTGAGGGGTAGAAGGGTGAGGGGTGGAGGGGCGAGATGTGGGGAGGTGAGGGATGGAGGGGTGAGAGGTGGGGAGGTGAGTGGAGGAGTAAGAGGTAAGGGTTGGGGAGGTGAAGGGTGCAGGGTGAGGAGTGGAGGCTTGGAGAGGTGAAGGGTGAGAGAGCTGAGGGGTGCAGGGATGAGGGTAGGGAAGGTGATGGGTACAGGGGTGGAGCGGTGAAAAGTGAAGCTTGCAGGGGGATGGTGGAGGTATGAGGGATAGAGGGGTGAGGAGTGGGGAGGTAAAGGATGGGGGTTGGGGAGATGAGGGGTAAGGGATGGAGAGTGCAGTATGCTGGCCTTGGGCCTTGGGTGATACCGGGACAGGACTCGGCCTGTACTTGCCCGCTGGTGGGCATGTTTGTCCCGGGACACCTTTGGAAGGGCAGAAGCATCGTTTTCTCCTGGTCCTGGCAGAGAGGCCAGGAGCTTCCTTTACTGTGAGCTGGCACAGTGCACCTCTTTCTTTTCCCTGGACACCACAGTGTCATCGGGGCAGCCTTTAGCACCCTTCTCATGAGGGTGTCCTGTGTGGACTCAGGTGCCAGTCTGCTTCTCTCCCTGCCAGGGCTCTGCACTGCGGCTACCTCACCCAGGACATGATTGATGACTACGAGCCTGCCCTCATGTTCACCATCCCTCGACTGGCCATCGTGTGGTGAGTGGCCTCCAGGGCCCTTGTGTGGTTCTGGGGTGACTCCTGGCTCTGTACTCAGAAATCACTCCTGATGGCGATGAACAGCAGGCGAGCAGTTGACCTGACCTCTGGGTCACTTGGGATATCCTTGGCCCAGTTCCAGAGGGTCCCTGCGGAGAGACAGTGCTCGTGCTGCCCACAGTGGCCCCAGGCTCTGTCCAGCAAGGAGAGCCCCGGGGGCTGCTCCCAGATCTCCTGGGAGCCTAGCTAGAGCCCCCACGGTGCTCCATTTGATGCTCCCACAGCTTCTCCTGCCTCAGTATCCCCCACAGGTTGGCCAAGTGCAAGGCAGGGCCCTCATTCCTGTTCCACTAGGTGGGACAGTGGCTGTGTGGGCCGCCACTCATCCTGAGTATCGCATCTCCACTGGAGACTGCCCAACTACTTCCCAGCTACATTCCTGCCTCTTCCCCACCACAGCTGCACCACATCTCCACCACCTCCCCTCCACATCCCTCCACCACATCCTGGCCGTCATGTCCCAGCAAAGTTGGGTTCGAGAGCCCTCAGGCACTGCCAGAGCCTGCCCAGGTACCTGTTCTGGGCTCTGGTTCTCCTGATTAACTGAGGCCTGAGAGCTGGGCAGGGTGCTGGGCTGAGGGGCCTGAAGGCCTCCAAACATTGGTACTGGACCCAGTGGATGTGCTCACCTGGGTGGGGGCTTGCTCAGAGCCGCTCCCAGAGGATCCCTAGATTTGAAGATGCCCCTTCACCCTACCCCTGCACTCCTACAATCCTACCCTCGCCCCACCCCTACAATCCCATTCCTTACCTCCCCACATACAAACTCTTACTCCCTGGCACCCCATACCCTGCCCCTATGTCCCTATGCCCCACCAGCCGTGCATCCCCAGAACCCTTGCATCTGTCTCACTGGGTTCTGAGGCCCCCAGGCTGGAAGCAGTGTCAGAGCTCTGGGTCCCTCTGGGAGTGACCTGAGAGCCTGTTTCTGCAAACTGTCCCCAAATGCTGAGGTGGTGTGCAGGCAGGCACTTCAAGTCCCTCCCCTGTGGGACACAGCTCACCTCATTTCCATCTGGAGCAGCTCCTGTCAGGCCCACTTCTCAGCATTGCCGAGTCCCCTGGGAACTCAGCTGCTCCCACATGCACCCCAGGGCCTCTGCACTGCCTCTGCTGCTGGAGGTGGATGCTGGTGCTCCACCTTCGATTGGGGTGTGTCCAGATGTTTCTGATTATCCTCGAATTCCCCCTAAGACCAGTAAACCTGGTGATGATTTCTCCCCCTTTTCTCTGAACAGGTCTAAGATCTGAGCAGAGGGGGCATACCTGGCAGTGGGCCGGACAGTCTGAAACCCACCACCCCCTTTTGTGTCTTGAATGCAGCGGCCTTGTGGTCTATGCAGACGGGCCCTTGAACCTCGACCGCAAAGCAGAGGACATGTCTGAGCTGTTCCGTCCCTTCCACACTCTGCTCCAGAAAATAAGGTAGGCATGGAAGGTGGCCCCACTTCCAGCCTTACTCTGGTCTCAGCAGTTGGAGTGTTACAAAGTTCCCATGAGGCCATCACGTCCCTTCACATGCCCCGAAGGAGGTCCCACTGGCAGGGCTGTTCTCAGCTTTATGCGGAGGAGTGTCCTGCAGAGCCAGTGTGTGTGGTGGGGGAGATTCAACAGGCCACAAAGGCCTCCAGGCAGAGGTGGGCCAGCCCCAGCTCTCCTCCAGGTTCGCCAGTACGCTGCCCTGGGCTTATACCAGTTCTTGAACAGTTCCTTGAATGGGTGGAATACAGTGTCTGGCACATCAAAATCCCTGCCTTCTGTGTTATCCCAAGCACAAGGGGCCCACTGGTCTGAGGGGAGCAGGGATGTGGGTGTGGCTCCAGCAGTGGCATGCCACTTCAGTGGGCATGGCTGATGTTTGTGCGTGTGCCTCATCCGGTGGGCATGGCTGGCATGGTCATGGCTATGGCTCCTTTGAGGGGGCTGATGTCTTGGGCCTGGTGTCATTGTGGGTGTGGCTCATGCCATGGATGTGGCTGCTCTGCTGCTTCTGTACTGTTTGTAGTGAATGATGCTCTGCCTTTAGGGACTTTTATTATTTTTGGAAACAAGTTAGTTTTCTTTTTTAAGTTTAGTACTTTGAATCCATCTGCCAACGAATCCTCCCGAAACAAGTTAGTTTTTTTTTTTTTGTTTTTTTTTGTTTTTTTTTTTTTTTTTGTGGTTTTTGGGTCACACCCGGCAGTGCTCAGGGGTTATTCCTGGCTCCGTGCTCAGAAATTGCTCCTGGCAGGCACGGGGGACCATATGGGACGCCGGGATTCGAACCGATGACCTCCTGCATGAAAGGCAAACGCCTTACCTCCATGCTATCTCTCCGGCCCCAAACAAGTTAGTTTTAATAGAAACATTTAGAAGTACTTTTGACCTGCTGCTGCTACTACTGCACTGTCTCACAACCCCAATGCTGGCCCCAAATCTCTCACTTCAAACTAGTGTGGAGTCCAGCAGTGTGGAGGTACTGCAGTGGCCTTGCTGTGGCTGCATGGAGGGACACGTGAGGGTGTGTCCTGCTCATGTGTTCATCATATTCTCACTGCATGTTCAGCACATGCTCACCCCTCACCACATGGTCACCATGTGCTGATCCCGTTTTCACCCTGGACTCACTGAGTGTTCACCACCACCCCACCCTACCTCCCGCTCACCCCATGTTCACTCTGCTGCCACTGTGCTGTGTGCCCTACAGAGACCTGCTGCAGACGCTGACAGAAGAGGAGCTCCGGACCCTGGAGCGAAGCCTCTGCATTTCCCAGGATGTTGAAGACCCCGTGGCCCCAGCCCTTGCTCCCGCCTTCCCTGCCCCACTGCCACCCGAGGAGCTGCTCTCAGCACAGGCCCCGGATGTCGAGGCAGAGCTGGCCTGCTCCATGCAGTATGACGACCAGGAGCTGGAGCAGCTCAGCCGCATGGTTTGCCGGGCCGGGGACGAGATGTCCTCCCTGCTATCCCCGCCCAGTGCCAGCCAATCTCCCGCATATCGGCCAGGTTCCCAAGGCAGCCCCCATGGCCAGGCCACCCCAAGTCCTGCTCAGCCACCCACAGGGAGCAGCGATGATGAGGAGGGGCGGGTATTTTTCATGGACGATGTGGATGGGACGGCCGACAGTACCCACCACCAGGACACAGGGCTGGGCAGACGGGGGGACAATCCCATGGGCCCCGAGGTCCAAGAAGGGGACGTGAGTGACAACAACAACATCCAGGAAGACAAGCTGCGAGCAGCAGGTCTGCTGGGCAGTGTTTCCTGTAGCTGCCTGGACATACCTGTGGCCCCCGAGGGCTGGGGGATAGGCACAGGCGATGCGGGCACAGGTGATACTGGCATGGCCGAGAGGATCGCCCACCGGACAGGGGGCATGAAGCTCTCAGCCACTGTCATCTTTAACCCCAAGTCACCCACGGCCCTGGACTCTGCCCTCCCCAACCCAGAAGCTGAAGGGTTGGGCATCTATGCCTCTGGGGGGCTGGTGGGGGACTCTGTGGGAGGTGCCCATCCGTTCAGCACTGCTGCAGCCACCCACTGCCTACTCCAGTCATGCGTATGCTGCGGGGGCTGTGGCGGGTGCGAGGACACTGCCGAGAGCCTGCGGGATGCTGATGGCCCTGGACACGGCGGTGGTGGCAGTGCCTTGTCCGTGGGCACTGCCAAGGGCCCAGCTGCTGGACTGCAGGATCCTCTGTCCAGGGCCACAGGGCCCTCAGAGAATGCTCCGGACATCCCCAGCCCAGGCCCTGTGCCAGGCATGGAGGATGAGCAGTGCAGCTGCCGGGGCAGTGCCCCGGTGCTCGGGGAACCTGAGGCTGCGGCTGGATCCCAGGGCCAGGGGCTGCAGACACAGGCTCAGGAAGCAGCACAGCTGGGAGAGGGGCCTGGGGAACAGCTGCAGCGAGGGCCGGGCCCCAGGTAAGAGGGGCTGGGGGGGGGGGGGCTTCTCCCCATACTGGGCACCTCAGCTCTGCTGGCCTCTGTGTGTGGGTGCATATATGCTGTGTGTATGGGAGAGGGGGATGAGGTATGAAGTGTGTTTGTGTGTGTGTGTGTGTGTGTGTGTGTGTGTGTGTGTGTGTGTGTGTGTGTGTGTGTGGTGGTGGTGGTGGTGGTTTCTCCAGCAACAGTGGGTAGTGGTTGTGCCTTACCTGTGCCTGCTGTCTGCTTGGGACCCAGCCCAATAACCCTTTCCCCAGGCCCCAGGGCACAGAGGGAAGAAAAAGGATGATCTTGCTTAGGGCAGGTTCTCTGGCACCTCTTGGCGCAACCCCAGAGGCACGTGACGGAAAGCAGTGGCTGGCCCTGGCCCTCTGTCCTGCTCTTCCATACTGAAGGCACTTAAGTCACCTCCCGGGCCCCTGCAGAGGTCTGCTGGGAGGGCAGGGAGGGCTCAGGCCAGAAGTTGCACAGTCCCCCTAAGTCCTTGCGGGGTCTCTGCTGTGGGGCCTCCCGGGGTCTGAGTTCAGGTGCTTTTGGGATTAACCCCAGAACTTCACACTCTTCCACTCTCTGGGACCAGCCTGTCCCGTGCCCTGTGTCTGGCACATGCACTTCCGTATCCCCAGACTCCTGACGGGCCCCTGCGCTGTTTCTGGCAGAGAGTACCCTACTGTGTACTGGGGCCCCGTTTTCCGTCTCCCACAGCTCCTGCATCTGCAAGCACCTCAAGCCGGCTGCACCTACTCCCAAGTGGGACTCTAGGCTCTGCTGCCTCTCCAAGTAGCTGTTGTGCGTGCTGAGGGCAGTGACGCTTCCGGCCCCCAACACTCCAGCTTCCCACAGGCTCCTTTATGCTGAAGGCAGCCTCAGAGCAAGGAACTGGCCGTGCCCACTCTGGCCAGTCCTCCCCCAGGAGCCTGTTCCTCAGTTTCTCCTCAGGCCACATGGGGGCATCCACTCATCCTTCAAAGCTCTGAGAGGAGACGCATTCCAGCCTGCCTTCCTCTGCTCCTCCACTAGAGGGGGCTGTTTCATTTTGCACATTTCATTCTTGGGAGTAGGACACAACCTCACACGCACGATAAGCTACATGAATACATACATGGCATGCCAACACATGAGAGACACAGCACACATAACATGGTTCCACAACCTGGATACATGCACAGCACGGGCATGGCATGCAGGCACATTATACCACATGCAAGTTCATGGATGACAATGATAAATGGCATACAGGCACATCCATGACACATGTAGAAACACCCTGTATGGAGAAATATGCAGTAACATGATATGCATGCACACAGAATGCATTTTCACAGGACACCACAAGGTACACAGCAGTTATAACCTCATGCATGATACTCATGGATACATACGTGGCACATACATAACATGCCATACAGTCATAAAATTATTGTGGACATATGATACAATGGGAACAACATGCACATGGATGCACATGACTACATGAGGCAAACCTGGTACAGGTGCCATATATAACATCATACGTGCACACACTTGCTCTTAGCTTTGCCTCATGTGTGACCCCAGATTTGTCTGTCCGGGGTCAGTCCCCATCCTTGGTCGTCACAGGTGGAGTGAGAGCGAGAATCACAGGAGGGTTACTGAGCAGCCCGGCTGCATCGGTGACCAGTGGGATAGGCCATGTCCACGCCTTTCCTCCTCTGTGCTGAGAGGATGGACCCATTTGCCAGCAAGGCTGCTGTTTTCTCAACAGTGTCCATGACTCAGCCTGTGTCCCTGCCCCTCCACTTTTTCCCACTGTGCACCTGATGTCTATACTTGGCATGCATCCCTGCAGGCTTCCAGAGGCTGCTGCGGCTTGAGGCTGGGTTCTGCTTTGAGGCAGGCATGGGGCTGTTAGCAGGACCTCAAGTTCAGGCCAGTACTAGTCCCCTGGACTGCTCTCTTGAGCACCAGGCACACCCCCTTCCTTGAACATTGGGAACAGCAGGGTTCCCAGAACAGAACTCAGTAGGCCAGTCGCCCAAGGATGGGTCAGACACAGCATTTCTGGGCGTCAGGGGAGCCACCCTGCGGTTTCTGTGGGAGGTCCTGGCTGCAAGTGACAGTTTCGTTGGGAGGCAGGTGCCGTATCCTGGCGCCCAGAGAAACAGGCCAGCTGCCAGCATTCTGATGCCTGGCACCATTGCCCCCTGCCTGTGGCCTATGGAGAATGCCGATGCCTCAGTGGCACCCACAGTTGAGATCTGGGCAGGAGTAAAGTACCTTGGACTGGAACCCCGCATGTGCCCCAAGCCCTGCCTTCGTCAGCTGCATCCATCCAGGATGTCTCGGCAGTTGTTGGCAGAGTGGTTTGAAACCTCAGGTCTTCTGCCTCCTTCCTTTTTACTCCAGCTTAGGGAGCCTTTCCTGAGGGAAAATAAGCTCCCCCCCTTTTGGTTGTTGGGCCACAGCCGACAGCACTCAGCAGTTACTCATGACTCTGAGCTCAGAAATTACTTCTGGCAGGCTCAGAGGACTATAAGGAATGCCGAGGATTAAACTCAGGTTGGCTGCATGTAAGGCAAACGTCCTTCTCGCGGTGCTGTTGCTCAGGGCCCTGAAAAAGAGCCTCTTTTCTCCAGCTGGTCCTCAAGGACAGGCCTGTGGGCCTGTCTAGCCCAGTGTCCTTAGTGCTTCCTCTTTGCCAGGGTGGTCCTGATGGCTGTGGACTTGAAGACCCTGCAAGGGGCTTAAGAAAGGAATAAACGGGGCCGGAGAGATAGCATGGAGGTAGGGTGTTTGCCTTTCATGCAGGCGGTCATCAGTTCAAATCCCAGCGTCCCATATGGTCCCCGTGCCTGCCAGGAGCAATTTCTGAGCGTGAAGCCAGGAATAACCCCTGAGCACTGCCGGGTGTGACCCAAAACCAAAAAAAAAAAAAAAAAAAAAAAAAAGGAATAAATATAAGCACAAATAATCTGAGCAATATTTTGAGTGTTAAATTCAGATGACTGGGCCGGGCGGTGGCGCTAAAGGTAAGGTGCCTGCCTTGCCTGCGCTAGCCTTGGACGGACCGACCGCGGTTCGATCCCCCGGTGTCCCATATGGTCCCCCAAGCCAGGAGCCACTTCTGAGCACATAGCCAGGAGTAACCCCTGAGCGTTACCGGGTGTGGCCCAAAAACCAAAAAAAAAAAAAAAATTCAGATGACTTCTCTGTAGAGTTCTCAGAAAGTTTTAAGGACCTTTCCCCTTCACCAGTGTTCCCAGCTTCTCCTAGATCAGCTTTTTCCCGCAGCTCTCACCTCTCCTCCCATAGCTCCCTTCTTCCCACCTTTCCCTTTGTGCCCACAAAGGTGTGAGGAGACAGAATCGAGGCTAGAACAACAGCTGGTACTGCCCACTCAGGCATGGCACAGGCAACTGTGGCTTCCTTGCATAGCCTCACCATGCCCAGGGCTGGTTTCCCAAGGTGGCCTTCACTGTCTGGCAAGGCAGTATTTCTCCCTGGTGCATCTCCCTGATGGCTGCCAACAGTTCCAGCTGACAGTGTTTCCCATGGCGTGCTTGGTGGAGTTTTCCACACTCATGGCCATAGGCTTCTTCCTGGGGTCACCTTCCAGCGTGTCACCAGTCATCTCACATCTTGGTGCTGAAGACACACTTAGTCTCCCTACTTGTAGGCAGGTGTCTTGGCTTGGCTAGGAGCCACAGGAACGTGCCTTTTCCACTGGGGGCCCCAGACCTATTATTTGGTTACTTAGTCCTCTCCATCCCCACATGCTGGGGGACAAGTGTGCTGGCACAGTGCCTGGCTGTGACCAGGACAAGACCCAGAGAGTGGCCCAGGGCAACAGCAGGCTCAGTGCACTTTGCCCCCCTAGGGAGCTCCTTTCTTCAAGGCTCTTCAAACTCTTTGGGGGGACCCATCCAAGCGATGCATGGAAGCTCCCAGGGCCACTCCCAGGAGTGCTTGGCCGCAGGACTGGAGAGTTGGGCTCTCAAGATTACACGCAGCAGGCACTGTGCCATCTGTGCCCTCTCTGAGACTTCCAATCTTCTTCTTTCCCCAGTGAGTGACCTTTAGTGAGAACACAGGATTCAGACCAGAGACATGGTTCTTAGGGTCGTGAGTCCAGATCGGACTCCCTGCCCAGCACTGCAGGGTGTGTCCCCCAAACCCAACTGAGAAAGAGCAAAGTGCTCTGCCCAGACGCGGTGACCATGCCCTTCCTTGCACCGCACAGCTGCGCCCAATACCTGTGGCTCCATCCTCCCTCCAACGGGCCAGTCTGGGGAAGGGTGGGCAGGTCAGACTGGATTGTTCAACTCCCTGGGATCATAGCTTGTGGCTGTGGTCTCTGAGGCTCCTTCCTGATCTCCTGGGCCGCCTACACCCTCAGGTCATGTTTCTTTTCTCCTTTTTGACAGAGGGAGGAGATGGGGGTCAGGCTACACCCAGTAGATGCTTGGGGCTCGCTGCTGGCAGTGCTCAGGGGACCACTTGGCACTGGGGATCCCTCCAGGGTTGGACATGTGAGGCAAGTGCCATACCCTGATGCCCCCTCTCAGCATTCTGCTCACTGTTTATGAGGTGCTTTGGGTGAGGGACTGCCCTACCTTCCCAGACGCCAGGTCCTAGATACCCTGGTGCATGGCTTCCTCTTGGAGTCCACCTCAGAGGCCTTCCCTTCATCAAGGGTCTCAGCAGTGGGCGTGTGGGGATCTCTCACTGTGCCCACTGGTCGTACACCTGGGCTGGGATCAGTACATTAAAACAAGATTTAGTTTCTGATGTTCTGGGGTCCTCGTTCCCTGGAACTGACCACAGTCCTGACTGCAGAGTGGCCATCTTTTCACTTGGGGGTCTTTCTGCAGGCGCCCCTAGGAAAAAGCAGCATCCATCCTCCACAGGAGAGTGATTCCTGGCCCCAGGTGTGGCCAATGCTCCTGCCCGCCCATGGGGACCTGGCTTCCATCTTGGGGTGGAATGTTAGGGAACACCCTTGCTGTGAAGAGCCCCAACTGTGAAGCGAGTGGGTGTGAAACAGAGTCGGGGACCAGCTCCATCCCCCAAGGGAAAGCAGGTCTTGTGGGCTACTTTAAACCACCTGCACACAAATCTGCATCAGTCTAGAGAGGGCATGGAAGTAAGAACCAAAGGCAGCAATTAAGCACTAATGGGGGTGGAGTGACAGTACAGCAAGGAGGGCTCAATCCCTGGCATGCCATAGGGTGCCAAGTATCCCCCAGAAATTATCCCTGAGCACAGAGCCAGGAATAATTCCTGAGCATCGCCATGTGTGCCCCTATCCGACCCCCAACAAGGCAAAGAAATAGAAGACCAAGGGGAGGATGGAAGAAAGCAGACGGGAAAAGTTTTAGAATGTAGGCTGCGCAGAGGGAGATGGAGTCCAGGGGAGGAATGGGTGTGAGTGGAAACTCTGGGCTGTGGCTGGTAGCCTGAGCCTCACTCCATTCCCACCCGGTGGGGCTGGGTGGACCCAGGCCTGGGGTTCAGGGAACATAGAGGATGCTTAAAGCAGTGACTTGTGTTCCTCTTCCTGTCTGCGCTGTGGGGCTACACCTAAAAGAGGCTTGGGATCTGGCCTGCCTGCTACTGGGACTCCAGGCACCCCTAACCACAGTCACCACACTCCCTGTCTGTGTGTCCTTTCTGTGCCCTGTTGGCCATTGGATCCTGCCTGCTAGCCACATCAGGCTTATGCATGGCCTGTCTTTGGCTTGACCCCTCTGGGGAGGGTGCCCTTAGGAGGGTGGATGCAGAGTCAAAAGCTGGGAGAGGGCAAGTGTTGGTCTATACCCCCAGTGCCCCAGCATACCCCTGCTTTTCTCTCCTCTGCAGTGACTCTGTGGATAAGACGAGCCCCAAAGTGGCTCCCGTGGCCTCTAGAGAAAAGATCCGGTCCCGCTTCCATGGCAGCCACGACCTCATCCATCGCCTGTTTGTCTGCATCTCAGGTGGTGCCCGCATCGCAGGCAGGCCAGGGTTTGCTCAGGGGGCAGGTGGGATGACCCTCAGATGTTTGATAAGCGCCACCGCCCCCTTCTGGCCTCTCAAAGACTACCCCCTGCCTCCCCCCGCCCCACTCCGTCTCCCCCCCTGTCCCCTCAACTCTCTAACTTAATTTCTGCCAAAGGATTGGTTTCTGGGGGCTGGATCTGTCCCTGAGCTCTGGCTAGGCCCAGCAGTTCCACTGTCTCCCCTCCCCAGGTGTGGCTGATCAGCTGCAGACCAACTATGCCAGTGACCTGAGGAGCATCCTCAAGACCCTCTTTGAGGTCATGGCCACCAAGCAGGAGGCTGACGACAAGGAGAAACTAAAGAAAGGTGAGGCCTGCGCTGACTATCCCATCCACTCTCCATCTTGGCTGGAAGTGTGTCCAGGTACCCAGGCTTCCCCCTGCTCACCTGAGGGAGATGACTGGGCAGGTTTGTAGCCTACACAGAAGGGCCCATATCCCCACTCCACACACCCTAGCAGCCAGCAGACAATCATTCCTTCCTTGGGAGGACTCACCTCCCAATTCTGTGCTCCAGGTTGGCTGGAGGACACAGCTTACCTCAGGGTGCGGAGGGACTCACCTGTGACGGACTGTTGTAACTGAGGCTGATAAGGTCAGATCTCAAGATGTAGAGGGGCCGGGAAGGTGGCGCTAGAGATAAGGTGTCTGCCTTGTAAGCTCTACCAAGGAACGGACCGCGGTTCGATCCCCCGGCGTCCCATATGGTCCCCCCAAGCCAGGGGCGATTTCTGAGCACATAGCCAGGAGTAACCCCTGAGCGTCAAACGGGTGTGGCCCAAAAACCAAAAAAAAAAAAAAAAAAAAAAAAAAAAAAAAAAAAGATGTAGAAGTCATCAGTGAGGTCAGAGTCACTGGTGAGGTTGGATCTCAGGCAAGTAGAGCCCTCACAAAGAAGCACCCACCAGCCACTTCAGGAGGGTAACTCAAGTTTATTGTAGGTGGCAAATAGATTTTTATATTAGGGGAGGGTAAGGTGTAGACTTTGTACCAGCCAATTGGGTAGGATGTGAGAGGGGATTAAAACAGGCTGTGTGGGCCCGGAGAGATAGCACAGCGGCATTTGCCTTGCAAGCAGCCGATCCAGGACCAAAGGCGGTTGGTTCGAATCCTGGTGTCCCATATGGTCCCCCGTGCCTGCCAGGAGCTATTTCTGAGCAGACAGCTAGGAGTAACCCCTGAGCACTGCTGGGTGTGGCCCAAAAAAACAAAAACAACAACAGCAACAACAACAACAAAAAACCAGGCTGTGTGCTTTTGTGTTTAAGGAAGACAGGGTAAAAGGATTAGAGAAAGCAGGTGTGTGTTCTGGATGTTAAAACAGGATGTAGGGCCCGGAGAGATAGCACAGCGGTGTTTGCCTTGCAAGCAGCCGATCCAGGACCAAAGGTGGTTGGTTCGAATCCCGGTGTCCCATGTGGTCCCCTGTGCCTGCCAGGAGCTATTTCTGAGCAGACAGCCAGGAGTAACCCCTGAGCACCACCGGGTGTGGCCCAAAAAAACCAAAAAAAAAAAAAAAAAAAAAAAAAAAAAACCAAAAAAAAAACCAGGATGTATGCTTAAGGTGATCAATTAAATATCCCCATTTTAACTATATAGAAACATGCAGAAATATGAGGTAAAACAAAGTAATTCTTGCTACAAGGTTCTAAGAAAAAGGCAGATGTCTTTATTTAAAAGATAAAAGGGGTGGCAGTTTTTGTATTGGCACAGCAAAAGTTGGGAAAAATAAAAAAACTTTTTGCTTAAAAACAGGATGTCCCTCCCCATGAAGCAGCCTATCATAAGACCAACTACAGGCTACAGACATACTAATATGTCTAACTCCAAAGTCTTTCTTCATGGTCCCAGGAAAGGTTCTCATCACGGTTGTTGCAGTCAGGCTTCAGTAGAGATCTTGGTGTTTGCAGAGATCCTTTGTGGAAGTCAGGGTGTCTTGAAGCATCTTCTGTTATGTTACTGTTAGGTGGTGAGGCAGAGAAATCATCTGCCTTGAAAGCAAGGATTGCTGGTTTCCAAGGCACCATCAGGGTGGCATATGTGCCAAATAGTTGTCAAGGCAGATCTAGAGCCTGTCCTGGCAGAAGGTCAGTTCCTGGTGTAGGTGCAGAAAACCATGCCGGATCCAAATCTGGGACTCAAGGTTTTGGGCTGATTTGGCCAATGTCTGAACAACTGAAGTCTAAGTCAAGTCACTATGGCAAATGTTCCGGGTAGAAGGCCCCTGGTAACAAAAAATTTTGGAGTTCTTATCCCTAATGGATAGTAATTCCTCTCTATATCTAAAATTTCCACATTTTTGGGGGGGGTTTTCGGGCCTGTTTGATGCTCAGGGGTTACTCCTGGCTAAGCGCTCAGAAATTGCCCCTGGCTTGGGGGGACCATACGGGACGCCGGGGGATCGAACCACGGTCACGATCTTTCCTTGGCTAGTGCTCGCAAGGCAGACACCTTACCTCTAGCGCCACCTCACCAGCCCCTAATTTCCACATTTTAATGTGCCATGTAGAAAGAACAGTGCCATAGTATACTAAAACAGACTACCAATCTCTATAACCTAGTTCTATCAAAAACACAAAACTCAAAGGATACTATCTATACTATGTACTATGAATTCCTACTAGCAAATTCAAAGAGAAGGGGAAAACGATATCTATATAATAAAATATGCAATAAAATTATACATATTTTATAATGTATGCATAGATACATCTAAGAAATATACAAAGGAGGTATACATATCTTCTTTACGTTTTTTGAAATAGTCTGAGGGGAGAATAAATTCCGGCTCACAATTTCAGCCAGCAACTTGGTCTTGTGGAGTCAAAAAAAATGACTCACAGAAGTCACAGATCAGGAAATGTCCCTGAGTCAAGTGTCTTTCGAAAGCCAAAAACAATTGTGTGCAATAGTCCATGGTGAATGAAAATGGGAGAAAAGAATGCTGCTGAGAACATCAACAGCAGTGACTGGAGCATCTTCCCAGGAGTTGGGCTGTAGGTGGGGGTGCCTGAAGAGTTAAGAATTGAAGGTATAGGGCCAGAGAGATAGCATGGAGGTAAGGCGTTTGCCTTTCATGCAGAAGGTCATCAGTTCGAATCCTGGCGTCCCATATGGTCCCCCGTGCCTGCCAGGAGCAATTTCTGAGCATGGAGCCAAGAGTTACCCCTTAGCACTGCCGGGTGTGACCCAAAAACCACAAAAAAAAAAAAAAAAAAGAATTGAAGGTATAGGGGCCAGAGAGATAGCATGGAGGTAAGGCATTTGCCTTGCATGCAGACGGTTGATGGTTTGAATCCCAGAATCCCATATGGTCTTCTGAGCATAGAGCCAGGAGTAACCCCTGAGCGCTGCCGGGTGTGACCCAAAAACCAAAAAAACGAAAAAGAAAAAAAGAAAAAAAAAAAGAATTGAAGGTATAAAGAGTTAACTAGGGGCCGGAGAGATAGCATGGAGGTAAGGCGTTTGCCTTTCATGCAGAAGGTCATCGGTTCGAATCCCGGTGTCCCATATGGTCCCCCGAGCCTGCCAGGAGTGATTTCTGAGCGTGGAGCCAGGAGTAACCACTGAGCATTGCCGGGTGTGACCCCCCCCCCCAAAAAAAGAGGTAATTAGGGAGAAATAATAAACCAGGTGTGAGAGTGAAAGAAAACAATAGAAAAGGATTTGTAAAGTGATAATTGGGAAGGGGAGAAAGAAAGAGCTATATACAACAGAAGGAAGGTCTACATGCAATACAGACATTATATACAATATTGATGGACATTAAACAGACATAGAGGTGGCCACCACACACTTAAACTCACACACACACACACATAGACAGATAAAGAAGAATGATTCATAGGTTGTACTTGGAAAGATGACTCAGGTGCAATGGGTCAAAGCACTTTAAAATATAAAGCTCATGTCAGTTTGAAAACTTCTTCAATTCTTTGGAGTAATTAAGTTTGATGGAGAACTTTGCTGAAAAAGGCTTCACAATTTAGAACATGCATAGAACATTATTAGAACAATCATAATATTCAAGGCTAGAATACTAAGTAATATGGTGATGAGCACTGTAAAAAGTGTTTACATCTTGAAGTATAATAACACATGGCTCTAACATCCAGGCTTCTTTTCTGAAGGCAAACTGAGAACAAAGGCATGATATAGCAGAAAACTAGCATAAATTAAAAAAATAAATTTCAAAAACACTATCAATGACTGAGCTCTGTAACAAGAGACCATGACATTCAGATGTCTTATCCAAGGATATATGATTAATCAAAACACTGTATCTATTCCTGCAGGTCTTTTTGAAGTATAAAAAAGAATATAAGCTGCTGACAATTTCAGACAAGGTGGAGATTTCTGAAATTTCTTTTTTTTTTTTTTTTTTGGTTTTTGGGCCACACCCTGTGACGCTCAGGGGTTACTCCTGGCTATGCGCTCAGAAGTTGCTCCTGGCTTCTTGGGGGACCATATGGGGCGCCGGGGGATTGAACCGAGGTCCGTCCTAGGCTAGCGCAGGCAAGGCAGGCACCTTACCTCCAGCGCCACTGCCCGGCCCCCTGAAATTTCTTTTTTTTTTTTTTTTTTTTTTTTTTTTAACGACTTATTTTTTTTTTTTTTTTTTTTTGTTTTTGGGCCACACCCGGTAACGCTCAGGGGTTACTCCTGGCTATGCGCTCAGAAGTCGCTCCTGGCTTGGGGGACCATATGGGACGCCGGGGGATCGAACCGCGGTCCGTCTCCTAGGCTAGCGCAGGTAAGGCAGGCACCTTACCTCCAGCGCCACCGCCCGGCCCCCCCCTGAAATTTCTTGATCATCAAATTTAAACTCACATTGTCTTGCTTGTTTTTACAATAGACTGTGCAACAGCTGTTTTCCATTTCTCCATAGTGATGCAAAACAGAATAAGTTGTATTTTTCAGGGTTATCCTTAGAATACATAGTGTACAGGGACAAGTCAAGATTTTCTAAAGGAAAATCCACATAGATCTATAGTTTATCATCTTGCCATTGTAGAAAAAGCATTTCAGATGTTTTAAGACTACAGGTGGAGGTCATAGGCTGGAGAGATAGCACAGAGGTAGGTCTGCCTTGCAAGAGGCCGACCCAAGATGGATGGTGGTTTGAATCCTGGCATCCCATATGTGCCTGCCAGGAGCGATTTATGAGCACAGAGCCAGTAGTAACCCTTGAGCACTGCCAGGCGTGGCCCAAAAACCAAAACCAAAACAAAACAAAAATAAGAATACAGGTGGAGGGCCCAGAGAGATAGCACAGATAGCACAGCGGCGTTTGCCTTGCAAGCAGCCGATCCAGGACCAAACGTGGTTGGTTCGAATCCCGGTGTCCCATATGGTCCCCCGTGCCTGCCAGCAGCTATTTCTGAGCAGACAGCCAGGAGTAACCCCTGAGCACCGCCGGGTGTGGCCCAAAAACCAAAAAAAAAAAAGAATACAGGTGGAGGGGCCGGAGCGGTTGTGCAATGGTAAGGCATTTGCCTTGTGCACAGTTGACCTAGGACAGACCACGGTTCGATTCCCTGGTATCCCATATGGCCCCCCAAACCCAGAGCGATTTTTTGAACACACAGGCAGGAGTAGTAACCCCTGAGCGTCACCAGGTGTGTCCCCTCCCAAAAAAAAAGTACAGGTGGTAATTTTCAAATTTCTTTCCTTTTTAGAGAATCCTGCTGTGTGTTGCAGTAGCTGCAATAAACTCTCTTATTGTTTCTCAGTTTATCTTCTTTGAAAAATAACGAGGCAATTTTGCAACATGCATTTATCTGTAGATGTCAACGAGAAGGATAAATGAGTAAAGATCTCAATGTCTGAGATGAGACAGATGAGACATTAACTGTGGATTTGAACTGTGGCTTTGGAAATATGTAGCAATAATAGACTAATTAAACTGCTTGTGTTTCTGCCAAGTTTGTTTTGTGACTTTTGAGTCAACAAGATGATCACTATTCTCCTCCTCTTTAGTTATTTTTGTTTTTGGGTTAACCCAGCAGCGCTCAGGTTACTCCTGGCTCTATGCTCAGAAATCCCTCTGGCAGGCTCGGTAGATCCACTGTCCTGCATGCAAGGCAAACACCCTACTATCATGTTATCTCTTCAGCCCTATTCTCCTCTTTATGTCTTTTCTGCCTACACTTTTGTTCAAGTCCTGATGAAGACCATCGATAAAGAACAGAAGTAATTTGTGTGGATCTTGTTGATCCCTGCAAACTGATCATCATTGAAATGGTCATCATAAAGTCTTTTGGGTTGATATAGCTGTTTTGTCCTGCCCACTGCTTTGATGATTATACTGAACTTGTCTACCACTTTGCCTTTATGTCCCAACGGATTTGACCTGTTAATGTCCTCCTTGTAATGGTTCTGGTAAAAGTAATCCATCAACCTTGGGACATTCTACAGATGTGGTAATATTGAGTTAATGTAACAAGTGTTTCATAAACTACGAAATCCAGTGAGAGCAGGACCAGTTTCCTTATCTATAGAACCAAGGTCCTGGAACTGGTCATCTCCACTCCCAATAGTCTCTGCCTCAGTGTGTGGTGCCAGCTTATTGTCCAAGTTATCTGTTGAAGTCACAGTTTGTTTTCTGTTCTGATCCTTTTGAGTAGTCTGTGTTGGGTCTGATGGGTGGCATACGGTCTTATCATGTACTGGTTTCTGAGTTTTTTTTTTTTTTTGGTTTTTGGGCCACACCCGGCGGTGCTCAGGGGTTACTCCTGGCTGTCTGCTCAGAAATAGCTCCTGGCAGGCACGGGGGACCCTATGGGACACCGGGACTTGAACCAACCACCTTTGGTCCTGGATCGGCTGCTTGCAAGGCAAACACCACTGTGCTATCTCTCCGGGCCCCGGTTTCTGAGTTTTTTTACTTGTGAGAATCCTTCTAAGTGCAGTGGAACTCAAGAGTTTCTTGGCAGGGTTGCATCTGTGGAAACATAGCATATCTATTTTCTCAAATGAGGAGATAACTAGCAATACATTATCATTTTTTACTCAAATAGGGAAATTGTTTTTTGCACCTGAGCATCTGCAGCATGTCTTTGCAGCTGCGTAGGCTCTCCTTGAGGTAAATTCAGGAAGTTTAGTGAAAATAATGTTAAGTAAAGATAAAATGCTGTCAGTTGGATGCCCCTTTTCATATATATATGTATATATACAATACATATATTATATATAAAAATATATAAAATATATGCATATCTTTTGAGCCATACCCGATGATGCTCAGCGGTTACTCCTGGCTTTGAGCTCAGAAATCACTCCCAGCTTAGGACGCTGGGGGATCTAACCATGGTCCATCCTAGGTTAGCACATGCAAGGCAAATGCCTTACCGCTCTGGCCCTCCTTTTCCTATATTTTAATAATTGAGTTTTAAGGGTTCTGTGAGTTCTTTCAACTGTAGTTTGTCCCTGTGAATTATAGGGGATCCCAGTGATAGGTTTGATTTGCCATTCTTTGCAAAGTGATTGGAAAATTGTACTGGTGTAGGCAGGGCCATTTTTATGGATTAGGGGGATGCCCATTGACAGAAAAACATTGTAGCATGAAGGTACAAATAGCATTGGCTCTTTTATAAGTTACTTGTGTTCCCCAGATAAAATGTGGATATGTATTGATGACCACATGGAGATAGGCTTTCTTTGGAAAGAAGTCAACATCTGTAATATTCATTTTCCATAATTCATTTGTCTGTAAACCTTGGGGGTTGCCCGAGCTACATGTATTCTTTTATTCAAAAGTGTGCAAATGGTGTACTTATTGACAACCTCACTGGCTTGCTTCCATGGAATATGATAGTTCAAATGCAGACAGAGGCATTTGTATGTAGCTTCTGTAGGTGACTTAAATATTGGCATGGCCAAATGATTCACAGTTTCATTCTCTAGAGCCATCAATCCTGGGGGTCTCTTGTGTGGGATTTTATAAGAGTGGGCTCTTAAATGAGTGATGAAAATCAGCTCAGAAATTTTTTTTATTTTTTAAATTTAAAGAATATGCATTACATAGTTGACAAAACTTATAATAATACATTTTAGGAAGACCAAAAGCAACATGTTTTTCTTTAAAAAAAAAAAAGAAAGTTAAAAGAAAAACTAAAGAAATGGAAGAGAAAAGAGAGTATTTTTGAAAACTGTTGACTCACACACATTGAATTCAGTGAAGTACCAGCAGCAAGTTTAGTAAGTTCTCCTTTAGGATAAGAGTTAAAAAAAATACAGCAATAATGGTGTAAGAGTGGCAAGTGTTGTTTTATTTTTTTGCATAGGCCCTGCAAATTATGGGTAAATAAGCCTTGTCCTAAATACAAAGAAACCTTATCTCTGAAGTTCTCTGGCATAAGACCGACTTGGCTCCAGGCATACTAGGTTGTCCAACCCCTCAGTCATTTTCTGTGGTGAAAGTTTTTTCGCGCATTAGCTGTTGTTGTCCGGTTTCTGTGTCTCATCAAAGTCAGGATGTGGGGCATCCTCCAGTTTTACATCACCATCAGATGTTGAGCATCCTGCCCTGCAAGCAAGTTGCTGCTGTTGCTGAGTGTCAAGGGAACACTCCTTGGAGTAAAGGCAATGCCAGGGTAGCGGTAGGGTCTCCCCTGGTTGGGATTTGCCTCCTGGTGATGTTGTAGAAAATTGCGGTTGTTTCCATAGATGGTCAGTGCTTCAGGGGTGTATGGGTAATGCCCATTCTTTGAAGGCCTGAGCCAAGTCATTATGCCAGTTTTCAGGGTATAAGGCCTAACTGCATTCCAAAATTTGTGTTCCTGTCTCTGTTAGATAATAACTTGCTTGCATATGTAGTATTTTCCCATTTTAATGCACCTATGCAAAAGAGGAACCATGCCCCAATGTATTATTGGTGCCTCTGGGAGCAGAAGGAACAAGTCCAAAAATCCCCTCAACTTGGTTCTAACATGAATTCTAAAGCAAAAGACACTTCTACCATAATTCCTTGTTAAACAGATTTCTTTGTGTTAAATACAAAGAAAGAAAGAAAGGAAAACTAACAAACAAGCAAACAGAAAACAGTGGGCACAATTGTATAAGGGGATATTCGATAAGAGTTATAGCGGTTAAGGGAATACATTTAGGATATTTATATACATGCATGTCTCTTTTATGTCATTAAAAATAGTCAGAGGAGGGTCCAGAGAGGTAGCACAGCGGTGTTTGCCTGGCAAGCAGCCGATCCAGGACCAAAGGTGGTTGGTTTGAATCCCGGTGTCCCATATGGTCCCCCGTGCCTGCCAGGAGCTATTTCTGAGCAGACAGCCAGGAGTAACCCCTGAGCACTGCTGGGTGTGACCCAAAAAAAAAAAATAGTCCGAGGAGAGTGCTGAATCCTGGATGCCACTTTGGTCTGTGATTTGGCCTGCTGGAGTCTGCAAAATGACTCCTAGAATTTCCATATCAGAAAATGCCTTTGAGTGGGAACTAATCAGAAACCAAGTATGGTAGCAGCCACAGTTACTCAGTGAAGGAAGGTGGAGGACAGGAGGCTGCTGAGAGTAGATAGGTAGGAACAGAGTAATCGTTTTTTTGCAGCCTGAGACTCTATTTTTTTCACTTTGGTAGCTGGTTGGCAGCTGGCTTGGGTGGGGATAATAATGGTTTCATGGGTAGCCAAGAACTGAGGGAAAATGGTTCAATGTGAGATAATCGGCTGTGGGAGGGAGGGAGGGAGTAAAGGACTAAAAATGAGCTTTGGGTGGTGAGCCAAGGCAGGAAGGAAATTATACAACATAGACATTCTGTATATGACAGAGTAGACCCAATGATACCCCCAAAATTGTCTATACATTCCACGCAGGGGTGGACAGGGGGCAGGAAGGAAAGTTGCTTGAAGCCAATACCTCTTGTGCTGCCATTTCCCATGGTGGCAAACACTCCCAGCTCCCAGGAAGGAAATAGATCCTTCAAGAGTTGGAAGCCTGGAAGGTCACTACCCCTACCCAAACCCTCCCTCCGGAGCTGGGTGGAGAATGGGGAGAGTCTGGGATACCCTTTAAACTCCTCAGCAGGTCCCACCTCGCTGTCCCCCTGAGCATGTGGCCCAGGGTTAGCCCTGGAGCTCCAGAGGAAGGAGGTGGAAAGGTGCTGGGGTGACCCAAGCCCCGCACCCTTCCCTGGCCTGGTTAAAAAGGCCTTTAGCATGGCAGTGGCCCACCATTTCCCATGCTGGCAAACATGGCTCTAAAGTTTTTGCAGAAGGGCTCGTAATTGCTGCAGCAAATTTTTGAACAACCTGGTTATGAGCATTTAAAGAGGCAATTATGCCTGGGAACAATTCTAAAATGTAAGCTGAATTTCTAACTATATTACATGGCTCTGAAATATATGCTAGAAGTAATTTAAAGTAGCATGTTCTACTTGTTGAGAATACTTGTCATTTGTAGGTACTGTTGTGATCAGTGAAGGGCCAGTGATACCGCCTTTTCCTGATGACAACCCATCAATGTAAAACACAGGGACATTGGGGTAGGGATGGATAATAGAGGAAATTACAAAATGTGTCCTTTTGAAGAAACCCAGGCCCTTCCAGGAAAGGAAACTTCTCCTGAAAAATTGCTAGGGCTTGTTGAAGGGACTCACTGAGCGGTAATATGCATTGTACTTTCTTTTTTGGAATTGTCTGATTATTTCAGGATCAAAACATAACAGAAATCATTCTGAGTTTTGCTTTGATGATAAGAGCAGCAATCAAATCCAAATAGGGCACAAATGTTCGAGGTTGATTGCTGTGTAAGTAAACCTATTTTAGAGGCCCTGACAGCTGAGCAGTAGCAACCATAGGGAATTAAGGATTGCAAAATGTAAAAGCCACACCTTCACCAGTTACTATCAAAGGCCAGTTTTCTGGAATGGCTATTGGTGACAGTAAGCCTTTCTGTAGTTTCTGCATAGGAACCATGGATGCATTGACAGTTATTAAATAAGATAAAATTGAGCCAGAGAGATAGCATGGAGGTAGGGCATTTGCCTTGCATGCAGAAGAATGGTGGTTTGAATCCCGGCATTACATATGGTCCCCCAAGCTCGTCAGGAGCGATTTCTGAGCATAGAGCCAGGAGTAACCCCTGAGCACTGCCGGGTGTGACTCAAAAACAAAAAACAAAAAATAAAAAAGTCTCAGCTACCTGATTTCTTTTGTATAACAAATATAGGGTAATTCTATTCAGGAAAGGATATTTCTTTTTTTAATAATATGTTTATTTTAGCAACATGATTACAAACATGTTTGTAGTTGGGTTTCAGTCATAAAAAGAAAAGGTTTCAATGTGTCCCAGTCTTAGCTACTCATCAACTAAGTTTCTCAGAGCCTCTAGTTTTGTGCTGTTTATGAGTCATTGGGGAATCCAGATTGGAACATTCGGTTTCCATTTAATTGAAATGAGTGTCACTTTAACCCAGTGGCCCCAATTATAAAGGCGAAACTTCTGAGCTTCTGGGCTGAAAGGGGGCTGGGCAATAAGGCAAAACAACTGAGCTGGCGAAATGAGAGGGTGTTGGGCAAGGGATGTGATATTCCATTCTCCATTGCTATGCAAATCACACCCCCAGATGTTCATGGAAACTGGATCTATGAATGGTAGAAATACAGCTTGTTGATTTTCTGGTCCTAAGCACTTCAAAAACCTAGTGATTTGGTGAAGAGATGCTGGGGGCAAACACCACCTATTCCTTCCAGGCTATAAATTATATTCTGCAATGTTCAATTGTGGGGTCAGTGTTTTAAAGCAATCACAGAAACTTTAGTGCTAAAGTAAAACATTCCTTCAAACTCTCAGCCCTGAATTTTAAGCTTCAACACTGGATATTCTCCATTAAGCTTAGCAGCAAAAGCTAATGGATTAGCTGAAACATCAGGGTTTTTACTTCCAAAATGTATTATTATTTTCCAGGTATAAGAAAGTAATAAAATTTGAGCTATGTTTTCGCCTTTTTTAAAAGCCCAAATTGTGGGCATGGAAACAAGAACTATTATTTCTCCAATGTGTTCAAAAGTTATAATTCCTAGATGAGCAGAAATACCTTTAAGAGTCAGACTGCTTCTCCCCATTATCAGTCCCACAACTCCGGAAGGAATTGGCTCTTTTCTGATGATCTTACCTTGTAAGGGCACTGAGCTGGTATTATGGTTAGTTAATTCAGGACAGGGTATATTGAGAACATAGCTTCCTGAGGTGGCAGGCTTTAGTGAGCTTATGCTGTAGAGTTCTCTTTGGTTGGGCTGGGAAGATGAATTATTGATGATAAATGGGGGGCATGGAATTGGCCCCTGGACCAGTTTCCTGAAACAGGATAATTAAGTCTTGGCCTGAATGGAGGCAAGGAGCAGAAAAGGGTGGCATCCTGCAGTCTTTACAGAAATGTCCCATTTTGCCACAGTTAAAACATCTGACCTGAATTCTCAGGGCTAGTGTTTGGACTCCTCTGGTTGCTGGATAAACGATTAGAAGATGAAAAACAATCTCTATCCCGAATGAATCCTTTGCTGCACCTCCGGCAAAGTCCAGGTGGTCTCCTTGGGCTGCTTTCACTATGTCCACTAACTGGATAAGTGTATCTATTCTGGTTCACCAGAATAGGATAGGTTGATAAAGGGGCAGTGGCAGGTGGAGAGGGAGAACTGTATATTCCACATTCCTACAAGTATATAGAAATCCCATGATATCTTCTCTTTCCCTAATGGGACATAATATAGCCTGATATTTTCATTGGCATTGCCAGAGGCTATCGTTTTCTTTTTTTTGGGGGGGGGGCCACACCCGGCAGTGCTCAGGGGTTACTCCTGGCTGTCTGCTCAGAAATAGCTCCTGACAGGCACGAGGGACCATATGGGACACTGGGATTCGAACCAACCACCTTTGGTTCTGGATCAGCTGCTTGCAAGGCAAACACTGCTGTGCTATCTCTCTGGGCCCGGCTATCCTTTTCATTAGGACCTGTTGTGTTACCATGTCTTTAATTTGCCTCCAGATAGCTTCTGTCAGTTTCCCTAGAAATTCTGCATAAGGAGCTGGAGAGATAGATAGCATGGAGGTAAGGCATTTGCCTTACATGTAGAAGGTCGGTGGTTCAAATCCCGGCATCCCATATGGTCCCCTGAGCCTTCCAGGAGCGATTTCTGAGCATAGAGCCAGGAGTAAGCCCTGAGCGCTGCCAGCTGTGACACCCCCCCCCAAATACCGCATAAGGATTAGGAGCTTCTGGGAAAATCTTTGTAGAGCTACTCTTACATTCAGCATCATCAATTTTTCCCCAAGGCTTCAATGAGAGCTTTTTGATGAGTTCCAAAACACATGGGATAATTTTGCCTTATTTATTTCTGAGAACTCCTCTTCTCCTATCAGGAGCAATGGAACTCTTGTAACTAACTAGAGTGATCTAGGCTATTAAGCTTAGTCTTAGCTCCTTCATAAAACCACATCTCCAGGTACCAAGGAATTCAACACAATGGAGAAAGTGGACCATTCTCCAAGCATGCTTTTTTATTTTTATTTTTTTCCTCCTCCTTCTTCCCTAAGCATGCTTTTTTTAAATTGACAGAGATATTCCATATTTAAACCCACATGGGTTTAAGTTTTACTATTTTTATGATTGGAAGAGGTTAGTATCAGGCCTGTTAGTCCAATTTCTCTGAAAATTGGCATCTGCAGTGGGAGTGGGGTGAGTGGCAACCTTACAGTTCTGCTTTCTGATTCAGCATCCAATTGAGCTGTCACTACCTCACTTTTTTTTTTTTTGCATTAATTTCACTTAATAAGTTACTATCAGGCTGGAGCGATAGCACAGTGGTAGGGCCTTGTACACAATAATCGTTGACGGACCCCAGTTCGATTCCCAGCATCCCATATGGTCCCCCAAGCCTTCCAGGAGCAATTTCTGAGTGAAGAGCCACGAATAACCCCTGAGTGCCGCCAGGAGTAACCCCAAAACCAAAAAATAAGTCAATATCTACTGGTGAAGTGGCTGGCATCTCCTCTGGCCTAAAGCCAGTTCAAAGTGGTTGCATTACCAGCATCAGGGCTTTTGGCTTGACCTCGTGTAATTACTGGAAATGAGCTTTTGTTTTTCAGAGTTGGATGCATTTTAGAAAGAGTTGAAACTGTTTTAGAAACAGTTGAAAGTTTCAGGAGCAGTTGGAAACATTTTTGAAAGTTTGGCTCTAATTTTTTGTATTTCACAATACAAATTATAATAATGAGAAGGAACACTACCAGAGTAACTAGCATATAAATTATAATGTCAGGGTTTTTTTTTGGGGGGGCCACACCCGGCGTTGCTCAGGGGTTACTCCTGGCTGTCTGCTCAGAAATAGCTCCTGGCAGGCACGGGGGACCATATGGGACACCTGGATTTGAACCAACCACCTTTGGTCCTGGATGGGCTGCTTGCAAGGCGAACGCCACTGTGCTATCTCTCTGGGATGTCAGTTTGTTTTAACTTGACAGTTGGAACAAAGAAGGTAGCAAAAGCGTGAAAAGAGGCTATGGTTCCTCAACTCAACACCAAACTATTGTCACAACTTTAAACCAAATAGAAGCTAACTTAAAAATCCAAGACGGGGACTGGAGTGGTGGCACTTCAGGAGAGGAAAGGCATCTGCCCTGCCAGCGCTAGCCTAGGACGGACCATGGTTCGAGCCCCAGCATCCCAGATGGTCCCCCAAGCCAGGAGTGATTTCTGAGCACATAGCCAAAAGTAACCTCCGAGTGTCACCGGTTGTGGGCTCCCCCTCCCCCCAAAAAAAATCCAAGGCGGAAAAATTCACTTGGGAACATGGGACTACTACCCCAGAGAACATCTCACCAGTCATAGACAGATTCCCTGTTCCAGATGCCAGGTATAAATGAAGTGGGTAAGGTCAGATCTCAAGATGTCACTGGTGAAGTCAGAATCGCTGGATGTAGAAATCACTGGTGAGGTTGGATCTCAGGTGAGTAGAGAACTCACCAAGAAGCCTCCACCAGCCACTTTGGAAGAGTAACTCAGCTTTTCGTAGGTGGGAAAGGTCTATTCTTACTAGAGGAGAGTAAGGTGTGGACTAAGGTGATTAGCTTAAAAAACTGGGACCTGTAACCATGAAGAGAGATTCAGCCCAGTCACACAGGTCCAGATGAGGCCCTTCGGCATGCACATATATGCACATGTGAGTACATGGAGAATGAACCCAGGGCACACATGCACACGAACATACATGAAGACAGCCATCCACACATGAAAATGCAGGTACACATGGAGTAGGTGTGCACAAAAGACACATTTACCACGTGTACCCACAGGAGTGGACACAACGTCTCATGCAGACTCCTGCTCTCCTGCCCCTCCTCACCATGTCTGGGCCCACACTCCATGGCCTGTGCATGGACAATAGAAGGCTATGCTGGTGTGCCATTTCTCCTGCCCCCAGTGCTGCATCCAGCTGCTGGCCGCTGCCAGGGGAAAGGGTAGGTGCTGCCCATGACCTCGACAGAAATGGAAGTGATAACACCTCTTCAGCAGGATCTGTACCCCTCAGGCCCAGACAACCTCTAGCTGGCAGTGCCCAGCCCACTGCGGGCCCATGGGTGGGACTGAGGGTTGGCTTGGTGAGTAGTACCCAGGGTATGGGATCAGGCACACGTCCTAGCCCACCCTCTGTCCAGTCACGCAGAGCCTGCGCAGTGCAGCGCTGGAGGACTGTGCCCTGTGCCAGGAGAGCCCGCCGTCGTCCGAGCTGGCAGCCAAGACCCAAGATGGGGCCCTGGAAGGTGCGTGGAGCCAGGCCTGGAGCCTGCCTACACAGGCTGCGGGTTGCACTGGGTTTGGTCGGGAAGCGGCATTGGGCCATTGTGTCAGCTTGGAGAAACCAGCTGAAAGCCTTTAGGAGCCCTGACCCTGGGGAACAGGGGCCAGTAGGATTCAACTCTCAACTCCAGCCACTCTTTAAGTCGCCTCTCCCAGGGCTGGTCTGGGTGTGGTTACAGATGTGCCTTTCCAGACGCCAAGATTGGGACTATAATCTGTCCCTCTACGGGGGCTTGCAGCACTGTACCCCAGAACCGTGCCACTTGCCCAGGAAGGGCATGACCCAGGCTGGTCCTGGATCCTGGGATATGACTTGGGGTGAAGCCACGTGCCCGGCCGTAGGGGTGCCCACAGATACGCCAGCCTGCGAGGGAACCAATTCCTGGGAGTGGGTTTGGGGCAGAGCTGGATGTAGGGGAGAACCCGGGCCCTGCCTGGCAGCACACAGGCACGCTGACCTGGGTAGGGCTGCAGGCTGTCCTGGCCTGCCCAGTGTGTCTGGATAGTGATGGGGGGACCCTGGTTGGGGGTCACCGGGAACCCCAACCAACGCCGCCCGCTGGAGAGCGCAGCCTGCGTCCCACCCTGCTGGCGCCCCGTGACAGGTCCCTTGCTCTGGCCACAGATCCGCCCGAGTGGGTCCCCGATGAAGTCTGCGGCGTCTGCACGGCCTGCAAGGCGCCGTTCACGGTCATCCGCAGGAAGCACCACTGCCGCAGCTGCGGGAAGGTGGGCCGGGGACGCGGCGGCGGGCACGGGTGTGGCGGGGCAGGCCCAGGGGTGGGGTGGCGGCCCGGGGCGCGCTGCCCGCCCGCCCTGAGCCCTCGCCCTGCCCTCCCTGTGTCCGCTCCGCAGATCTTCTGCTCGCGCTGCTCGTCGCACTCGGCGCCGCTGCCGCGCTACGGGCAGGTGCGCCCGGTGCGGGTCTGCACGCACTGCTACGTGTTCCACGTGACGCCCTTCTACCGCGACAAGGCGGCGCTCTGACCCGGGACCGGCACCGGGCTCCCGTCTCGGGCTTCGCGCGCGACCGGGTCGCGGCTTCGTCGGGGCCGGGCCGGGCCGGGCATAAACCTGTTTCGGACCCTCTGCCGCCTCTGTCGCCTCCACGCCGCCGCCCCACGCACGGTGGGGTCCGGGCTCAGGGCTGCGCCGGGGCTTCCTGGAGAGCCGGGGGCGCCGGCATCTCGCGGTGGGGACCCCGGAGGGCGCGGGTGGGAAGGTGACCGGTGACCCGGACAGACGCTGCGGGACAGGGCACCGGCACCTGCGGATCTCCGGCCCTGAGCGCCCGCAGCACAAGCCAGACCCGCTCAGGGCAGGGCGTCCCGGTGCTGGCTGGGGCCACCCGAGCTACAGCAGAGGGACCCCGTGGCCTTCCTCGCGGCAGCAGCCCCACCCCGCATGCTGCACAGCTCAGGTGGGCTGCGGGGACTCCTGAGCTCAGACCTCGAGGCAGAGGCGGGGCGCAGCGGTACTGCGGGGAGGCCTCAAACACACCCACCTGGGTGCTCTCCCCAGCGCCACATAGGGTGTCTCGAACATGGCCAGGGATGATCCTGTGGACCCCAAATGGAAACAGGTTGTTAAGGCACCCAGTCCAAATGCCCCCCAAAGTTGCCCTGGCTGCGCTGAGTGGGGGGCCGCATGGAGGCCTTTCTGTCCAATGCCTTCCCGCTGCCCTCTGAGGAGGGGACCCAGCCAGCAGCCGTCCCTCCAGGGGCTCTGAGAGACCTGCTCAAGCCCACAGGAGTGTGTGGGCACCTCATTCTCCCACACAGTGGGTCCTTCATGGTGCCCACCTGGCTCCGATGCCCTCCTCTGCTACCAGGTAGGGAAAGTGAGGCTCAGTGAGGTTAAGTGACCCAACAAGGGTTTCACAGACTAGAATCAGGGCAGCTTCGGGAGCCCCATGAGGGAGTGGAGGGCACTGGGCCTTGTGTCAGGGCTAAGCAGCATCCCTCCAGTGCTGAATGATGACCCAGGCCAGGGCCCAACAAGACCGACAGCAACCAATGGAGTCCCTTTAGCTCTCTGCCTGGACCGAGGGCTGCACTCAGCCCCACGCCCAATGTGAGAAAGACTGCAGAAAAGGGCAGGAGGAAGAGAAAAGAATGAGGCGAAGTAGGGAAGACAGGATTGAGAGGGGAAAGGCAAGTGGAGAAGGGGAAAGGGATTATGAAGGGAGAGGGGGGAGAGAGGAGGGAAGGGGAAAGAAGGAGGATGGAGGTAGAGAAGGGAGGAAGGAGAGGAAGGGGGAGGGAGAGGGAGAAGGGAGAGGGCAGTGTTAGACTTAAGACACAAGCTTCCCAGCAGGCTGAGGGGCCTGTGGGCTGGGGCAGGAAGACTGGGAAATTTCTAGATGTTTCCCTTATTTGGGTGTCCTTAGGCCCTGGAATGCCCTCATGGGCCCTGGGGAGGGGAGCAAACTGACCCGGACCCTCCCGTGCTGTGCCCACCCCCCATCCCAGTTCTCATCCTATTTCTAGCTGGAGCAAAGAGCTGCAAAGGAAAGGCCAGACTGTCCAGAGGCACCTGCACACCCTGAGTTCCACCCAAAACAAACTCTGCTGGAGACTCAACGGGGACAGACCTAGGGGAAAACTGGGGCAAGTCGGGGCCCGGGCCCCTTGTATGACTTCATGATGACTGGGGGTGGGTACTTGGCTCAGACACTGCCTGGACTAGGGATTGGCCAGGAAAGACAAAGGAATGCAGTAGGGGTGCAGGCAGGCAAGGAGTTTCTCAGAAGGTTCTGGGATGTGCCATCAGATGTCACCCTATAATTTGGCAGGTGGCACTGCTGGCCCCCACCTGCCAGCACAGGCCCAGCACAACCAGGGAACACTCAGTACCTGTGCCTCAGGGGTACCCTTCCTCAGGACATCTCCAGTTACCACCCACCCTGGCCCACCAGTCCTGGAGCCATCCATGGTGTGTGGGGATAGCCACTCCCGCCTCTCCTCTCTCCTGGCAAAGGGGACAACTTTCACACCACCACAAAGCCAGGAGCAGGTGAGGGTGGCAGCCTCCTCCCAGCAGGATACAGGGCCCTGCCTGTAGTGAGGTTGCTGTAAACCCAGGAGGCAAGGAAAGAGTCCATTCTGGGGTGCCAGAGCGATGGTACAGTGGGTAGGGCGTTTGCCTCGCAACTGGCCAATCAGGGTTTGATTCTCAGCATTGCATGTAGTCCCGAGCTTGCCAGGAATGATTTCTGAGCACAGAGCCGGGAGTAACCAACCCCTAAGCGCTGCCGGTGTGGCCCAAAAACAACAACAAAAATAATTTTAAAAGTAATAAGAGGGGCCCGGAGGGATAGCACAGCGGCGTTTGCCTTGCAAGCAGCCAATCCAGGACCCAAGGTGGTTGGTTCCAATCCCGGTGTCCCATAGGGTCCCCCATATGGTGCCTGCCAGGAGCTGTTTCTGAGCAGACAGCCAGGAGTGACCCCTGAGCAACGCCGGGGGTGGCCCAAAAACCAAAAAATAAATAAGTAAATAAAAGTAATAAGAGTTCCTTCCGGCTGGGGTGCAGGCCAGGAAGGGGGTGTCTTCGTGTCCTCCCTGGGTCTGGGCCACTCAGGGCGTGGAGGTGGGGAAACGGCTGTCCCAGCTCTGACCACAGGGCCAGCAGCGCCAGGAAGTGCTGGTTCCCGCGTGGCTGCAGCCTGGGGTTCACAAGCCGGGGGTGCTTGCGGTGGTCCCCTCCCCCGCCCACCTGACCCTGGTCTGGGTCGCAGGACCCCCGTCTAGTGCGCCCCTGGGAGCCCACTGGCCACCCCAGCAGAGTTGGGGCTCCTCCTGTACCGCCCCGGCCCCACTCTCAGCCTCCTTTCTCCCACGCAACAGCCTCTTAGCGGGTTCGCCTTCCCGGGACGCGTGCCACAGCCCCGCTCGGAAGACACACCTAGACACACGGTAGTTCGGGGGCCGCAGGTTCCCCGCACCTCCCAGGTCCCGCCCGGGTCGCACTGGACGCGCAGGGACAGGCCTGGATTCCCAGCGCTCGCCCCGCCGGCTCGCCCCGAACTTCCTCCCTCCGCGCGGCCGTCGGGCCGTCGCGCGCTCATTGGCTGCGCGCCGCCAGGCAGCACCCCCTACTTTACATAGCCAATGGGCGCGCGGCGCCTACTTAGCATGCAGGGAATGCTTCAATCAGCGAGCGCGGGGGCCGGGCCGCCACGTGCTGTTGCTAAGCTCGTGCCACTGACTTGCCCCTCGCGCTGCCAGCCAATGGCGACCCGCTCGGCCGCTGTCAACATTCGGGCCCCGCCCGCGAGGCGCTGGCTCGCCGCTCATTGGCTGGCGCCGCGCGCAGCACCCGCCTCCAGGCCGGGTCCGCGCTCCCCATTGGCTGGCGGCCCGTGTGGCCCGGAGGTGTCAACTCAGCCCGAGGCCGCGACTCCGCCGGGCCGGGCAGGGCAGCGGTGGCGCCGGGCGTGCGGGGCGTGCGGCGAGCGAAGCCGGCCGGAGCGGGCCAGGCAGCGGCCGCCGCCGTCCCGGCGCGCGGGGACGATGGAGCTGAACTCGCTGCTGCTGCTGCTGGAGGCCGCCGAGTACCTGGAGCGCAGGGACCGAGGTAGCGCCCCGCGCGGCTGAGCGCCTTTGTGCGCCGGGCGGGCGGGCGAGGGCCGGCCCGGGGCCCCAGTGACCGACCGCGCCGCCCCGTGTCCTCCGCAGAGGCCGAGCACGGCTACGCCTCGGTGCTGCCCTTGGACGGCGACTACGCCCGGAAGAAAACAAAGGCGGCCGGCCTGGTGCGCAAGGCCCCGAACAACAGGTACCGGCCCCTGCGCCCGGCCCGACCCGCAGGCCCCTCCCAAAGCCCCGGCCCGGCCGCCCCGCACGCCCGGGCCCGCGCCTGGCCCCGACGCCTCCCTCCCTCGCAGCCCAGGCGGTCGGCGTGGAAGAGGCAGCGCGCCCCGGCCGGCCCCGCCCGGCCCCGCCCGCCGTCGCCATTTTCCGCGGCCGCGCCTCCCGGGCCTGTCGCGTAAACAGTGCCACGAGTACAGCCCGCGCCCCCGCCCGGGGCTGCGGGGAGCAGGGCTGGGCCGTGTCCGACGTCTCCAAGGTCGGGGAACCCCTAGCGAACCTTGCAGCTCAGGACCACTCCAGCCCGGCCCCCTAGAGCCCCACCGCCTGTTCAGCCTGACTCGAGGAGTCCAGTGATGAGCCGTGGGCCACTTTGGCTCCTGGCCTTAGGGTTGGGGCAGGTGGACAGAGCCGAGGACGCTCCGGAGGGAGCCAGCTGCAGAGCCCTCGAGGGGTCAGAGCTGAAGCAGCCAGGAGGATGCACTGCTCACCGGCTGGCTGGCAGGGAATTGGCAAAGGCACCACCTGCCCAGGTGCTGGGGGCAGCTTGGGGTCAGGGCGCCACGGCTCAAGTGAGCCTCACTGGCCCCTCCAAGGAGCTGCTGTCTTAGCTCCCCTTTTTCCACCGGGAAACAGACAGGTAGATGTCTCGGTATTTTTGTTTGCTTGTTTGTTTGTTTTGGTCACACCTGACAGCACTCAGGCGCTACTCCTGGCTCTACGCTCAGAAATCGCTCCTGGCTGGTTCGGGGACCCTATGGGATGCCGGGATTCGAACCACCGGCCTTCTGCATACAAGGCAAACGCCTTACCTCCATGCTATCTCTCCAGCCCCAGATTTCTCATTTTGAAACCGGAGTCTCTGGTGCTCCTTTTCTTCAGATTATGAGACTGACGCGCCAAGAGGGCAACCTCTGATGCTCCTTTTTCTGTCTCTGGGAACTCTGGGAGATGGACAGAGGGTTTCCAGCTTCCCCTGCTGCTCCTCTGGGCTCCTGAAGATTGCCTCGTGGCCACTGCCCTCTCTGCCCACTAACCCAGCGTGATATTCACCGGCCTGGGCAGACCTCATGCGTTTGGGGTTTCCCACACGCTTCTGTGTCCTGCTAGGCCAGGCACAGCCTAGGAATGGAGCAGGAGCTGGCAGCATATGCAGGCCAAAGGAGAGGCCTCTGGCCTTGAGGCAGTGCCAGTTAGTTCCCTGGCCAGTGGGACACATCCGGCCACTGAAGGGTGGGGAGTTCCCATATCTCTGTTCTTCTCCTGGTTGATCTTCGGGTGGGAGTCCTGGTTCCACATGACCCTCTGGTCCCCAGGCTGATGTGCCTGAGCAGGGGGCAGGTGCCACCTCCCAACCCAGATGAGAAGTGGGCGGTCAACCTGAGTGGGAGCAGCACATGAGCAGTGAGGGTGGCGGTGCTTCCCTGTCGCTCCCATGAGGAGGAATTGAACCTGGGTCACCAGGTGGAATCAGTGGTCCATCCTGCCTGACCTCCAGGAGCTACCCTGGTGTTTACGGGGCAGCCCTCTGGAGCTGGGCTCCGTGCAGGAGCATGAGGGTGTCCTAAGCTGCCTGATGCCCGTCTGAGCGGACCCCAGGGGAGCTGTCAGCGGTGCCATCATCCTAGCCAGGCTCAGCTCTTTCACAGCGCCCCATTCTTCTCCATGGGCTGCTCCATGGTGTCTCTGGACCTAGGCCTGCTCCATTATCTCCTTGGGTGTTATTGTGTGGGTCCAGGGTGGGTGGCACCGAGACCCAGCCCTGTCTCTGTGTGGCCCTGCAGAGTGCCCCCTCCACTCTGCTCTGTCCTGGTTCTCTGGCTGTCCTGTCTTTGCCGCGCGCCCTAAGTTCCTGGGGCCGGCATGGACTCTGTGTCTGTCTGTCCACACAGGTCTTCGCACAACGAGCTGGAGAAGCACAGGTGAGTGACTGCCCTGGGCCAGGCCTCTCCTGTCCTGTGGAGGCCACTGCCCTGCCCCCACCCCATGTTTCTGTGTTTGGAGCCGGTGGCCCCATGGGGTTGGTGGGGGACACTGTGTGTTTGGGAGAATGTCTGAGTGCCCCTACTACTGGACGGTGCCTGCGGCCAGGCAGGATTTCTCCTTGGGCTGGCCCCTGGTCCCTGCATCAGGCATATGCTTTCAAGCCATTTCCACTATGTGGTGCCCAGGGCTGTGGGCAGCATGTTCCAGCGGGATACTCTGGCCTGTGTGTCCCCTAGTACCTGCTACCAGTTGTGAATCAGGCCTGCACTGGACTTTTGAAAGGCAGGAAGGCTAATGGGGAGCTGAGGAGGCCTCTGCCTGACATGAGACTGTGGGACTAACTTTTTGGCACCCCGGCTATAGGTGGGCCCAAGACTCCGGACTCAGCCCTGCAGGCCACCTCCCCCACCCCCCCACCCCCACCCCCCCTGGCATCCTCATCTCTGCATTCAGCTGTCTAGTGAGCAGCTCTGAGCCCTCCCTGGGTCAGCCCAGTGGGTTCTGCCCTGCAGCAGCTCATCCTGGAGTACTCCCGGAGGAGCTGTGCTTACTGTGGGGCCATAACGGGGGTGGGGTGGAGGGGAGGGTGTGTTATCTGGGGAGGCTGCTGCCTGATTCCAGGAGGGCGAAAGTGGCTGAAGATGGCAGCCAGGGTCCAGCCTGAAGGGCTGTGGGATGACTAGACCTTAGCTACCTTCTCAAAGCTCGGGGACAGCAGGGTCAGTCAGACCACCCACAAGCATCTCTGCTTCTGGCCATCATGGATGGCTGTGGGGTCTAGGCACATGGGAGTTGCTCAGGGGCAGGGACTCCTGGAAACGGTCACAGGAAGTGCTAAGTGGAGGGAGGATGGAGAGGAGAGGGAGGAAGGAAGGAAGGAAGAGGAGGGGGGAGAAAGTGGAGGGAGGCAGATAGGGAGTTCCAGGAACGAGGAGGTGGAAGTAGTAAGGGAGGCCTGCAAAGAGAGGAGGAGAGGGAGGACTTGGAGGTGCTGGGGCCCCCTGTCCTGAGCTGCTTGCCTGGCAGGCCTATCCTCCCAGGAGAACACGCAGTAGGTCACTAAGGCCTGGGCTTGACAACCTGTGCCTCCACATGCCTGGCCTTGGGTCCCCGCTGTGGTGGCAGGCGGGACTGGGCGTGGGGTAGGGCTCTTCTCAGGCAGGTCTAGAAAACCCTTTGGGGGTGTGGGGCTTGGTCTTGAGTGTGCCCTGGCCTGGGAAGTGAAGACCTGAAAAGTGAGGGGCTCAGGAAAGTTAGTCAGGTGGCTTCCCTGGGCCCCTAGAACCTCGTCCTGACACCCAGACCTGGGGAGTTCATGCAGGCTCTGTATTTTGGTACTAGGACCACACTTGGGGGTCCACTCGTGCCCCACATCTTGGTGCTGGGGATGAGGCCTGAGAACAGCTTCTCCGGGAGCACTGGGGAGGCTCGTGTGTAGGGTCGGGCTGTAGACACCCCAGTGGATGCAGCAGTGGCCACAGATAGCTCTGTCCCCCAAACCCACAATTCAGAGCCTCTCAAGAAGGGGTGGGTTTAAAGCCAGGAATTCTGGGGACACTCATGGATGCCTGCTGACTGGGGCTCTGAAGCTTTTTCCCATGAGGACTTAGAAATCCAGGGTTGGGGGGGCCCGGGCGGTGGCGCTAGAGGTAAGGTGCCTGCCTTGCCTGCGCTAGCCTTGTACAGACCGTGGTTCGATCCCCCGGCGTCCCATATGGTCCCCCCAAGCCAGGAGTGACCCCTGAGTGTCACCCAGTGTGGCCCAAAAACCAAAAAAAAAAAAAAAAAAAAAAACAGAAATCCAGGGTAGGACCCAGTGAGACAGACTAGCCCTGGCCTTCACACGGTGACCAGATTTGATCCTTGGCACCCTATATGGTCCCCTGAAGCCCACTGGGAGTGTTTCCTGAGCTCGACCAGGGTTGACCGCAATCCGGAAAAAGAAAGGCTGGAGTCCATGGGAGAGAGTGCTTGCCTTGCATGTGGCCTAACTGGGTTCAATCCCAGCATCCAAATGGTCTCCAGGCACTACCAGGAGTGATCCCTGAGTGCAGTTAGGAGTAAGTCCTAAGCATCACTGGGTATAGCTAAAAATTAAAAAACTCCAGATGTTCCTAAGGCTAGGCTGTCTTCTGCGCCAAAAGGGGAGCTGCCCTGGTCACCCCAGGCTCACCGAGGCTGGCTCCTAGCCCCGATGGCCAGGCTGAGCACTGTGGTGCTCCCTGGTGTCTCCTGGGGCATAGGTGCAAGGCCTGTGTTTGTGTCATCCCCCGCAGCAGAGATGTGGTGCCTGAGCCCACTCCTAGAGTGCCCTCCTAGCCTCACCTGCAACCCTTGAGCCCAGTCATGTGTCTCATCTCACTGGGCACCAGGATCACTGCGGGTAGATGCTGTCTTTGCTTTGGGACGTACATAGTTTCCTCTGCTGGCACTGAGGAGTAGAGATGTTGGTCACAGGGTAACTGGCCTTAGCACCCCCGAGCTCGGGGTGATGCATATGGCCCATTTCAAGTGCTCTGGGAGCTCCCTTGGGGGGTCTGTGAGCTGAGCTGAGCTCTGTGTGTGTGTATGTGTGCATGTGTTGCGTGTGTGCGCGCATCTGTGTGTTTGCATGTTAGCTATGACTCTGTGTTCTCTGTCTCCATCCGGGAGCCCTTAACCCCTGCCTCTGTCATTCATGTTTCCACGTGTCTTGCCAATACTCTGGTCTGTGATTTGTCTCTCTCTCTTGGGCAGACATGTCTTTTCCTGACTGTAATATGTGGTTTCTTCTAGTATAGAAAACCTGGACAGTGTCCCCCAAAGCACAGAGCCCACGAGATAAACGCTGCCCAGCCGCCGGAGCCGCATCCACTGTTACCCGTCCAGTCTGTGTGTGCGTCTGCTGTGTCCTTTCACAGACCGCGCCCTCGCCTATGGCTCTGTCCGCTCCTGCCGGAGTGAGAGTGAGCTCGGGGTGGGGCGGGCGCCTCTTGCTTCTTCTCTCTTCCTGTTGGTCTATGTCCGCCCGTGTCCACCACCAGCTCCCGCTTGTGCCATCCACAGCAGATATCAGGGTCCTGTGGGGCATGGGGCAGGTGGCCTAGGAGGTCTGTGACTCTGGGGGTGTGACAAGCTGGATGAGGGAGACAGACCCCAGGCCTGGGGTGCCAAGTACTGACTTGAGAACAGGGGCCACCTGTGTGTGTGGGAGGCTAGGGGTTCACTTGAAGATGCCTCCACCTCCCACAGCCTTGTGGCCCAGTCTGGGCCCCTCTGCCCAGTTCTTTCCAGGGTCCAGCTGTGGCTTTCTCAGAGAGGAGATGGGAAGTGTTGGTGTGGTGGGGGGAGTGTGTTGCGCAGATGTGGAGCCCAGGCTCTGCCCCCCCCCCCCCCAGGACCTGGAGTGCCTGGGGTGGGACAGTGTTAGGAATGCGCCTGCTGCTCTCCTGAGACCTGGCCTAGGGTCCTGCTCTGGGGTGTGAGATAAGCCGATAAGCCCAGCATTATGGCTGGCCTTTCCACTCGACACCGCCCTCCCCAAGCTCTGTCCGATGTGTGGACACAGCCCAACCATGAGTCTAGTGTGCCACCGTGCCTGGGTGCCTCTGAAGCCTGAGCTGAGGACAGTCCCTTTGGGCTCTGTGGATCACCCAGGGGTTCGGGCCCAGGTGGCTGTCAAGCTCAAGCCAAGGGCCCCCTCTTGCAGGGGTGTTGAGGGCGCCTCCAGCCATCTTGTGGGGGTGTTGGTTGAGGGTGGCCCTGCCCCACCTGGCGCCTATACTTTGTACAGCCCGGCTGACCCATCTCTGGCTCTTTCAGACGGGCCAAGCTTAGGCTCTATCTGGAGCAGCTGAAGCAGCTGGTGCCACTCGGGCCGGACAGCACCCGCCACACCACACTGAGCCTCCTGAAACGCGCCAAGACCCACATCAAGGTGAGCGGGTGCCCTACGTGGTGGTGGGTGACCTCCTTTGGGCCAGGCTGTGAAGGGCAGTGCCCGAAGGAGGGCACCTGGAGGGCCAGGAGGTGTTGGTGCCTGTGGAAGCCGGGGAATGGAGGTGGTCTGGGCTGTAGGCTACGGTAGGATGCCTGTTGTCGCAACCCAGGAACCCTACCTAGAAGAGGGGCCACACTTCCCGGAGGAAAGGGGGGTGCTGCCCACCCCCACCCCTGAGCTCACTGCTCCGACCTCTGCGCCCCAGAAACTGGAGGAGCAGGACCGCTGGGCGCTGAGCATGAAAGAGCAGCTTCGGCGAGAGCATCGTTTCCTGAAACGACGCCTGGAGCAGCTGTCGCTGGGCAGCCTGGAGCGCATCCGCACTGATAGCACCGGCTCCGCCTTATCCACCGACTCTGAGCAAGGTGGGCAGGGTCTGGGTGGAGGAGTCATTGGGTGGGGGCTCCTGAGACCAATGGGAGCTCTGGGTACGTAGGTGAATGGCTCGAGTAGGCTTTGAGGGGATGAGGGGGCCTCCAAATGGGCAGACTCTGAACCCCGAGGGCTCGCAGTGGGGGATTTGGGTAGGGACAGGGGTTCTGGATGGGTGAGAGGGCTTCAAGCATGGGTGGGGTCTTTGAGTAGGGTGGAGGTCTCCTGGCAGGGCAAGGTGCATCTCTGGGCTGATGTTCCTCCTAGTGGATGTGTCTCCTGACCCTCCCTTTGGAACTCTTCCCGAACCCCTCAAAATTCCCCCTATGGATTTGCCCCTGGGAAGGGAGAGTATGACCATGACCTCTGGGCTGTGCTGCCCTCGGTTGCCTGACGGCGGCCTCGTGCTTGCAGAGGTGGATGTGGAGGGCATGGAGTTCGGTCCCGGTGAGCTGGACAGTGCTGGCAGCAGCAGCGATGCCGACGACCAGGACAGCCTACAGGGCGGAGGCTGCAGCAGCAATTACGGGCCACCCAGCCGGCATCTGTCATAGGCCTGGCACCAACCCTGTCGCCTGCCAACAGCCCTGGGCTCACTGCTGGGCTATTCTAGGACCACTGTGCCACCTGCACCCCTGTCCCAGGGACCCCTCAGCTGGCGGAACCCCCTGAGGCCTGCCCCAGATTCTTAAGCATTTTGGAAGTATTAAAAGTCATTGCTGCACCCGGTGGGCGCCGTGTTGGGGCTTAATGAGCACTGTGGGGAGCTCAGACCCCAGCCTGGACCCCTGGAGGAGGTATGGACTGAGGAAGAAAGCCGGGTACTGTGTGCTGGGTGCCAGGCATGGACTCTGGGAACTACCAAGGTGGAATTGGTTCTACTAGGCAGGTGGGCAGGTGGGTGGGGGCTTATGAGCTACCCATAGGCTGGCCCTTTTGCTGTGCGAGGCCCCTTGGCGCCCCACTGGCCTGGGCCTCCTGCCATCTCCTCTGTGCCTGCCAGGCTCCTCAGGGCTTTCTCCTCTCCTGCAGAAAAAAAAAATTGCTGCACTGCTTAGGCCCGTTTGGGAGAGGTGCTTTTCCCAAAACACCAGAGCAGCTGTTTTGTATTATACACAGAGCAGACGGGCTCTGGCGCAGGGGCCAACTTTTGTACTCTATTTTCCTAGCTGTGTTGCGTCCTTGTGTGTCTCAGGGACTCATCCGTGTGCCTGTGCCCCTAGCCCACCACCAGCATCTCCCCTCACCTGACAGGACCTCCATACTGCCCTCTGGGAGGCCTGGGGCTGGGAGATGGACAGACCGGCAGGGGCCATGGAAGCAGCCCATAGGCCTGCCTATGCTTGACTTCTCTGAGTTTGGGACCACACAGAGGAAGGCTTTGGCCCTGGGGATGTGGCTGGCACTTGGGGGCCTGTTCCTGAGACCACTCACTTGTACTCTTGGGAGATATGGGAAGGGGCTTTCCCCACAATGGGTCTTCCTGTACAGCATGTCCCCAATGTGTGAAAGCAGCATTCGATGGCTAGGTCCTCAGACAAACGGGTGCCTGGAAACAGGTGTGGCCCCAAAGTTATGGCGACAGGAAACAGGAACTGGGGCATCTGTAGGAACATCGCCGGGGCTGTTGGAGAGCATCTGGCCCTGCTGGCTGCGTCCACCCAACCTCCCTTCACCAGCCCATGTGCTGGTGTCTATTCAGTGCAAGTGTGTCTATCATTTCTTATCTATCCACAGAGGAAGCTCCAGACTCTGTTGTGGCCTATGGCAGCTGAGACTTTCACCCTGTGGTGCCCTTTTGGGCTCCCTCAATCCTGTACTCCCACTAGCAGTGCCAAGTTGAAGCCCCTGCCATCTGGTCTGGCTGCAGGTGGCACCCTGGTTACCCAGGGTCTGTGGAGGCTTGTCAGGAAATCGCTTCCCTGCTGCTGCAGGGGTCTGGAGTGGGCAAGCAGCCTTCCTGAGGCGAGGCCGTGCCCTCCCCTCTCCTCTCTGCCCCACACAGGCCTAGCTACTTGGTCCCTGGGCTGCTGTATCGCAGCCCTGTTGTTCTCTGGGCCTGCTAACCTGGACAATCCCTTCTGCCAGGCACAGGCCAGTTTCCATGCTGGAGACTGGGGCCCCAGTAGGTCTGGTGCTGGCCACCCGGGCATGTTACAGGGGTCACGCCTCCTGTCCCCAGGGGTATCTGTGCTGTATTTTCTGTCTTTGTAACATAAATACAGATTTTATACCTCACCCCTGTGGCTTCATGATTTTTTTTTTATGATTTTCATCTGTGTGTCTTGGGGTCACACCCAGTGGTGCTCAGGGATTACTCCTGGCTCTGTGCTCAGGGATCACTCCCAGAGAGGCGTATGAGATCCTATGGGGTGCTGGAGATTGAAACTGGGTCAGTCATGTGCAGGGTCAGCGTCCTGCCCTTGGACCTTTCTCAGGCTTTGCTTGGTTCTCTCTGCTCTCGTGCACTGCTCATCCCTGCCCTGGGAATTTCACTGACAGTTTAAGCTGTGCTTCCCCCTGCTTTCTGGAATCCCCCAACCCCTGAAACCCCAACTGCCTCCCTGGCTGCCCCTCCCGGAGCTCCTGGAGCTCGCACCTTCGCTGGACTCATGGGGCCCCCATACTGCCCCCTGATGCCCGTGGCCTCCACCTGCTTTCCTGCCCCTGCTGCTGGTGCCTTCTCACTGCCATCCACTGCCATATGGCAGGTGTAGAGTGTCCACATGCAGTGGCAGGACAGATCACAGGCTGGCCACCACTGCCCCAGTTACCCCCTTGCCACCAACAAGAGGCCCAATCAGGTTCTTAGGACCCCGATTTTGGGCACCTGGGGCTGGGCAGAGGGTACTCGAGAAGAGCACAGAGAGCTGGGTGGCTCCGTGGCATGGGGGTGGGCCGCTGTGACGGGGTAGCGCTCACAGGGTACTCCCAACCCAAGCAGAAAGCACCACTGTGTCCCAGGGACACCCTAGGAAATCTTACCAGGGCCAAAATGATTCTCAAGTGGCAGAGCACCTGTCACATGTGTGGGTCAGGCCTACCAACCTGGACACAGTCTGTGCTCACCCTCCACAAACTGATACCATTATTCCTCCTGGGAAAACAAGGGAGGATTCACACCCACTTGAATTCCTCCTCCATCCTGTCACTTCTTGTCTCCACTTTGAGTGTGTGTGAGCTCTGGAGCTTGCTGGCTTCAGGCTGGAATGTGTCATGGATAGGAAACTGAGGCACGAAGCAATTTGCAGGAGGGTTTGTGTCAACCTGCCCTGTCCCCTGAGAAGCTCCTTTGTGCTGTTTCCCCACCTTGTTTCAGGCCAGAATGAGCCTCTAAACTCCCAGCTGGGACTCGGTGGCACCTCCTTTTTACTCCTAGTCCAGACATCCTCTCCCAAGTGCTGCAGCTGCTTCTGGCGCCTCTGAGGGGGGACCCCTGTCCCCTGCCCTTCATTACCTCCCAAGGCTTCTTCTCCTCCATGCCGAACCCCCTGCCAGTCTCACTGGATTTTTTAGTAAAGTGGGGCTGTAGCTGTCCTGCTTCTTGGAAGTGGTTCTTGGGCCCTGCTCCTTATCACTTTCTGTTCCTCTGTTTCTGCATCCCTTAATGAGGTCCTGCCTATCCTTCTACCGCAGCCTTCTGGACCTTACACCCCCATAGCCCATCCTACAGGGCCACCTAAGACTCCAGCCTCCTGCCTCGAGCTTTGCTGTTGTGCAAGTGGCAGCAGCTGGAAGACACCCCCTCCCTGCTCCTGCGCCAACCCCCAAACGGCGGGGCTCCCCTAGGTGAAGGCATCACAGGAAGCAGTGCTGTAGTATCTCAGCCCAAGTCTCTCTCTGGCCTCCAGGCAGCCCTGACCCTTTTCCAGACAGGGTGTCCCTCCCCCATTGACCTGAAAGCATGATCACGTGGCTCATGAGAAAACTAGGGACTTTGGTTGGAGAATAGAAAACATCTTGCTTGCTTCTTTTCTGCTTGCTTTTATTTGGGGGCCCTATGGGGTGATCTTGGTTGGTCCCAGAGACTAGACCAGGCTAGTGCCAGGGACTGAGCCTGTACCTCCTGTATGCGAAGCCCTTTGGGCTCCCTCCAACCTGTTCTCTGCTTTCTTTTTATTTTATTTTTGGTTTGGTGGCCATACCCAGCAGTACTCAGCAGGTATTCTTTGCTCCGCTCTCAGAAATTACTCCTGGCAGACTTGGGAGACCATATGGGATGCTGGGGATCGAATCCAGGTCAACCACAGCATGCCAGACAAGCGCCCTACCTGCTGTGCTATCACTATGGCCTCTGCTCTCTTAAAAGCCTGAGGTAATCTTAAGTGCTGAGACATTTTTGAGCACCACTGGTGAATGATTAGGTCCTCACCACTATTTTTTCCTTTCTTGATTTTTGGGTCACATCTACTGATGCTCAGGGGTTATTCTAGGCTCTGCACTCAGGAATGACTCCTGGCAGTAGTTGGGAGACCAATTGAGAAGCCAGGAATGGAAACCTGGATACATGCAAGTCAAATTTTCTAACCACTGTACTATCATGCTGGAGCCCCAGCATTGGTGGATATTTTCTTTTTTTTTTTTTCTTTCGGTTTTTGGGTCACCCAGCAGTGCTCAGAGGTTCCTCCTGGCTCTACGCTCAGAAATCGCTCCTGGCAGGCTCGGGGGACCATATGGGATGCTTGGATTCGAACCACCGTCCTTCTGCATGTAAGGCAAACACCCTACCTCCATGCTATCTCTCCGGCGGTGGTGGATATTTTCTTGATTTGGGAGCCACACTCAGCAATGCTCAGCACTCAGGAATTACTCCTGGCAGTGCTTCAAGTTCCATATATGTGCTGGGGATGGAGCCTGGGTTGGCCACCTGCAAGACAAGCCCTCTAACCATTATACTACTATCTTTCCAGCCCCAACTCTCAACATTCTTACTTTATATCTTCATGGCTTATTTTGCCGCATAAACATTTACAAACAAAACAGTAACAGTAGCAGTCCACAATCACATGGAAAGTGAATGATTTGGCCAACCACCCAGGAGCTACCTGATAAAGTGTGTAGGAGAATGGTCATGTACCTGGGTCTGCCCTCTGTCCCCACTTATGCAAAGCCATCTCTTTCTCTTTGGCATCTTCATTGCTGAGTTCCTCCTTGCTTCTATAAATACCCCCAAATTTCTCTTTTTCTTTTTCTGTTTGCTTTTTTTGGGCCACAATCAGCAATGCTTAGGGCTTGCTCCTGTCACTACTCTCAGGGCTCACTCCTGGAGGTGTTTAGGAGCCATATGTGTGGTGCCAGGGATGGACCATGGGTTGGCTGTGTGTAAGGCAAATGCCCTCCCCACTGTGTTATCACTTAGGCTCTCTCTCATCTTTTTTTTTTTTTTTTTTTTGGGCCACACCTGACGTTGCTCAGGGGTTATTCCTGGCTGTCTGCTCAGAATAGCTCCTGGCAGGCACGGGGGACCGTATGGGACACCGGGATTCGAACCAACCACCTTTGGTTCTGGATCGGCTGCTTGCAAGGCAAACGCCGCTGTGCTATCTCTCCGGGCCCGGCTCTCTCTCATCTTAAGAAAGATGAGGGCCCGGAGAGATAGCACAGCCAATCCAGGACCAAAGGTGGTTGGTTCGAATCCCGGTGTCCCATAGGGTCCCCCGTGCCTGCCAGGAGCTATTTCTGAGCAGACAGCCAGGAGTAACTCCTGAGCATCACTGGGTGTGGCCCCCCCCCCAAAAAAAAAAAAAAAGATGGAGCAGGGGACCAGAGAGATAACATGGAAGTAAGGTGTTTGCCTTTCATGCAGAAGGTCATTGGTTTGAATCCCGGCATCCCATATGGTCCCCCGAGCCTGCCAGGAGCAATTTCTGAGCATGGAGCCAGGAGTAACCCCTGAGCGCCGCCAGGTGTGACCCAAAAACAAAACTAAACAAACAAAAAAACACAACAAAAGAAAGATGGAGCAATAGCACAGCACAGAGCGTGTTTGCCTTGCACTTGGCTGACCTGGGTTTCATCCCCAGCATCCCATATGGTCCCGAGCCCCCCAGGAGTGATTTCTGACCAGAGAGCCAGGAGTAACCCCTGAGGGCTGCCAAGGGGGGGAAAAAAAGAGGAGAGGGGAGGAGGAGGGTGGGGAGGAGGAAGGGGGAAAGGAAGGAGAGGAGAGGGGAGGGGTGGGGAAGAGAGGAGAGGGAGGGGAGGAGAAGGGGGAAAGGGAGGGGAGGCGAGGAGAGGAGGAGAGATGAATCCAGCAGAGCTCCTCCCTTCTCTCCCCTGGGCCCACATTCCCACCCCCTTGCCTAGGATCACTGCCCTTTTCCCTATCCCACATCTCTGCCTCCTCATTAGGGCCAGACACAGCCCCCACTTCTGTTAGAACTGCTGAGTCCAACTGCCCTCCTTTGGCAAAGTGATCTGGGTCCTCCACTCCAGGGCTGGGCTGGGTGCTGTGCGGTGTTTTTTTTTTTTTTGTTTTGTTTTTTCTGTCATGTTTGTGTTTCAGATCATTTTGGGCACAGTCTTGTAGAAAAGAAGGATAAAATTTAAAAAACAGAAGAGAATAAAACTGGAGACAAATGATAAATGGGAAGGAAGTATATCCAACTGAAGCATAATTCATAGGCCTGGGGGTGGATCAGTGGTACCTGCCATACACCCATGAGGCAGTGGGCTGGCTTTCCAGCACAGCCTACATGTGACTTTGCTGTCTGGGTTCTGAGTTCAGCACCAGACTATGCCATCTTGGAGCACTGTGGCCAAGTGTGTGCAGCACCAAAGCTGTCTGCAGTGAAGGTGTGCAATTCCTGAGGCCCGTGCAACTATAGTAAGCACCATGACCAGATGTGCAGAGAATCACAACTGATGCGTTACCTTTTTTTTTTTTTTTTTGGTGGTTTTTGGGTTACACCCGGCAATGCTCAGGGGTTTTTCCTGGCTCCATGCTCAGAAATTGCCCCTGGCAGGCACGGGGGACCATATGGGACGCCGGGATTCGAACCGATGACCTTCTGCATGAAAGGTAAACGCCTTACCTCCGTGCTATCTCTCCAGTCCCCTGATGCGTTACCTTAATGAGCCCCACAACTAAGTGTGTGTGACCTGCCCTCTCATTGTTTGAACAGGGAAGGGAAGGGGGCAAAGAAAAAAGAGGAACATATACCCATTATCTTTCTTATTTGTCCTTAAAACTAGGAAGAGGGTGGCAGGAGTGATAGAACAGCGGTAGGGCATTTGCTTTGCATGTGGCCTATCCAGGACGGACCTTGGTTTGGTCCCCGGCATCCCATATGGCCCCCTGAGCTAGGAGCTCAGATCGATCTGAGCACATAGGTAGGAATAACCCCTGAGCATCCCAAGGTGTGGTCCAAAAAGCAAACAAAAGCAAAAACAAAAACAAACTTGGACAAGGGCAGGGTGTTTGCCTTGCACACGACCAACACAGGTTCAATCCCTACCATCCCATATGGTCCCCTGTGCCTGCCATGAGTAACTTCTACATACCACTGTGTGTGCACCCCAAAAGAAACAACTAGGAAGGGGGGCTGGAGTGACTTAGTAGGCAATGCTTCTAGTCATTTATTTTTTTTGGTTTTTGGGTCACACCCGGTGGTGCTCAAGGGTTACTTCTGGCTCTGCACTCAGAAATCACTCCTGGCGGGCTCGGGGGACCATATGGGATGCTGGGAATCGAACTGGGATCCATCCGGGCTTAGTTGAGTTCAAGGCTAACACCCATCCCTGTGCTATTACTCCAGCTCCAAGGCTCTAGTCTTGCAAGCAGCTGTAAACTCTGAGCACCTGCAGGTGTGGTCCAAATGGCAAAGGAAAAAAATAATAATAAAATGGGGGGAGGGAGAGAAATGGAAGGAACGGAAAAGCGTGTTCTGTGTACTTGGGGTATAAGAAGTGGAATCACGGGGTCGCACAAATGTGGATAAAGGAGTTTCTTAATGAAAAAGTTGCATTTTCCACTGTCACTATGTACCTTAAATATAACTGTCAAAGACTTGTAATTCACATTGGTGACAATAAACATTATTAGAAAAAAGAAAAGAAAAAATTCCATCTACAATTGCTCGTTGAATGAGAAATTTTCACATGATCCTGAGTGTATGTATATGAAATGGGAACACCTACAAAAGACTTGCCTATTGAATCATGTATCATAAAAATGATAAAGGTGACCCCCATTTAACAAGTGGGGCTGGAGCGGTGGCACGGCAGTAGGGCGTCTGCCTTGCACTCGTTAGCCTAGGACAGATCGCGGTTGGATCCCTCGGTGTTCCATACGGTCCCCCAAGCCAGGAAGGATTTCTGAGCGCATAGCCATGAGTAACCCCTGAGCAGGGCCGGGTGTGGCCGAAAAACAAACAAGCAAAAACTACAAATAAACAAGTGAGACTCCAAATAAGGGCAACATGGGCTGACGCTGAGGGGATGGGGGAGATTGGACTGTGTGCACTGATGATCAGAGTTCTAACCTGGCACGTTTAAGTGTTGATCAATAAAAACAAGTCTAGAGGATTTTGTCCTTCAGAGACCCAAGTCGTGTCCAATACAAAATCAATAACCTCAAAGGCCTAGTTTCTTGGCAAGGGAATTATCAGCCAGACTTGCACCCAACTTTGCAGCCTCCCTCCTGCATTTGCAGGGAATAAACGGGGCCACAGTGGCGGGGACTCATGGACCAAACTGGACTCAGCTGTATTTGTCTGTCTAGGCCCCTGACTCCAGCATTTTTACTATCAGTTTTAAAACATTAAAAATGAAAAGTGTCAATGCAGGGGGTCGTAAGGCACGGGAATAAGAGAACGTCTGTGTAAAATCAGGTTCATTAGAAAGGACACCCCCCGACCCGAGCACCGGCCGCTCGGAACCCAAAGGGCTGGCTGGCGTTCTCGGCCTTGCTGGGACCCTCTCCCTCTCCGCCCGGCCCGGCCGTGCAAGTGTCGCTTCAGCCCCAAAGTGGCCAAACTCCCCGACCGCTCCCTGGGCGCTGGGCCCCGCCTCTCGCCGAGCAGCCAATCAGCGCGCTCCGTGCCGGCCGCCGTCCCACTCGGGCGGAAGCGCGTTCGTTCGGGCGGCGCCTGCGCAGAAGGCCTCCCGCGCCGCCCGCGCGGCTCTGCGCGTGCGCTGTCCGGGGGGCTCGTGGGCGGGCGGCGAGGCGGGCGCCGGGGCGCTTCGGTCGGGCGAGTCGAGTGCGGGCGGGCGGGCGGGCGGGCGGCCGCGCGTGTGGCGGGCCGAGCGGCGCCATGAGCGGCGGGGCGGAGCTGGTGGCGGCGCTGCGGCGCGTGGGCTACCCGCGCGCGGGCGCGCTGAGCGGCGCGGACCTGGACTGGCTGCTGGAGGGCGCGGAGGAGGCGCCGTTCGTGCGCTGGTTCTGCGGCGCGGCCGGGCCGCGGCTGGCGCTGGGCGAGGCGGAGCTGCGCGCCTTCGAGGCGCTGAGGGAGCGCGGCCGGCCCGTGCTGGGCGGCGCCGCCCTGCGCGAGGCCCTGGGCGCGCGGCCGCGGCCGGCCCGCGCGGACGACCGCCGCGACGACGGCGACGCCCTGGAGGCGCTGGAGCGCGAGGTGCGGGCGCTGCGCGCGGAGCGGGCGCTCAAGCTCGGGCGGCGCGACGCGCTGCGGCTGCTGACGGCGGGCGCCGGGCGCCGGGCGCGGAGGCTGCGCGACGAGGAGGACCGGGCCGCCCGGGCGCTCAGGCACAGTCAGGGCGTCGCGAGCGCCGCCCAGACGACGGTCCGGCTCGAGCTGGACGCGCTGGCCCGCGTGGTGGCGGACGTGACGGCGCTGCTCGGAAGCTCGGAAGCCCCGACGCCGCTGTGGCTCTCGCGCTGCCCCGTGGACACGTACCTGGGCCGCGAGGAGCGCAGCACGGCGGCGCTGGCGGCCTTCGCCAAAGCGCACCTGGCCCCGGGCGCACGCGAGGAAATCGAAAGAGCGAGTGGACAGTTTCAACGTCTAGACTTGCAGAGTCCACTTCATTGCAACAGCCCGGACGATCCCGAGGACGAGGACGAGCGGCTGGAGATGTCCAGGCTGCAGCTGGCGCACGTCGCGGCGCAGCATCAGTTGCTCTCCTGGCAGACGAGCCATCGGGGCCTCAGAGCCAGAATCACATGGCTGGCAGACAACCTGCACGGCCTCACCGACAAGGTGAACCTGACGGCTACACGTATGCTGTTGATGGGTAATGGGATCGACACTGATATGTCGGTATTGAAGTATTTGGGGCCGAGCCCGGAGAGCTAGCACAGCGGCGTTTGCCTTGCAAGCAGCCGATCCAGGACCCAAGGTGGTTGGTTCGAATCCCGGTGTCCCATAGGGTCCCCCATATGGTGCCTGCCAGGAGCTGTTTCTGAGCAGACAGCCAGGAGTGACCCCTGAGCACCCCCCCCAAAAAAAGATGTGCCAGAGTTTCATGTACACAGATAGATTGTTCTATTGTTGGAGAGCAGAAATGGCGATTAAAATTCCAGTCACATCTAGCTGGTTGTAAACAGTAATTTTACGGGCCTGAGCAATAGTACAGTCTGTAGGGCACTTGCCTTGCTGCAACTGTCCTTGGTTCAGTCCTTGACAGCCACCCCATGTGGTCTCTTGAGCTGCACCAGGAATGATCTCTGAACACTCTGAACAAAGCTACCTTCTCCCACAACCCCTCTTCCCCAGAATAAAGGATTTTTTTTTTTTTTTTGTACATTATTGTTTTGGGACCACACCAAGTGATTCTTAGCATTTACTCTTGCCTCTGCACTCAGAGGCAAGGAATTATACTGATGATGTGCGAGAGACCATATGAGATGCAGGGGATTGAACCTGGTTGGTCATGTGCAAGGCAAAAACGCCTTACTCTTTGTATAATTCCAGCCCTTACATTTTAGAATAATAAGAGAAGACCAGTTTTTCGGTAGAAGTTCTAAAATCGCTGTAAGTCTGAGAGATAGCTTTTAATATAATTTCAAGAACGTTTTATTTTGGTTGCCACTGCTGTGTGTGTATATACATACATATATCTATATATAAATAAAATTTAGGTTCATGCTTGCCTTAATTTCAACTCAATATGTACCTTTTCTCCCCTATGTTTTAATTTTTTATTTATTTATTTTTTTTTTTTTTTGATTTTTGGGCCACACCTGGTGGTGCTCAGGGGTTACTTCTGGCTCTGCACTCAGAAATCACTCCTGGCAGGCTCGGGGGACCATATGGGACACCGGGATTCGAACCAACCACCTTGGGTCCTGGATGAGCTGCTTGCAAGGCAAACGCCGCTGTGCTATCTCTCCGGGCCCGTATGTTGTAATTTTAACTTGTGCTAATATAAAATTCTTACTTTCTGAGCATGCTATCCGATCACTTAAAACGGGAAGTGAAAATTTTACAGTTTGCAGCTTAAAATTTGCAGTTTGATATGTTTTGATGTTTATGTCTTGATATGTCTTGTGCAGTTTGATATGTTTTTTTAAATTGTTTTCCTTGTAGGCTGTTGGCAAAGATCATTTGGATGCTAAAATTTCTAGTCTGAACAGTGAGGTTCTGAAACTTGAAGAAGAAATCACTCATATCAAAGACAAACGTTTACCTCCTCTTATAAGAGAGAATGTTCAGTTTTTGAATATCCCAATCGTCAAAGGAGATTTTGATCTGCAGATTGCTAAACAGGATCATTATACAACTAGACAAAACTTAGTTCTAAATCAGTTGATAAAGCAGAAGGCATCATTTGAGCTTCTACAGTTGTCTTATGAACTTGAATTGAGAAAGCATCAGGATATATATCATCAACTTGAAATTTTAGTTCAAGAATTTACTAAAAGTAATGTGATGCTCCACCAGCGATTAGAAATGCTAACAGACCCATCAGTATCTCAGCAGATGTCTCCAAGGAATACCATTGATACCAAGGATTATTCTACCCATAGGTATGTTTTTTTGTTTTGTTTTGTTTTGTTTTTGTTTTACCCCCCACCCCCCTGGGGGCGTAGGTATGTTTTAATCCTGTGGTTTTCTTTGGGGAGTTGGGCCACACCCAGCTGTACTTAGAGGTCACTCCTGGCTCTGCGCTCAGAAATCACTGGGGCAGGCTTGGGGGACCATATAGGATACCAGGATTGAACAAGGGTCTGTCCCAGGTTGGCCGTGTGCAAGTTAGATGCCTTATTGCTGTGGCCCCTATTGTAATACTTTGCCAGTTTTTTCTTTTTACTTAGATACTTGGGTTTGAGCGAAAATGTGGAAATTAAAAACATTCATTGCCATCTAATTTGGACCTTTTTATTCTCTTCCACAGTGGTGTTTAAGAGATGGCAATTTCTGAGCGTAGAGCCAGGAGTAACCCCTGAGCGCTGCCGGGTGTGACCCAAAAGGAGAGAGAGGAGGGAGAGAGAGGGAGGGAGGGACTTGGGGCATCAAACCAGTCCTATATACTTTAAGCTGTCTCTGGGACAGGAAGTTGTCTCTTTAAGCTGTCTCTGGGACAGGAAGTTGTTTTTTCCCCCACAGTGATGAAGTTGTTCATTACTGAATTTTAGTCAGATGATATTTTAACATGCATCTCTTCACCAATGTCCCCAGTTCACATTCCTACACCCCTGCCACTATGGAAAACACTTTCTCTTTTCCTTTTTCCTTTTTTTTTTTTGGTTTTTGGGCTACAACTTGTGACACTCAGGGGTTACTCCTGGCTATACATTCAGAAATCGCTCCTGGCTCAAGGGGCTTTTTGGGACCCCGGGGATCTAACCCAGGTTCGTCTTGGGTCAGCTGAGTGCAAGGCAAATGCCCTACCTCTGCGCTATCCGGCCCCCCCCAGGAGTGATTTCTGAGTGCAGTGCCTAGAGTAACTCCTGAGAATTAGTGGCTATGGCTCAAAAGTGAAAAACCAACTATCGGGGCCGGGCGGTGGCGCTGGAGGTAAGGTGCCTGCCTTGCCTGCGCTAGCCTAGGACGGACCGCGGTTCGATCCCCCGGCGTCCCATATGGTCCCCCAAGAAGCCAGGAGCAACTTCTGAGCGCATAGCCAGGAGTAACCCCTGAGCGTCACAGGGTGTGGCCCAAAAACCAAAAAAAAAAAAAAAAAAAAAAAAAAAAACAACTATCACTGTCATATTGGTCTCTATTCTGGCCTAATTGCACTCCCTATGGGTTCCCCTTACCCATCCCCTTGTGGCAAGCTTCCTTGGTGGACCAGTCCTGGCTCTTATTTCTGTTGTCTTTGGCTATTAGTAACCATACTGTGTTTGTGGTTTTTTTTTTTTTTAATATCCCACAAATAAGTGTAGTCATGCGATCTGACCCTCTCCCTCTGAAAATATGCATCAGCATGATACTCTCCATGTCTATTCGTATATAAGCAAATTTCATGATTTCGTTTTTCTTTTTTTTTTTTTTTTTTTTTTTTCTTTTTTTGGTTTTTGGGCCACACCCGGCGGTGCTCAGGGGTTACTCCTGGCTGTCTGCTCAGAAATAGCTCCTGGCAAGCACGGGGGACCATATGGGACACCGGGATTCGAACCAATTGCCTTTGGTCCTGGATCGGCTGCTTGCAAGGCAAATGCTGCTTGCAAGGCAAACGCCGCTGTGCTATCTCTCCGGGCCCTGATTTTATTTTTCTTAATGGCAGCATAGTATCCCAAACTATGTACCATAGTTTGTTTATTCACTCATCTATTCTTGGGCACTTCAGTTATTTCCAAAATTTTGTTAATGTGAAGAGTGCTGCAGATGCCTTTTCTGCATCGTGTTTTTGGGCCCCTAGGTCAGTGGTGGGCAACCTTTTTATTTCAACTGAGCCAAATCTCGCCAAAACCACGATTGAAATTTATTTTGAGAGCCACACAGGGCGCGCACTGACAGAAGCTAGGAGCAGAGTTCTGACTCCTGGTGCGGCAGCCCGGCACACACAAGAGCCACATTAAAAAGTGTAAAGAGCTGCATGTGGCTCCGGAGCCTTTGCTTGCCAACTACTGCCCTAGGTTATATTCCCAGTAGCAGTATTGTATGGGAGCTCAATTTCTACTTGTTTTGAGTAATGTTCACATGTATTTCTTTCCAAAAGGCTGGAGCTGTGGACAATGCCCAGGGACAGGAAACTAGTACAAATTGTGTGTCTGTTACTGCTAGGGATAGTAATGACTACAGTTAGAGTAGTAGAGAGTAGAAAAGACTTACCGTTTATACTTGAGTATAAACCGACCTCCCTAATTTTACCCTAAAAACTGGGAAATCCTAGTGACTCGAGTATAAGCCGACATGGAAAATGCAGCTGCCACTGGTAAATTTCAAAAATAAGATATATACTCAAACAATTACAGTAATTGAGGAATCAGTAGGTTAAATGTTTTTCTTTTTTTTCTTCTTTTTTTTTTTTTGGTTTTTGGGCCACACCCGGTGACTCTCAGGGGTTTCTCCTGGCTATGTGCTCAGAAGTTGCTCCTGGCTTGGGGGACCATATGGGACGCTGGGGGATCAAACCGCTGTTTGTCCAAGGCTAGTGCAGGCAAAGCAGGCACCTTACCTCTAGCGCCACCGCCCGGCCCCAAATGTTTTTCAATATTTATTGCTAAAGAAAAACTGTAAACTCGCAACAATAAAACTTTAAAACTTTAAATAAAGTGCAGAAAACCGTTGCTTGACAGGTAATCGAGCTACATCACAAAGGTTAAGATCCTTCAAAATTGGATTGTTCCTCCTCATCTGTATGTCCAAACAGAGCTTCAGCTGTATCTGATGGGAGGGTATCAGCATAGACATTGTCAACATCACTGAGTTCACAGATATCATCATCACTGCTGTCGGTCTCATACAAAGCGCAGAATATTGTGGGTTAAATAGTTCAGGGACATACAGTTCAGTTCAGCTGCCTTCCTTTTCAACTCAGCTGTGACTTGTGGACTGAGTTGAAGCACTGCCCCCTCCAACAGACGGCAGAAGAGAACTTGAGACTACGTGCATTTTATTCGGGTGCGTGTGAACCGAATCAGATAACCTACATGACCTGAGTATAAACCGAATTCGGGTTTTTCGGCACAAATTTTGTGCCGGAAAAAACTTGGCTTATACTCGAGTATATGCGGTGTATATATATTTTTGTTTTGTTTTGTTTTTTGTTTTTGGATCACACCCGGCACATGGGATGCCGGGATTCGAACCACTGTCCTTCTGCATGCGAGGCAAACGCCCTTCCTCCATGCTATCTCTCTGGCCCCCTATATACGGTATTTCTGTGTCTAGTCATGTGAATCAGTGAGACCGATTGTTTTCTCCCAGCCCTTTTCTGGATGGCTAAATGATTACTGTTTTTATTATGGAGATTCTGAAATTAGAGGACTAAGTTCAGACTTAAAAAATATGGATCCTATTTTTGTTTTTTTTCCCCTAGAACCAGAGTGAATTGAGTTAGTTCTTTTGTTCTATTAATGAAATGAAGGCAATAGATAGGACTGCCTTATTGGAGTTTCAAAAGGGTGGCATTGACATATTTTTTTTGTTGTTCACTTTTTGGGGACCACTGAATGGTGCCGAGGGCTATTTCCTGGTTCTCTGCTCAGGGATCACTTCCGGTGGGGCTCAGGGGACAATATGGGGTGCAAATGTTAAATGTGGCAGGTGAAATGAGCACACATTATTTAGAAAAATGATGCCAATAAATTTTTGCTCAATGCATAGTTGACTGAAACCTCAAATATGGGAAAATCGTAATATATACAAAGCACAGTAAAGTATGCTTTACAATATCCTGAATTGTATATTTGAAAACTACTAACGAGAATTTTTTTTCTGTAATTTGTTTTTTATAATTTAGGCTTTACCAACTTTTAGAAGGAGAGACTAAGAAAAAAGAATTATTTATAACGTATGGAAATCTTGAGAAAGCAGCTGAGAAGTTTAAAACAGATGTTTCTTTAATACAGAATCAGTTTGCAGTTTCTGCTCAAGAACATTCTTTATTTTTATCCAAAGTGAATAATGATGTAGACATGCTTTGCGATGCTCTCTATCACGGAGGAAATCAGCTTTTACTTAGTGATCAGGTGAGTGTCTGCCATAGTAATGAAAAATAACACTTATTGTAAAAGGAAAATGTTAACATAAGGGAACTATTTCCATAAATTTAATCTCCCTGGTTTTGTTCTCGCTTATGGTTTTCAGGTAGGATTTGTTGTTGTTGTTTTGCTTTTTGGGGGGTTACTCCTGGCTATGTGCTCAGAAATCACTCCTGACTTGGGGACCATATGGGATGCCGGGAGATTGAACCACAGTTTGTCCTAGGTTAGTGCATGCAAGACAAATGCCCTACTGCTTGCGCCACCGCTCTGGCCTGGTTTTCAGGTATTTTAAAGCAATGCATGGAATATTTCTTTTTACCTTTTAATACATTGAATTGCAAAATTACACATAATTTTCAGAAGTAAAATGTTCCAATACCAGTCTATTTCCCCAGTTTCCACTTCCATCATGACCCTTGACCAGGTTCCCTCCTGCACCCCAGCTTTCCTCTATGTCAGGCTTTTTATTTGGCAGAGGTCACACCTGGTCATACTCAGGTATTAGTCCTGGTAGTGCTGAACAGATCATATGGGATGCTGAGAATTAAACTCAGATCAGTAGCTGCAAGGCAGATACCCTACTTGCTGTACTATCACTCTGGTCCCTATAGCAGCAATTATTTTTAATTATTTATTTAAAGAAAGTGTATCACATTGTTGACATAACTGATCATAATACATTTGTTTCAGGATGACAGAAAGCAAAGTTATTAAGAAATAGAAAGAGGGGCCCGGAGAGATAGCACAGCGGCATTTGCCTTGCAAGCAGCCGATCCAGGACCAATCCCGATGTTCAAATCCCGGTGTCCCATATGGTCCCCCGTGCTGCCAGGAGCTATTTCTGAGCAGACAGCCAGGAGTAAACCCTGAGCACTGCCGGGTGTGGCCCAAAAACCAAAAAAAAAAGAAAAAAAGAAATAGAGAGGGGCCGGCGCGGTGGCACAAGGGATAAGGTGTCTGCCTTGCCTGCGTCCCATATGGTTCCCCAAGCCAGGAGTGATTTTTGAGCACATAGCTAGGAGTAACCCCTGAGCGTCACCAGGTGTGGCCCAAAAACAAAAAAAAAAAAAAAACAAAAAAAAGAGAGAGAATGAAAACAATGGAAAAAGAAGGGGAGAGAGTTTATTAGCAGTGGTATTTGTGAAAATTATTGGATCACCAATAAAGTCATTAATGCAATTGCCGAAGGTTTAGTATGCTCCCGTTTTTTTCCTCCAGAAATGGGAAATACACTTAAAAAATAAAATAAAAGGATGTGTGTGTGGGTGGGGGATCAACTGTGCCTAAGACCAACTCAAGGCTCCAGGCATGCTCAGTTGTCCAACCCCCTACCAGGGGTCCTCAAACTTTTTAAACAGGGGGCCAGTTCACTGTCCCTCAGACCATTGGAGGGTCTGACTATAGTAAAAACAAAACTTATAAACGAATTCTTATGCACACTGCATATATCTTATTTTGCAATGAAGAAACAAAACATATGGGGCCGGGCGGTGGCGCTAAAGGTAAGGTGCCTGCCTTGCCTGCGCTATCCTTGGACGGACCGCGGTTCGATCCCCCGGTGTCCCATATGGTCCCCCAAGCCAGGAGCAACTTCTGAGCGCATAGCCAGGAGTAACCCCTGAGCGTTACCGGGTGTGGCCCAAAAACCAAAAAAAAAAAAAAAAAAGAAACATACAAATACAATATGTGGCCCACGGGCCATAGTTTGAGGACCACTGTGGCCTATAGTCATTCTCGGTGGTCAGTTTTTCTGTCTAACAGTTGTTGCTGTCAGGTTTCTCTAGTCAGAGGTTCTGGTTTCTGTACAGGTCCTGTGTTGAAGACCGGGTGGTGTGTAGTGTCTTCTAGTTCCATCTCTCCATCAGTTAACATTGCAGAGAATTCTGCTCTAAAAGCAGACTTGCTGTTGCCTGGTTGTCAGTATGATATAAGAACTGTGTTTGGAGTAAGTGCTATGGCAGTAGTAGGGCCTTCCTTGGTAGAATTTATGTTTCTGGTGCTGGTGTGGGAAACTGTGTTTGTTTCCGTAGGTGGTATCCTTGGTTCAGGGGTGAATAGTCAATTTCGAATCAACTGGAGTCTAAGCCAAGTCATTATGTATGGCAATTTTTACCTTCTTTCAGCACTCTGCATTCTCCTAATACGGAGTTTTTTAAAAAAAATATTCAAGATTTTGGGCCAGACCTAGCGGTGTTTAGGGATCACTCTTGGCAATGCTTGGCGGACCATATCTGGTGCTGGGGATTAAACCCAGGTTGTCCACATGCAAGATAAACACCTTACCCACTGTACTGTTGTTCAGGCTCAGAAAGTATTAAAACATTTTAAACACAAGGATATGGAATGCTCAAGCCAATAATTAGAATAAAAATCACACCACCCTGAATTTTCTTCACTTATCTTACAAAATAGAAGATTGCTTTTCTTTTGGTTTAGATTTTGTGTCACACCCAGTGATGTTCAGGGATTGTATTCTTGTGGGACCATATGGGATGTCAGAGATTGAATTTGCAAGGCAAGCATTTTTTTCATTGTACTGTCTCTTTGGCTTGGAAACAAATATTTTCATTCTCAGATGGCAGAAAATAGAATGGTGGTTGCTGGGGCCTGGAGAGGTTGAAAAACAGATTCAAAGTCTTATTTATGTAGGTCCGGAAAGAGAGCATGGAGGTAAGGCATTTGCTTCTTATGCAGAAGGTCATTGGTTCGAATCCCAGCATCCCATATGGTCCCCTGAGCCTGCCAGGAGTGATTTCTGAGCATGGAGCCAGGAGAAACCCCTGAACTCTGCTGGGTGTGACCCAAAAACCAAAAAAAAAAAAAGAAGTTTCATTTACATTTATGCGAGATGAATAAATTCTAGAGATTTTTTGTATAACATTGTTTCTATCGTTAACAATACTTTATCATATACTTAAAAATCTGTTGAAAGAACATTTCTGTTGATGGTTAAGTGTAAACATCTGCATTTCATTTTTTGATCCTCCTTTTTGAGTTGTAAAAATTCACCCAGGCTTTATTAAGGACCTACCTAGATTTACATAAGTACCCTTAACTACATTAACCCTGCCCCTCAGGGGGAAAGAAAAAGCTGGGAGTGTCTACAATTAAGTATTCTTTCCATAGCAAAATCTAAGACAAAATTAGGGCAGGGAGATAGTACAGGAGGTAAGTTTTTGGCCTGGCATGTAACCAACCTGGAACCAATCATTGGCATATGTGTGTTCCCTGAGCGTGACCAGGCTTCTAAGTAGCACTGGGTGTGGCTCAAGCTGCCCCTTCATTCAGCATTGATAAGCATTTTTCATGGAGTCAGTAATAACTACTGACTGTTCTCAAACTAGAGATGTAATAATAATATTAAAAATATGAAAGGTTTTACCTTGTAACTATTAAAATGTTACTATCAGAATTAAAAAATAGGGCCCGAGAGATAGCACAACGGCATTTGCCTTGCAAGCAGCCGATCCAGGACCAAAGGTGGTTGGTTCCAATCCCGGTGTCCCATATGGTCCCCCATGCCTGCCAGGACCTATTTCTCAGCAGACAGCCAGGAGTAACCCCTGAGCACCGCCGGGTGTGACCCAAAAACAAAAACAAAACAAAACAAAACAAAAGAATTAAAAAATAATAAATACAATTAATTATGATTTTGTTTTGTTTTGTTTTTGTTTTTGGGCCACACCCGGCGGTGCCCAGGGGTTACGTTACTCCTGGCTGTCTGCTCAGAAATAGCTCCTGGCAGGCACGGGGGACCATACGGGACACCAGGATTGGAACCAACCACCTTTGGTCCTGGATCGGCTGCTTGCAAGGCAAACGCCACTGTGATATCTCTCCGGGCCCTTAATTATGATTTTTATTTTGGTAAAATTATTTTTCTCCCTGGCATTCCCCAGTGCCCTCTGATAACATTACTGTTTCCTCCAGCTCAGTTTGTTATGAAGTGCTATCCATATCAATTTAAACTGCATTTTTATTTATAATGAAGTTTAATAGTTGCTGTTATCTGTAGATTTATTTTCACAATTATTAGGTCTTTAGTAGTTGAAATTCAAGATAGGATTATTCGTCCCTTCACAAGTTTCTGTTTTGGTCCACTTTCTGGGCCACACCTGTTGGTGCTTGGGGCTTACTCCTGTCTCTGTACTCAGGAGTACCTCTGTTACAGCTATGTTCCCACCAAAAGTACTTTTTGAAGGGTTAGAGCTAATAGCACTCCAGGTAGCTCCTGGCAGGCAGGAGCACTCAGAAATTGCCCCTGGCTTGGGGGGACCATATGGGACGCCTGGGGATCGAACCGTGGTCCTGATCCTTGGCTAGCGCTTGCAAGGCAGACACCTTACCTCTCGCGCCACCTCGCCAGCCCCTTGTGAGAATAATTGTTAAATCATTTTATATTTATCCCATATGAATTACATTTAAAATTTATAACTAGTGTTGTAAGTATAGCTCTTGAATTAAAGGCACTTTTATTTTTCTTTTAGGAGTTACTGGAGCAGTTTCATCAAGTTGAATCTCAATCGAATAAATCAAATCGTCTTTTTACTGATATTCTTGCTGATATAAAGACAAAAAGGAAAATTTTGGCATCTAATAAGCTCCATCAAATGGAAAGAAATCTATATGTATATTTCTTAAAGGATGAAGACTATCTGAAAGATATTGTGGAGAAATTAGAAAACCAATCAAAGATTAAGGCTGTTGGTCTGGAAACCTGAAAATTACAAAAAAAGAGAACAAAAAAACTAAAAATAACTTACTGTATATGTGCTATACTTTAATGATTTATATATCAGGAGACTATAGTTTAATAAATATTAATTGAAAGTCAGTGGAATATTTTTTTTTCTTTTATTTGTGTTTTTTTTTTTTTTTTTGGTTTTAGGCCACACCCGGTGACACTCAGGCGTTACTCCTAGCTCCAGCCCTATAGCACAGTGGTAGGGCGTTTGCCTTGCACACGGCTGATCCAGGAATATTTTTCTTTCTTTCTTTCTTTCTTTCTTTCTTTCTTTCTTTCTTTCTTTCTTTCTTTCTTTCTTTCTTTCTTTCTTTCTTTCTTTCTTTCTTTCTTTCTTTCTTTCTTTCTTTCTTTCTGTCTCTCTCTCTCTTTCTCTCTTTCTCTCTTTCTTTCTCTCTTTCTCTCTTTCTCTCTTCTTTCTCTCTTTCTCTCTTTCTCTCTCTCTCTTTCTCTCTCTTTCTCTCTCTTTCTCTCTTTTCTTTTCTTTTTTCTTTTCTTTTTTCTTTTCTTTTTTCTTTTCTTTTATGGTTTTTGGGTCACACCCGGTGACGCTCAGGGGTTACTCCTGGCTATGTACTCAGAAGTCACTCCTGGCTTGGGGGACCATATGGGATGCTGGGGGATCGAACCGCGGTCCGTCCTAGGCTAGCGCTGGCAAGGCAACAACTTACCTCTAGTGCCACCATGCCGGCCCCAGGAATATTTTCTTTCATGAATTCAAGGTGGAATTTATATTTTCTTATTTATTAACATATTTGTTCAAAGAATCTATATGTACTTGGAGAGATAGTATAGCCCCGCCTGCTGTGCTATCTCTGGTTCAAGAGTAGTTTTTATGCAAGTCTCAGTATATTCCATTTTCATATAATTTTTTTCTTATTTTTAAATCAGACAATATGTAGGTATTGTTTATATATGTGGGTATTTTATGAAAATGGAAAATTATGAGACAGTTGGAAACTTTTGGTCTCTAAGATACCACTTTTCAGTGTTGCTCAGAAGATTATGTCTGCTCTATAGTCAGGTGATTTAGTAGAGTCTAAGAATTGGAAAGAGGGAGTAATTTTCATTAGTTTTTCTTTTTTTTTTGGTTTTTGGTTTTTGGGCCACACCCGGCAGTGCTCAGGGGCTACTCCTGGCTGTCTGCTCAGAAATAGCTCCTGGCAGGCACGGGGGACCATATGGGACACCGGGATTCGAACCAACCACCTTTGGTCCTGGATCGGCTGCTTGCAAGGCAAACGCCGCTGTGCTATCTCTCCAGGCCCCTTCATTAGTTTTTCTATCTTACATTAAGAAATTTATTAGGGGCCGGGCGGTGGCGCTAGAGGTAAGGTGCCTGCCTTGCCTGCGCAAGCCTAGGACGGACCACGGTTCGATCCCCCGGTGTCCCATATGGTTCCCCAAGCCAGGAGCGACTTCTGAGCGCATAACCAGGAGTAACCCCTGAGCGTACTGGGTGTGACCCAAAAACCAAAAAAAAAAAAAAAAAGAAATTTATTAGACAGGGACCAGAGAGGTAGTGCAGCAGTAGGGTGTTTACCTTGCATGCGACTGACCTAGGACAGAACATGGTTTGATCCCCTGGCATCCTATATGTTCCCCCAAGCCAGGAGCGATTTCTGAGTGCATAACCAGTAGTAATCCCTAAGCATGACCGGGTGTGGACCGAAACCCCCCCCCAAAAGAAATTTATTATACTAAGGTTTGAAGGATTGAAAACATAGCCCAGTGGCCTAAGAAATATAACTAAATTATTCCACATATGGTACAACTGGATCCTCCACTATGCTTGATGACTGAGATGCTTATTAAATTCATAATTTATTATTATTTTGGTTTGGCGGTGCTCAGGGTTTACTCCTAGCTCTGTGCTCAGAAATCGCTCCTGGCCTGTTTGGCAGACCACATAGGATGCTGGGAATTGATCCTGGGTCCATCTCGCTTTGGCAGCATGCAAGGCAAATGCCCTACCTGTTGTGCTATTGCTCCGGCCCACAACTTTTATTTTTTAAAAAACATCATGCAATGGGACTGGATAGTACAGAATCATGACAATTGCTGTGCATGTCACCAACCCAGGTTTGAATTTCTGGCACCCTATATGGCCCTTCAAGTCCCTTGAGCATTAGAGGCAGGAGTAAGCCCAAGCACTGCCAAGTTTGGCCAAAATAAAAAGGTCATACTTGAACTGTTCCTTTGACACACATACCTGTTAAATATTTCCTTAGAATATAGATCAGATCCTTGTTTATTGGCCTATTCCCGGTTTGGTGCTTATAGGTTGTTCCCTGGCTTTGTTGGGGTAGGGTGAAGAGCTTTATGTACCAAGGATGAAATCTGGACCTCCTGCTTGCAAAGCTTCTATGCCAACTGTTTTGCTATCTCACCTGCCCCATATAAAGTGTTATTTTTTTAAAAAGGGAGCTCTTTTACAGTGTCTCTTGCTTCATTAGCCTTGGGAAACTGAAACTTGGATGTAGTATTTGCTTAGTATGTGTTGTTTATAAAGAAGTGTTTTTGGCAGATGTGTGTTTTATAGTGTTCAGAAATGTATAAGTTGCATAACTCTTAGAAGACACAGAGCAGGGGAGTCTTTGTTGAGAATCTGGTTCAGAAAGCACAGGCACTGACTGGACATGCTCACAAGTGTGAATGAAATGGATGGGACTTCAGTTTCTACTCACTATTAGTAAAATAATTTGTTTGCTTTTTCTTTTTTGGACCAAGTCTCTTTTGTTGTTTTTCAATAGCACAGGGCAGTATTCATGGCTTATTTGTGGCCCTGTACTCAGGGATCAGTCTTGGCAGTGGTCAGGGGAGTATTGAACCTGGGTCAGCCACATGCAGACCAAGCGCTCTACCCACTGACAACCTCTCTGGCCCTGACTTTAATTTTTCAGGAACATCTTACCATTTTTATTGTTCTCTTGGTTAGTGGTGTCAGCAAGTCCCAGCCGTACAGGGGAGAGCATTACACGGCATGAGAATACTAGGCGGCTGAGAATCAATGAATCACGATCATCGACTACCAGTGTTCCACCGGTCTAATTTTATGTGAATCTGAGCCAAGGTTATTTATTGATAAATGTTAGAGGTAAGGCCTAATTGATTAGTAAAATTTATTTTGGGCCAGAGAGATAGCATAGCAGTAGGGCATTTTCCTTGCACGCAGCCAATCCAGGATGAATAGTGGTTCTCCCTTGCCTGCCAGGAGAATTTCTGAGTGCAGAGCCAAGAGTAACCCCTGAGTGCTGCCAGGTGTGACCAAAACAAAATTTTATTCATGCTGAGTTGCTAGGTTGAATTCTTTTTTGGGGAGAGGGGGCCACATCCGGTGTTGCTCAGGGGTTACTCCTGGCTGTCTGCTCAGAAATAGCTCCTGGCAGGCACGGGGGACCATATGGGACACCGGGATTCAAACCAACCACCTTTGGTCCTGGATCGGCTGCTTGTAAGGCAAACGCCGCTGTGCCATCTCTCCGGGCCCTAGCCCCTAAATTTTTAATAGACCTTAAGGGGAATTTTTTCTAATAAAATAGTTAATCTTAAAAATTATTACATATTTAGTATTTCTGAGAAACATGATTGTCAAAATCTAATATAAAGTAAGTCTCTATTCTCACCATCTAGTTGAAATCTTGCTATCAGCAGTTGCAGAGCTCCAGAGAACTGGAGACAGCCCTGGCAGGTCAGTTCCCTCAAGCCAGAGCTGGAACAGCCAGACTCTAAGTTGTGGGATGGGGGCTGGAGAGGATAGTACAGTGGATTAGCTGACGTGTGTTCCCCATGCCCTTCCAGGAGTGAATCCTGAGTGAGGAGCCAGGAATAAGCCTTATGCAGATATTTGTGGCCCCGAAACTACCCCCCAAAAGGGATGAAGACGTAAGAATTAGTGTGTTTATAGTTTGAATACTAGTACTTTTTTTAAAAAATATTTTTACTGTTGAATATGAGGTTCTTTTGGACTATGAGTATTTTTGGTACTTTCGATTGCTCCTTTCTGTTGAAGGATAGTGCTCCTCACCACCTTCCTACCTTGCTTGAAAATGTTTTCAAGGCATTAAATAGTAGTAGTAGTAGTAGTAGTAAGGCTGATTCAGGGCCAGAGCAATAGCACAGCGGTAGGGTGTTTGCCTTGTACACGGCCAAGCCGGAATGGACCCAGATTTGATTTTTTGGGGGGAGAGGGGGCACACACCTGATGACGCTCAGGGGTTACTCCTGGTTATGTGCTTAGAAATCATTCCTGGTGGGGGCTGGAGAGATAGAATGGAGGTAAGACATTTGCCTTGCTTGCAGAAGGTCAGTGGTTCGAATCCCGGCATCCCTATGGTCCCCTGAGCCTGCCAGAAGTAACCTCTGAGCTCTGCCAGGTGTGACCCCCCCAAAAAAAAGAAAAGAAAAGAAATCGCTCCTGGATTGGGGGACCATATGGGACGCCGGGTCAGCCACGTGCAAGGCAAACACCCTACTGCTGTGCACCACTCTGGCCCCAGCCAGGAGTGATTTCTGAGCATAGAGCCAGGTGTAACCCCTGAGCGCTTCTGGGTATGACCCAAAAGCCAAACAATAATAACAACAACAACAACAAATAAATAAAGATAAGGCTTCTTGAAAAAGATGACATTTCGGAGAGATAGCACAGCGGCGTTTGCCTTGCAAGCAGCCGATCCAGGACCAAAGGTAGTTGGTTCGAATCCCAGTGTCCCATATGGTCCTGCATGCCTGCCAGGAGCTATTGCTGAGCAGACAGCCAGGAGTAACCCCTGAGCACCGCCAGGTATGGCCCAAAAACCAAAAAGAAAAAAGGAAAAGATGACATTTCCCAAGAGCTAGAGAGAGCACACTGCCTTGCTCATGCAGTCGACTTGTTGGTTCAGTCCTTCATATTCCATATAGTTTCTGAACACTACCGGGAGTAACTCCTGAGTTATTTAGTATTTCTGAGAAATACTAATACTAAATACAGAGATGGATAATCCCTGAGCATTGCCAGGTGAGTTCCACAAACAAAACAAAAACAAAAAAAGACATTGCTGTGGTCAGTCATAGCACAGCAGTAAGGCATTTGCCTTGCACGTGGCCAACACAGGACGGACCCAGGTTTGATTCCTGGCATTCTATATGGTCCCCGAGCCCGCCAGGAGTGATTTCTGAGCGCAAAACCGTCAGACCTTTCTTTAGGAAATGTCTAATAAAAACTCTTTTGTTTTATGACATGACAACCTGACCAAGTGCTAGCTGGATGTGAAGAGAAAGAGTAGAAGATAAACCAGTCAGAACAGGAACAAGAGTAACTGACCCGAGAAAGTTTCACATGTAATTAAGTGACAGATTTCTGCAGAGAATGGATCTGTAAATTTTAGAGTGCAAAGGACAACAGAAATCTGAGTAGAGTACCAAAGCAGGGGACCAACCAGAATGAATGAATTGGCTAGTAGACTCCTGCTACTGGCCCTATACAGGAAAGTTGGTGTGTGTACTGTACACCCAACAGGGCAGACCCACCTACAGGACTGATTTTGTCATGCACAAGAGAAAATCCACAGGAGCTTTGAGGGAAGGGATGTCACTTGGTGTTAGTGGAGGCTAAGTCTCCAAAATGAGGATCAAGAGTTTTTTGAAGACAGGCATCAGCAATCAAATGGACGGCACAGAAGACGACCTGCTGTGAAATTAAGACTCAGAAGAAAGCGAAGAAACCAGAGAAACAGATGTTCCTGTCAACTGGGACACTGATGAAAAATTAACTCGAGAAGAATGGGAACAACTCTTTAGTGTATCTGAGGATGAATCTGACTTGGAAGCATTTTAAATAAATATTGTTACCGGTCATTTTATTTCGGTATTGTGTTTATACCAGTTTACGTTGTCAACAAATGATTTTTATCATGGCCGCACGTATTCAGCAACTTTTTTTTTTTGTCAATTACAATGCTTGATGTGAAACAAAATTTTATACCGATTTTTAATCGAAAATTAGGGGTGCACATTATACATGGTTGCGCGTTATACTCGAATAAATATGGTAGTGGGCACGTGGGGGGGCTTGAGGCTCTGTGAAGGGGGGGCGCGTTTGATCTCAGCAAACACTGGCACAACAAGCTAAGCCCCCTGTTTATGTCTCTGTATGTCTCAAGCTGAGAGTTGCTGTACCCTGCTTTAAACCCCGCTTCGAAAAGCTATGTGTTGAGGCCGGCGAGGTGGCGCTAGAGGTAAGGTGTCTGCCTTGCAAGCACTAGCCAAGGAAGGACTGTGGTTCGATCCCCAGGCGTCCCATATGGTCCCCCCAAGCCAGGGGCAATTTCTGAGCCCTTAGCCAGGAGTAACCCCTGAGCATCAAACGGGTGTGGCCCGAAAAACCAAAAAAAAAAAGAAAGAAAAGAAAAGCTATGCATTGCAAAACGTGCTCATTGTAGCCATTGATCCAGACATCACCTCTGATTTAAAAATCAGCTCAAATTATTTTATATATTTTTGTTTTGCAGGTTAAAGTTTTTTTTTTAATAAGATACTATTTACAGTCGCGCGGAGGGGGGTCGCGAAAAATGTTTTCTTCTTCCAAGGGGGCATGACAGAAAATAATTGAGAAGCACTGCCCTAGGACATGCATAAGTCTACCTAGACTAGATTAGCTTATATATTAAAAGTATATAGCTTATATATAAGTACATAATATATATTATGTATATAAGTAAATATATACAATATATATAAATATATTACTTAAATATTACTTATACATATATATACTTTTGTTGTTGTTGTTTTTTTAACCACACCCAGCTCAGGGGCTATTCCTAGCTTTGCTCACGACGCCTTCCTGGCATGCTCAGGGGGCCATGTGGGATGCCGGTGACTGAACTCAGGTCGAGCACATGCAAGGCAAGCGCCCTACCCGCTGTTCTATCACTCCAGCCCCTATTATTATTGTTGTTGCTGTTGTTGTTGTTGTTGTTTTGGTTTTTGTGTCACAACTTGTAGCGCTCAGGGGTTACTCCTGGCTCTATGCTCAGAAACCGCTCCTGGCAGGCTCAGGGGACCATATGGGATGCTGGGATTCAATCCACCAACCTTCCGCATGCAAGAAACGCCTTACCTCCATGCTATCTCTCCAGCCCCTACTTATATATTATTAAATAAGTATATTGCTATATAATATAAGTATATATACTTTTGTCTCTCCACTCTTTCCACCCAGTTGGGATTTGATCTGGTGAATAAAGAAAGTGACTGGGAGACCACAAGGTGAGAAGTCACTCAACTCTATGAGTCTCTTCCTCATAACTGTCTTGGTTTATTTTATTTATTTATTTATTTATTTATTTATTTATTTATTTATTTATTTATTTATGTCTTGGGGCCACACCCGACGGTGCTCAGGGGTTACTCCTGGCTGTCTGCTCAGAAATAGCTTCTGGCAGGCACAGGGGACGATATGGGACACCGGGATTTGAACCAACCACCTTTGGTCCTGGATCGGCTGCTTGCAAGGCAAACGATACTGTGCTATCTCTCTGGGCCCTGTCTTGGTTTATTAATTCGCATGGCTACCTTGCTTCAGACCTGCTCACCTGGGGCTGGAAATATGGTGTGTGAGGCATTTTCACACTGGTGACATGACATGCTCTAAGGCAGATGATTCAGTTTTGAATAATTCAAGAATTGCCTCCGATCCCAGGACCCCATTCAGGAAATTTGTCTCTTTCCCCACATAGTTCTCTGAATTTCCTCAGGTTTACTCATGATGCCCAAAGAGGAAGCCCATTAGGGCACAAAAAGACCCACTTTAAGCTCTAACTTGTATTCAGTTTAAGTTCCTTGTGCCAAGACAGCAGGTCAGAGTATAATTTCCACATTGGCCCCAATGGCCTGGTCATCAGGAGAATGGTCTATGCTGTTATGTATTAGAGTCAAAGAAAGCATGCAGATGAAATGATTGTTGACTTCTTGCCCAAAGATAATGGCCAGGACTCGATAATGGCTTGTGTCTTTCCATGGGGAGGGTTTGGGCCACTTTATCAGATTTACCACCTAGAGCAGCAGAGGCACTAAGCTAGTGTAAGGGAGCTTTAAAATGGGGCAGGTGGCAGAGGGAGATGCAGTTTGTTCCATTAACAGTCCTCTTAGAGATTTCCCCATCCTCTCTGAAGTGAGTGATTGTAACAGCCCAGGAAGTACCAGTGAGTGTTGTGAATACAAGTGTGCCCACATCTACCTGATGCAAATCACTTATCTGCAGTATTTCTGGCTGCTCACAGAACTTGTCTTCCTGTGATTGCCTCACTTGGGCAGAAGCACAAACTTGTTCAGGGGAGCAGCCAGTCCAGGGAATGGAAAGGCCCAGTTCTCTTTCTTTTCTTTCTTTTTTTTTGGGGGGGGGGCCACACCCAGTAGCACTCCAGGGTTACTCCTGGCAGACCATAGGAGATGCCAGGGATGGAACCTATGTCAGCCATGTGCAAGGCAAACACCCTCCCCACTGTGCTATCACTCAGGTTCCTCTTCCTTTTATTTATTTATTTATTTATTTATTTATTTATTTATTTATTTATTTATTTATTTATTTTGGTTTTTGGGCCACACCCGGTGGTGCTCAGGGGTTACTCCTGGCTGTCTGCTCAGAAATAGCTTCTGGCAGGCACAGGGGACCATATGGGACACCGGGATTCGAACCAACCACCTTTGGTCCTGGATCGGCTGCTTGCAAGGCAAACACCGCTGTGCTATCTCTCCGAGCCCTCTTCCTTTTATTTTTATTTATATTTTTTAAAAGTATGTATTTTAAAATACATGTATTTTAAAGTACGATGGGTGCAGTCACAGAAATAATTACACCGAGAACCATCATAACAAAATGTGACTGAATAAGGGAAGTAGAAAATCTGTCTAGAGTACAGGCCGGTGTGGGGTGGGGAGGAGGGACACTTGGGACATTGGTGATGGGAATGTTGCACTGGTGAAGGGTCTTTTTTTTATATTTAAAATGAAAAAAAAATATTAAAAGTGTGCATTACATAGTTGATTGTAATATATTTGTTTCCAGATAAGTAAGAGCAAACTTATTAAAGAATAGGGCCCGGAGAGATAACACAACGGCATTTGCCTTGCAAGCAGCCGATCCAGGACCAAAGGTGGTTGGTTCGAATTCCGGTGTCCCATAGGGTCCCCGATGCCTGCCAGGAGCTAGTTCTGAGCACACAGCCAGGAGTAACCCCTGATCATCACCGGGTGTGGCCCAAAGACCAAAAAAAAATCTGCTTTTAAAAACTTTATTTTGAAAGGTGAGAAAAGATGAATTCAAAACAGGAACAAAACAATGAATGTCAAAAAGGAAAATACAAAGCTAAAGACTTGTTTAAAGATCTCCAAAAAAGGGCCTGGAGAGATAGCACAGTGGCATTTGCCTTGCAAGCAGCCGATCCATGACCAAAGGTGGTTGGTTCGAATCCGGTGTCCCATATGGTCCCCGCTTGCCTGCCAGGAGCTATTTCTGAGCAGACAGCCAGGAGTAACCCCTGAGCAACGCCGGGTGTGGCCCAAAAACCAAAAAAAAAAAAAAAAATTTTTATTAAAGAATAGAAATAAAAAATAAAGGAAGAGATGAGAAAACATATAGCAACAAGCAAATTTGTGAAAATTACTGTATCTCCCTTTATCTTTTATTTATTTATTTATTTTTGTTTGGTGGCCACACCCAGCAGTGCTCAGGTCTTACCCCTAGCTCTGGGCTCAGGGATCACTTCAGGGACTGTATGCTGTGGACCAAACTCAGGCAGACTGCATGCAAGTCAAGTGCCTTCCCCGCTGTACTAATACTGGCCTGGTCAATTCTATAGGGCCATGCCAGATATATGAGTGCTTTGCAGTGACTACCTCCAGTCCTTCCTTTATTACTTTGTCCTAATGCATATGCCTTCAACAAGGGCGGCCCCCCCAGACCAGCCCTATGCCAATATATACGTAGGACATCTTCATGGACATAAAGGGAAGATTGGCTTTTGTTCTTATAAATGGGATTATTTTCACAGACATCTGCAGCTTTAAGTCAATGGTTATAGTTCTCAGGATTCCTTTTTTTCCCCTCTTTTTGTTTTTGTTTTTGGGCCATACCCAGCAGTGCTCAGGGGTTACTCTTAGCTATATGTACTCAAATTACTCCTGGCAGGCTCAAAGGACCATATGAGATGCCAGGGATCAAATCTGGTTGGCTGTGTGCAAGCCAAACACCCTACTTGCTGTGCTATATTCTTACCCCGAGGATTCCTTTGGGGGTGGGTGCTAGGGTAGGGAGTCTACCCACATACTCTGTTCCAGGGGACATTCTTAGCAATACTCGGTCATGCAGGTATGTTCAGTGCTTGGGCCCAGTGGGATGTGACATTGCTTGGGTTCAGCAGTGTTGATGGCCATGAAGGCCACTCCTGGCACATGGGGATCTGCATGGACTATGTCCACCAGTGCCGGGTGGTATCTCAATATTAGGGCTCAAATTTGGGTATGCAAGATGTGTTTTCTCATTCTTTTTTTTTTTTTTTGGTTTTGGGGTCACACCCGGCAGTGCTCATGAGGACCAAGTACAGAATAAGTAGATGAAAAGTTATTTATGCACAGTTTCATTAATGCTTTGTTTTTTGTTTTTGGTTTTTTGTTTTTTTTGTTTTTTGTTTTTGAGCCACACCCAGTGGCGCTCAGGGGTTACTCCTGGCTATGCGCTCAGAAGTCTCTCCTGGCTTGGGGGACCATATGGGACACCGGGGGATCGAACCGAGGTCCGTCCAAGGCTAGCGCAGGCAAGGCAGGCACCTTACCTCTAGCGCCACCGCCTGGCCCCAATGCTTTATTATTATAAGGCATTGCTTCTCTCAGGAAAGGCTTAAAAAAGGCATAGGATTATGCCTAGTTAATAGAAAGAATATTACACTAAATATATAGAAATAAATGAAAATAATAAAGAGGAGAAATCAGTTAGGCAGATTTGAGAGATCTGTACAGTAGGAAAAGCATTGGCATATTTCACTGTGTTTATACAGATAATGCTGCTGCTTCGCTTTCCTTTATACTCTGATGCTGGCTTCACAGAATGGAGACACTTTCAGGGAAGACAAGACTAGGTCAAGAGTACTACAGGCATGTGAAGTTCTTCCCGTATCCATTGACACTATGCACCAGCAAACATTTTTTAAATAGTTGAACTTTGTTCCCTTTTTTTCATGTTCTTAGTGTTTCACCAAAAGCTTAAAAAAAAAAGCCAGCATTTTAGTCCTTCCTCTTGTCAAAATTCAGTAGGGATATGAGGGGGGAAAGGTAATGGGAATACCTCAGCAGGCTACTGATAACACTGACCATGGTCAGGCAGCAGGCAACCAAATCTCTCAGCAGATCCTTCAATATAACAAATTTCAATCGCCCAGGTCACAGTGGTCGGCAACCTGCGGCTCCCGAGCCACATGTGGCTCTTTACACATTTTTTTTTTTGTGGTTTTTGGATCACACCCGGCAGTGCTCAGGGGTTATTCCGGGCTCCAGGCTCAGAAACTGCTCCTGGCAGGCACGGGGGACCATGTGGGACACCAGGATTCGAACCGATAACCTCCTGCATGAAAGGCAAACGCCTTACCTCCATGCTATCTCTCCGGCCCTGGCTCTTTACACTTTTAATTTGCTCTTCTGTGTGCCGGGCGGCCGCTCCAGGAATCAGGACTCTGCTCCTAGCCTCTGTCAGTGTGGCTCTCAAAATAATTTCAATAGTGGTTTTGGGGAGATTTGGCTCAGTTGAAAAAAAAGGTTGTTGACCACTTGCCCAGGACATTAGGCTGAGAGTTGATACTTAACATTAGAACAATACCATTTTGTTACGCTTTTTTTGTTTGTTTTGTTTTGTTTGTTTTGGGGCTGTCTGCTCAGAAATAGCTCCTGGCAGGCACGGGGGACCCTATGGGACACCGGGATTCGAACCAACCACCTTTGGTCCTGGATCGGCTGCTTGCAAGGCAAACGCCGCTGTGCTATCTCTCCGGGCCCTTTGTCATGCTTTTAATTTGACAAAATTCTATGTAGCAGTGAAACTTTTCCCCTGATGACAGACTAGATCTTGAATTTTAGATGTGGCTTTAGAGGAGAGACTGGGCCTTCTATCTTAGAAATGCCTGGGCATCTCACACAGTGGATAAAGGCTGGACAGTTCAAGAGAGTACAAGCAGTGCAATTCCATTGAGTCTCCTCAGCATATTTTTTGGTGTTTAGATGGTGAACCTTTGATCTTTGGGTTTTGGTGGCACAGGACCTACAAATCTAATATTGTCACAAGAGTTATGAATAGCCCTGGGATTAAAATGTGATCCCTGGACTTGAAACAGATCAGTTTCTTTGGTTAAGCAGTCTACGTCGATCTGGACTGTCTATTAGAACTTCTCAATTGCTTCATTTCTTCAAGTGAAGGTTTTTGGGAAATGGAATTTGATCTCTTTAGACACCTTTGAGTTAGATTATTTTCCATTTCATTTACCTCAGATTTTAGTTTATCTAGCTTTTCCTTTTGAATCTCAAGTTCTCTTTGAAGTCGTTCCATTCTGGCCTTCTTGTATACCACAAGAGCTGCCTCAGAGTCTCATCTGAAGGGACTGGAGAAGAAAGCACATTTTGCTGCAGGAGAACAATTTCTTGTGACGAGCAGTAATCAGCTCCGAGAAGTAAGACTCCTTGGTTCCTTGAAGTGATCAATTTCCTGCCCAAGAGCTAAAGGGCGATGCATTCTGAATTAATAAGTATTATTTTACATGACCTAAAATATGTAAGTTCATTTATGTTTGTCTGCTTATTAATAATCACCAGTTCAAACCCTTTAAGTTCAAGGGAAATATGCAATCATAAGAAGCATTTTCTTTTTTTCCTTCTATTTCCTTCTATCCTACAGAAATAATGTATTTATCACAGTATTGTTTACAATTGGGTAAAACAAATGGAAATATTCCTAAAAATCGTCTAGATTTTCTTAAATTCAGGGATCAGAAAAAAGAAAGTTAGCAGGCCAAGCCCCCTGCCATCTCTTTTTGTTAGTCCTTGAAGAAGAACTAAAGTACAGCCCCACGATTGTCTGTGTGTTGCCTGTGAGCATCTTGTGGGTATGTTTTCTCTGTCTGCTGGCTCATGTCTCTGAGTCTGGAATCCTCTAAGATCCTCTTTTTTTTTTGTTTTTTTTTTTTTTGTTTTTTTTTTTTTAGTTTTTGGGTCACACCCGGCGGTGCTCAGGGTTACTCCTGGCTGTCTGCTCAGAAATAGCTCCTAGCAGGCACGGGGGACCCTATGGGACACCGGGATTCGAACCAACCACCTTTGGTCCTGGATCGACTGCTTGCAAGGCAAATGCCGCTGTGCTATCTCTCCGGGCCCTCCCTAAGATCCTCTTTAGGAAGCTTCAACTGCATCTGTAAGAGTATCTTGTGTCTCTTCCCAAAATTGGTCTGCAGAAGCAACTGCTCCCCTCCGAAGCTGTGGTGAGTATGGTCGATGTCTGCCTTGGGCAGCGATGCCGTGTGTGTGTGTGTGTGTGTGTGTGTGTGTGTGTGTGTGTGTGTGTTGCCTGTGTGTGTGTCTGTGTGTGTGTGTGCCTGTCTGTCTGTCTGTCTGTCTGTCTGTCAGCAGAGAAAGCTATGTATGTCTGAAGCTACAGTGAGTGTAGTTGATACCTGCCCTGTGTGTGTTCTGTTCTTGCCTACCTGCCCAGCCTGGAAGAGGTCATACTGCCTTTCCACTAAACTTTTTCTTCTGCAGAGAATCACTTGGTGAAACTTTGTTCTGAAAACCATATCTCTGACACCCTGTGGTGACCTCTTGATTCCATGCTCCTGTTGGAAACAGAGTGGGGAATTCCTCAGGCTTCTCCCTTCTCTAGAGTTCCTTGAAGACATTTTTGTCTTTTTTTTTTTTTTTGGGGCCACACCCTGTGATGCTCAGGAGCTACTCCTAGCTAGGTGCTCAGAAATCACTCCTGATTTGGGGGACCATATGGGACACCGGGGGATCAAACCTCGGTCTGTCCTAGGCTAGTGTGGGCAAGGCAGATGCCTTACCGCTTGCACCACTGCTCTGGCCCCCCTAGAAGACAGTTTAGCTGCCCTTCTCTTGACTGGAATTTGGATGGTGGAAGTTGACTCTGTTGAGGTTTCAGAGAAGAAATATTCAGGGCCCAGATTTTGATCTCTGGCACCTGAGCACCACTAGAAGTGATTCCTGAGCTCAAAGCCAGGAATAGGGGCCCAGAGAGATAGCACAGGGGCATTTGCCTTGCAAGCAGCCGATCCAGGACCAAAGGTGGTTGGTTCGAATCCCGGTGTCCCATATGGTCCCCGTGCCTGCCAGGAGCTATTTCTGAGCAGACAGCCAGGAGTCACCCATAAGCACCGCCTGGTGTGGCCCAAAAACCAAAAAACAAAAAAAAGCCAGGAGTAACCTCTGGGCATTGCTGGGTGTGGCTCAAAACAAAAACAATAAAAGAAAGGAATAGAAGATAAAATATATAAAATAATAAAAATAAATATAAAGAAGAAAAAGATATTCGGATACCAATAATCTGTATTTCTGTGAGCTGCAGAGTGGAGGTAGGTTAAAAGGGGCTCCCATACAATGTAGGTCCTTCCAGACCCTCTGTGGACTCTGCATTCCCCCTAATTTTGCAGCACAGGGGAATTCTCTGTGCCTGTCCTCTCTAGCACTATCCCTCCTACTGCCCTCAGCTCTCCAGAGCCTCTTTTCATGCCCTGACAATGTCTCTGATCATTCAAGAGACCCTCTGCTGCCAAGCAGTTTTGAGTGGATCATGGGCCCCTAGGACAGTCTAGCCATAGTCTTGAATCATTTCATAGAGAGCTGTTCTCTGCCTACAGCCCTGAGAGCCAACAGCAGGCAGAGCAAGGACAGTGGCTGCTTCTAGCCAGCCTCTGCCCTGATTTTCACCTCAGTATTGGGTTGCCCTGCCTCACTTTCATGAAGATGATGCTGGCATTTTCATGCTAATATCTCATGTGAAGTGTGTGTGTGTGTGTGTGTGTGTGTGTGTGTGTGTGTGTGTGTGTGAGAGAGAGAGAGAGAGAGAGAGAGAGAGAGAGAGAGAGAGTAATAGTTTAATGGTTTTTAGGGCAGTTCCTGACACATGAGCTCTCAAAACCCTAAAGAAGGCCTATTATTATTTGATTAAAAGCCTCAGAAAAATATCTTTGAATAATTATATTTCTATATTTCTATTTGTTTTTTTTTTTAATTTTTAAACCTTTGTTGTTGCTGTTGTTGTTGATGGGTCACACCATATGGGATACCAGGATTCAAACCAACGTCAGTCCTGGTTCGGTTGTGTGAAAGGCAAACGCCCTACCACTGTGCTATCTCTCCAGCCCCTTATTTTTAAACTTGATTGATTGATTGATTGGTTTTTGGGCCACACCAAGTGCTCAAGGTTTCCTCCTGGTTCTGCACTCAGAAATCGCCCCTGGCAGGCTGGGGAACCATATGGAATGCCAGGAATTGAATCGGGTCCCTCCTGGGTCAGCCGGCCCTACTGCTGTGCTATCTCTCTGGCCCCCACTATATTTCTAGTCTTTATGATTTTTTTTTTTTGGTTTTTGGGCCACACCAGGCGGTGCTCAGGGGTGACTCCTGGCTGTCTGCTCAGAAATAGCTCCTGGCAGGCACGAGGGACCATATGGGACACCGGGATTCGAACCAACCACCTTTGGTCCTGGATCGGCTGCTTGCAAGGCAAACGCCGCTGTGCTATCTCTCCAGGCCCTTATGATCTTTCTTTTATTAGTTCATTAAAAGCCTCAGAAAGAAAATATTTGATTTTTTTTTCATCTGGCCCTATAGTAACTTTTTGCATATCTACTTAGAAAGCATTCTTTTTTTTTCTTTTGGTTTTTGGGTCACACTCCGCAGCGCTCAGGGGTTACTCCTGGCCCTGCGTTCAGAAATCACCCCTGGCAGGCTCGGGGGACCACATGGGATGCTGGAATTTGAACCACCGTCTGTCCTGAATTGGCTGCATGCAAGGCAAACGATCCACCACTGTGCTATCTCTCTGGCTTCTAGAAAATATTCTTTTTTTGTTTTGTTTTGGTTTTGGTTTTTGGGCCACACTCGGTGATGCTCATGGGGGATCATATGGGATCCCGGGGATCTATCCCAGGTCTGTCCTCAGTCAGCCGCGTTTAAGGCAAACGCTGTATCGCTGTGCTAATGATGCTCTGGCCCCTAGAAAGTATTCTTGAGGGATCAGAGATGTAGTATAGTAGGGAGGTCGCTTGCCTTGCACACTGCCAATCCAGGTTCAATATCCGGCATTCCATATGGTCCCTGAATCTGCCAGAAGTGATCCAAGAGTGCAAAACCATGAGTAACCAATGAGTATTGCTAGGTGTGACCCAAAACAATCAAGGCAAGTCGTAAGTTTGTCTCCTTTCCTCTTCTCTGGTCCCCCCTCACAGACTTCCTTCCTACTTGGGCTGCTCCATAGCCTAAGTGGCCTGAGGGCTCCTCCTTTCTCCAGCTCTTCCCCTGGAAAACCTGTTCCTACCTTGACTTAAACTTGGTAAGTTTCTGTGGCACTTATAATAAAAGCCAAGCTCTCCAGCATGCCCCTGTCCCTGTCCTGAGAAACACACCTGTTTCTCAGCATCCTACTGGCACACAATTTCATGCCTCAGGCCTGAGACATTTCTCTAGATTTATCCACTGGCTGCTGGCATGAGCCTCTATGGGTCCACCTATGTCCTGTTAACCCAGTCAGTGCCTCTTTCTGCCCAGTGACTTTTCTGTACACAACTTGCCTTTTCCTAACACGCTCTAGGAGCCCATTACCCGTTGCTCTGGGTGTTGCCACTCAGATCAAAGAGCTCCCTGATTTGTTCTACACATCTGTCCACAGGATCAGGTGACCTGGACCCGGCCTCTGAAACACAAGCAGCAGAGAGCAGGGGCTCACCAGCCAGAGACTTAGGTATGGGCTCAACCCCATAGGCAGATGTGGGCATGGAAAATCCAACATTGCCCTTGAGTAGGGGCATCAGCTGGCTTATTCTCTGTTCTGGCACCAGCTGGCACTATTGTCCTTTCTGTGCTGCTCCTTCACACTTCCCACAGACAAACTTGGGTAAAAGAGAAAGTGGGGCTCTCTTCCTATGGAAGAGCTGTCTTGCAGAGAGACTGTGACCTGTGTGTTTAATTTTTTTAATCACAAAGACATAATGCACAAACGCTCTGCACCTTTCTCTCCTACTGAGCACCTGAGCAGACAGATCAATTTTTACCAGCCAACAACTGTTTCTGGCTCTCAATTGTAGATCCAGGCTCCTGCTTCCCTTTCTCTTTCCTCTTCCTGCCATGAGGTCTTGGGTGGACCAGGCAGAGTCAGCACCAATCTGTGCTCCAGAGTGGCTGCTCCATTTTACATTTAAGGTCTGGATTTTCTTTTCTTTTCTTTTTTCTTTTTTCTTTTTTTTTTTTTTTTTTTTTTTGGTTTTTGGGCCACACCCGGCAGTGCTCAGGGGTTACTCCTGGCTGTCTGCTCAGAAATAGCTCTTGGCAGGCACGGGGGACCCTATGGGACACCGGGATTCAAACCAACCACCTTTGGTCCTGGATCGGCTGCTTGCAAGGCAAACGCCGCTCTGTGCTATCTCTCCGGGCCCAGGTCTGGATTTTCTGCTGCTCTGTATCCTCCCACAGCTGCATGCTTGTGGGGTGTCGGGTCTTCCCTTTCTAGTAGAGATTAGCTATGTTTCTAAAAGAGCTCTTGGACTAGTGTTCAACAGGTAGGACAACCGAGCTGAGTTCAACTCCTGGCATCCAACAGGGTCCCCCAATCCTTTCCTCGAGGAGAGATCCATAAGTAGAGACAGGAGTAAGTCCTGAGAACCACGAAGTGTGACACAAAGTAACAACAACAAAATAAAAAAATAAAAGCAAACAGACAGCTGTTAGGGCCAGAGAAATAGTACAGATTTGGTTGCATGTGGCTCATCTGGTTCCATCCTCAGTACTGCGTATGTTCCCCTCAGACTCAGACATGTGCGCTCCAAAATAATAACAACAATTGTGAGGTTTCCCTTCCCCCCAGGTGTTGCCTTGGGGAGGAAGGCAAAAATAAAAGAGGAGCAAGGAATCATGAGAGCAGCAGAGAAGAAGCTGCTTGGAAAAGGCTGAGTACAGAAGCCCTGTGAGGAAGTCACATGGCGGTTAGGGCCATGAAATGAATCTGGATGGCTCCTGAAATGTTAACTGACTGCCTGTGAATTTCTATGCTGTTATCCTGCACCTTCAGACCCACTAGCTGAAGGGGCTACAGGCGCGCGTTGAGCCGAGAAAGGCCTCACCCCAACCTAAGACTTTATATTTATATTTATTCAACAAACAACAATGAATAATCATAAATATAAGAGACATCTCTTAGGGCTGGAGAGATTGGACAGGTTTCATGCAGCTGACCTCAGTTTGGTCCTACTGACCGCATATTGTCCTTGAGCATCACCAGTAGTGCTTCCTGACACAGAAGTAAGCCGTAAGCACTGCCAGCATGGCCAACTGCTCTTCATTCTGCTGCTGTGATTGCTGGAGTACAGAAAGGTAGCTCAAAGGCTGTGTGCGAGGTCCACGGGCTGATGATCCATGGTGATCATGGGGAAGGCAGATGGCTTCAGGGATCTTGAGAACAGCAGGAAATGCTCAGGCCTTAGACAAATGAGGGTGTGCAGTTCTTCCCCCATTGTGTCCAGAGAGAGACAGATGACAGCTACTGGGACAGATGAGAGAAGCAAGTGCAAGTTAGGTGTTCTTACTCTGAGGCACTGCAAGTGCTCACAAGAAAGTGACACAGAGAGAGCCCCTGTGCCCTGGGTCTGTGAGGAGAGAGTAGCAGAGAGAATCACCTGAGATGTCAGCTGGTCTTTGTGAGAGATGGTGGTCCTCTGTCAAAATGGGGTCCTCCCCCCTGTGATGGTAATCTTCCCACAGGATGGTGGCATTCTCCCTTAGGTAGGGTCCTGTCCCAGATGGGGTCTTCCCCCTGGGATGGTAGTCTTCCCTGCACTCCCGTAGGAGTTCTCCCAATCACGAGGGACTCAGAGTCAGAGCTGTGGCTGTGCAAGCATGTCCCCTACTACTCTTTGTTGGGGGGTCCAAATCTAATGGCACTTGGGGGTTATTCCTGGCCCTCCACTCAGGAACCACTCCTGGCAGTGCTTGGGGGACCAGATGGGAACCAGGGTTTGAACCCAGGTCAGCCACATACAAGGCAAATGCCCTCCCTGCTGTCCTATCACTCCTGACTTCCTGCTCATCTTTTTTTTTTTTCTTCCCCCCCCCCCCCGTTTTTGGGTCACACCCAGCAGCACTCAGGAGTCACACCTGGCTCTGCGCTCAGAAACGGCTCCTGGCATATGAGACCATATGGGATGCCGAGATTCAAACCGCTGTCCATCCTGAATAGGCTGCGTGCAAGGCAGATGCCCTACTGCTATGCTATCTCTCCGGCCCCTCCTGCTCATCGTTTTGAAACTCCTTAGTGGATTCCAGTAAGCAGCCATCAATGATAATCAGAGAACTGAACTCGAGAAGCCGACCTTCAGAGTTCAGAGTGGCGCCGTGAGAGGCTGCAGAATGACCGCACCGAGAGTCGGGCACAGGAAGAATGTGGCGAGAGTGCCAGCCGGGCGTGTTTTGATGAAGCACAGCATGGAGATTCTGTGGCGCTTCATTCCGATCTTGAACCTGAAGCACTTTCCCAGAGCAGAACGAGAGTCAGCATGAAGCGCATTCTCAGTCTCTCAAACTGCAGGTGTTCACAGCCTTGAGGACCAGGCATGCAAGGAATACATGCACACTCTTCACTTCCTCCCTGAGGCCTGGCTTCAGTGAGGTGACTGTAATCTGGGTGCTCCAGTCCCAGGTCCCTGCCCTTTTGAAGCCTGTTTCCAAACAGCCATGTTGCTGTCCTGCTCAAGTGTTTTTTTGTTTTTGTTTTTGGGTCACACCTGGCCGAGGTCAGGCTCTATGCTCAGAAATCGCTCCTGGCAGGCTCAGGGGACCATATGGGATGCTGGGATTCGAACCACCGACCTTCTGCATGCAAGGCAAACCCTTACTTCCATGCTCTCTCTCTGGCCCCATGCTCAAGTGTCTTACTGCCCACACCATGCTGTGTTCCCAGTATCCATTCACACAACTCAGTAAGCATTTAGCATCAGCTCTCCTCACGCTGATCCACAGATTCAGTCAATCCTGACTAGTCCTGACGTAGGGAATCAAGAGTAGAACATGTACTTTACATAAATGAGGCCTTGGGTTTGCTTCCTAACATAGAAAAGTAAACTAAGATTCCACTGTACGAGGAACTTGAACTTGAACTTGGCAGGCTGATGCCCGTACTTCTGTGGAAAAGCAAAACAAATGGGTCAGACAGATAACACAGCGTAAGGCACCTGCCTAACTGGAAGATGACACCCAGCGATTATGATCTAAAATTAAGGCGTTCCCCCAATTTCCTCTCTTTCCTTTTCACCTAGCCCTTTGATGTATAAAATCCCACCTGGGTCACTACCCCACCCCCTTGGTGGATTTTATTCTGGGAGAACAAAGAGATACAAGGTGAGAGAAGCAAACTGTGATTCTTTCCTGACTGGCTTGCTTTATTCATTCTTTGCGGCCACCCTACTTGCTTCAGACCCTTCTGCCTGGGGGTAGAAACATGGTGTGGGGGATTCATTTCACAACATGTGATTTATTTTAGAACTGGTGCTTGAACAGGGACTCAAGGACCTGAGAAGACCCCAACGATGGTGAGTGATTTGACCTCCTGGTGGATAACCCCCACGAAGGCCTCCTTGAACTAGACTGAGTGTGCAGTGCCCTTCACCAGAACGTTGGTGCACATGGTTCCTGTTCTGAATGTGGCAGAGACCCGCCCAGCTGGGACAAAAGCAGGCAGTGAAGGGGAGAGAACTGAAGACACTAAGCAGCATCCCAGAGGCCAAGGCCCACGGCCTTTCCTCCACCAAAGGTGCTTTGTGAGAGGACCTCAACCCTCCAACCTGCAGCAGCTTATCAAGGTCACTGATGGGGTAGAAGCCAAAGAGAAAGCTCCTTTGGAGGGGGACTAACAGCAGAAAGATGAGCAGGTCCACCCACCCAGATTCCAGCCCAGGAACCGAAGTCCTTTCCATCCAAGAAGACTTCAGCAGACTACTATAGAAGGAGAAGATGGAGAATCCAAGCCCAGTCAAAGTCCAACTGAGGAGAAGGAGAAGCTGCTTGCAGAACCTCCTGTAACTTTCTTCTAGTTTTATCCCCCGACTGATTTGTGTCAGTCATTATAATGCTGTTTAAACTGTGTATTCTATCTATAGAGATTTGAATAGCTACTGTTTTGTTCTGTGCCCCACTGCAAACAGAAAATTTGTATCCAACTTTAGTGGTTTAATATTAGTTTGCTCAGTTCCGGAGAAATGCATAATGATGTTAGATTTTTTGTTTGTACAAACACTGGGCCAACCCCAGTGATGCTCAAGGGTTACTCCTGGCTATGTGCTCAGAAATCACTCCTGGCTTGAGGATCATATGGGACACTGGGGGATAGAACTGTGGTCCGTCCTAGGTCAGCAGCATGCAAGGCTGTGCCACCACTCTGGCCCTGTTGTTAGATTTTTAATGGTTCTCAACTATCCAATTGGAAATTTTTACCAATTGCTGTGATACTTGAGTCTGTATATTAAGTAGCAACTTATTATCAAATTATGTCTGCCAAAATGTTCTAATGTCTTAGTTCACAGAAGTCAATGGAAAAAGAACTTGAATACTATCGACTTTTATTATAGTGTTCATTATAAGAATGTTTTAGCGGGGCCGGGCGGTGGCGCTGGAGGTAAGGTGCCTGCCTTACCTGCGCTAGCCTAGGAGACGGACCGCGGTTCGATCCCCCGGCGTCCCATATGGTCCCCCAAGCCAGGAGCGACTTCTGAGCGCATAGCCAGGAGTAACCCCTGAGCGTTACCGGGTGTGGCCCAAAAACCAAAAAAAAAAAAAAGAATGTTTTAGCAAACTTATTTTCAAATCTACAGAAAGGTTCTAATGTTTATGTACAGAGAAGCCTATAAAAATGGTAATATGTATAAGACAAAAAAAAAAGAAAAAGCTAATTTTTTTGAATATGTATTCACAATCTGACCTTTGGTGCTTCTACAGCCAATGTTTACTGTGCCCATGCAAAATAGCAACCACTTTTTTTTTTTTTTTTTTTTTTTTTAAGCAATCACATTTATAAGTTCTGATCTGGGATTTTCACCTCTGGTGGAGAACAGTGGAACAAAACTTTTGTAGCCTTTCTAAATTGTTTTGTTTTGTTTTAAACATAAAGTGTTGAATTATAAGATGACACCCAGCTATTAACCCAAAACAAAGGTGCTCCCCCCTCTTCCTCTTTCCCTTAAACCTCTTCCTTTGATATGTAAAAGCTCTCCTAGATCTTACTCCACCTTCCTCTGCCGGGTGGATTTTGCTCGGGAAGAATAAAGAAAGAGCTGTTTGGCTTTGGCTCCGGCAGTGAGACCACAAAGTACAGACTGACTCCCTGACTCTCTCCTGACTGGATTGGTTTTTTAACCTTCACTGCTACCCTATCTGCATCAGACTTATTCACCTGGGGGTAGAGATAGGGTGTGTGGGGTGGTTTCACACCGTGGGGATTTGTTTTACAACCTAACCATCCCTAGTTTAACCCCCAGCACCACACATAGCCCTCTCTGATTTAAGAAGAGGTAAATCGTCTGCAGGCAGGGAAACATCCTACTGGTTTGTTGGCTGTCAAGAGTGGATCCTAAGCAATTCTAAAGCAGTAGAATGAGTACGAACTCCTTGCTCCTTGAGCACTACCAGAAACAACTCCCAAGCACCAGCATACAAATTAGGGTGAGATAGTCCTTTAATTTACCAGACTGGTTGGGGCCTGGAGAGATAGCACAGCAGTGTTTGCCTTGCAAGCAGCCGATCCAGGACCAAAGGTGGTTGGTTCGAATCCCGGTGTCCCATATGGTCCCCGGTGCCTGCCAGGAGCTATTTCTGAGCAGACAGGGAGGAGTAACCCCTGAGCACCGCCGGGTGTGGCTCAAAAACCAAAAAAAAAAAAAAAAAAAATTACCAGACTGGCAAAGATTAAGAGGACCCAAAGATGTAAAGCAACTGAAACTTTTTTTTTATGGGCCTTCCGGTGAAGATCAGAAGGCCTGCTGGACAAATTCTAAAAGAGCTGTAACACTAACTGAAACTTTTTTTTGTTTTAGGGCCACACCAGTGGTGCTCAGGGGTTACTCCTGGCTCTGCACTCAGAAATCATTCCTGGCAGGCTCGGGGGATCATATGGGATGCCAGAGATCAAACCTGGGTTGGCCATGTGCAAGGCAAACACCTCTCCATTGTGCTATCGCTCCAGTCCCACAATTGAACATTTGTGTGTTGCTGATGAGGCATAGATTGGAGCACTCCTCTGGAGAACTGGCTTACATTTATTTCCTCTATTGCAGGTAACCTTGATATTACACCTTCTTTATGTGTATCCATACAACCATGGATATATAACTAAGGCTTTTGTACTAGACTGTTCAAGGAACTCTCCAAAATATCCCCAACGTGGAAACAGTCCAAACATCAACCAGGACCAAGTGAACAAATCATTGTCTGATATCTAGACAACTGGATCCAGGGCTGGAACACATGCATTGCATGAGCACAGTGAGGCGCTGGTACCATTTGGTCATCTGAGCAGCAGAGCTGAAGTAGCCCCTAAGTACCTAAGCGTGTGTGTATCCCTAAAACCAAACAGCTGATATGGTGATATAGTAGTGTACAAGTACAGTTCTGCTTGGACAGCATGGATGGAACTCGCAGGCCATTCCTGATGAGAAAAGTCACATGTAGTCCCTCTGCTTTTGCCTAGCCACATATTTCAAAACTAGCAAACAGCCTTGCCCATGGAGGTCAGACTAGGTTACCCAGGGGACTAGGGTGGAATGGGGAGCTGCTGGGGAAGACAGTTTCAGTTCTTCTATATTTTATTTATTTATTTATTTATTTATTTATTTATTTATTTATTTTTGGGGGACACACCAGTGAAGCTCAGGGGTTACTCCTGACTATGCGCTCAGAAATCACTCCTGGCTTGGGGGACTATATGGGACACTGGGGGATCAAACTGCAGTTCGTCCTAGGCTAGTACCAGTAAGGCAGAGACCTTACCACCACTCTGGCCCCTTGTTTTTATTTTTATGGGAGAGTCACACCCGTTAGGAGTCTGTGCTAGACTACTCCCACATCACAGTATGACCTAAGCCCCGATCCCTGTTTCCCCACCACTTCCCTTTCTCATCTTCCTTCCCATCTTAATTTCTTTTTATTTTATTTTTTTTATTTTGGGCCACACCCGGCGGTGCTCAGGGGTTACTCTTGGCTGTCTGCTCAGAAATAGCTCCTGGCAGGCACGGGGGGGTGGGGGGGTGGAGTGGGGTGGGGGGGGGAGAAGGGAGGACAGGACAGGACCATGTGGGACGCTGGGATTCAAATCAACCACTGAGGTCTTGGATCGGCTGCTTGCAAGGCAAACGCCTCTATGTTATCTCTCCAGCCCCCGTTGGGGTATTTTTAAGGGTCACACCTGGAGTGCTCAGGGCTATTCCTGGCTCTGCATTCAGGAATCACCCCTGGCAGGCTCAGGGGAACATGTGTGTGTGCGAGGCAGGAATTAAACCAGGGTCAGTGCCTGCAAGGCAAACACCCTCCTTGTTGTATAGTCACTCTGGCTCTATAGGTGTTTTCCTAAATTTACTCTCCTATATAGCTCTTTGTGTACCTTGGGTTTGGATAGCATTGATTTCAGCTTTAGGAGAAATCTCATCTATAACTGCACAATGCCTTTAGCTCTCCTGTGGATGCCTGATTTTGTAAGGAATTGGGAGTAGCATGCTTGACAAGCTAGCTGTGTTAGGAGTTTATTTGATGTGGCCAGGGCTTTTCTTTCTTTCTTTCTTTTCTTTTTTTTTTTTTTTTTTTTTTTTGGTTTTTGGGTCACACCGGCAGTGCTCAGGGGTAATTTTCGGCTCTATGCTCAGAAATCGCTCCTGGCAGGCTCAGGAACCATATGGGATGCGGGATTCGAACCACCGTCCTTCTGCATGCAAGGCAAACGCACTACGTCCATGCTATCTCTCCGGCCCAAGCCAGGGCTTTTTTAACACGGAGATGGGTTTAAAGAACTTCAAAGAGTGCTAAGTAGCCTACAAGTCTGTAGCACCATGCCCAGAGTTCTCATGGTAGTACACTTTATGGACTCAGTATGAACCATGGTTGGCTGACAAGGCTGACAATTGCTGGGGTATGTGGTTGTGGTCCCTGAAAACTACTCTGGAGCCCTCCAAACAAAAATGTAGCCAAACAAAGGAATTTATTGATCTGTATCTTATGTTTTTAGCCAAGTATTCCACAAGACCTTCATCTATTGCCTATGATTATTCTGGAGCACAGGTAGGTAAGTGCCTTTCTGCCTAAGGTAGCTGGTAAAGCAGAGAAGCCCGGGACTCCTCTTATTAATGAAAAAAACATTTTTACCTCAGCCTAGATCAGGGGTCCTCAAACTTTTTAAACAGGGGGCCAGTTCACTGTCCCTCAGACCATCGGAGGATCTGACTATAGTAAAAACAAAACTTATGAACGAATTCTTATGCACACTGCATATCTCTTATTTTGCAATGAAGAAACAAAACATACAAATACAATATGTGGCCCGTGGGCCATAGTTTGAGGACCACTGGCCTAGATGGTTCTATTTCTGATGGGGACAGCCTGGATCCACCCTGCTTGGTCTCCATTAGCCAAAATCAAGTGTCTCTTCAGCTCCGCTCAGCACTGAGTAAGAAAAGTGGCAGCTGAGGATAAAAAGTAGGGATGGAAATAGTTTGGGTATCATTATGTGACTTTGGGCTAGACTGATGTCCCTCGCTATTAGGCTCTTCTGGGGTGCTCCACTGCTCCAGTTTCTGGCTGGCCCAGGTTGCTCCCTGCTCTCAAACTCTCAGTATTGAGAATGGCCCTTTCGTGGCTCCAGAGCCCAGTGTACCAATATTGGCCTGGCTCAGCCAGGGGGTAGTTGCTCACTGAGCCTCTGATCTGTGACCCTCCAGAGATTTGGCTTTGGCATCAGTTAAAAAGGATGAAGGTGGCCACATTTTTCTCTTGGAAGTAGCCAAAGGTCAAAATAGAACTGAGGGGCTAGCAGGTAGAGCACTTGCCTTGAATGTGGCCAACCTGGGTTCAGTCCTCAACATCCCACATGGTACTCTCAGCACTACCAGGAATAATCCCTGAGTGCAGATCCAGGAGTCATCCCTGAGTACTTCCAGCAGTAGCCCCAACCCCCATTTCCATTTTAAGGGGTCTGGAGCAATAGGAATCACCTCTGATGGGTTCCTGGGGACCCTGTGGGTTGCCAGGGCTCAAACCCAGGTTGACCATGTGCACAGCGCTGTCCAATCTCTCCAGCAATTCTATTTGGGGGGGGCGGGGTTGGGGCACACCTGGTGATGCTCAGGGGTTACTCCTGGCTATAAACTCAGAAATTGCTCCTGACTTGGGGGACCATATGGGACTCGGGGGATCAAGCCCAGGTTCATCCTGGGTAGGCCGCGTGCAAGGCAAACACCCTACCACTGTGCTCTGGCCCCTCTCCAGCCATTCTTAAGTGGCTCCCAATGTGTCAACTTGTGATTTGAGCTCATTATCACGTTGGCCCTGTGCTTACCATGCGTTGCTCATAAGGTCTCTTATTTGTCCATCTTTGAATTGATTTATGTATCTATTAGTTTATTATAAACCAATATGCACATGCAGAAGCATATGCAGAGGTGCTCAAGGACTATTCCTGGCTTGGTGCTTGAAGTAGCTCCTGGATGTGCATAGAGTGCCATGCGGAGTCAGGCCTTGGACTCAGACTTCCTACCTGCAGAGTATGTCCTCTAGCCTTTTGAGCGGTCTCTCCAGGCCTGGTCCTGTTCTGTTCTTCTTCCAGCTCAGATAAACTTTGGTGTTCATACCTGCCATTCCTCACTGTGTGTGCACCGCTTAGTTTGTTCTAAATGTCTTCCCCAGAGCCTTCTCTGGGAGGGTGCAGAAGTCCAGGGCTCTTACAGAACCTGCCAGGAACACATTCTTTCTCCCCATCCCCCAACTACCATAGAATATTTCCCTCTAGAGGGACTGGCCTGGCTCTTCTAACATTCCTGCTCTGCAGGTCAGATTCCATGATGTTCTCGTTCCACTGCCAGGCACCTCATGATACTGGCTCAAAACGCATCAACATTTTCCAAGTCAGAATATCTGGCCTCTCACATTGTATTTTTACAAATTACTTCGTACTTTCAGTCCTTATTCTTTTTTTTTTTATTATTAAATAAAATCCATCACATAGTTGACATAGTTATCATTTGTGCTTTTTTGTTTTGTTTTATTTTTGTTTTTGTTTTTTTTGGGGGGCCATATCTGGTGGTAGAACTCAGGGGTTACTCCTGGCTCTGTGCTCAGAAATCACTCCTGGCAGGTTCAAGGGACCATACGGGATGCTGGGAATCAAATCCAGGTTCTCCTGGGTCAGCCATATGCAAGGCAAGTGTCCCACTGCTGTGCTATCACCCTGACCCGATAATACATTTGTTTTACACAGAAGTGAAAGCAAAGTTATTTTTTAAATAAATTAAAAGTAAAATGGGTGGGGGGGCCGGAGAGATAGCCTGGAGGTAAGGCGTTGTTTACCTTTCATGCAGAAGGTCATCTGTTTGACGGTGTCCCATATGGTCCCCCGTGCCTGCCAGGAGAAATTTCTGAGCACTGCTGGGTGTGATCCAAAAACCACACACACACACACACAAAAAAAAAAAAAATAAATAAATAAATAAAATGGGAGGGGGCCCGGAGAGATAGCACAGCAGCGTTTGCCTTGCAAGCAGCCGATCCAGGACCAAAGGTGGTTGGTTCGAATCCCGGTGTCCAATATGGTCCCCCGTGCCTGCCAGGAGCTATTTCTGAGCAGACAGCCGGGTGTGGCCCAAAAATTAAAAAAAAAAAAAAAACAGAAGTAAAATGGGAGAGAAGAAAATGAAAGAAAGAAAAAGAAAGAAAGAAGGAAGAAAGAAAAGAAAAGAAAAGAAAGAGTAAAGCGATCATTATTGTATTGCCAATGAAGTAATTAATATAGTGGCAGGTTTATAAGCCCTGTGGTTAACTGTCCATTATGTTAAATTGGTGTGCTCTATTAGGGATGACAGCATCAAACAAATGAAGTTGTACAGAAATTCAAAGCACTATTATTGATACTATAACTTTTAGGGGTATGTTACTCAGCTGCCAGACTTTCCAGAAGAAAAAAGATGTAGGGAGCGAGTACCACGCTCACTCCAAAGAGCCCTGGTGATATCAGCCCCCAAACTAGCGTACCTTAAGTGTGGTCAGATTGTTGTCCCTTGGAATTATAAGGTCAGTGATGATGAGGCAGGGCCTTTGGGGAAACAGTGATTCTGGGTGATGGAGGCAGTAAGTGTGGCTTCAGCACACACAGTGAGGAGTGACAGATATGAATCCATCTCCTCCCAAGATGGCCAGATTTCTGCTGCATGGACCGGTTTGCTCATGAAAGCATAGCCCAGTTTACATCTCATGAGAGAAAAGAGTGAGTCTATGAAGCTGGCCTGGCTTAACCATGACAACTGCACCTTTGAGCCCTCGTTCTTATATTCAAGGTTAGGATAAACAAAATAAAAATTTAAATGATAACGGGGGCCGGAGAGATAGCATGGAGGTAAGGCGTTTGCTTTTCATGCAGGAGGTCATCGGTTTGAATCCCGGCACCCCATATGGTCCCCCGTGCCTGCCAGGAGCAATTTCTGAGCCTGGAGCCAGGAATAACCCCTGAGCACTGCCGGGTGTGACCCAAAAACAAAAACAAAAACAAACAAAAAAAAATTTAAATGATAACATTGAGACTTTTTTCATATAATTTCTTTATTTAAGCACCATGGTTATAAACATGTTCATAATCGGGCTTTAGCCAAAAACACACATATACCCCTTCACCAGTGCAACTTTCCCACCACCATTGTCCCCCATTTTTCTCTTCTCTCATTCCCTGCATTGTATTTTTCTCTCTATCATTGTTATGGTAGTTGTTAATGTAATTATTTCTCTAACTTTACTTATTATTCTTTGTGATAAGCTTCATATCATGGGCTTCCAGCCCTCATCTCTCTATTGTCTCTGGGTATTATCATTGTACTGTCTTTTATTTTTCTTAAATCTCACAGATTAGTGAGATTATTCTGTTTATCTCTCCTCCTCTGACTTATTTCACTTAACATAATATTTTCCTTATCCATCCATCTATAGTCAAATTTCGTGACTTCATTTTTTTTCTAACAACTGCATAGTATTCCATTGTATAGATGTACCACAGTTTCTTTGGCCATTCATCTGTTGTCAGGCATCTCGGTTGTTTCCGTATTCTGGCTATTATAAATAGCACTAAATATAGGCTTGCAGAGGGCATTATAGTGTTGTGTTTTTGTAGGAGTGGTCTAGCTGGATCATATGGGAGTTCAATTTCCAGTTTTTTGAGGAATTATCAGATTGTTTTCCATAAAGGCTGTTTTCCATAGATGACATTCCCATCAGCAGTGAAAGAGAGTTCTTTTCTCCCCACATCCCCACCAACACTGATTGTTCTTGTTTTTTTTGTATTTTTTTTTTTTGTGATGTGTGCCAATCTTTGTGGCATGTGATGGTACCTCATTGTTGTTTTTGATTTGCATCTCCCTGATGATTAGTGATGTGGAGCAATTTTTCATGTGCCTTTTGGCCATCTGTATTTTTTCTTTGAGAAAATCTCTGTTAGTTTCTTCTCCCCAGTTTTTTGTTGTTGTTGTTGTTATTTTTTGTTTTTTTTTTGTTTTTGTTTTTGTTTTTGGGCCACACCTGGCAGTGCTCAGGGGTTACTCCTGGCTGTCTGCTCAGAAATAGCTCCTGGCAGGCACGGGGGACCATATGGGACACCGGGATTCGAACCAACCACCTTTGGTCCTGGATCGGCTGCTTGCAAGGCAAACACCGCTGTGCTATCTCTCCGGGCCCTTCTCCCCAGTTTTTGATGGGTATATGAGGATAAACAAAAAACATTTTTTTTTTTGTTTCTTTTGGTTTTTTTTGGTCAGACCCAGGAGCACTCAGGGGTTACTCCTGGCTCTCTGCTCAGAAATCGCCCCTGGCAGGCGTGGGGGACCATATGGGATGCCGGGATTCGAACCACCATCCTTCTGCATGGAAGGCAAACACCTTACCTCCATGCTATCTTGCCGGCCCCAGAGGATAAACAAAAAATTTAAAGTAATTTTTTAAATTGAATCACCATGAGTTACAGTTACAAAGTTGGTCATGATTGAGTTTCAGTCATATAATGTTCAATACTGGTCCATTCACCAGTTCACATTTTCTGCCATCCCTTTTCCCTTCCATCCTTCCCTGTCCTCTCTCTAGCCTCCACAATACCTACCTCTATGCAGACACTTTTTCTATCTTTCTTTTCTATTTCTCTTTCTCCCTATTTTCCCCTGTGATTTTCATTATTAAACTTTTCTTGTGTGTGTGTGTGTGTGTGTAGTTTTTGGTTCACACCCGGAAGTGCTCAGGGATTATTCCTGGCTCCAGGCTCAGAAATTGCTCCTGGCAGGCATGGGGACGCCGGGATTTGAACTGATGACCTCCTGCATGAAAGGCAAATGCCTTACCTCCATGCTATTTCTCCGGCCCCTATTAAACAATTTTTAGTATTACTTTTAACATTTTTGGGGATTGTAAACGTTAAAAGCCAGATTTGGTTTTAACCTAGTGAATTTCTTTCTGATTCCTTTGTGTTTCTATTAGTCTTCTTATTTTCTAACTATATCCAATATTTTTCTAGCATGTTTATACTAGATTTTGGTTATCTGAATTGGAGCAAATTGAGGTACACAGGTGAGGTGCAGGAACCTTGAAGCTCCCATGTCGTCTCTGGGGTCAGTCTCCCCAACCCACCTGTATTCCCAGCTTGGTGGCTCTCTGACACTCTTGGCCTGTGCTCTTGGCGGCCAGTGTTGGTTCAATTTTATTTTAAGCCCTGTGATTTATAATATGATAGCAGGTCTGATATACAAAACATTACATAACCACAGCTTCCATCAATGTCTGCTTCCCTTCACTATATTCCAGTGTTCCCCACCATCCTACTGTATTCCCAGACCCCTTGTACTGATTTACTTCCTAGTAAAGACGAGTCCCCAGTTTCCGTTACCTTGTGCTGAGCAGAGGTAACTTCTGCCGAGATTATGGAGGCAGGAGCAGGCTCAAAGCAGGAGGCAACTCAGAGAAGGGCCGATGGAGGCTGGGGACAAAATGGGGGAGGGGACAGGAAGTGAAATGGGTGAGAGACTTGCAGAGGTGAAGTGGGAGGAGAGCCAAGAAAGAGACAAGGTAGAGGAACCCTGACGGTGTGGGGTGCAGGACTGAGGAGATATGGAGGGTCTGGGGAGGAGATGGACATGTCAGGAAGAGATGTGGAGGCCTGAGGAGATATGGGGAACTTGAGGATATTTAGGGAGCCTGAGGAGATTTGCAGGTCTGAGAAGATGTGGGGAACTGAAGAGACTTGGGGGTAGAACTTAAGGCAAAGGTTTCCAGGCACCCCCAAGGTTGTCTGAGTTACGTGCAGGGCAGATACATGTCATGCCAGGTCCAACACATGCTCCCAGTATTGCAGGAGGTATGGGCCTTTAGCTCCTTGCTCACTACTACTCTTGGGTAAGTGAGAGTGTCGTCTGTACCAGCTGTTGTCTCATTGTTTCTGCTGATGTGATTTTTACCCTGTTTTCCCTTATTTTAAGAACCATTAATCCAGGACCAGAGTGAAAGCACAGCAGTAGGGCATTTCCCTTGCATGAGGCTGATGCAGGACAGACCTGAATTCAATTCCCAGCATCCCATATGATCCCCGGAAGCCACCAGGAGAGATTTCTGAGCACAGAGCCAGGAGTAACCCCTGAGCACCATCAGATTTGGCCCAAAACCAAAACAAAAAACAAACACAAAAACCATCATCATTCCAGGAAACTTTTAGCACTATCTGACAGAACTCCAGAAGCAAAGTCGCCTTGCTTGTGGCAGACCAGTGTTCCAATCTTAGCCAATCATCACAGTGGGACTAGCTACTTACTTAACTGGAATTTTCATTTCAGTTCCCACATCCCTGCGATGCTGCAGAGTAATGCCTTCCTTGCTGGGTTTGTGAAATGCTTTTTTCATTTCACTCATTCAACAAAAGCCTGTGGATCAGTTCTGTGTGAAAGGTACTCTGAGAGGGAAAGAAGTTTGTTCATTCGCTCATTTCTGGTGTGACGCTTTCATGGAACCCACCATCTTGAATGAAGACAAGTACTGCTCCATACTATCCTCACCTTCTGACTCACCCCAGAGAGCAGTCCTGGGGTCAGAATGAAGTTTTTCCCATCACATGGCAGTGCTGAGTTCTGTGCTGTGCCTACAGAGAAGGGCACAGAATGTGTGCTCATGGGCCCATGCCTTCCACCATGGTTGAAACCATGCCCTGCTCAGAGTTTCCACTCCCAGCCAGCTTCTCACACCAGCACCCATCACCTTGCCTTTGTTGTCTGTGGAAGGACCAGGTAAAGGAGAAAGGTTGGTTCTCCCTTCAGGCACACCAAAGTTCACTATGAAGACAGACACTGGGAGTCAGCTAGAGCTGTGGGTTCCCAAGCCCTGTCAGAGCTGAGCCGAGGATGGGCATGGGGACTCAGGGTAGTCATTTCCTGGAGCAATTCCCAGCTTACGGACACTCTGACTGAGATTATTGGCACTTGACCCGCACGTGGACTTCTTAGGTAAAATTTTATAAAAATGAGGAGAAAACGGGGGTGGAGAGATTGCAACTTTCGTGGGAGTCCCCCGACCCGCGGGGGTGTGGAGATGAAAGTTGCTAGTTATTAGTGGGTTCACTCGAGCAGAACCGACCTGTAAAGAAGAACTAGAGAAATTAGTAAAAGAAGCCTTCAAGACAACACATGCTGTTCAAAAAGGGAAGTTTATTGTTGGGGGATCAGCTTTTAAGGGCTGAAACACGTCAGGGGTGTTACAAATTTTACACCAATCACAGTTACAAGCATTCATTAGCATAAATTGGGGCAGGTAGTAGGGAGGGGCAGAGGTAGACCTGAGCACGTTTTACTAAAAGGCATAAGATTCAAACAAAGTTCTTAATAATGTTTGCTAACACAAAGGCAAACTCTATATTTTTCTTTCTGGCTGGATATATTGGGCTGCTCTGAATTACTTTATTTTTGTTTATTTCCTTTGTTCTCAAGGCATGGGCCTTTTGGTCACGTGGGTGACCAGATTAGGAATTACTGAGGTGTCCTATGTCCCAGGTTTCATCAGCTAGGCTCCCCACAGAGAGATAGCATGGAGGTAAGGCGTTTGCCTTTCATGCAGGAGGTCATCTATTCGAATCCCAGCATCCCATATGGTCCCCCGTGCCTGCCTGGAGCAATTTCTGAGCCTGGAGCCAGGAATTATCCCTGAGCACTGCCGGGTGTGACCCAAAAACCACAAAAAAAAAAAAAAAAAAGAGGAGAAAAAAACACGAGGGAACTAGAGGACTCTTCAGAGATAAGTTCCATGAAATAAAAAGAAAGGAATTAAACATCCCAGGTTGGGATGCAGAAGATGCCAAATGGATACAGACAACAAAGTATTTTAAATGGAAAAAATTCTCCCTTTTTCTGCTTGTTCCACCTAAATGTAGGAACCAGTAAAGTACACATCCTAAATTAATGTTTTGTAGTTTAGTTTTCTTTTAAAATGTAAAGAAGAAAATGTGAACCACAGTGGACAAAATACAATCTATTTTACATAATGTTTATATTAGTTACTAACAAACTGCTCAATGCTTGAATAACTTAAAATTCTGCTTTTGTTTTTTGTTTAAACTATCCCATACATGCCACTAATACCACCTCTTCCTGCACAAATTCCAAGACCCTTGAACAATCTGGTGGCATACATAAGAAGTAGTAAATACAAGGCTGGAGTAACATTAGCACAGAGGACAGAGTGTTTCCTTGCACGTGGCATCCCAGGTTGTCCCCCAAGCCTGCCAAGAGTGATTTCTGAAAGCAGAGGCAAGAGTAACCCCTAGCGCCGACAGGTATAGTCCAAAAACAAAACAAACCAAAGTAGTAAACACTAAGACTGTAAGAGTTTAAGACAATAATGGTTTAAAAAAACTAATTGCGGGGCCGGGAAGGTGGTGCTACAGGTTAGGTGTCTGCCTTGCAAGTGGATGGACCGCGGTTCGATCCCCCGGTGTCCCATATGGTCCCCCCAAGCCAGGGGTGATTTCTGAGCGCATAGCCAGGAGTAACCCCTGAGCTTCAAACGGGTGTGGCCCAAAAACCAAAAAAAAAAAAAAAAAAAAAAAAAAAAACTAATTGCAAGTTGCCTTCTTTTAGTTCTGAACGTAAATTGCTTCATAAATTACCAAAAATTTATACTTGAATTTAAAATCAATATAATGGGGCTGGAGCAGTGGTGCTAGCCATAAAGCCTCTGCCTTACACGTGCTAGCCAAGGTTCAATCCCCAGGTGTCTTATATGGTTCCCCAAGCCAGGAGCAATTTCTGAGTGCATAGCCAAGAGTAACCCCTGAGTGTCACCAGATATGATCCAAAAATCAAAAAAAAATAAAATAAAATAAAACAAATTATAAAAATGGAAAGAGCAGATGAAAAAAGCTAGAAGCAATAAGCTATAAGAGAAAATAAAATAAAATAATTACAATTTTCACTTATATTATCAATTCTTAAATATAAAATAGCCCATTGCAGGTTATATTGCTGATGACAGAAATTTTTGTGAATATTACATTGATACTATATAGTTAGGAAATAATTATTTTCATTCCTACTATTTTAAAGTGGAAAAAAAGTATAGAAGTAAACTTAAATATTTAAATTAAATTAATTAAATTTTAAAATGAAAAGTATTTAAAGATGTACAAAAAGAATATTTTCTCCTTATAAAAATTAGTGGAAATCTAACAAGATATTCTTCTGTGTTTTAAAATAGAAGATGTGTTTATTAACATTTAAACTCCTCTCTTCTAGACCACATAAAAATTCTTAGAATATGGGGCCAGAATGATAGCACAGTGGCAGGGTGTTTGCCTTGCACTCTAACAACCTGGGATGGGCCAGGGTTCTATCCCAGGCATCTCATATGGTCTCCCAAACCTCCCAAGAGAGATTTTTGAGCACAGGAACAAGATAAACCCTGTGTGCCACCAGGTGTAAACCAAAAACAAGAAAACAAAATAAACATTCTTAGAACAGAAAATTCTTTTGAAGAGTATTTCATTGTATTTGTTGATTGAATACAGAAAAACAAAAGGTTGTTGTAAAGGGCCGCATATATAAATAACTGAAATTTCAATTGTGGTTATTCCAGATTCACTACTTCAAAATATTATTTTATATTCTTTCAGATATCCTTTGATTTTATTTATAATCTAAAAAGTACATATTCTTGAAAGTTTCACTACATCAGTAAAAAATTATCTTAGTTTTGTTATACATAAATCATTTTACATAGTATATAACCTAAATACCTTAGTATTAAAGCAAAATCTTTTCCTGACACTCGACACATCAAGCAAACTGAATCTTTAGGATAAAGTGCTAGGTTACAAGATCAACAAGAGTATGGGCGAATACATACACTAACAGACTCTTCCAAGCAGGTTGTGGATAATATTGCTTTACAAATCAAATTAGACACTTAAAATTGACCTGCATTGCACTTTCCCCCAATTTCACAACTTGAAATAATGTGACAGGCTCCCCTTTGCCATTCTGTTGAGGGTGCCCATTAGCTCTTCCACGACCTGTCCCTCTAATTCCAGTTTCAATTCTACTCTTCTCTCCTGGAGATTTTCTAGGTTTCTTATTTGTAGATGGAGGCCGGCCGGGAGGACCCCTTTTTCTTTTTCCTATGCCCTCTGTTTCTCAAGTTCACTCCAGCATCCGAATGGGCAGTAGTTTCATTAGTTGAATCCTGTAACACTGTAACTCTGAAGTAATCATTGCTGGAGAGGTCTTTTCACAATGGAGCAAAAGAATTTAGTGTGGTACAATTCAAACCTTCAAAAATAACCTCAATGGCAATCCTCTGCTGCCCATGCGGGCGCCGACCCGGTGTCCCCCCAAAAGTCTCTGGCCCGCACCTCCCGAGTAGGGGGGTGGCCGTGGGGTGGCCGCCGGGGGTCCTGGATAGGGCATTTGTCTTGCACATGGCTAACTCTGGCTTGATCCTTGTCATCCTAGACGGTCCCTGTGTACCGCCAGGAGTGATTCTGAACACAGAGCCAGGAGTAACTCCTAAGCACTGCTGATTGTAGCCCCCCAAAATTAATTGATAAGTAGATATGTCAACGAAACCTAAGCCTATTTCCTGTTTTTACTAATAGAATATCCAAGATATCTCCAAGCTCCTTATTCACATCACTAAACCTCAAACTGTTAAAGGCACCTCATTTCATTTCACTTCCTGAGGTCTTGGTAGCATTTTGTAAACCTAATTTGTCACACTTTTCTGTGTAACTACCAGTTCTCTTTCCTGTAAACCTCCTTTGTATGTGCATGATAGATATTTAAATATGCCTTGAGGCGCAGGCGAGGTGGCGCTAGAGGTAAGGTGTCTTCTAGCCAAGGAAGGACCGCGGTTCGATCCCCAGCGTCCCATAGGGTCCCCCCCAAGCCAGGGGCGATTTCTGAGCGTGTAGCCAGGAGTAACCCCTGAGCATCAAACGGGTGTGGTCCGAAAACCAAAACAAAAAAAATATGCCTTGAAAACTAAAACCGCTAAAGTGATGTAGTACCTCCCTTTTAGGAGTTTACAAGTTAGACAGATGATAATTATCTGAGAGAAATAACTCCCCTCCTACCGCCTCTACCCAGCAACTTCCCAATAAAGAAAAAGCAGACATACAGAGAACTGCCTTTTATTAAGGTCCGGGAGTTCCTGGAAATGTTCATAAAAAGCAGGCTAACATTCTTCTTTCTTTTAAGCAATTTGAGGCTTCATTTCTAAAAAAAAAAAAAAAAATCTGCGCCTGTGTAGGGCTCCGAGGTAAATTTAAGCACACAGCTGCCTGGTCAGGGAAGGGACGGAAGACCCAGGTTTTCCACTGTAGCTCAACCAGGTCCATGGAGGCTCCTCTGTGTATTTGGCCTGACCACCTTTCTTTTTTTTTCTTTTCTTTTTTTTTTTTTGGTTTTTGGGCCACACCCGGCAGGGGTTACTCCTGGCTGTCTGCTCAGAAATAGCTCCTGGCAGGCACGGGGGACCATATGGGACACCGGGATTCGAACCAACCACCTTTGGTCCTGGATCAGCTGTTTGCAAGGCAAATGCCGCTGTGCTATCTCTCGGCCCGGCCTGACCACCTTTTAAGACAATGGTTCTGTGGGAAACTGTGGGGCCCTCAGGAGATCGATGATGAGTGACAGGAGTCCTCAGAGAGGCTAGGAATGCCTGCAGGTCGCTCTAGCTAGAATGACACCACAGGCATATTTGACTTTTCTTTGTTAAACATTCTAGGGGGAGGGGCCTGAGAAATAGTACAGGAGCAGGGCACCTGCCTTGCACACAGCCAACCCCAATTCAATCCCTGGCATTTCATATAGTTCCTGAGAGTAGAGCCAGGAGTAGCCCCTGAGCACTGCCGGGTGTAGGTGGTCCAAAAATAAACAAAGAACTCTAAGGGCTGGGAGACAGGCCATTAGGACCCAGTCAGCAGTCAGCAAGCATGCCCGGCCCTGGGCCCAGATTCAGTTTCTAGACCGCACTATTCCCCCCACAGCACACACAGCAACACCAGATATACTCTTGGAGGCCCTGAGCATCACCAGGTATGACCCTAAGACCCAGAACTGTTAGGGTGTCCTGGTGGACCCAACACCGCAGCCTTGGGTCTCTTGGCTCAGTCTCACTAGGAGTGGCCCAAGGGCCTCATGAGTACTCTTTGGGAGGCCACCCCACCAAAGATTCTATTTGGGTCACACCTAGCAGTGTTCAGGGGTTACAACTGGAAGGCTCAGGGAACCCTATTCAGATTCCAGGATCAATCAAGGTCAGCAGCATTCAGGTGCCTTAGCTCTTACCTTCACAACAGAATTCTAGACAGGCTGGGGGGAGTAGGGACACAAAAGCTAATTATCTCTCATGTGTGAGGCCCTGGGATTGTTCCCTGGCACCTCAGAAAACAAAAAGATAGTAATAATAGGCCCAGAGCGATAGCACAGTGGGGAGTTTGCCTGGCTGCAGCCGACATGTGTTCCATCTTCGGCATCCCATATGGTCCTCCAAGCCTGCTGGGAGTGATTTCTGAGTGCAGAGCCAGGAGTAATTCCAGAGCGTTGCTGAGTGTGGCCCCAAAACAAAAATAAATTAAAGCAAAATAAGAATTCTAGGCAGGAAATTTTAACAATATGAAAGTTTACACATGGGGCGGGCGGTGGCGCTAGAGGTAAGGTGCCTGCCTTGCCTGCGCTAGCCTAGGACGAACCGCGGTTCGATCCCCCGGCGTTCCATATGGTCCCCCAAGCCAGGAGCGACTTCTGAGTGCATAGCCAGAAGTAACCCCTGAGCGTCACTGGGTGTGGCCCCAAAAACCAAAAAAAAAAAAAAAAAAAAAAAAAAAAAAAGAAAGTTTACACTCAGCAGTAGTAATATTTGCATTAAAAAGATAGTTCAAAAACATGGACTAAAGACAGAGGCTTCAGAGTTAGTGATGACTCTATGAGGAATGACTTCTTTAGACCAGCAAATTGTTGACTGGATTCCCCACAGGCTCTTGGAATACCCTTCAGGCGGGGAAGAAGAGGCCTCACCTTCTCTCCTGGGACCGTGTTTGTTTCATCTGAAGGCCAGACCTTCCTGGCTGAGGTGAGTGGACAGGCCACTCCTGAGACTCAGATATGGAGAGTTCATTCAGAGACAGGTGCTGAACCCACTCTCTAAAAGTAAGTCCACGAAGGTGGAGCAGTAATACATCAGGGAGGGCATTGCCTTTCATGACGCCAATCCAGATGCGAGCCCTGGCATCCCATATGGTTTCCTGGCGGAGTGATTCCTGAGTGCAGAGCTAGGAGTCAGCCCTGAGCACTGGATTGTGTAATCTAATCCCCTCTCAAAAAATAATAAAAATAAATCCTGGCAGGTCAGAGCAATAGCACAGTGTATAGGGCATTTGCCTTGCATGTGGCTGGCCCAGGTTTGATTCCCAGCATCACATATGGTCCCTCAAGCCTGCCAGGAGTGATTCCTGAGCTCAGAGTCAGATGTAGCCCCTATGCACCACCAGGTATGCCCTCAAAACAAAACAAAAAAATATTCCTGGGGGGACCAGACTGATCGACAGTGTAGTGAGCAGGGCTCTTGCCTTGAACACCATTGACCTGGGTTTGATACCTGGCCCTATATATGGTCTCCTGAGCCTTTCCAGGAGTGAGCTCTGAGCACTGCTGGGTGTAAACCAAAAGAACAAAAACAAACAAACAAACAACAACAACAACAGCAACCCTGGGTCTGAGTAAATAGAGGAGATGTGCTGCTGGAGGTGAGAAAGGCAGCTGGATGCAGTGAAGAGCCGTTAAATTGGGAATGAACCAGCCATTCTGTCCCATCCGACAGACTTCTTGCAGATTAAGTTGTGCATTCTCACACACTTATGAGGGGAGGGGGGCGAAACTTCTGAAGTTATTCCAGGAGTCAAAGCAAGATGATGTCTTTTCACGCCTGGCTTCCCAGTGGTCAGATATGTGAGCTCTCAACTTTATCAGATCTGCTGGGGCGCCAGTGTGACTACAGAAGCCTCATGGTCCCCCAACCAGTCCCTAAGAAAGAAGCACATACTCTCATCTCAAAGCTTGAAGTGTTGAAAAAGAGGAGCATAAAGGAGCCAGAGTCCTAGTACAGGGGAGGGGGGACGTAGGCCTTGCACGAAGTCACTGGTGGGTTCAATCATCAGCCTCCCATAATGTCCCTGCATTGCCTAGAGTGATTCCTGAGAAAGTGCCGGGTGTGCCCCCGCCCTGCACACACACAAAAGCAGAAGCCTGTGATAGAGAGTGTCACAGGCGTGTCAGGAAATGAGGCTGGGGTGGAAAGGACACTGTGGCCCTGGGAAGTGACTGTCTCCCACAACCACACCACCACCACTACCACCAGGGACAGGCCCCCACTGTTCTGATTCTTGTTTTTATTTTTTCTTTTGGTTTTTGGGTCACGCATGGTGGTGCTCAGGGATTACTCCTGGCTCTGAGCTCAGAAATCACTCCTGGAAGGCTCTTGGAACTTTATAGGATGCTGTTGAAAAACATTTATTATTGAGTCCTGGATGGTTGTGGATGGTGATGGGATGGATGGAGGGTGAGAGGCCTTTCTCTGCCGGTTGGTCCTGGCCATGCACCTGCAACTCCCTCCAGCCAGCAGGTCCAGGGTAGCGGTGAAGAAATGATCCACAGGCAGTCAGGTTTCAGAAGACATCAGCTTTATTAAGGCTCCTATGCTTAAACCTTTTATGCTGGCTCCATAAACAGCCCTGACATCTCAATCTCTTTCTGCCATCCCTCCTGCTGCTTCTCCCTGAATCTCCCACAGAATCCCCCCTTGCCCCTCAGGCAATCCTTTTGTTCTTCCAAAGACCCCTCCCAGAAATAGGCTGGCTTACCATCAGGTTAAAATTACATGCTGAATATGGGGGATGGAGAAACAGGATGGGGAAACAGGGATCAAACCCAGGTCAGTTGCACGGAAGGCAAATGCCCTCCTGCTGTGCTATTGCTCCTGACCACTGTTAAGATTTTTGAGAAGAGAATTCCAGGCTTACAGGTTTCCTGGGATTACTGGACCCCACGGTAGTGGTAGCGCCATCTGCCTCCAGCATCCTGTGCCCTGTGCATCCTCGTGTCCTCATGCCTCCTTGTCCTCTGTCCACATCATTTCCAGCTCACTGTGGGGTGTGATTGCCACCTCTGGCCCCTGCCTATTGTTTCTGTCTCGGAGTGGCCCTGTCTGCTCCCTCAGTCCCTACCCAACTGTGAGTGAGGCTGTGGCCAATTGGTCCATCTGGCTGAGAACAGCATGGTGGCCTCACTCTGTCTCATCAACTGAGAGACTGGATGACTTTTCCACTAGTGTCTCTTCTCGCTTGCTTTGTGAGCCACAATCCCTTGGTCGCAAGGCCCCCGAATGTCCCATCACAGCTCCTGGAGGCGGTTTGGGTGGCTCGTGAACTTCTCTGGATGTCACCTTGATCCTCCTCCAGAGTCTGGTCATGCACTAAGCTCAGCTTCCATGGCAAATTCCTCCCATTTTCACTGCCCCTTATGAGCTCGGGGTCTCAGCAGTGATGCTCAGGTGCTCTTCACATACTAGTTCTATCCTGGTGGTGCTCAAGGCTCGGGGGACAGGGAATTCGGGGGACAGGAGGTACTGGGGATAGTACATGGGAGCATGAACATAGCCTGGCTATTGAGCATTTCCTGACCCAGAGAAAATTTTTGTTATTTGGAGGAGATGAGATTGAACGTCCCTCCCAGCAGAGGTCAGGGAGAACAAGCAGGTACTAGGAATCGAACCTGATGAGGCCTTGTGGGTACAGGACAAATAATCTTTCCACTAGCCCAACAGCCTGACCTTATTCAGTACACACAGTTTCCCACATGGTCTCCCAGGGCTTCGTTCCAAAGGCAGCTCTGTAGAAATCCCTTTAGGCCCTGACTGATCGGTGTAGGAGACTCCCATCCATTCTCACTGCTGTCTCTTTTTTGCTGACTCAAATACATTTTCATTTTACCTATTTGGGATCTTTCCCTGTGCTGCCCATAACGCTCCTCTCTCCTCTCTCAGACAACCATTGCCTTAGAGTTTTCAGTTGACTCTGCGCTCTAGAGCCCGCAAAAGCAGGCCTATCCTGGGACCTGTCCCCAGCCTGCACCATTACTTCCTCCTCCCCACTGCTCCGGGAAAAGGGCCATCCTGCTGCTAGCTCTGCAGACAATCGGACAGGATTCTCAGGCCTCATACAGAGTTCCCTCGGAGATTAGACCCTCTATGGGTCGATACATCTGCTAGGCTTTGCAGCTGGAACCCAGTTCTATCCCCCGCTCCAAGAAAGTCACACCATCCTTCTGTCCCCTGTGACATCGCTGGTGTCTTTCTTGCTGCCATGTGAGCCTCTGCTTGAATGATAGCCCTCAGAGGCTGTCTTTTTGCCTAGACATGTTCTGGATGCTCCTGCAGGCTATGAGACAGGTGTGGGATCTTGTTTGTCTTCTGGCTGAATGGCCATTCCTCATGTGGAATGATGTATTCTGTGCCCTGGGGTCCAGTTAGGCAGTGACCATAATGTGCGCCCACCAGCATTATGGCAGACAGTGGGTTTTGGTGGCTGCCTTTGGGGCTGTTAATCACACATCACAGTACCTGTCTATGCAGTGCTGCCACCTCCCTCCGAGTGAAAGCTGCTGGGTCACAGAGTCATTCTGCGTTTCCTTTTGATGTTGTTGTGATAAGATTTGCCATCCATAACCATTTTAAGAGAACATCATTCAGGGGTACCTAAATTTAACTCGAGAAACCCCAAACTAGCAATACCGCTTTCCACCCCCAGAAACAAAGTGTGGGACTTCAAGGGTGGCCACATTCTTGCTAAGGATCTTCACTCTGTCATTACGTCTCTGTGGGAGTCTCTTGGCGTGGGGTGAGGTTCCTCCTCTCCATCTCCCTGTCGGCTTTGTGCCCATGTATTCTCCTTCATTCCTTCCTGTTTGCCTGGTGTGTAAGCGTTCATGCCCCTCTTTCTTAGAGAACTTCCTGCAGTGTTGGGAAGCTGGATCAATAGTCTGAGCTTATGATTTTATACCGTGGAAGGTTTGAGATCAGCTCCTGCACCACAGTCTCCTTTCAGCCCTCCCAGGAGCAGCCTCCCAGAATAGAGCTGAAAAAATGCCCCGAACACCACATCTATGACCCCCAAACAAACAAATATAAGAGTCCATTGCGTTTCCATAAGCTGACCATCAATGAGCATAAATAAAATTAAAATCACAGTACCATGTTTCAGTCATTCCAAAGACCATGAATATTGAAGTCTTAATTTATCCAAATATGTACATAGATCATGGGAAAAGCACACTGCTGGTAGAGTCTTTCCAGAAGATCAGCAGGAAATACAGACAGGCAACTGGGAACCTCCCACACTGTTCAGACTTGACAGGATCATGAAGACTCACTCTTGGAAGGTCTGTGTCTGCTGTGAAAACAGAACCAGGTGCAGGCCACTAGGAGACAAAAAGCCAGAAATGGCTCCACAAATAAATGCATTCATGGACATGTCCGTGTTCTCTTTAACCCATGCTTGACTCCTTTGCTCATACAACCTCTGACATACTCTTGTCCCCACTGAATCCTGCTCATGTCTCATGCATTCTTGGTAGAACTTGAAATGAAGATTTTCTTGACTATTTACAGGGTTGAAATGAAGATTTTCTTGACAGGGTTACTCCTGGCTCTGCATTCAGAAATCACTCCTCGCAGGCTCAGGGGACCATCTGGAATGGTGGGGATCGAGCCCGGGTTGGCCCGTTAGCACAGGCCCCTAACCATTGTGCTATCACTTTTTTGGGGGGATCATAACCAGCGGTGCTCAGGGGTTACTCCTGGCTCTGTACTCAGAAGTTGCTCCTAGCAGGCACTGAGGACCCCATGGGATGCCAGGATTCGAACCACTGTCCGTCTTGGTTCGGCTGCGGACAAGGCAAATGCCCTACTGCTGTGCTATCTCTCTGGCCCCACTACCCTTATATTTTTGAGGAGGGGCATGCCTCAGTGCTGGACTTCTGGACTCTGCTCTTGGGAAACACTCCCTGGTGGTGCTCAGAACCATGTTTGGTGCTGGAGATCACACCCCAATGCTAGACAAGCACTTTAAACCCTGTCCTACCTCTCTAGCCCCCAAATTAAGCTTTGAAAATTTGAATATGACTGCTTCTGCAGTAGTAATCCAGCACTGATTTATACTGTAGTTTGTTGCTGTGGAAATGATTTTTATGTTCCAAACAGAAGAATTAGAATAGCACAGTAGGGGCTGGAGAGATAGCACAGCGGCGTTTGCTTGCAAGCAGCCCCGACCCAGGACCTAAGGTGGTTGGTTCGATCCCGGTGTCCCATATGGCCCCTCGTGCCTGCCAGGAGTGATTTCTGAGCAGATAGCCAGGAGTAACCCCTGAGCAATGCCGGGTGTGGCCAAAAAAAAAAAAAAAAGAAAAGAATAGCACAGTAAAAAGGCTGCATGCAAATCAGCCCTCTTCGGAAGGTGTGCTTCATGGAAATGCCTCATTGCTTAGCACTCAGAAAGCAAACAGGTGGTTCAGCATTTATGTTGAGCTTTTTGGCTCCCCGCCCTGAAAGGGAAGATGTTCGCTCACCTTTCTGGACCTTCCCACAGCCATCCCTGGTGCCCAGCTCTTTAGGAACTTGGACAGCTCAGAGATGTGGGAAGTGAGAGGACAGTAACCATGGAGGCACCCACTGAAGAGGACATCAGGAGACTAAGTTCCGCCAGTGTGGTTCGAGCCCTTGAGGTTGTTTGGGAATCATGGCTTGCAGGGTACTCAACTGCCTGCCCATTAACTGGACTTCTTCTGCTCAGTGGATGATCTGGAACATTCCAGATAAGAGCTCATCAGTTAGTGGACTGGGCAAGTCCTTGCAGGCTGGAGCAGTTGTGTTGGGCACTGCCACACCATGCCCCTGGAGAGGGTCCCTGGATCCTGGGCCCTGTACTGACTTCCTGCACCCAGGCCCAGCTGCACCACTGACTGCCCAGTGGTCTCAGATGTCCGCCCTGAGAGGGGAGATGAAGAGAGGCCATGTCCCTCCCTCCACAATGAGCAGGGCGGGCAATGGATGGTCACAAGGAAAGAGTGGCCTGATGGTGCTCATCCTGGTCAAGTCGGGAAAGATGTCCAGGGTCAGCTTTCACAGTTAGACAACCAGGCAGGCTCACCCTGGGGAAGGCTGCTGCCACCTCTGGCATGGCAGATGAGGTGCTGCCTAAAGGTGAACTGGGCAGGAAGCCGCCCTTTCACAACACCTCAGGAACTCTTAGACACTGGCTCAGTCACAGGACATGGTGAAGGCCAGGAAGGCTCTGCTGTGGTGTCTGGAGAAAACAATAGATTCACAGCAGGCTTTTGTTGAAGAAATGGAGAAATAAAATTGAGGCCCAGGAGGTGCATGGGCAGGATGAAGGGAGCAGCACAGAGCTGGTAATAGAACAGGGGCGCTGTCTCCTACAGCTGGTATAGCACACCCGCCACAGAGAGGCGATGGGGACAGAGCTGAGGCCCCAGCTTCTCTGTTTGGAGCTTCTGAAGACCAGACAGCCCTGACCCTGACAGGGGCTATAATCTACCATCGGGCCAGCTTCCTCCTCAGACCACAGAGGCAACTGCTGGGCTCACATGGTCTGACAGGGATGCAGTGAGCCCATGACTCCAAGGCAGCTCAGCCCAGTCAAGTTTCCTCTGGAGAGCCCAGATGCTCTAGGAAGCTGCAGGCCTGAGTGTGCTGGGGATTCAAAGGCTCCACCTGACATCTGCTTCTTACACAATATAAGTAACCAGGGCTGGAGCCATAGCACAGAAGCAGGGAGGTTGCACATGGCTGACTCAGGTTCGATCCCCAGCATTGCCTATGGTCCCTGAGCACCTACGCACCTCCAGGACTGACAACCGAGCACAGAGCCAGGAGTGACCCTTGAGCATGGCCAGGTATGATTCAGTAAAATTTGGTTTTAGGGACCCAGAGCAATGGCACAGTGGGTAGCATGTTTGCCTTGCACGTGGCTGACCCAGGTTCGATCCCCCAACATCCCATATGGTCCCTGAACCTGCCAGGGTTCTATCCCTAGAACTGCATATGGACCCACCGATACCTATTGAGTGACTCCTAAGCACCACTGGGCATGGCTCAAAGCCACGAGATATTTGTTTTTGGTACATAGTTTTTGGTACATACCTGGTGGTGCTGCAGATGTAAAGCAAGAGGACTGAGAGCTGACCAAGAAGATGCTAGATTCTGTGGTGTATCAAGCATGGTCTGGGGGCTGAGCAGAGATGTGTGTGCGCATGCTGGGGGTGTTTTCTGTTTTAGAGAGATTAACGGTCCACATGACCCACTGTGAGTGCCTATGTGCTGGCCAGTGGTGTTCACAGTGTGGCCACTGATGGTCTGGGAGCAGAGAGGGCTCCTTTCCCCACAGAATGCCAAGTTTTGAGGTGCAGCTTCTGGTCACTGGCCTCTCCGGGCACATCATCCTGGAAAGAACCCCCTGGTCCCTTCCTGCCCTGACTCATTCTCCTGTCCAGTCTCAGCAGCACACGTGTGCTGCAGGGTCAAGCTGGCTTCCTTCTGCCTCCAGCAGATGACTGTTCCTCCTCCCTGCCGCAGTCAGACCCCACACTGGGCCAGCTTCACCTGACAGGGACACATTTCTCAGGTGGGAGCTGCCTATGGGGATGGCAGCCAGGCTGAGCCACACTGCCTCGTGCAGTTAGTTCCAAGAAGCCCATGCCCACAGCCCCTTCTCTCCACGGCCTGGCCCTGCCTTCTTTAAGCCTACCCCAGGCCCCAGCAGCCCTCCATGCTCTTCATGGTCACCCAGTGGGTAACCTTACTCCCAGGAAATGAGTTCCTGGAACCACCAAAAGAGCCTGTTGGGGGTCTGGAAGCACAGTGCAGGGTTTCAGGACACTTGCCTGGCCAGCTCATAGTCATGGGTTTGAATCTCCAACAGGAGCCTGGGAGCAGCACCCAGTGACCAAACTCCACAGCAGGATATTTAAATCCCAGCAAGTGTGCGAGAGAACGTAGCTTGGGTAGATCTGGCCAGGTCCTCCTCTCCAGCCTTTTCAGGACCTTCTGCCAGATCTGTCACAGCCAGTGGATGGCACCTTTGCTCTGCCCGTGCCCACCTGTGGGAGGAGCCACCAGAGACAGTGTCTGCCCTTGGAGATTTAGACACATGTGCATCGTCTCCTCTGTATGGCCCCCCAGACAGACCTGGCCTCTGTCTGACAGTCGGGGACAGGAAGGAGGCAGTGTACCACCATATGGCACCGAGTCTGACTCTAACCCCTCCCCATCAGACCTAGTGCTCCCTGCTGTGTGAGCTAGACCAGGTCTTCTGCAGCCTGATCTGTGCCTGTCATGCCCCAGCTCATAGTGCTCGATGGGCCCCCACCCTGCTCTTCTCCTCATCGGAGAGAGGGATGGGGCTGGAGGAGGGCGTCATGCTGAGTGGGCCACATCTTCCCCGGGGTTTTTTCTGGTAAGGAGAATACCTACCCGCCTGTGCTGTAAATAAGCAGTGAGTCAGACCAGGCGCTGGTGGGAAGGGTAATTTGGGTTCTTTAGCACACATGGTGACATGTCTCCTGCCTGGCCCACTGCCTCTGCTTCTGCAGCTCCTGGGCTTTTCCAGGCTGGACACTCCCCGTGGGTGGCATCCAGAACAATAAAGAGTTCATGGAGTCCCTGGAGATATGGGCCAGCTGATGATGTGGCAGAACCATCTTCTGCTGACAAGAAGGTTGTGAGAAGATGAACAGCTGTGGACAGTGGCAGGGATGGCCATGGGAAAGTCGTGGTTATGTTGGGGGAGCTGCCAAGCACCACAATGACTCTAGAGTAGGAGAACAGCAGGTGTCCAGGGGCTCAAGCTATGCCCACTGCCCCTTATGTTGGCCCCCACTTGCCCTGCCCCTGCCTCCTTCTCCAAGGAGCAGACCAACTATTCCACTGTGCTCCTCCTATCTCACAATCCCATTCCCTCAATTTTTCTCCATGTGTCAGCATCTCAGCTTAGCTCGATCTGTATCTAGTAGCAGCCAGAGGGGGGCTCTGTGCCAGGCCCTCATGAGATGAGACCCTGGAGCTGCTGAGAAAAAGAGAAGCAGCACCTGCTGAATGTTCATGGACCACTGGAACCCTCGGGAGGGCCTGGTCCATGGCCCAGTGGAAGAGCTTTGGCCTTGTAAGCTCCATTCCTAACACTCACTGTTCTTCCACTGCCTCCCTGGGGCACAAGGAGTTCCTCAGAGTATGGCACAGACCATATTCAGACCAAGTGTGCAGGCCCAACAGCAAAGGTGCTAACTGGACAGAGTCCCAGGGCTGGAAGATGCTTCTCTAGAAGAACCACCTGCCCTGATTGTTTATGAATCTGCTTCTAAGCCCAGGACCCTCCTGCTGTGCCCACCCATTTTGTCCATGCAGTTGCCTGTCCCCTCTCCCAGGGATGCTGACAGCAACTGGCCAATCCCCCTCTGCATTCTCAGCTCAAACCTCTAAGGGCCTCAGTGGGACTGATGGTCCCAACTTGTGGGTGGGAATAGGATGAGCCTTGAGCATGGCTATCATCACACAGGGAAGGGATGGCTTGCTGCCTGCCTAGGTGTCCCTCTTCTGGTAGCTGCCCAGTCTATGGAGAAATTTCTGCAAAAATACAAGAAAATCAAGGAGTTTCACCAAGCTATCATCATCTAGTTCCAAGTAGACCGGTAAGCTGGCCCCACCCAAAAACCCCTTAGCCTACCCCACCAGTTATCTCAAGCCACTGGTGCCCTCTGCTAGGGCCAGTGCTCTGCTTTCACCTCTTTGAAATAGAGGGCAGCAGCTGGACACAGGAAGGCAGACAGAGGCTGCCTACAAGAGAGAGATCGCTTATCCTTGTGGGAAGCACGTGGTATATTAAATCTCCCCTCATAGAACAGTCAATGGAACCATTGCTTTTATTTTCATGTCTGTATGTGTTATTGGGCGTCTCTCTACCATTCAGAAACTATTGCATGTATCAGAAATTCCAGAGAGGAGAATAAGATATTAATATGTTAGCAATGAATGTCAGGAAAAGTATAAATAGTCTTCTATCAAAACATGGACCCTGGCCCAGTCAGCCTTTCACTTGGAAGAGAAAGAATCCTTCCTCCTTCTCCCCCTCCTTTTCTCCTTTGTTTCTTACCTTTCTCCTTACTCTTTCATCTTTCTCCTTCCTTTTTCCTCTCCTCCTTCCTTCCTTCTTCATTATCTTCTCACCTTTCTTTCTTCTTCCTTCCTCTCTTCTTCCTCCTTCTTCCTCCCTTCATCTCTTCCTTCCCTCTTTCTCTTCCTCCCTCTCCTTTCTCTGTCTGCCCTCTTCATTCCTCCCTCACTCCCATTCTCTTTTTTAGTTCTTTTCTTCTCCTTCCTTCTCTTTTTTTCTCTTTCTCTTTTCATGAGAGAGTGAGCTCTGCAAAGGACAGGCATTATACCCCCATGTTAACAGAGGGTCAGCCAGAGAAGAGTGCCCCAGAGGTGATAGTATGTTGGATTAAACCTGATGCCACCCCACTCAGTACACAACTTGTTAGTCATTGGCTGGAAACCACCTTTGAATGTAGCACCTTGGGTTGGTGTTTAGATCACTTGTTCTCCACCCAGTGGTCTGATTCTTCCTAATAAAAATCCTTGGTCTCTTGGCAAATACTGTTTTAACCCTTCCTCCCTCTCTCTCTCCCTCCCCTCCCATCCCTCCCTCCCTCCCTCCCTCCCTCCCTCCTCCTCCCTCCCTCCCCTCCTTCCTTTCTTTCTACCTTCCTTCCTTCCTTCCTTCCTTCCTTCCTTCCTTCCTTTCCTTCCTTCCCTTCCTTCCTTCCCTTCCTTCCTTCCTTTCCTTCCTTCCTTCCTTCCTTCCTTCCTTCCTTCTTTCCTTCCTTCTTTTGGTTTTTTGGGTCACACCCGGCAGTGCTCAGGGGTTACTCCTGGCTCTACACTCAGAAATTGCTCCTGGCAGGCTCAGGGGACCATATGGGATGCCGGATTTGAACCACCATCCTTCTGCGTCTAAGGCCTTACCGCTGTCCTATCTCTCTGGCCTTACCACTGTCCTATCTCTCCGTTCCACTGTTTTTGCATTCCTGGCTTTCCTCCACTGAGCTCTCATGCTTCTTAGATAGAGTGGAAAACTTGCATGTTGGAATTCCTGAATCCATTACACCCCCTTCAGTGTCTATGGATTATGTCCTGTGCTGGCAATTTCTTCCAGATCCATGTCTCTCCAATGTTCTGGTCTTGGAGCATGAGACTACCTTTACAGTTGGCACCTGGGCCAGGACTCAGCTGATGACTGGTGAGATGTTAATCTCCGTGGTTTTTTAAGTGGATTTCACCAGCCTGGGTTTTTAAACTTCGGTCTATTTGATTCAAAGTAATGACAATGGCTTAGTTTTTTGTTGAGGGAACCCTGGTTTTTTCCTCATGCAAATCTGCTACCTTTTTCTTCCAACAAGATAAAACATACAGATGGAGTAATTTATACATTTGTGGCTTTGGTAGTGGTTTTCCTTGTTATGTTAGTTTATAAGCATTGTGAGATGTGAAAGACAGAGGCTGAATACTCTGAAAGTTTCTGAAGTGCTTTAAGTGTTTCTAAAGGCCTCGAAAGCCCAAACTAAAAAGCATGTCGGTTTTTACACGTGTTCAAACCAAAAGCCCTGAGGTTGGTTGTTCCACCACCCTCTACTGGTGCTAGGCCAAAAGAGCCTCTCGCTGCTTCACCAGATGAGGTGACTTGAAAAGCAAATAAAAATGGCCCAGGTTAGAAGCTGAATCAGAAGGCTGATGTTGTAAGATCATCCCCCACCCACCCCCGCCACTGCAGCTCTTTAGAAAGAGCTTCCTCCACAAAGGCTACTGATGAGGGAGATTGGCATTAATACAAAATCGGAAATAAGTTTTTCTCATCAGGAAAGCAATCAACCACAAACAACTAGTTCTTAGGGAGATTGACAGAATCAGAAACAAAGTTCCCCCCATCAGAGGAAACAACCAGACCTTCAATGGATGATCGTGGTTTGTTTTCAAAAATGTGCTCAGAGTATGGTCCCTTTTTCCGTTTTGTGTTGATTTCCCTTGGTGCCTGGAGTGATGGTGAGCATTGGACCCCATCAGGATTTTAACACTGTAGCAAAAACCTATTTGGGTGCATCTCAATATTTAACGTGGAAAAATATGGTATTCTGAAGGTGCGGAAGGATGGCGACAGGAATCACATTATCTTATGAGATGCTAATAGGAGAAGGGGCATTCACGGAAGTGAATAGGCAGGCTGTGGTGTACCCCAAGAACCCACCCATATCTGGGAGGAGTTTTGGGAACCGGATAATAGGTTTAACTACCTGCAAGACCTCCCATTTATGGGAGGGGTCTGGAAAAGGATAGATAAACCTCTGAGCCAGGGGATTCGGCCCTTTTGCCGTTTCTCTCTTGGCCCGGCTTGGCTTCCTGGCTTTTGGATCTTTGGGCGCATGGAGCCCAAAGGAAGATGGCTAACAGGAGATAAGATGCAGGGCTAGCAAAATATAGCTGAATGCTTAAAAGGTTGACATAGGCCACACACCTGTGGTGGCCTAGGGCATGATATAAGATGATTCTTCCTGATGGCTGCGTGTGAGTGAGTAATTTCACCTGGGCCTGGAACTCGCCGGCTGCATGGAGGTTGCAGAGCCATGTGGGCTGGATGGCATCCTCCACCATCCAGCCCCATCGTTAATTATTTAATGCAACAGCAGGCAAACTACCTGTGTTATTTGAGACTTGTCAGGGAACTTGCTTTGAAAGCTTGGGGGAAAATTGACTCTGAAACCAAGTACAAGGGTAGTTATACAAGATTATTCAGGGAGCTATGGAACCATATGCAGATTTTCTGGGGAAATTGACAAAAAGATACAGAAACTTCAAAAACTCCTGACAAAAACCTAGCCCTTTGATAATTGCTAATGAATACTTGTCAGGCTATTTTACATCCCACTAGGAGAAAAAAGATGTCTTGGAATTTCTACATGCCTCTGCACTTTTTTTTTTTTTTTTTTTTTGGTTTTTGGGCCACACCCCGGTGACGCTCAGAGGTTCCTCTGGCTTATGCGCTCAGAAGTCGCTCCTGGCTTGGGGGACCATATGGGACGCCGGGGATCGTCCAAGGCTAGCGCAGTAAAGGCAGGCACCTTACCTCCAGCGGCCACCGCCCGGCCCCCATGCCTCTGCACTTTTAAACAATATGTACTATTCAGAGTGCAAACTCTGAGAAATTAGATCAATGGCTTTCACCAGAGGAAACCACCTGGACCTTGCCCAAGGTATAGAGAAGGATTTCACTGGGCAGGAGATTTCATTCAGTTCTTATCACTTCCCTAGAAAAGGGGAGTGGAGGTTGAAAAAAAGCCCCACGGATTCAAATAAGGTGCTTTAATTATGGCAAAATAGGACATTTACAAAAACACTGCAGGATGCTATCCTCTTTTGCTCTAGCTCAAGACAAGACTTAACCTGTCTTGGGAAACTGGGTCAGGGGCCAATCCTTGGACCCTCAAAAATCACTAGTTAAGTTTACCAGCCAGACAGGAGAAACTCTGCAGCTTTAAGTTCATTGAAATCTGCCACTGTGGTCTAGATATATCCTGCCTGAGGTCTTAACAATAATTCCAGCTCAATGATATTAGATCTTACATAACAGGACCAAATACTTCCAGGGACTTTAGGGATGATTTTAGGAAGAAGCGGTTTAGTGCTCAAAGGAATCATAATTCACTTGGGAATTATAGATTCTGACCACTTTGAAGAACAATTGTTTCTTGTTTCTCTTTGCCCACAACTTGAATTTTAAAGAAAGGTTAAAATCATAGCTCAAATTTTGTTTCTTCCTATTATTATTTTGCCTGGCAAATCTAAAATGTATCAGGGGAGGGTTTCAGAAGTACAAACCCTGAGACTTCTGCTATTTCGTTTTACTGCTAAGCTTATAAAAGGAAAATGTCCAAAATTAACCCTTGAAATTCAGGGCAAAAGGTTTGAAGAAATGTTTGACTCTGGGGCTAAATTACTCTTGGTAATTGGGAAGAAAATTTGCCACACAATTGGGCATTGCAAGACATTCCTTACAGGTTATAAAGCATAGGAAATATTTTGCCTCCAGATTCTGTTTGCCAGAGCTATAGGCTTTTTGAAGTACATTCGACCAAAAAAATCAACAGGCTGTTTTTTACCATACATAGTTCTGGTTTAGCATAAGAAATAAAGGGAGGAGCCCGGAGAGATAGCACAGCAGCGTTTGCCTTGCAAGCAGCTGATCCAGGACCAAAGGTGGTTGGTTCGAATCCCGGTGTCCCATATGGTCCCCCGTGCCTGCCAGGAGCTATTTCTGAGCAGACAGCCAGGAGTCACCCCTGAGCACCACCCGGTGTGGCCCAAAAACCAAAAAAAAAAAAAAAAAAGAAAAGAAAAGAAAAAAGAAAAGAAAGAAAGAGAAGAGAGAGAGAGAGAAAGAAAGAAAGAAGAAAGAAAGAAAGAAGAAAGAAGAAAGAAAGAAAGAAGAAAGAAAAAAGAAAGAGAAAGAAATGAAAGAAAGAAAAAAGAAAGAAAGAAAGAAAGAAAGAAGAAGAAAGAAAGAAAGAAAGAAAGAAAGAAAGAAAAAGAAAGAAAAGAAGAAAGAAGAAAGGAAAGAAAAAAGAAAAAGAAAGAAAGAAAGAAAGAAAAGAAAAAGAAAGAAAGAAGAAAAGAAAGAAAGAAAGAAAGAAAGAAAAGAAAGAAAAGAAAAGAAAGAAAGAAAGAAAGAAAGAAAGAAAGAAAGAAAGAAAGAAAGAAAGAGAGGAATATCATATCCCTTGCCCAAACGCCTTCCAGCACACTAGCTCAAAGGTTTCACCTTTTTCATTGGAACCACTGGGATAAAACAACCAGAACCCACCCCAATCAAATGGAAGTCCAATGTTCCAATCTGGATTCCACAGTTGCCCATCAACAGCACAAAACTAGAGGCACTTAGGATCTTAGTCAAAGGAAGATCTAAGACTGGGACACATTGAAACCTCCAATTCTGAGTGGAATTCATCTATATTTGTAATAAAAAGCAATCAGGGAGTTGGCGTCTCCTAATTAATAATAGTTAAGGACTATTATTAATTATTGTATTTATTATTATGATTAATTTTTAATAATAATAGTTAAGTACTATTAATTTTCTTGCCACCTTACTTGCTGGCTTTATATTTATGAAGTGCTCTGACTCATTTATCATCCTAGATGGGTCAGTTTTACAGCTGTAACAAATTGATCGATCAATTATATATTTGAGTGCATATGTGAATGGTGGCCACCTTCATGTTAATCTAATGTCTGTCTGGGTTGCATGTAGCCCTTCAGCCTTCCCCCTTCCCTTCCTGTCACTCCTCAAGACCGTTTTTATTGTTTCCCTATGCTCACTTATCCCAGATTTGTTGCTTTCCCTATTAAACCCTTTTACCCCTACAACTCTATACCCCTTAAGCATGGTCCAACTTCCCCACAAAACTTTTTAATCTCTAGTCACCATGGACTGCTGCCCACTACCAGAATCAACTCTTTGATTCATCCTGGCTGAAGGACTGATATTGGCCCATAACTCTACTAAGCAGCTGAAGGGCATTTCCACTGCCTCCCTGACTGCCGCCAACTAACAGATCCCTCATTAGCTGAAACAGATTTCCAGATTCTACCCACCTTGGACTCTTACAACAGTCTAGGGATATGTGTATATATTGGGACACAGAATCACTTCTTTGGACTTGTTCAGTAGAAATGTAATAGATTTGTGTATTTCTTCATATGTATTTCCTAGAGAACAGTGTATATTATATCTATGTATAAGTGATTAAAGAGTATAAAATTTAAAAATAATAAGGTGTTACTATTTGGTTGGCTTGAAAAAAAAAAGAACTATTAATGTGCTCATGGTTTCTATGGAAAAGTTACAGAAATGGCTTGCCTTCAGCAGCAGCCATCCTAAACACTTGCCCTTGCTAGTAATTGACTACTTAAAAGACTGGTTTTATAACATTACATTCACCTAAAAGACAGAAACACTTTGCCTTTTCTGTTCCTTCTCTCAATTATGGGGCTCCTATGCAGAGATTTAAATGAATGGTTTTGCCTCAGGACATGGCAAATTCATTCACCATGTGTCATCATTTTGTTGGTGCAGTTTTATATCCAGCTAGTAAAAAAAGTTTCCCTAGGCATATTTAATTCATTACAAAGATGACATTCATATGGCCAGCTCTACTCATAGACAATTGCTATGTATTTATGAATTTGTCATCAGCTGCTTATAGGGTGCGAGTTTAATAATAGCTACAGAAAAAAAATCCAAACTTTGCCTTCATTTCAAGACTTGGAATTCATATTAGAGCATACATGCATTCTCTAAAAGATCTCTATTTAATAATCAGAAAAAATCTAAGGACTCTTTTTTTTTTTTTTTTTTTTTGGTTTTTGGGTCACACCCAGCGGTGCTCAGGGGTCACTCCTGGCCGTCTGCTCAGAAATAGCTCCTGGCAGGCACGGGGGACCATATGGGACACCGGGATTCGAACCAATCACCTTTGGTCCTGGATCAGCTGCTTGCAAGGCAAACGCCACTGTGCTATCTCTCTGGGCCCTGGACTCTTAATAACTTTCAAAAAATGCTTAGGTGAGGGCTGGAGTGGTGGCGCAAGGGGTAAGGAATCTGCCTTGCTTGTGCTAACCTAGGACAGATCACAATTCAATCCCCCAGCATCCCATATGGTTCCCCAAGCCAGGAACAATTTCTGAGTGCATAGCCAGAAGTAACCCCCTGAGCGTCACCGGGTGTGATCCCAAAAACAAAAAAAAAATACTTAGGTGAGGTGCCAGAGAGATAGCATGGAGGTAAAGCATTTCCATTGCATGCAGAAGAATGGTGGTTCGAATCTGGGCATCCCATATAATCCCTGGTAGCCTGCCAGTAGCGATTTTCTGAGCATAGAGCCAAGAGTAACCCGCTGAACGCTGCCAGGTGTGACCCCCCCCAAAAAAACAAAAAAAATGCTTAGGTAATATAAATTGGATATGTCCCTCCCTTAGAATTTCAAACTTAGAAGTCAGCAACTTATTCAGCACACTAGATGGAGATCCAGACTGGGATCCCAGGTGGGATTTTTTGTTGTTTTATTTTTGGGCCATACCTGGTGACAATTGGGGTTACTCCTGGCTTTGCATTCAGAAATTGCTCCTGACTTTGGGGGACCACATGGTACAGTGGGTATCAATCTCAGGTCCGGGCCCCGGAGAGATAGCACAGCGGCGTTTGCCTTGCAAGCAGCCGATCCAGGACCAAAGGTGGTTGGTTCGAATCCCGGTGTCCCATAGGGTCCCCCGTGCTGCCAGCAGCTATTTCTGAGCAGACAGCCAGGAGTAACCCCTGAGCACCGCCGGGTGTGACCCAAAAGCAAAAACAATCTCAGGTCCATCCTGGATTAGCCTTGTTTCAGGCAAATGGCCTACCACTGCATGATTGCTCCGGTCCCAGGTCCAGGTGTTTAACTCAAAAGACCCAACATAATTAGATTATTTTCATGGACCAGCTCCAAAAGTCCTCTTTCCCAGGTTTACACCTGGAGAGAAGGTGTAGTTTTTAATTTTGGCAAATCCTCGAATGAGTGGGGTACTATTGCTCAGCTATCTGGGCCTCTAGAATAGGTTTACTTACACAACAAGCAACCTTGGTATGTTTGTGCCCTATTTGGAATTGATCACTGCTCTTATCATCAAAGTAAGGCTCAGAGAATTTTCTTGTTAGGTTTTGATCCCTGAAATAATAGTGCTGCCGATTCCAAAAAAGGAAATAGAATGCACACTACCTCTCAGTGAGCCCCTTCAACTATCCCTATCTGATTTTTCAGGAGAAGTTTCCTCCCATTATCCTGGCCTGGGACTTTTTTAAGAGAACACATTTTGTGATTTCCTCTATTATTCTCTTCTCCTTTATACCTAATGCCCCCCTTTTTTACATTGATGGGTCATCATCAGAAAAAGATGCTTCACTGGACACACTGACCACAACAGTATATGCTAATTATTACAAGTCTGCCCAACAAGTAAAATTTTCTACTTTTTTTTTTGGGGGGGGTCACACCCGCAAGCACTCAGGGGTTACTCCCTGGCTGATGCTCAAGAAATCGCCCCTGGAAGGCACAGGGGACCATATGAGGTTCCGGGATTCGAACGACCATCCTTGTGCATGAATGGCAAATGCCTTACCTCCATGCTATCTCTCTAGCCCCAAAATTTGCTACTTTTGATTACTTACTATCACATGTTTCAGCGCCATACAATGTAGTAAGCAAATCAGCTTACATAGTAGGATCATTCCCAGAAATAGTAAGTAACCATCTCTTTAAATACACATAACCAGATAGTTTAAGATTTGCTGCAGCAATTACAAGCACTTCTGCATAAACATTCTGAGCCAATTTTTATCACTCACTTAAGAACCCACTCCAGGGCCAATGTCTGTAGGAATGAAACTGCTGATCATTTGGCCATAGCCAATATTTAAGTCACCTACAGAAAGACCATGCAGCGCTACATACAAATGCTCAGTCTTTTCATGTGGATGATCATAGTCCATGGAGGCAAGCCAGACAACTAGCCAATACATGTACCATATGTGCACCCTAAAATAAAGAGAACACATGTATCTGTGACTAGTTCCCCAAGGGTTACACACTATGAAATTAGGGCAAATGGACATTACACACGGTAACTTCTTTCCAAAGAAACTTTATCTCCATGTAGTGGTGGATTACGATATTCCCCATTTCACATAGGGAGTTACAAAGACTTCTGAATAAACTAAAGTTTTCTGACCTTCATGCTACAATCTTTTTCTGTATGGGCATCCCCCAATCCATATAAATAGACAATGGCCTTGTTTTTCACCAGTAAAAACTTTTCAATCATTTTTGCAAAGAATGCCAAATCAAATATGTCACCTGGAATCCCCTATAATCCACAGGGACAAGCCATAGTTGAAAGAGCTCACAGATTCCCAAAACTCAATTATTAAAGTGTAGAAAAAGAGTCATGCCACTCACACATTTTATTTTTTAATATTATTTTACTAAACTTCTTAAATTACCCCAAGGAGAGCCCTATACAGTTACAGAAAGATATTTAAAGAGTATGTTCAGATACAACAATTAATTCAGGGGGCCGGGAAGATTAGCATGGAGGCCAGGGCATTTACCGTGCATGCAGAAGGTCCGGTGGTTTGAATCCCGGCATTCCATCTGGTCCCCCGATTTTCTGAGCATAGATCCAGGAGTAACCTGAGCGCTGCCAGGTGTGACCCCCAAAAAACCAAATAAATAAAAATTTAAAAAGACATGATTAATTCACCGACTTGGTAAAAATGGATAATGAATGCTGGTAATAATGCTGGTAATCTCATTGAGGAAAAGGATATGCTTATGTTTTCCACAGATGGCAACCCTGCTTAGAAACTCTGGGTCCCCACTATGCTTTGTCAGCAGCAGAATCCTCACAAATGAAAAAAATCAGGACATAAGTGCATGATAAGAACGCAAACCTCCCCGCAGTAACCAAACGAAGAAATACGTCAAAAGGACGATATCAGGAAACAAAACTGTGTACCATCATACAGGTAACTGGGATAATAAGACTGAAACCTACACAATGAGACTGAGACTATTGGTAATGGAAATGACTAACTCTAGAATCTCAATTCTGTAGATGTAGATTCTGTAGATATAGGGAATTGGTCCTGCTCTCACCAGACTTCATAATTTAGGAAACACTTATTACATAAACTCAATACTACAATTCCTGTATAATATCCCCAGATTGACTGATTACTTTTACCAGAAACCATTATAAGAAGGACATGAGCAGATCAAATCCATTGGTACATCAAGGCAAAGTGGCAGAAGTGTTTTATGAGATTATAAAAGCCTTGTGGGCAGGACAGCACAGGTAGGACAACCCAGAATACTTTAAGATGACTATTGGAAAGATAGATGATCAGTTTGCAGAAGATAGTCAACAACAGGATCCACATAAACTACTTCTATTCTTTGTGGTTTTTTTTTTTTGGGGGGGGGGCCACACCCGGCAGTGTTCAGGGGTTACTCCTGGCTTTCTGCTCAGAAATAGCTCCAGGAAGTCACAGGGAACCACATGGGACGCCAGGATTCAAACCAACCACCTTAGGTCCTGGATCAGCTGCTTGCAAGGCAAATGCCGCTGTGCTATCTCTCCGGCCCCAAACTACTTCTATGCTTGATGGAGGGTCTTCATCAGAACTTGAACAAAGTTGACAAGCAGAGTAGACATATAGAAGAAAATAGTGATCATCTGGTTGACTCAAAAGCCATAAAACAAGCTTGGCATAGACATAAGCAGTTTGATGAGACTATTATTGCTACATTTTTCCAAGGCCAGCTTAAATTCATGATTCAATGCCTCATTTACCACCAAAACAGTGGAGATATTTACTCATTTATTGTTGCCTTTGACATCTACAGATAATGCATGTTGCAAGGTTGCCTTAAAATGTTTTATGGTGGGTTTTGTTTGTTTGTTTTTGGGCCACACCCAGTGATGCTCAGGGGTTACTCCTGGCTATGCACTCAGAAATCACTCCTGTCTTGAGGGATTATATGCGATGCAAGCGGTCTGTCCTAAGTCAGCTGCTTGCAAAGCAAACACCCTACCGTTGCACCACTGCTCCGGCCCCTGTTTTGTGGGGGTTTTCTTAGTGGGTCACACTCGAAGGCAGTCAGAAGTTACTCCTGGCTCTGTATGGAATGCCAGGATTCAAATCTCCATTAGTCCTGGGCCAGGTTGTGCAAGGCAAACACCTTACCATTGTGCTATCGCTCCAGCCTCAACCTTAAAGTGTTTTTAAAGATGAGGAATTGAGGGGCCGGAGAAATAGAATGGAGTTAAGGCATTTGCCTTGCATGCAGAAGGACAGTGGTTCAAATCCCAGCATCCCATATGGTCCTCTGAATCTGCCAGGAGCGATTTCTGAACATAGAACCAGGAGTAATCCCTGAGCGCTGCCAGGTGTGACCCCCCCAAAAAATAAAAATAAACAAACAAACAAAATAAAGACAAATAACTGAGAGACAATAATAAGTTTTATTGTAGCCACTGTGATCTATAGCAGTATTCCGTAAAAAGGACAGAAATTTGGAATTTATCACCTGTGCTCTTAATACATTTGAAATGTGTCTTCTACAATGTCAAAAAGATGAAAAACTACAAACCTATGTTTTCTTTAGAAAACTTTGACTTATGACAGTACATTATGGACTCGAAGAACAACCCTGAACAATTAAATTTATTCTTTGTTTTGAACCATTATAGTAAAATGGAAATGGGTCATTGCACAGCCTATTGTAAAAATACAGAAGATAGACCCGAGTGATAGCACAGTGATAGGGCCTTAGCCTTGCTTGCGGCCAACCCTGGATGGACCCGGTTCAATCCCCGGTATCCCATATGGTCCCTGAACCTTCCAGGAGTGATTTCTGAACCCAGAGCTAGAACTTCCCCTGAACGTCACCAGGTGTGGCCCAAAAACAAACAAATAAACAAACAAAAAGACAAAAAGACAACATGAGTTTAAATTTGATGATCAAGAGTTTCAGAAATCTCCAACGCGTCTGTAAAATCTTCAGCAGCTTATGTTCTTTTTATACTTCAAAGAGAACTGCTGCAATGGAAATAGCTCTTTAATTTAGCATATGTTTAACTTTATACTTTTTAGAGATGTCTATTACAATGTTGTGACATTTTTATCAACAGGAATACAGCTGCAGTATGCTTCTGGAAGACATAGACTCCCACTACATTGATCATTATTAGAATGCTTTAGTATCTCTTAATTTCTATCCTATTATGTTTTCAATAACCTTTTAATGCTTTTGTGACAGGATGCCCTAATTTTGCATTACAGTGATATATTCCATTGGACTCCTAAAACAGTGCTATCATGTTTAATATATGTCTTTTTTTTTGTTTGTTTGTTTTGGGCCACACCCGGTAACGCTCAGGGGTTACTCCTGGCTATGTGCTCAGAAGTTGCTCCTGGCTTGGGGGACCATATGGGACACCGGGGGATCGAACCGCGGTCCGTCCAAGGCTAGCGCAGGCAAGGCAGGCACCTTACCTTTAGCGCCACCGCCCGGCCCCCAGATTTTTTTTTTTTTTTTGGTTTTTGGGCCACACCCGGCGGTGTTCAGGGGTTACTCCTGGCTGTCTGCTAAGAAATAGCTCCTGGCAGGCACGGGGGACCATATGGGACACCGGGATCTGAACCAACCACCTTAGGTCCTGGATCGGCTGTTTGCAAGGCAAACACCACTCTGCTATCTCTCCGGGCCCTAATATATGTCTTAACAAATATTTTATATCATTCATTTTCCATTTGATTATACCTGTTTGTATGATCTAGTGTCTCTCTCTCCACAGAGATCCTTGGATAAGACATCTGAATGTCCTGGACTCTTTCTACAGTACTCACTCATTAAGCATGTTTTTGCAATTTACTTTTAATTCTTGCTATTTGTTTTTTTACTGTATCATATGCCTTTGTTCTCAATTTGCTTTCAGAAAAGGAACTTGGGTGTTTGAAATACTCTGAGGTACATACTCCTTTTACAGTGATCATTACCATATTGCTTAGGATTCTAAACTTGAAAATTATTGTTTTTGGAATCTTCTGTGCTCATTCTAACCTTGAAGCCTTTTCTCAGCAAAGTTTCCCTTCATCAATGTCGATGACTCCAAGAAACTAAAAAAATTTTACACCTGACATGCTGGCTTTATATTTTATTTTATTTTATTTTATTTTTGATTTTTGGGCCACACCCGGTAATCTCAGGGGTTACTCCTGGCTATTTGCTCAGAAGTTGCTCCTGGCTTGGGGGACCATATGGGACACCGGGGGATCGAACCTCGGTCCGTCCAAGGCTAGCGCAGGCAAGGCAGGCACCTTACCTTTAGCGCCACCGCCCAGCCCCCGAGGCTTTATATTTTAAAGTGCCTATTCCACCTGGTTCAATTTTCCAAATATACCCTGTGGATCGATACTTTTGTCAGTCTGTGTGTATGTGTGTGAGTATGTGTGATGGCCACCTCTATGTCTGTTTAATATCCATCTGTACCGTATGTCATGTCTGTTTATGTTGTATCTTAGCCCTTCCTTTTTTTAGTACTTAGCCCTCTCTTGTTCTCTTTCATTTCCCCATCTCTGGTTTGTTGTCCCCCTAATTAACTCTTTTACCCTCAGTTCTTAACTCATTAACCCCTTCTTACATCCATCTGGTGGGAACTGACCTCCAGCCCAGCCCTATCTTTGTCATGAGATGATGGTGATGCCACCACTGTGAACAGCCACGAGCCTGGGGCTTGGGAAGCTTGGGGGCATGTGAATTGCTCGTGGTCCTCTTCACTGACTTGTTCCACATGGTGGTTTTCTGTATTTTATCATCGCTCTGGCTTTTGATGCTGTCGGAGTCACTCCATTGGGCTGTGAGTCATCCTCAGAGAAGAAGGCAGGCACACCGCTATTGCTGATGTGTTCTCAGCGGACACTTTTTGCCACTTCTCTTCACCATAAGACTTGCTTGCAACTGATTTTGGCTTTTAAGAGATCCTCCATGTTAGGACATTTCCTGATCTGTGACTGTTACAAGCTATTTTCCAGACTCCACAAGACTATGTTGCCAACTGAAGTTGTGACCTGGAATTTATACTCTCCTCGTATCATATCATAAGACTTATAAGGGATATATCCATCTTTATATACTTCTTAATTGTATTTCTTCAACATGTATATATTTTTTTGTTTATTTTTGGATCACACCCGGCATCGCCCAGGGATTACTCCTGCTTCTATGCTCAGAAATTACTCCTGTCAGGCTTGGGGAACCATATGGGATGCCGGGATTCGAACCAGTCCTTCTGCATGCAAGGCAAATGCCCTACCTCCATGCTATCTCTCTGGCCCCTACATGTATATTTTTGATTGTATTTTTCATTATGTAGTTCAGCTTTCCCCTTCATTTTAGAACTCCCCTTGGGAGTTTTGTGCTTTTTTTTTTTTTTGGTTTTTGGATCACACCTGGTGGTGCTCAGGGGTTACTCCTGGCTCTGCACTCAGAAATCACTCCTGACAGGAATGGGGGACCATATGGAATACCGGGATTCGAACCACTACTAGTCCTGGATCGGCTACGTGCAAGGCAAAAACACTCTACTGCTGTGCTATCTCTCTGGCCCCTGGAGTTCTGTGCTTTTAATAGAAGTAGGATATAGGGATTGTTTGGTTTGTTATTATCTTCCCACTTAGGGCCCAATAGTATCCTGTGGCACTGTTCTTTTTTACATGGGTGCAATCAGAAAATATTAGATAGTAAGAGAAGTTATTATCCATTAGGGATGAAAACTCAGTAATTTCTTGTTACAGGGGAACTTCCACCCTGAACATTTGCCATAGTGACTTGACTTAGGGTCTAGTCACTTGGACATTGACAGATCATCCCTAAGCCTTGGGTCTCATCTTTGGGTCTGGCAGTTTTCTGCATCTACACTAGGAATTGACCTTCTACCAGGATGGACCCTGGATCTGCCATAGCACACACTTGCCCCCAGGTGAGCTCACACACTAACCTGCTATCAGACTTGGATATCAGCAACGACTTGCTTTGAAGGCAGATTTCCCTGCCTGTCCGCAATAAGATGCCTACTAACTTCAACTTAGCATATGTGCTAACACCAATATTGCCAATTACTGACACCTGACAGTGAAAACTGTGATTGAGGAGAACCCTTTCTTAAAGACCTAAAAGACTTTGGGGTTAGACAAATTAGTGTGCCTAGCGCCTGGAGTAAGAACATCCTGGGGAAAATCTTTGTTGTTTGTTTGTTGTTTAGTTTTGTTTGGGTGTTTGGGCCACACCTGGTGACATGCAGAGGTTACTCCTGGCTATGAGCTCAGAAATTACTCCTGGCTTGGGGGACCATATGGGACGCTGGGGGATTGAACTGCAGTCCATCCTCGTGCAAGGCAAAAGCCCTACTGCTGCACCACCACTCCAGCCCCAGGACATCCTGTTTATTAGGCCAACAGTTTTTTTCTATTTTTCTAACTTTTGCTGTGTCTATGCAAAACTATTGCCAATCCTTTTATCTTTTAGTTAGAGGCATCTGTCCGTCACAGCTTCGGGTGTGAATTACTTTGTTTTACCTCATATTTCTTTCTTTTTTTTTTTTTGTTTTTTTTTGTTTTGTTTTTGGTTTTTGGGTCACACCCGGCGGTGCTCAGGGGTTACTCCTGGCTGTCTGCTCAGAAATAGCTCCTGGCAGGCACGGGGGACCATGTGGGACACCGGGATTCGAACCAATCACCCCTGGTCCTGGATCGGCTGCTTGCAAGGCAAACGCCGCTGTGCTATCTCTCCGGGCCCATTTTTACCTCATATTTCTGTATTTTCCTATAAAGTCAATTGGGGGAGATGTTGGATTAACTGGGTGCCACCCCACTCACTATACACTTTGTTACTTTAAAAACTTTTTTGTAGTACCTTGGATTAGTGTTTAGACCACTTGTTTTCCACCCAGGGTGTGATCTAGTTCTTCCTAATAAAAATCTCTGGTCTCGGGCCTGGAGAGACAGCACAGGGGCGTTTGCCTTGCAAGCAGCCGATCCAGGACCAAAGGTGGTTGGTTTGAATCCCGGTGTCCCATATGGTCCCCCGTGCCTGCCAGGAGCTATTTCTGAGCAGACAGCCAGGAGTAACCCCTGAGCACCTCCGGGTGTGGCCCAAAAACCAAAAGAAAAAAAAAAAATCTCTGGTCTCTGGAAAATGCTCTCTTGCATTTCCGGATTTCCCCACTGAGCTGCCTGCTTCTTAGGAGTGGAAGGCTTGTGTGTTGGAATTCCTGAACCCATTTCACACCCTTTAGTGTGTGTAGATTATTTCCTTCATTGGCGTTTGCTTCCAAACCCTTGTCTCTCCAATTGCTCTGGTCTTGGAGCATAAGGCTACCCGCACAGTGGTATAGTGGGTAGGCACCTGCCTTGAATGTTAGCTCCCCCACTTGGGGTCCCCAGGAGTGTTCCTGGAATGAACCTCATCTAAGAAACTCCTCAGAAAAGACTATGTATTTGTGGGGGCAGGGTGAATCTCCTATCAGATCAGGGGTCTATGATCCATTTGGCCACCCAAATGGTTCCATGCTGGAGACCTGTAGGACTCAATATGGGGCCAGGACCTGTGCAGTGCAGGAGTGCCATAGGGGGCAGAGAGATGGCACAGAGCTGCACAGAACTGTTGCCCCCCCCCACAGTGAATGCCCAGAGTCGGGTCTGGGGAAGCCATGATTCACAGAATACTTCATGCAGGGCCGGGCACCCACCGTTGTGCCTTCCTGCTTCTCACCCGCTCTCGTTCCACAGGCTACATGCTACCCTCATGGGAGGATAGAGGTTGCTGCCCCAGATCTGGGCTCAATCTGTGCAGCTGTGAGCGTAGGCTGAATGCCGGGTGGTCAACTTCATGATGTAGAGTAGATGGGAGACCCACCTCCCCTTGAGCCTTCACCTTCCTGCTGTAATCCCTGTGCTTCTCACACCAACCTCAGCATGGCTGTCAGGGTTGGAGGAGGCTGTCCAGGCTGCAGGCACAGCAAGCTGCCATGGCCTGCCGTGGGCACAAACTTGGAGCAGATATGGAATCAGTGCTGGATAGGAAGGGTCCTTCTTCCCCTTGTGCCTGGCCATGCTCCCACCCAAACAACTGCAAGCAGGGGTAGCTTTGGGCTGTCTCAGACACTGGGCTCAGGTCTTTCCCATCAAATCCCTTGTAGAGACCCCACAACCTGCCTGTGTGGGGAGAGGTGCTGTACCTGGCTGGTATCTGGTGACAGCACTGGTGACTCTCACACCGAAGGACAGCTGGGGGCAGGTGCAGGGCCTCTGTTAATTCTGACGCCTACTCTGTCCCATAGGCTCAGTGGTGGACCTCTGCAAGATGGCCATGATCTGGGTCTTCGTGGCCATCCTCTTGCTTCACACCCTGACAGTCAGGTCAGTGAGGGACCCTGCCCAGAAGCCTATGTTCCGAAGGCCACTCTGGCACCTCCCAATGCCCCACAGACCCACACCAGGGACCATACCTGCAGCAGTAGGACCACAAAGCTATGTGACATGGCAGAGTGTCCCCTGGCTGCCCTCAGGTGGGCCTGAACCCCCACAGGGCTCAACCCCAGGAGATCTTCATGCAGCCCAGCCCAAGGAGGTGTCAGCTCACAAGGGCATCGCTTCTCACTACCACTTTGTTAAGGCACCTTAGTCAGTGCCTGAGCCTCAGCCCAAGAGAGTTCCATAGCTAACCACACTGAGAATGTCTCAATGGGAATGGGAATGGGATTGGGTTTTTTGGTTTTGTTTTTGGGTCACACCCGGCAGCGCTCAGGGGGTTACTCCTGGCTCTGCACTCAGAACTCACCCCTGGCAGACACAGGGGACCATATGGGATGCCGGGATTCAAACCACCGACCTACTGCATGAAAGGCAAACACCTTACCTCCATGCTATCACTCTGGCTCTGGGATTGTTGGGTTTTTTTATTTTTTTGGGCCACACTCATTTGATGCTCAGGGGTTACTCCTGGCTAAGTGCTCAGAAATTGCCCCTGGCTTGGGGGGACCATATGGGATGCCTGGGGATTGAACCACAGTCCTTCCTTGGCTAGCGCTTGCAAGGCAGACACCTTGCCTCTAGCGCCACCTTGCCGGCCCCTAGGTTTTTAATGTCCATTTCTTCTCTATCATTATTTGTGTATACGAAGGCCACTGATTAGGGAGGGGGGTTTGGGCCACACGAGGTGACGCTCAGGGGTTACTCCTGGCTATGTGCTCAGCAATCGCTCCTGGCTCCAGGGACTCTATAGTACGCTGGAGATCCAACCAAGGTCCATCCTGGATCAGCCACATGCAAGGCAAATGCCCTACTGCTGTGTTATCACTCTGACCCCCTTGTTGAGCTTTTATCATAAATGGATTTTTGACTTTTTCAGGTACTTTCTCTGCATCTGTTGATATGCTCATATGGTTTTTATTTTTCCTTTTGTTGAGATGGTGTATTATGTTGATTGATTTACATATGTTAAACCATCCTTGCATTCCTGGACTGAAACCTACTTGGTCATGGTGTATGACCTTCTTGATGAGGCATTGGATCCTATTTGCCAGGATTTTGTTGAGTATCTTTGCATCATCAGGGACATTGGTCTAGAGTTTTCTTTTTTTGCAGCACCTCTGTTTGGTTTTGGTATCAGGGTGACGTTAGCTTCATAAAAACTATTTGGGAGTGTTTATGTTTCTTCAATTTCATGAAAAAGCTTGAAAAAGATTGGTAGCAGTTGAAAGATTACCACATTCAGACACTACCAGCTCATCTGTCAGGATGAGAGATAGGAGACCACATATACTGCTCAACATCAGGTGAGCTGACAGGCACAGCCTCTCACACTTATGTCCATGTTAACACAGAACTGACAGGCACAGCCCCACACATGTCCACCATCACATGGAGCTAACAAGCACAGCCCCTCACATATATGTTCATATTAAGACAGACCTGACAGATCTGGCTCCTTACCCTTGTGGCATAGCTGGAGGCTCAGGAGTCTACCTTGGGCCCCAGGGCAGTCTTAGGGAAACTTGCTGCTCCACAGGTAGCCAGGGGTCCTGGGCATGGGCACATTTCTGCAACCTCAGAGAAGGAGACGAGTTTGGGTTGGCGGCAAGCAGGAGCCCATGAACAGTGGGGTGGTCGGGCAGGAGCAGGCCTGGGTCAGGGCTGGAGGACATTTCAGACCCTGCTAGCCAGGAATGAGCCAGGCCTGGGTAGAACAGAGCAAGAGGCCATACGGACCTGTGAGCTTCCCTGGCAATAGTCGGTGTGTTGCCGGGAAATGAGGAAAGTTGCAAAGTCTCTCCAGGCCTGCCCGTCCTGGTCCCACCACCTCCTTGCTCTCAAGTACATCAGATCCCAGGGGGAAGCCGGGGACTGACCATCTACTGTTGCTTCTGCTGTCCTCACTCTAGGAATTGCCATCCCCTGAGGAACACAGTGCAGGGACACAGGGGAAAGAGGAATAAGCTGTCCTAGATATGCTGGATTGGTGGGGATGCCTGGGCAGTGGAAGGCAGTGGCAAGGATGCAACATTGGCCCCTAAGAGGCAGGCCAGGCTGTAGGGCTGTGAGTGATGGGAGAGTAGCAGGGACAGGTACCCCAAGCAAGGACAAGGAGAAGGGGTGGAAATGGCCACTGCTGGCAAGACCCCCACCCAGAACACCGTGCAGCATCTCCACAGCCTATTTCAGTTCCAGTCAGGACTAGGGTCCCCTTCCATGTCTGTATTGGTGCCCCAGTTTCAGGGGGTGGACGTGTCGCAGGGCTGAGCCGTGTGGATGACTAACAATCCGCACTATTCTTAGTCGCCAACCTCACAAGGTAATGCCGAGAAGTGTGAAGCTGTTTCTGCTAAATCTGGATGAGTTAGGAGCCTGTTTTGAGGCTCCTGCCTCCTGCGAGCCTGTGACCCCAACACTCGTGGGGCATACGGTGAAAACCCCCAAGCCCATCTGGTTCTGCACCCCTCCTCCCCAGGGCACCCGGGCCCAGTCTTCCCCTGTGGGACCCCTCCTTCCAGGAGCCTCCTGCCACCCCCGGAAAGAGCTGGGAGTGACAATGGGGGACCAGTTCTGTGCTCAGAATGAGGACTAGGGGTCCTAGGCCCTGACCCAGAGCCCCAGTGCTGCTTTCTGGGATATGGCCCCTTTCCGTCATCAGGTTTTGGGTGTCTGTGTGTAGCTGAGGCTGCACCCCAGCATAGGCTCAGCCCTTGCCCGTTTCCTGGAGCCCCTCTGCAGGCCTAGATCCTTGGGCAGCAGAAGTGGAGGGGTGCACCCATGCTCCATGCTGGTGAATCTGGGGCTCAGCCACAAGTCCATATCACGCTGTTTCCCCCTCTCAAAGTCTGTTCGGAGACAGATGTAGCGGCCCATGACCTCCCTCCAACTCCAGACCAGGCCAGCAATGCCCCCTTCCTCAGTCCCAGGACACCGTGCTCACCCTCTCCTCCACTGTGCACACACCCCATTGCAGCCCCCACAGTCCACCCTGAGGTTGCCCCCATTCCCTAGATCCCAGCTGCTGCAGAGCCTGACAGAGCTGCCCCTCCTGGACGTGGGCTGCAGGCTCAGCCTCCCTGCTGACGTGCATCGTTGCCGGTTGGTTGCCCAGATCCATGATTAGCTGCTGTTTGAGGTGGTAGAGCAGGAGGCGCTCGAGTCTGCAGGTGAGAGCCTGCGAGCTGGTTCCACGAGGGGACCACAGGCTCATCTCTCATTCTTGCCATGTCAGCATAGCAGGTTTAGGGGCCCTGATTGGCCTGAGTTTACATCTGGGCCCCGTAAGTGCAACAAAACTATGGAACTCCAGGACCATGGAGAGCAGAGATGCAGTGTGGGATCCTGTAAACTGAGGCCTGATCAGCCACTCAGCTGTACAGGTCCTACCTGACCCTAGGGCCTCTGAAAGCTGCCTCCTGACATGTGCTCAAGCCCTGCCCTATGCCCCAGAGAGCATGGCCCCCAACATTCACTGTGCCTGCCTGCTTGACTTCTCTACCCTATAATAGAGGGTAAGGGCTGGAGTAATAGGACCGTGGAGAGGGTGCTGGCCTTGCACACAGCTGACCCTAAGCACTCCAGCTGATCCTCTGAGCCCCACCAGAAGTGATTCCGAAGCCAGGAGTCAGCCCTTAGTACTTTCGGGGTAGCTCGACACCAAAAAAATAAAGTAATAGAATGAAGTGGAAATCTGTCCCAAGGGATCGCACTCCCAGGGGTCCCCAATATGAATTGCAGTGTGAGCTGTCCAGGAATTTGCTGAAGGGATGGGACAGGGCAGTGGGCAGGAGTGGTCTAAGCCCTCCTCAGCTCTTGCCAGGGCCTACATGGAGTCACCGTAGAACCTGCCAGCCTCAGAGCTGCAGCTGATGGTAAGGGGTGTCTGGGTGTGTCACAGTGGGCCGGTGGCCAGAGGATGGCCTGGAGGCCAGTGACACCTGGCTCTGGACCACCCTGACCTCTCCTCTCACCACTCTGAAGGGCAATGTTCCCCATCAAGGCCTCCTTTCTGGGCCTGTATCCTAGGACTCCTATGTCAGGTGGTGTGGGAAGCCACCTACAGTTCTGCTCCTCTGGGTGTGTTGGGCCTGCCTGCCACTGCCCCTGTGTGTATACACGTGTGTATCTTTGTGTGTTACCTGTATGATGTGTGCACATACATCTATGTCTGTACCCAAATATACCTGTATATACAAGTGTAATACTGGTATATACAGGAGTATGTGCTACACACGTGTCCATGTACACATCTGTGTGTTGCATGCATGTTTGTTTTGTGCATCTATCTGTGTCCATACATGTGGATACATACGTCTTTGTGCATGAATGCATCTATGTATATACATGAGTGTTGTGCTCATGTATTGAATGTCCTATGGCACGTCTGTGAGTCAGCCATACTCACCTCTGCTGCCTACAGGGGCCCCTGAAGATTAGCCTGAGTGTTGGTCACTCCTGGAGAGCTGCTGCAGTAGCTCGGAGCCTGGCACAGAGGCAGCCAGGTCCACAGAGCTACGTATGTCCTCAGGGTCAGCAGGGTACTGGGTGTGAGGCCTGAAGAGCCCCCAGCAAAAGGCACGAATGTGAATGTCACCTGGCTCTGTCCTGTCTCCTCCCAACCACATGGTTGCCTCAGTCTCAAGCCCCCTGCATCCCTGTGGCCCCAGAAGAGGCTGTTGGGTGGCACCGTCCTGCCTACTGTGCCCAGGCTCAGAGTGTGAGTAGAGTAGCCGCCAGCTCTACCAGGGAGGTGAGGGCACGGATGAGCCCTGGAGACTCAGGTTATCTTCCCATGCACACAGGCCCCCAGGAGGGTAATGCTGGCTTCTGGGAGCTGGCTTGTGTCACCTGTGGCTTTACTGAAATCAATTACTTGGTGGCTGGGCAGAGGGTGGCCCACCCACCCGCCCCCCCGTACCCATCTTGAACTGGGCAGGGGTCCTTGAACCCTGTCCACAAGAACCACTGTGATCCACCCGCTCCCCAGGGGCGCTCTGTCAGGGCCACGCTCCAACCTCACTGCTTGGTGAATGTCGCTGCTATCCTCGGCTTTGCCAGGCCACGCCACCACTAGGGCATCAAGGCCATGCCGAGGACCCCTGGCAGACTCAGGATCACTGGCGGAATGGAGACATGCATCCTCAGGCACACGCGCACACAGGCCTACCAGTCCAGCACTGCCTGCCACTGAAAGATGTGGCTGAGCTGCACTGAAGGGAGAGCTCGCTCAGTACTACCTCTGCCCACCCACCCCGGGTTACAGCGGTGTGTTCCAGGTGTGGGCCTGACAGGCAGTCCCTCCAGTGCCCAGGGGATGGCAGAGAGTGGGCAGTGTAGCAATGTCACTGACTACCAAGAAGGCCCCAGGAGCACTCTGAGCCCTTGAGGCAGGGGCCTGTCCAAGCACGTGGCCTCCCAGGGTTAGTCCATCCTCAGCTGCCCAGAAACCATTCCCCTCGGGTGCTGCCTAACCTTCCTCCCCCACCGCCCTGACTCTAGGCTCCTCTGTCCAGAAGACTCCCTATACTAGGAGCATCAGGACACAGGGAAGAGAGGGACCTGGGTGGCCTCACCCCCAGCCACTTCCCAGGGATAGATCTACAAGCTCTAAAGCAGAGAACATGACCTCAGAGCACAGGTCAGCGTTCTCAAGGTGGGAGATGTCCCAGCAGCAACCCTCCTGGACACACATATCACTGTGCCATGGGCCACAGGCACTGGCATCTACATTCTCAGCCTAAACATCCATAGAGGAGACTGGGGAGACCGCCACTTCTGTGACACCTGCCGATGGCAGCAGGGTCACCTCCCTCACAATCCAACAACGCCCCTCAGCCCCCAGCATGCCTGGGTCACGCATGCTTCACACCAGTTCTGGCCACTGACACAGAAGCAGAAAAAGGAAAAGGCATCATGGTTTGTTTTCCATTTTGCTAAAACACTTTATGTCTGTCTGAATAATCCAGATTAACAAAATCTGAGAGCTGCAAGAAAATAGGATTTCTGTACAGTCTACAAAGCCCCACCCAGTGGGGGCCGGGCGCCGCCGGGAAATATACAGGTAGGGGGGGCTGTACAGGACAGGGGCCCAGCCTGCGTCCCTGGTGTCTGCCCCCCCACTGTGGCCCCTCCTGCCCCAGATTGGGCCCAGGACACGCAGGCACATCCACCCCGACCCCCCAGGGCACCACCAGCCCAGGTGAAGGGAGAAGAGGGGTGGCGTGGCTGGGCCAGGAGGAGTGAGGGTGGCCAGAGCCTCCCAGGCCTGGGCTGGGTCAAGGTGTTTTTCTCCCAATTCCCAACTCAGAAACCTTCCACCCACCCGGCCACCCACCCCGCACGTTGGGCCAGAAACCCGCAAGCTCTCGGGCACAGTGGTGCCGCAGGCCCCTCTATGATTAGTCCGAGAGTTAAAGGCATGCAGAACGCTACTCTGTCTAAGTGACCTAGGAAAATGGGTCGGCTTCAGGCAAGAAGAAGCTGTGGGCTTGTGGTGTCAGCCGCTGGGTTGGCGAGAGTCGAGGGGGCCAGTGCAGCAGCCAGGAGCCTTCTCGTCTACCCTTGGGCACTGCCCCGTGACAAGCTGCTCTGGGAACCACTCCTGGGTGAGGACCAGGCCAGGGGGCATGGCAGGGAGGGGGAGAGGGGACCAAAGGAAAGGAAAGGACAAATTCAAAGCAAAGCCCGGGGTGGGGTTGGGTGGGGGGTGGGTGGCCTCGGGCTCCTGTGAAGAGGGTGGCTAGGCCCGGCAGAGTGCTGGCTGCCTGGAGCCAGTCTGGGAGGCTGCGGGCATGCGGCATGCTGCAGCCCAGCACACTTTCAGCATGCACAGAGCAAAGCGGCCCAGCCCTCGGCCCCCACCCCGCACAGCTGCCCCGCCACCCTCCACACCAGGCACAGTGGCCCAGGAGCCCTCCTGGCACAGGGCCCTGCGGAGCCTTCCCCATCGGCTATGGGGTGGCGGCAACAGTGAGCCAGGGTTGGAGCCCTCCAGTCCCTCTTCAGGGCAAGGCAGGGAGGCAGGGGGCGCTGACACTGCGAACCAACCCCCACCCCTATGTGTCCCAGATGAGCAACAGCCCAGCACGCTGAGAACCAGCCAGAACCGAGTGCGATGCCGGAGGAGAACCGCCAAGTGAGCGTCTGGGGGTGCCGGGAGGGCGGGTGGCCAGCCCGCGAGCTCACTCCTCGCGCAGCTGCAGGCGATAGCGGTGGTAGCGGACCTGGAAGAAGAGACGTTCAGCCAGCGAAAGGGTCATGCCCGGCAGCACATAGTGGTCACTTGAGCCCATGTGTCTGAAGCCCAGAGACTCGTAGAGCTTGTGGGCGGCCACCTTGACAGCTGTGGTGCCCAGGACCACGGCCGAATAGTGGTGCAGCAGGGCAAACTCCAGCACCTTGCGGCCCAGTGCTTTGGCGATGCCCTTGCCGCGAAAGCGCGAGTCCACCGACATGCGCAGCAGCTCCACTGTGTTGTCCGCCTCGTGGGCCCGCGCAGCCACAATACCCACTACGTTGCCATCCAGCACGGCTACCCAGAAGCAGGAACCTATGGGGATAAGGACGGCTGTTGGGGCCTAGCCTCAGGCAGCACAAAGAACTGGTCACCCAGCATGTGGTCCCTAGGGGTGCCAACCCACCCGGGGCCAAGCCACACCCCTGCGTGGCACTGCATAGGCTGGAGGGAAGGAAGCAGCTCTACCAGAGGGCTGGCTGTACAGGGCCCCTTGGGGGCCAGGACCCAGGGTTTACACCATGGATCTCAGCCCGGCTGCAACTCGTGTCGTGCCCCTTAGTGTCCGGGTACTAAGACACTTCCTGACAGGGCGAGAACAGAATTCGCATGAGACCCAGGCTGGCCGGGGCACAGTCATGCTCCCCCCGCTGACCCTTGCCCTGGCTGGAAGCCAGCCCAAAGGCCACTCGCAGCCTGGCCAATTACATGCCAAGTAGGGCGGGAGGAGTCCTCAAGAAGGGGGAGAGGGCAAGGAGGACAGAGACCACAGAGTCAGGGCCCCTGGGCACATTGTCACAGCCTGCCCCCTAGCCCCAGCCCAGAGACAGGCACACCTCAGGGCCTGGCAGCTGCCCACCCAAGAAGACCATGAGACAGCTGGACCTTCCGGTCGCTGGCACTTCCTCACCCAGAACACGGACGGACTCAGAGGGGCCCAAGGGTCGGGGGTGAGCTCCCCACAGCCTCCCACCCTGCAGCCTACACCCTCCTGCAAAGGCCCAGACAGTGAAGGGCCGTGCGGCCAGGCAAGTGCAAAGAGTGAGGGGAAACCTTGCTGCTTACTGTCTGGGTCCCTGAGCCAGGTACTCGCTTCACCCCTGCTCACCGTTCCCGTCCCAGTATCAGGGAAGCCTCCCCTCTGCTGGCTGTCTCACCTTTTCAACCGGTACTCGGTCGTCCCCGCCATCTCTCACACCTCCCTGCTCCTGTCTCATCCCCCTCCGTCCCGCCTGCTCTCCACGTCCCTGTGCCCAGCGCCCCTCACCCTTGCTCTTCCTGGCAAGCTAGAGGCTGCCCCGTGTTTAGTCTCCTCTGCCGGCCCAAGGGCACCCGCACCCCGGAGGGAGGCTGGAGCCGGGCCACCGAGCGGGCCAAGGAGCCCGGGGCGCGCTGCTCCGGGGTGCCTGCGGCAGGCCGCCCGCCCGCCCGCCTCTCCCTGGCCTGGCCTGGCCTGCGCAGGTTCCAGACGGCCGCGGCTCCCTCCTGGCCGCTCACCCGGGGGCTTCATGTAGCAGCGCTCGATGTCGGCCATGTCGGAGTGCAGCGCGCAGTCCAGGTAGGCGAGGATCACCTTGCGGCTGTAGTAGTAGCGCAGCGCGAGCAGCAGCGGCGGCACCAGGCCGGTCAGCAGCAGCGAGCGGGTCAGCGCGAAGCACAGAGCTGCGGGCAGAGGGGCGGCTGAGCGGGCCGGCGTGGACCTCGCGCGGGCCGCCGCTTCGAGCGCTCCCGCACCCGGCCCCGACCTCGCGGCCCCGCGGCCCGGCCAGGCGGGGAGCTGTCCAGCGCGGCCGCGCGGCCTCGCCCCGCCGGGCAGCCGGGGTCCCGCCTGGCCGGGCGCGTGACCTTGGGCGCGGCGGCGCTCGGGGCCCGCGCGCGGACGCGGACGCGGACACGGCCGGGGCCCCCCGTCCAGCGCCCGCCCGGGGCTGGCCGCGACTGACCGGCCAGCGCGGCGTAGAGCAGCTGCGTGCGCGGGTGCTGGCGCAGGCCGCGGAAGGCCGTGTTGGGGATGCGCTCCAGGATGCCGTCGTAGAAGATGCGGCGCGCCGCGTCCTGCTCGGCCGCGCGGAACTCGCGGATGCGGACGCCGCGCCCCGCGCCCCCCGCGCCCCCCGCGCCGCCGCGGGGCTGCGGGCCGGGCGGGGGCGCGGCGGGCAGCGGGGGCCACCTGGCGCCGGCCGCGGCGAGCAGCGCGTCCTGCGGGGCCCCCGGCAGCGCCTCACGGTCCTCGGCGGCCACGATCTTCGTCTCGCAGACCATGTCGGGGCGCCCGCACTGCATGCACCCGGCGGGCGGGCGGCGCGGGGCGCGGGCGGGCGGGCGGGCGGGCGGGCGAGGCGGCGGCGGCGGCTCAGGGGCGCGGGGCGGAGGCGGCGGGCGGCCGGGGCGCGCGCTGGGAGCTGCGCCGCATTTTGGAGAAGTATTTATAACGCGGCGGCGCGGGCCCGCAGGGTCCTAGCGTCCACTGCATTGGCTGCCGCGGGTCACCATGTGACGGCGGGGGAGGCGGACGCGGGAGCCGCCCCCGCGCCCTCCCGCGGGCCGCGCCAAGCTGCCCCCCGGCCCGGCCCGACGCGCCCGGGCCCCTTTGTCTCAGCGCCCAGCCGGCCCCGACCGCGTGGAGGGGGCGCCCGGCTCGGCTGGCACCGCCTCTCCGCGGCCCGCCCGCCCGCTCCGCGCGCGCGAGGCCCCGGGGAACCCGCGGCGCCCCCCGCGGCGCCCGCAGCCCCGCGCGCCCAGCCGAGCCCAGCCAGCCGGACCCTCCCGGCCCCCGCCGCGCCCCGCAGCCGCCCGCGCATGCGCTCCGCAGCCTCAGTGCAGGTGCCAAGGCCGCTCGCCCGCGCCGCGTCGTGCGGGTCCCGGCCCCGGCCCCGTCCCCGTCCCCGTCCCAGCCGGCTGAGACGCGCGCGATCGGGCTGGGCTGAGGCCTGAAGCGCGCGCAGTCCTGATGGGGACCAGGAGAGGGAGGCCCCGGCACACCTTGAACCCTGATCGATGGAGGGTGCTCGGACCCCGCAAGCAGGACAGAGGGGGCTGGCCCGGTGATGATGTTGGTTGGATGCGGGAACTGGCACGGGCAGTCACTTACCCGCCCCTGTCCCTGAGACCATGTGGGGGCGGGCAACAGCACAGCAGAGGGTACCGGAGATGCGGGCCAGGGCCAGGGCCAGCGCAGTCATGAGCGTCTCCCGCTGCGTGGCCCAAGGGAGGCGCACGCGCCCCGTTTGCCCAGTCACCAGGGGCCACAAACTGAAGTGACATAAGGACCCGCCACACCTCACACCCCGCGGGGAGCAAAGGTGGGGTGAGGGGAAGTTGGAACAAGTCCCAGCGAGCTCCCAAAGGCCATCACAGAGGACCCTGCAATGTAGGGTCCGTGGCCATCACAGGGAGGAATCAAATGCGGGGAGCGGCCGGTGGCTGTCAGAGACTGTCAGACCTCACAAGTGGTCATCACAGGGGGACTCGCAAAGTGGGGGGCTGTGGCTGTCGCGGGGTTGCATGCCTGGCAGGCATGGAGACCGGTGGAGCAGGTTCCCATCCAGCTCTAGCAGGAGCAGATGCCCTTGACTGTGACCTCAGGCAAACAAGGTCAAGCTGCTAGGTGGGCTCCTGTGCAGGGGCCTCCTTGTCCTAGACTTACTCAGGCCTCCCCACACTGATCCCCCCTTTGCCAGGTCTCACGTCCAGATCAGAGGCGATTTGGACCACATTCACAGCTGTCAGTACGTAGGGGTGAGTCCAGACTGCACTCAGGAATCGCTTCTGGTGGAGCTCTGGGGCCCATCTGGGATGCCGAGGATGGAACCTGGGTCTGCTATGTGCAAGGCAAACACCTTTTCCACAGTTGTTATCACTCCGACACATTAGGGCCTGTTCTCGTGTGATCCTCATCCCCTTCCCCATGGTGCCCCTGTGAGCTCTGACAACACTCGGGGAGGCCTGCCCATCTGGCATGTGACCAGGACACACAGATGGGCCTTCGCATGCCCGCAAAGCCCCTGGCTACCCCAATCCCTGTGCCGCCCCAGGGCAACTTTTCCAGAGGGCATCTCCCCAGGACATGTCCTAACAGCCCATCTTATCATCATAGAAGCCCGGTGTAGATAAGTCAAGGCTACTCACAAAATGCAAGATGCCAGCTCAAGTTCTGCGTTAGGCAATTTCAAGTGCCAGTATCCCAAATCCACGGGAGACATATTGATCCCCTACAGCCCCACTGCTTGTACCTCAGTGTTCTGTGGTGTGCACGGATGTTGCCTAACAGGCCTCGGGCCACCTCCTGGAACTCAGAGTTGACACAAGGATCTCCTGCCTGCTGTTCCCCCTGTGGGTCCCTGCAACCCCCAGCTGAGGCTCCTGGCCACAGGCTCGTTTGGTTCCTGGGAGTGTGCCAGGTTGGTTGGTGGGCGCTGGCCTTGTATAGGGCACACTTGTCCGAGGGGCAGTTCACCGAGGGGAACTGAGGCCAGGGACAGGTCCCACAGGTGCATGCCCCTTCACAGCTGATGCTGAGGACTATGAGGGAATTTCCATCCTACCCGGGCATAGAGACGGTGTCCGTGTCTGGGTCTGTGGGAGGTGGTCGGGTCCCGCCAGCCCCACCTCCCCTGGCCTGCAGAATAAGGGGCTGCACAAGGGCAGGCGTGCTCAGAGGGCATTGCTCTGCCGGGGTGTGGGGTGGTGGGGTCCTGGTCAGGGGCAACAGAGGCCAGCGAGGGGCGGACGCACAGGTCAGCAGTCGTCGGGAGGCGAGGCGGACACAGTGTTTATTGGGGGCTTATCGTGTCCTCAGCGGCCGGAGGGCCAGCAGGCGCACAGGGCTCGGCGCTCGGCCTGCAGCAGGAGGCTCTCGGTCTGCAAAGTGAGCGGGGCGCGAGGGGCGTGAGGGGCGCTGTCCACCCGCAACCCTAAGCCCGTCCCCGCCTCGGCCTCCCCGCCTCACCCGCGCGTCCAGGCTGGAGGCCGTCTTCCGCAGGTCCTGCAGGGCGCGCTGCATGAACTCGAACGCGTGGCAGTCCACGCACGGGCGGCCTGCGGGCGGGAGGCGGGGGGCGGGCGGGCTCAGACGGGCTCGGGCAGGGCCCGCGGGACCCCCGCCCCTCCCCCGGCGCGGCACCTACTCTGCGCGGGGACGGCGCGGGGCGCGGAGTCGGCGCGGACCCGGACACTGAGCAGCATTAGCAGCAGCAGCAGCAGCAGCCTCGGGGGCGCCATGACCAGGGGCCTGCGGGAAAGGGGGCTGAGACGACCCCGCACGCCCGGCCCAAGGCTCCCGCCGCCTCCCGGGCCCAAGCACGCCCGCCCACGGCCCGGCCCTCCCGCCTCCGCCGCGAGCCCCGCGCGCCCGGGAGCCGGGGCTCCGGCGGCCTCACCGCGGGCGGACACAGGCGACAGCCGCGCGGGACGAGCTCGGCCGCAGTGCGCATGCGCCCGCGCCGCCCCGCCCCGCCCCGCCGCGCCGCGCCCCCGTCGCCGGGGAGACAGGCCCCGCCCCGCCGCGCCCCCGTCGCCAAGGAAACAGGCCCCGCCTCCTCGGGCCGAGCGACGCGCTGGGGACCGCGGGGACGTCGGGCATCCCGGTCACGCCGCGCCCGGCGCCGGACCTGGGCACCGCATCCAGCCCGCGACGGTTCTCGCTTCCCCTCGCCCGTGGCGCCCCTGGGCGACGATCGAGCCCTGTCTGCAACACCACCGCTGTCCTCCACACTTTCCCCTTTCTCCCCCAAACTCTCCTTCCCCCATCTCGCTCACTCCTTTCTCTTCCCCTCGAACCGTCTCTTCCCCTTCTCGGCTTTCTGTTGGTTTGGTTTTTCTTGGCCACCGCTCCGACCCCCTTTCTCAGCGTTTTGTTCTCTGCTCCACTTTGCGGCTCTCAGGCCCAGAGCTGCGGAATGCAGGGACGGGACCCATCTCACTCCTCACCCCGTGCTCAGCTCTTAGCGCCTGGTGGTGAAGCTGTGCTTCTCCCATTCCCTTGCTCCTGAGCAAGGAGAGGCCTGTTTTCTTGGTTCTTTGCGCATCGATGGACTGAGGGAATCGTGCGTGCGCTGCTCCTGCCCCAAGTCAGGGCCTGTCCAGGGCTCTGCACAAAGGAGCTGTCCTGGCTCTTTGGCTCCTCTCCCAGTCTTGTTTTCCTTCTTTTGTCTTTTTATTTGGAAACACTCCCGACCTGGCTCTTCACTCAAAAATGACTCCTAGCAGGCTTGGGGGATCCTATGTGATCACCAGGTGGAAGGATTTTCCCACTGTGCTATCACTCAGGTCCCAAACTATTTTCTTTTTCTTTTCTTTCTTTGTTTTTTTTTTTCGGGCCACACCGTTTGATGCTTAGGGGTTACTCCTGGCTAAGCGCTCAGAAATCGCCCCTGGCTTGGGGGGACCCTATGGGACGCCGGGGGATCAAACTGCAGTCTGTCCAACGCTAGCGCTTGCCTCGAGCGCCACCTTCCCGGCCCCGAGTGAGATTTTTCTTTCTTTTTTTTTTTGTTTTTTTTTGTTGTTTTTTTGGGCCATACTGGCTGTCTGCTCAGAAATAGCTCCTGGCAGGCACGGGGGACCCTATGGGACACCGGGATTCGAACCAACCACCTTGGGTCCTGGATCGGCTGCTTGCAAGGCAAACACCGCCGCTGTGCTATCTCTCCGGGCCCAGATTTTTCTATGTCTATCTCTCTCCCTCTGACTCTCTCTACATCATAGTCTCCATGTCCATCCACGTATAAGCAAACTTCATGACTTTAATTTTCCCAACAGTTGCATTGTGTAGCAGTTCGATTCGATTGTGTAGATGCACCTCTCCTCTGTTCTCCACTACTTGGGTCGCTTCAGATTCTGACTAATGTGGATAGTGCTGCAGAGGGCTGAAAAGAGTGCAGAGGGCAGTGTGTTTTTGTGACGCCTCACTTTGGTTTTGATGTACTTCCATGGTAATCAATAACCAAGAGCATTTTCTCAGTGCTTGGGGGTCGTTCAAACATCTCAAGAATGGAGCCGGAGGGGCCCGGAGAGATAGCACAGCGGCGTTTGCCTTGCAAGCGGCTGATCCAGGACCAAAGGTGGTTGGTTCGAATCCCGGTGTCCCATAGGGTCCCCGGTGCCTGTCAGGAGCTATTTCTGAGCGGACAGCCAGGAGTAACCTCTGAGCACCGCCGGGTGTGACCCAAAAACCAACCAACCAACCAACCAACCAAACAAGAATGGAGCCCCGGAGCGGTGGCGCGGAGTGGTAAGCTGTCTCTGCCTTGCGCGCTAGCCGAGGACCGACCGAGGTTCGATCCCTACCTCCCGCGTCCCAAGCCAGGAGGATTTCTGAGCACGTAGCCAGGAGTAACCCCTGAGCGTCATCGGGTGTGGTTCCACCCCCCAAAAATAAGCATCTCAAGAAGCCTGCATTCAAGTCTCCCATTTTTGGCTTGGTTTGGTTTAAGCACTAGCGGTGTTGAGGTCTTACTCCTGGTTCTGCAGTCAGGGAGCACGCATGGCGGTGCTCAGGGAACTGCATGCTTCTGAGGCAAAGTCCTCCCTAACGCTAGTAGAATAGCAATGGCCACGATAGCAAGAATTGGCCTCTTCCCTGCTAGTTGGAGCTCTAACATACTCCGTTTATTCTGGAAATATTTGGGGTGCTGGAGTTGGGAGAGTGAGCCGGGGTCCTTCTTTTTCTGAGGAGAGCACGGCCAGCAGTCCTCGGGGCACCTGTATGCAGGAGCAGGGGGTTGGACGCAGCCGGGTGCCCGTCCTCGCCGCGCTCTGCACACCGCTGCTGGGGTGTTCAGCGGTGACAGGAGCCCAGCAAAGGTGGCCCCTGGAAGTGCGCTGGTCGCCGCTCGCCGGCCCTCTGCGCCAGCTGGTCCCTCCCGCAGCGTCCATGATGCCAGAGGGACGCGGCGAGGCAAGGCGCCCGGGAGGCCGGGCCGGGAAGGCGGCGGTGCCCGGCTGCATGGACGGACGGATGGACGGACGGAACCAGTGCGTGCGCCCTGGGGCAGGAGCAGGGCTGTAAAGGGAGCGAGCGAATGAATGAAGGAATGCGCGAGCTCGGGGTGCAGGACGGGCGCCATCTGACTGGCTCCCGGGGATTCTGCCCCCTTTGACAGAAAGCCCGTTTGCGAGGGCCCCAGCCGAACAGCCGGCGCCGGCGGGCGCAGCCGAGAAGTGCCGGACGGCGAGCTAGGAGCCGGGAGGGAGGGAGGGAGGGGCGGGACCCGTCAGACGATGCCCCGCCCACCTCCGGCCAGTCCCGCCCTCTGCCCCGCCCACGCCCACACGCCTTAGGGCGCCCCTGGCCGCGCGCCCCGCCCGCTTCCGGCGCTTTGCCCCGCCAGACGCTGGCCCGCCCACTTCCGGCCCCGCCCACGCCTCAGGCCGCCCCTCGCCGCCCCGAGGCTCCGCCCCGCCCGCGCGCCCCGCCCACTTCCGGCGCTTCGCCCCGCCCGCCGCCCGGCGCCCCGGCCGCGTCACCGGACGTGCGCGCCCGGCCGGCCAAGATGGCGTCGATGCGGGAGAGCGACACGGGCCTGTGGCTGCACAACAAGCTGGGCGCCACGGACGAGCTGTGGGCGCCGCCCAGCATCGCGTCGCTGCTCACGGCCGCCGTCATCGACAACATCCGCCTGTGCTTCCACGGGCTCTCGTCCGCCGTCAAGCTCAAGCTGCTGCTCGGCACGCTGCACCTCCCGCGCCGCGCGGTGGACGAGGTGAGCGCGGCCGCCCGGAGTGCTCGCCTGGGGAGCCCGGCTCGCCGTCCTGGCCCCTCGCTGCCACCGTGGCTGGGCCGCGAGGAGGGCCCGACAGCGGCGGCCACGCCAGCAGGGCCCACGCGGGGCTCTGGATGCGCGCGGGCCGCCGTCCCCGCTGCCCGGCAGGCGCCGCCTTCCCTGTGTGTTCAGCCGAGGCCGCGGCCCGCGGCACCCCGCGCCCACTCCCGGCTCTGCATCCAGGGGTCGCGCCCGTGGGCTCAGGCAGACCGTGCGGGGCGTCGGGCGCAGAGGACAGAACACCCCCGTGCCCTCTCCTCTCCGAGCTTCTACCCCAGAAGGTTCCCGGCATTGAATCCCCGAGACACAGTCACCAGGTCGCGCTTCACTTGGAGCACACACCGTTCCGACTCATTCCTTCCCCCTCGCTGCTCTCCCCTCTCCCTTCTTTTCCTGGTCTGCAACGCTGTCAGTGAAGGGCTATCGTGCCCATCTATCGCTTGCTCTCCCTTTCGGCACCTTGTTCTGCTCTACGGGGATCACTTGAAACGACTGTCATCAGGGCCCGGAGAGAGAGCCCAGCGGTAGGGCGTTTGCCTGGCCCACACGGAGCCTACCCGGGGCGGACCCGGGTTCCAGTCTCGGCGTCCCATAGGGTACCCCGAGCCTGCCGGGAGTCGCACTTGGGCGCTGCCTCCTCGTGTGCACCAAAAACAAAAACAAAACGAAATCACCGGACGGGCAGCACACGGCCCCGCCCTGGGGGTGAGCTTCCTACCAGTCCTCCCGAGCCTCCTTTTCATTGTTTTGGGGATTGTTCTCCTACAGTGTGTGCGTTTTTAGTTGCTTTTGTATCTCCGCGGTCATGGTGTTTGTCCCTCTCCCCCTGACTCTTTTCACTCAGCATTATTTATACCCTCCTTTCTTTGTTTTTTGTTTGTTTGACGCTCAGGGGTTACTCCTGGCTATGAGCTCAGAAATCGCCCCTGGCTTGGGAGGACCCTACGGGACGCGGGGTATGGAACGGTGGTCCGACCTATGCTAGCTAGTGCTTGCAAGGCAGACACCTTACCTCTAGCGCCACCTTCCCGGCCCCGTCTTTTTTTTTTTTTTTGGTAAACTGATACTCTTTAAAGCTGGGGTCTCGAACTCAATTTACCTGGGGGCCGCAGGAGGCAAACTCGGGGTGATCCTTGAGTGCAAAGTCAGTAGTAAGCCTTGAACATTGAGGGGTGTGACCCAAACATCTAAAACAAAACAAAACAGAAAAAGATTCCTCTAGGGCAGGGACACAAAATGTTGTGCGGAGGGCCGCAAAAGGCTCGCGGACCTCGAGTTTGAGACCCCTGCTAAAAGTTTAAAAGAAGTCACTATAGTGAATCCATCTGGGCCTTTTGTTTGTTTAAGCTTTTTTTGTTTGGTTGATTTTTAGGGGAGAAAATTCTTTTATTTTTTTTTTTAAATAAATGCCTTTATTTAAGCATCGCAATTACAAACATCTTTGTAGTTGGGTTTTGATTTTTTTTCTTTTTTTGGTTTTGGGTCACACCCGGCAGCACTCGGGTTACTCCTGGCAGGCATGGGGGTCGTGGGGTGGGGACCATATACGATGCCAGGATTCAAACCACCATCTGTCCTGAATTGGCTGTGTGCAAGGCAAACACCCTACTTCTGTGCTATCTCTCCAGCCCCTGAAGCTGGGTTTCAGCCATAAAAAGTACAACCCCTTCGCCTGTGCAACCTCTCCGCCACCAGTGACCCTTTAGGAAAACTACTACCATTTCAGTTTCCTCAATAGTGATAGTGTTCAGGTGATAGTATTCAGGTGTTCCAGGTTTTGGTTTAGCCTTGAAAAGTTGTAGGAGTCCAGGAATTCATTCATTCTTCCAGGTTCTCATGGCATAAAGATTCTTAAAATACTCTCCGATAACCCTTTGGATTTCCGTAGTGCCTATTGTTATCTATCTCCCTTTCCATTTCTGATGCAGTTTATTTGAGTTTTCTCTTGGCGTTGTAAGTCTTGCTAGTGGTTTATCAATCTTGTTTTTGTTGTTTTTTTAAAGAACTTTACTTTCGGTATTATTGATTTGGGGGATTGTTTTTATTGAGATTCTGGTTCATTAATTCTGCTCTAACTTTTATTACTTCTTCCTGCTTGCTTTCAGCTCCTTCTGCTGGTCCTTCTCTAATTTTATAGGCTGTGCAGTCAGATTATTTATGTGGATCCTTTTCCCTTCCTGATGAATGCTTGCAAAGCTCTGAACTCTCCTCTTAACCCTGCCTTTGTTTTGTCCCCAAATTCTGGTTACTTGTGTCCTCATTCCCATTTGTTAGGAATCTTTCGATTTCTCTCTGACCTGCTGATTAATCAATCAAGCTGTTTAATTTCCAGGTGTTATTTATTTCTATTTCTGATGAACTTTGTTTTCAATGCATCATGGTCTGAGAAGGTGGTTGAGACAGTCAGCTTTTAGCCTCTTGACAAGAATGTTTTGTGGCCCAGCATGTGACCTGTTCCCATTGGTGAATGTCCATGTGCCTTAGAGAAGAATGTGTGCTCAGCTTTTGAGATGAAGAGCTCTATATGGAAGCTAAACAAACCCTTTTTTGTTGGCCTCCATCTCTTTCTTCAAGGCCGCTATTTCCTTGCTGAGTTTTAGTCTGTCACCTTCTAAAGGGAAGGAACTCCCCTTTAGGGCAAGGCTACTTGTCTCAAAGCTTCTGGAGCTCCTGTCAAGCAGCTCCTCTCTCAGAAGCCCTGCACACTCCTGTCCTCAGGTCCCACCCACTCCTCCCCTCGCATACCCCATCCTCTTTTCAGACCCTGTGAACAGCCCCCAGGCCCTCTGAGGGCTCAGCCTGGGTGTGGACAGACCTCTGATTCCTGCTGTTTCCTGCTTCACCCATTTAGGCTGTTACCCTTGAGCCAAACCTAGCCCTAAAGTCACAGGAGCTTTGTAGGCTTGGCACACTCCTTGGCCTCTCCTTGCCCCCAGGGACTCTGCCCTCAGGTGGAGCTCCTGACTAGATATGCTGCTAGTTTTGGAGCAACTTCACTTTATTCCCTTGCTCATTTGTACTTTCCTCTCTTTTATTGTGAAGATAGAGTGGGGTGGTAGGCCTTACCATGAATATTAGGGAGGACCTAGACAGAGCCGCTGCCTGTGTCCTGGACTCAGCACCTTGATGGGCCACTGAATGGGGCCAGGGAATGCCTGAGTAGGGGCACTTGCCCTGCATACAAAGGGAGCCTGGTAAAGTACAAGGTGCCTGGGGTGGGGTGCATGTGGCAGCAGAAGGCAGAGGTGACCTGTGGGAGAGGCACCTGCCTGGGACCCTGTTTCCTGCCCTTGCAGATGAAGGGTGCCCTCACCGAGATCATCCAGCTTGCCACCCTCGACTCGGACCCCTGGGTCCTCATGGTCGCCGATATCCTCAAGTCGTTCCCGGACACAGGTGCACTTAACCTGGAGCTAGAGGAGCAGAATCTCAACGTGCAGGATATTCTAGGAGAGCTCCGCGAAAAGGGTAGGTGCGAGCACCTAGCAGCAGCTGTAGGGCGCTGCCACTCATTGTGCTGGTCAGCTGGCACAGCCCTTTGTCCTTCCTACCCCCTAACTTGGGGGGTACCATTGGGGGTGCCCACAGAGTCCCCAGATGCAGCCCCAGGCTCTGTCATCCCCTCGCCCACACCTTGCTCTGGGTTGGGTCTTGCTTTCTGTTCTGAGCACAAGCTGAGCTTCCACTTTGGCTGAGCTCCCCATGTATTCTGCAGTGAATGAGTGTGAGGCGTCAGCCATGCTGCCGCTGGAGTGCAGGTACCTGAACAAGAATGCGCTGACCACTCTCGCTGGACCTCTCACACCCCCTGTCAAGCACTTTCAGCTCAAGCGGAAGCCTAAGAGTGCCACGCTGCGGGCCGAGCTCCTGCAGAAGTGTGAGTGCTATGGGTTCCCCTGGAAACATGCTGTCCCAAGATGCCTCAGGGCCTCCTGGCGCTGCTTGGGCAGAACCAACCTCAGCCCCCAGTACAGCCAGGTGTTCCCCGAAAAAGTAAAAGTTCATTTTGTGCAAGCAAAAAGAGTCAGCTTTCACCAAAGAGCAAAACAGAGCGTGGGAGGGCTGGTGCACTTGGATTAGGCAGCTGGCAGCATAGGTCTAGGACCCAGTGGCCAGTGCTTTTATGAGCCCAGCACTGGCAAAGCCAGGTCACTCCACCCCCAAACCAGCCTTGCTTTGGGTCCAAGTTGGCCTTGTCTGAACCACCCTTCTGTGGGTCGAGAGGTGCCAGCCAGGCCAGCTGCCCATCAAGGATACTCCAAGACTGATTCAGCACCTCCCAGGCTTCCCAGATCCCGTCCTACTTCTGTTCATTCTTCAGTCCATTCACCATATGGGAGACTGGTGGTGGACGAAGAGATAGCCAGGGTAACACTTGTCTCCTTTTGCAGCCACTGAGACCGCCCAGCAGCTGAAGAGGACAGCAGGGGTGCCCTTCCATGCCAAGGGCCGCGCGCTGCTCCGCAAGATGGACACCACAAGTAAGGCTGTGTACTGCTGTCCCAAAGGGCCTGGCCACACCCACTGCTCCCTGCTGGCAAGGGTGGGATGTGCTGGGATCAAGCTATGAGCCTCTGGGGAAGGATCAGGGGTACAGTGAGGGGCACAGACCCTCATTAGTGAGGAGTCAGATGAGAGTTCTATTGGGGAATTGTGTGCGACAACTCTGACAGACCTCAGGGCATACAAGAGGGTCTGAGCCTGACCTTACCCTTGGGAAGAAGCAGAAACTGCATGTGCCCCCAGAAAGTGGGTGGCCGTGGGGATCATGCCAAGTGACTTGGAGCCCCACATCCCTGGTCAGCTCCACCCTACCCATGTCTTAGCCCTGGGACTGGCTGCTCAACCATCCCTTACAACTCCCGCTCTGGGCATACTAATGTCTTTCCTGTGTGTCCTTTTCTGCTTCTCCCCAAGAGTAAGTAAGGTCATGCTCAGACCCTCTGGTATGCCCTGAGGTCTGCCAGAGTTGTCACGCACAATTCCCCAGTAGAAATCTCATCTGGTTCCACACCAGACTCTGGGGTATGGGGTGGACTTGCTGCAGTCCTGAGGCAAACATGTGGATATCCCCAGGATCGTATCTGAGAGTAACTAGGCTTTGGGGAGCACAGAGGCAGGTGGTAATGAGCCACTCACTGATGCCCTGCAGCCCCACTCAAAGGCATCCCGAAGCAGGCACCTTTCCGCAGCCCTACCACCCCCAGTGTCTTCAGCCCTGCTGGGAACCGGACCCCCATCCCACCTTCGAGGACCCCTTTGCGGAAGGAGAGAGGAGTGAAGGTGGGCACAGCCTCTGCACGCCAGCCTTGCTCAGCCTGGTGTCCACTGCCATTCTAAGGACCTTTTGTCATTGACAGCTGCTTGATATCTCAGAGCTGGACGTGGTTGGTGCAGGCCGAGAGGCAAAGAGGCGGCGCAAGACATTAGGTGCGTGTGGCAGGGGGAGCCCCTTCCCTGCCGGCGTGTTACCCTGGGTTCTGAGAGGCTCTGCTCTCTCCACAGACACAGAAGTCGTGGAAAAATCAGCCAAGGAAGAGACTGTCATCGAGAATGCCACCCCTGACTACGCAGCTGGCTTGGTATCCACGCAGGTAGGATGGGGCACCCAGCTCTACCTCTCTCACCCGCAACAGAGCAGAAGCCCACACCGTTCCCTCTCTTTCTGGGGAGAGTCATCATGTGGGATTCCAGTCTGTACATCTGGGTGTGCAGGTACATGTGTGTGCATGTATGGCCTATGTGAGCAACGCTGCATAGACTGCTGGCCACATACCCACCTTTGGATCTTTTTTTTTTTTTTTTTTTTTTTTGTGGTTTTTGGGTCACACCCGGCAGTGCTCAGGGGTTATTCCTGGCTCCAGGCTCAGAAATTGCTCCTGGCAGGCACGGGAGGACCATATATGGGACGCCGGGATTCGAACCGATGACCTCCTGCATGAGAGGCAAACGCCTTACCTCCATGCTATCTCTCCGGCCCCACCTTTGGATCTTTTGATCCAAGGGCCATTGTGGTCATTGTGGTCCAGGCTGTGGCCATACCAAGCTAGGCCTCATGCCATCATGCCAGCCCAGGGCCTTCCTGGATGCTGGTGTGGCTTCCTCCTGCCCCTCGCTGCGTGCTCACAGCCCACAAGCCTGGCTTCCTTTTATCTCAGTGGTGAGAAAGGCAATTCTCTGGCATGAAACTGGGTTGGGGCTCTTCTGGTAGGGGACTACCCCCTACCCCATGCTGAGTTGGCTGCAAGTCACAGAGGCTATGGCTGGGGTGGGGAGACGCATCCAGAGGCTCCACCCAGGAGGACTTAAGAACTCTGTCTTCCGGGGCCGGGCGGTGGCGCTGGAGGTAAGGTGCCTGCCTTACCTGCGCTAGCCTAGGAGACGGACCGCGGTTCGATCCCCCGGCGTCCCATATGGTCCCCCAAGCCAGGAGCGACTTCTGAGCGCATAGCCAGGAGTAACCCCTGAGCGTTACCGGGTGTGGCCCAAAAACCAAAAAAAAAAAAAAAAAAAAAAAAAAATAAAAAAAAAAAGAACTCTGTCTTCCATTCTTCCAATAATTTTCAGAGAGTGGAACTTTCAGCTCACTCCATGAAGCTCACCACAAAGAGTGATGAGTTTAGAGAAGTAACTACATTGTGAACTATCCTAACAATGAGAATGTATGAGGGAAATAGAAAGCCTGTCTAGAGTACAGGTGTGGGGGGAGGGGTAATTTGAGACATTGTTGATGGGGGGTGTTCTCTTACATGACTGAAACCCAACCACAATCATGTTTGTAATCAAGGTGTTTAAACAAGAACTCTGTCTTCCAGAAACTCGGGTCTCTGAATGAGCCGGCTCTGCCCTCTATGAGCTATCTGCCTGCCACACCTAGTGTGGTGCCAGCGTCTTCCTACATCCCCAGCTCCGATACTCCACCAGGTCAGTGGACAGCACTGTGCTGCGTTCCATCTCGGGGCTGAAAACAGGACCTGCATATTGGTATAAGTGTCAATATATGATCCCACTTGCGGGAATTCCAGGACAGGATGAGTCAGTAGTCAGGCCTAGACTGAGGAGCACCTCACCAGCCTCACTTTCTTGCAGCTTCATCTTCCCGGGAAGCCAGTCTGCAGGTCAGCCGGCCCTCTGAGGACAACACCTCGAGTCCAGCACTGCCCACACAGTTCAAGCAGAGGGCACCCATGTACAACAGCAGCCTCAGCCCCGCCACACCTGCACCCTCGCCTGTCGCTCCCACCTCTCCCCTGACACCCACCACACCCCCGGCTGCTGCCCCGACCACCTCCACACCTCCTGTTGCCACTGTGGCCCCGCAGAACCAGCCCCCCCCACAGCAGCAGCTCAAGAAGAACCTTTCCCTCACGGTAGGTGGGGGTGAGGGGAGGGGGGACGCTGCGGGGTTGTGGGCAGGAGTGTGGGCAGGTCCTCACATTCCTAAACCTGCAGAGGGAACAGATGTTCGCAGCACAGGAGATGTTTAAGACGGCCAACAAGGTCACCCGGCCTGAGAAGGCGCTTATTCTGGGCTTCATGGCCGGCTCCAGAGGTGAGTCTCAAGCACCTGGGTGGGGTGGGAGAGACAGGCCCAAACGGGCAGTGGGCCGGGCCCAGCACCTGCCTAACAACCCCTACTCTCTGCAGAGAACCCTTGCCAGGAGCAGGGTGATGTGATCCAGATCAAGCTGAGTGAGCACACAGAGGACCTGCCCAAGTCAGATGGCCAGGGCAGCACCACCATGTTGGTGGACACCGTGTTTGAGATGAACTATGCTACAGGCCAGTGGACACGCTTCAAGAAGTACAAACCCATGGCTAACGTGTCCTAGGGCCCCAATGGCTGGATCTGGACACCATCTCCTGAGCCTAAGTCTCTTTAAGGGGGTATTTGGACTCATTTTATAAAAATTGTGTGATTTACCTTTTTTGGATTCAATATGTTTTGAATGTTAATCAAAAAAGTTACAACTTCTGCGGCCGGAGCTTGCCTGCACTAGCCTAGAACGGACCATGGTTGAATCCCCCGACATCCCATATAGTCCCCCAAGCCAGGAGCGATTTCTGAGTGCTAGACAGGAGTAACCCCTGAGTGTCAGCTGGTGTGATCCAAAACCAAGGGGAAAAGAAAAAGGTCACAACGTTTAATTTTAGTGGTTCTCAGCCTATTAAGATTGACCTTGTTTAAAAATTTTTTTTCTTAAAATTCCAATGACAGATCAGGTCTTTCCCTCCCACTCAAAGCCTGCTGAGCATTTAGAGCAGCCATTGGGTACCTGTTTTCACTATAAAAAAAAGGCAAAGGAAAAAAAAGGCATTAAAGTTTAGCTTTCTAAAAAGCATGCTCTGGGCCTGTCCCCTTCTGTGATACTGAGGATTTGGGAACCAGATTTTGTTTCCAAAACTCTTTCTAGGCTCAGAGCATACATTGCATCTGGCTGTGTCTTATGGTGGGAACCTCTCAGAGTGTGGTGTGTGTGCACTGATAACACACTAACACAGGAAGCAAAATGCACATAAAAGAAACTTAAGAAAAGGCCTTTAAAAAAATTTTAATATAAAAATACAATACACAATTTTCCAAACACAACTTTCAATGCTAGTTTCCCCAGCTGGCAATTCTCAAATCTACATTTCAGTATATTTCCCCAAATTAATTTCAAGTTGACTATTAGGCAAGCACCTAGTGTCCCTAAAGGCCTGAAGCCAGACCTTGGCAGGTCAGTTCAGGTCTTATGGAATCTGAATGGGGCCAATTTACATGACACCAGGACATCAGCCCACAAACACAGCATTTTACCTAGGACTAAAACAATCACCAAACACTACACTTCTCAATGCATCAAAAATTTGGCAACTCAGTCATTTGTGTTAACTTCAAACAGGCCTGTCTGGAGTCCTAAAAATAGGGTAGGTCTGGAAGCTGGACCCTGAACATGTGGTAGGTTATTGAGGCTTCAGATATACAGACCTGAGAGTGGGGGGAGGAGATAAACAGACTGGATCCCTGACATGCTGATGCCCCAAAGTGCTCATCCCTGGCATGCACGGGGTATAATCTGAACTGGTTTTAATGCTGAGTTGTAAAAAGAAAAAGTATCCCTTCCACCCCTTCACAACAGAACCCACAACCATCTGCTTTAAAAGCCGTGCAAACTCATCAGAGCCTTGTACGCGAAACCATAGCTGCTGTACAGAGTCCCAACATTAGTGCTGTATGTTGATTTTGGGGAAAAGGTGGGCATCCAAAATAATCCGGTATTCCATACTTCAAAAACTCAAGATTTGGAACGAATAGCAAAGTGACCCCAAAATATCACAAGGTCTTGCTAAGTTATGCTGTTCCCCAAAGTGCAGCACAAACCCAGTACCCTCTCCCAGTCTGTGGCTATTGGGGAAGTGCTAGCCTCCTGCCTTGCGCTTAGGCCTAGTACCTGAAACAAGTTCAGGGCATGAGGAGTACTGATTCTGAATTAGTCCAGCATCACTTTATGACAGTCTCTGGGAAGGGCCAGTAAGTTTGAACTAGCAACTATATGGCCATCTTGCCAGCTGCCTTGTAGTTGCTGGGTAATGACATGTGCCAGGACCATGTTAGGAGATAGTCAGCTAAAGCCCAGTCAGGTCCAGGAAAGCTTGCCTGCCCCAGGAGCAGATTCTGATTGCTGCCTCAGAGTTCATGTCATTAAAAACACAGAAAGACTGGGAATCAGACAAGGATCCTGCTGACAAAAAAGCAAAAGCAGTGAGAGGAATGAGATCGTAAACGTGCACAAGAGATGTCAAGAAAAGCACCTGCAGTGCTCATACCCCATGCGGGCCTGAGAATATGGCTCATTTCCTGGTCTCAAGACATGCAATCTCTTCTTCCACAGACATCTCAGGTCTCTGCGATGGGGCCGGGCTTTTGTGTGACTGTTCCCACTCCGGAAATGGAAAACATAAGACCTGCAAGTTTTTATTTCCTACAGGGCATGGGAAATGCAAATGGTCTCAAACTCCAAAGTTAGACTGGGTGTGTCCTTAGACCTGCAGATTCCCACATGCACTCTGGGTTGCTACGTGAAAGCATCTGTTGCTACTAAGTCTGGGAGCCACATTTCCACTGAGTTCCCAACTTTTGCGTAGGGGAATCGGTCACGTCTGTACACCTACATCTCTACCAGGGGCACTTGTGAAATTTTGCAGGAACAGAGTGTTAAAGATTCAGATGGGGCCCAGCCCACCCACCCCCCTATTTTCCTATGTGGCAGCTGTACGGAATTCAGTCAAAGACACTTGAGGGGAGCACCCAGCCAGTTCACTGTGTCAGTTGCATACCTCAAGAAACAGTCTCCTGAGGTGTTTCATGTTAGTATAAAAAAAAAAAAAAAAAAAAAAAAGACAGCCATTTCCTAAGAGCAAATCAAAATAAAAAATCCAGTTCCCAGGGAGCGAAGGTCCAAGGTAAGGCCCTGGCCTGCTGAGTGCAGTCTGGCAGGTTTTAAGGGGAGAACAGCACGCAGGAAGAAATACTAGCCTACACTCTGAGGGAAGAACAAACATTTCACATGTCAATTAGTTTCCTGTCATAATTTGAACCTAAGGAATGAGCAGGGGGAGCCTTGCTAGGGCAGGAATTTAAGTGTAGCTGTAATGCTGTCGAGTATGGCTGCTTTGTCCTGGAATTTTCTGAACCATGCGGTTCAGACAGGTCTTCAGTGCTAATACAGCAGGTGCTGCTGAGGTGAGGATGGCTCAGTGGTAGGGAGGTGCCCCCTAGCAGGGCTGTCCACCCACCATGGTGCTGGGAGCTGGGTCCTCTGCCCACACTGCCCCTGGATCAGCCTTGCCACCACTTGGTGCTATTTGCCTTCTGTACCCCTTCGCCAACACCTCCTTCTCCTCTTCCCCCTGGCCTTCACGGGCTCTGGAAATGGTTTCTCAGTCTTGGCACCCCGAGTTGTGTCTGCCCCCATCAAGTCATGCTCACAGCAGTATGAACGCCCATCCTGGGTAGAAGCGAAGGCTGTCCCATCTTGGTGCTCCTTGCAAAATGAATTGGGGCAAAAGTGGCAGAAGGAAGTTGATGGTTTGCCACAGACGTCACAGTGATGCCAAGGACATTCCCACTTCCCTGCAATAAAGAATCAACACCACAGAATCAACATCTTCCTGGTTTGAAAACAAACACTGACACTGTCAGAGGGATCCAACGCCGAAGCAGCTGTTCTTAGGCTGCTGTATAACACACAGGCAACCTTCCACTGCACCTGCTACTCAGGCGCCAAGCCCAGTGCATGCCCCACAGAGGCTCTCCACACACAGGGCAGCCACCCTGGGAACCAAGCAAGTGAGCAACAGATGGGTTTGGTGACAGGGAAGATGAGGCTTGGGCAGAGCCGGCGGCAAGAACCCAGGACCACCATTACCTACCAAAGGGCCGTTTGCCCAGGCCCAGGCAGGATAGGTGATAGGCCTTGGTGCAGAACTTTCGGTCACACAACACCAGCTGGCCTCCGTCACCACAGCGGAAACACTCATCTTCCGACTTCTTTTTCCCTTCACCTTTCATTCGCCGCCGCCTGGCTTTCTTTTTGGTCTTTTTGCCCTTTTCCTCAGAAGAGAGGGCTGCTGAGGTCTAGAAAGCAGCAGCAAATACTTGTTACTTGGAAGAACTACAGAAGCTGCAGAGGAAAGGCAGTTCAGCTGAGCCCCAAGGAGTCTGGGGAGCTTCCCAGGGGAACTTTGGGGAGGGGAACAAGTGCTCTGCAAGACAAACACACCACCAAGTATGAACTGTGGCAGCCGCCTGAGTAACAGGGTGGGGGGTGACTGACCACTACGGGCTGCTCAGGAAGAATTTCAGCTGCATCAGCAGATGCCAATGAACTAAGGCAACTGTGCTCACAGGCCAGAGGATGGGGTGGTGCCCGGGAGAGAGAGACAGAGCACCTCCTCACGTACATGCTTACACTGCTGGAAATAAGGTTGGAAAATGGATGGTACAAACACACACACATCCTCCCCCTACTGGAAAAACAGCTGGAGAAAGGAGAGTATGTGCCAGCAAAGGTGGCCCAGCTGGCCTCTAGCAGAGGACACTGAGATGCTAGTGCTCTGGTGTGATTCCTTTAGCGGCAGCCCTGCACAGGAACCCAGGGGAGCCCTGGGGAGGAACTGGCATGCCCCCAAGAGCCCGAGTTAGCAGCAGGTTACCTTTGGCCGATCCCCGAGGAAGCCGCTGCAATTGGATGCCCCACACCGACACACAGTCTTCTCATTGCCCAAACAGTCGAGGTTGTAGTTGAAAGTCAACTCGGTTCCTGTGGAGACACTGTTATGAAGGAGGGTGGAGGCAGCAGGCTCCCAATAGTGCTCAGGGGCCTGAGGCCTTTCCCCATAACACTCAGTCCATCTGAGGCTGGCAATCTTGGGGGCTGAATTTGGGTCCTTGAGCCCCTGAACATTCTCACAGCTCAACTTTCCCATTTTGCTTCATAAATTAGATCCTCAAAACACAATCAAACTCCTGAGTCACCACCATCTCCATGATAGCCACATACCTGCTGGGATGTCACACACGGCAAACAGGCCCACTCGAGTATCACCATTCACGGTCCACTTAAGGGTCTCACAGTTGGGCTGGCAGCTGTGATTCATGAATCGGGAGTAGTTGCCTTTGGGGCCAGCGTCAATGATCCGGTCCTGTAAGACACACTCAAGTTTCAAGTGACATCTACATACAGTCAACTCCAACAAACACATGCTTTGTTGAGCCTGGCAGTGCTCAGAGCTTGCTCCTGGTTCTGCTCTCAGAAATCATCCTGGGGGTGCTCAGGGCACCATATAAGATTCCAGGGATCAGACCTGGATTGGGTGCATGCAAGGCAAACTCCTTCCCTGCTGTACTATTGCTCTGGTGTTAACTACCACATTTTAAAGAGGATTTTCCATGGTTCTCCTAAGAAAAGCTGGATAATTGCTGTTGTACTGAACCCCATCAAAAGTGCAGAGAAGAGCAAAAGGCAGGAGCCAGAGTGATAGCATAGTGGTAGGGTGTTTGTCTTGTTCGAAGCAACCGCTGGATGGACTGTGATTCAATTCCCAGCATCTCATATGGTCCCCCAAGCCTGGCAGGAGTGACTTCTGAGCGCAGAGCCAGGAGTAATCCCTGAACACCGCCAGGTGTGATCCAAAAACAAACAAACAAACAAACAAACAAACAAAATAACCCAAAATACCAAGAGGCACCAACAATGGTCAGAGCAAGTAGGCGAATATTCCAGAGCAAACTCAGAACCGTCTCACCCACACACAAAAGTCGCAAGTAAAAATAACAAGGACACTGCCCATCCTTGAGGCTAACTGGCAGATTTGACAGGGACAGAACGGCCCTAGAAACTTGAGGGGCTGGGACCCTGCCTGGTATACCCCATAGACGAGACCAGGAGATGGCCAGAGCCCTCAATACCTTTTCTCTGTGAGATCTTCCTGGTCTCCGCTACTAATTTACAGTTCCTTTGTTGGAACATTCAGGCCCTCCATGCCCCGAATGCTAACAGAACGTCCACATTTTCTGGGTCTCAAACCACCCAGAACTTGGTGGCAGGCCTTGCCTCCAACTGCAGGCCTAGCAACAGGCACATGCTGCCACCATCCTGTCAGCACCTAGATAGGTGACAGGTGTCTCTCGAGATCATGGCCACCCTCCTACCAGGGGCCTATGACATATCCCCTTCTAGGATCCCCTTCTAGGGGATGGTCCCCAAATGTCAAAGCAGCCAACAACATCCCAACCACTTGTCTCTCCACTTAACAAGCTGTACCCTCACACCTCTCTCTCTCTCTCTTTTTTTTTTTTTGGTTTTTGGGCCATACCCGGTGTTGCTCAGGGGTTACTCCTGGCTGCCTGCTCAGAAATAGCTCCTGGCAGGCACGGGGGACCATATGGGACACCGGGATTCGAACCAACCACCTTTGGTCTTGGATCGGCTGTTTGCAAGGCAAACACTGCTGTGCTATCTCTCCGGGCCCACCTCTCTTTTTTTTTACGTTTTTGTTTTTGGGCCACACACATTGACACTCAGGGGTTACTCCTGGACCTGTGCTCAGAAATCACTCCTGGCATGGGGGACCATATGGGATGCCACCGGGGGATCGAACCATGGTCCGTCCTAGGCTAGCACAGGCCTTACCGCTTGCGCCACCGCTCTGGGTCCCCCTCACACCTCTCTTGCATGCCCTGGGCAAACATAGCTGCTCACATGGAAGAGTAAAAGTAAGCTTCAATGCCTAGAACATGAAAAGTACTAAGTCTGACTCCACACCACCAGATCCAAACTCTATTTTTTTGTTGGTTTTGGGGTCACACCTGGCAGCGCTCAGGAGTTACTCATGGGAGGCTCAAGGGACTATATGGGATGCTGGGGATTGAACCTGAGTCCGTTCTAGGGTTATCTGCGTGCAAGGCAAACATCCTACCACTGTGCTATCGATACGGCCCCCCAACCTCTATTTTAACAGGGCCAAAGAGAGGGTTCAGAGGGCTGCGTGGACACATGTTCTACACGCAAAAGCCCCAGCACTCCTGGGAATGAAGACCAAGCACCACCAGAAATAGCCTCAAATTAAAACAAACAAACAATACAGGTGGGACCGGAGAGAACACAGCAGTAGGGCATTTGCCTTGCAAAGTGGTAGGGCCATTGCCTTGCAAGCAGCCAATCCAGGATGGATGGTGGTTCAAATCTCGGCATCCCAAATGGTCCCGTGCCTGCCAAAAGCAGTTTCTGAGTGCAGAGCCAGTAGTAACCTCTGAGTGTGTTTTTTTTTTCCACCAAAAGGCATTAACTGAGGTTAGTGGTTGTGTCTGCACACTTGCCACTTTACTGCATCCTCAGGGCCCAGTGAACAACAGTTTAGTCTTTCTCTTTTTTTTTTTTTTTTTGGTTTTTGGGCCACACCCATTTGATGCTCAGGGGTTACTCCTGGCTATGTGCTCAGAAGTCGCTCCTAGCTTGGGGGGACCATATGGGACGCCGGGGGATGGAACCGCAGTCCGTCCTATGCTAGCGCTTGCAAGGCAGACACCTTACCTCTAGCGCCACCTTCCCGGCCCCCAGTTTAGTCTTTCTAAACTCACTTCTCAGTTCCAATTCAGAAGTGCAGGACACTTCTCTTGCCAATTACCCAAGGAGAGGAATCTTTCATCTTTGACCAAACCACCACACTCACTGAGATATTTGGGCTTCTCTGGAGAAATCCCTCAATCCCCCACTCCCCATCTCCATACTACCATGAGCCCCAAACTCCACTCCCGCCTCCACCTCTCACACATAAACCCACTCCAGGGGACTTAGGGTTTATCTTGGGTATGTCTTTGAAAAAGCATACAATGCTAGTTTGTCTTTGTAAAAGTCAAATTATTGTGAGTCCCAATGCTGCTTTTCAGCACCTCATTCCCAGTTGCTCGTTTCTTGCTCTTTTCTTTTCTGGTGTCTCTGAGTCAGTGGCCTGTCCAAGACCTCTGATCAATGTAGCGGAATGGGATGTGGCTAAATTTGGGGCATTGAAGGGGAAAACTGCCTCTTTTTTTTTTTATCATTACTTAGTTCCTCTTATCTCCCCTATCCTCCCAGGTCTCACTGAGCCTGTCCACGCAAGGACTGAACTCAGGGCATTTGCTATCGCTTCACATATCCCCTAACCGACTCTTTTGGTTTGTTTTGGGTCACAGTGAGCAATGCTAAGGCATTAGTCCTGGCTCTGCACTCAAGGGCTCATACACATATCACTCTGGCCCCTTATCACAGGGGTCTCAAACTCAATTTACCTGGGGGCCACAGGAGGCAAAGTCAGGGTGAGGCAGGGCTGCATAAGGGATTTTGCTGAATGAATATTCGCAATAAAAACTTGCATTAGTAAGAAAAAAATTGCATTAAACATTTGCATACCCCAAACAGAACTGCTCAGCGTAAACGAATGTTTAATGTGATTTTTTCTTACTAATGCGATTTTTATTGTGAATAACCGAATAATCACGAACACTGCTATATTTGAAGGCCGGCGGCGGGCCACAAAATGTTGTATGGAGGGCCTCGAGTTTGAGACCCCTGGCTTATCATTAAAAAAAAAAAAAAAAAAAGACCTGGGCCGGAGAGATAGCATGGAGATAGGGCATTTGCCTTGCATGCAGAAGGATGGTGGTTCGAATCCCGGCATCCCATATAGTCCCCCGAGCCTGCTAGGAGTGTTTTCTGAGCATAGAACCAGGAGTAACCACTGAGAGCTGCTGGGTGTGACCCAAAAACAAAACAAAACAAACAAACAAACAAACACAAAAAGACCTTTCTGGTTCATTTCTCTTACCTAAATCTAAAAGTTCAAGGTGGAAACTCTGTAGCCCCTACAGTCCTACCTTTCAGATTTAAGCTTCTTACATGTGCTGCAAATCCCCACTGGACTTCCAGGTTCCCATGTTCCCCCCATCCCAGATTCTGCTAGCCTGGGTAGAGATTCCACCTCTACCCTAAGCCACAAATGTTCTCAATTTATTTTGTTTTTTTTTGTTTGTTTCTGGGCGACACCCAGTGGCACTCAGGGTTTACACCTGGCAAGCTTGGGGGACCATATGGAATATTGGAGATTGAACTACGATCTGTCCTGGGATGGCAACATGCAAGTCAAACGCTCTACTAATGTGCTATCGTTCCAGCCCCAAGACGACAAAGACAACATGTTCTCTTCCCTAGCGGCACACAGTTGCATTAGCCCAATTTGCCATTCCGTTTGCCTCCACAGCAAGCAGTTAGCACCGTCTGTCATTGCATTAAACAGTGAATTGTCTGTTCTTTTGTGATTTTTCACCTGAGGTCCAAACTGCTTTCTAGTATATCCTTTATTCTTTCCTTCACTTAAGACTATGCTGCTGGGCAGTTCTGTCTGGAGCAAAGTTTAGAAGATACTGACTGGGATGAGTTTCATCTTCTTGATCTTTGAAATTGTTTTTCTGGGAGGACAATGGGAAATTGAGTTTTGGGATCACACCTAGACATGCTCAGGGATCATTCTTAGAGGGGTTCTGGGAGGTCATATCGGGTGCGAGTGATTAAAACCAGGTTGCCTGCAAGCAAGGCAAGCACCATCCCTTCTGTCCTATCTCTCCAGCACTCTTCCAGAGTTTCATCTTTTTGGGGGGAGAAAGGAGGAGTTTGAGCCATGCCTGGCAGTGCTCAAGGGTTATTCCTGGCTCTGCATTTAGGAACCACTTCTGACAGTCTTAGGGGAACCATATGGGATGTTAAGGATAGAACCTGGATTGTCTGCATGCACAGCAAACACCCTACCCGCTGTGCTATGACTCCACCCTAGTTTTTGTCTTTTTATCTTTCTATGCTATAATCTAGATCGTTCCTAAGGTCATACAGCACAGGGAGCCTCCACATAAAAGGGTACACTCAGCCCTCTGACCTCTTTCTTCTGCCCTGTCTAGTTCCTTTTAACTGAGTTGATTTTTTTTTCCTGGTTTTTGGGCCACACCCGGTGACGCTCAGGGGTTACTCCTAGCTATGTGCTCAGAAATCACTCCTGACTTGGGGAACCATATGGAACGCCAGGGGGAAATCAAACTGCGGTCCATCCTAGGTCAGCTGCGTGCAAGGCAAATGCCATTCTGCTGCGCCACCACTCCAGCCCCTTAACTGGGTTGATTTTAATGAGTCTTGGCTAATTCCTAGTTTTACCTGTTTATGTCTGCTTGATTTGCTTCAATGATGTTCTTTTCTTGTGAAAAGAATATTTTATATATATAAATATATAATATTTATATTATTATATTTGGCCCTGAGCTACATCCTAGCCAAGAGTCAGTTCTCATACATTTTGTTTTCTTTTAGACTTGGTCAATGGATTCATCTCTTTTGCCTATTTATTTGGTTTTGGGCTTACACACTATAGTACATGGGGGCTACCCCCACTTCTGTCCTCTACATGACCAGGGACTAGCCCTGGTCCTCCCACACTCAGAGGCTATGCTCAGTGCCTGGGTATTCCTCTCTCCCCTGCACTAGGCTGGCCTAACACTACTGTGACAGTTCTCCCAGGTATATCAAGAACCCATGTCCTAGGAGGATTGTGACCTTTAGCTCTCACATACTTCTCTTCTCCCTTCCACCATTCCTTCTTTCCTTTTCTTTTTTTTTTTCTTTTTTGGTTTTTGGGCCACACCCGGCGGCGCTCAGAGGTTACTCCTGGCTATCTGCTCAGAAATAGCTCCTGGCAGGCACGGGGGACCATATGGGACACCGGGATTCGAACCAACCACCTTAGGTCCTGGATCGGCTGCTTGCAAGGCAAACACCGCTGTGCTATCTCTCCGGTCCTTCTTTCCTTTTCATACCCTCAAGGCTTCATACACATGAGGACACCCTCTACCCTAAGCCACAAATGTTCTCAATTTATTTTGTTTTTTTGTTTGTTTGTTTCTGGGCGACACCCGGTGGCACTCAGGGTTTACACCTGGTAAGCTCGGGGGACCATATGGAATATTGGAGATTGAACTACGATCTGTCCTGGGATGGCAACATGCAAGTCAAACGATCTACTAATGTGCTATCGTTCCAGCCCCAAACGTTCTCAATTTGAACAAACATCAACATGTCCCTCATCTGGCTTCAGTATCTGCCATCGGACATTCTCTGTGCCCTCCTTACATGTGCACACACACGTGCGCTCCCCGTGTCCTCTGGAAATGAGCTGCTGACTTCACCTGCAGCCTGTAACAAGCTGTTCCCCTGTACAGCTGGTTGTCTCCAGCCTTCATCCATGCAGATCCTTCCTCACTGTCCCACCCAGCCACAATCCAGACTCAGTTGGGGTGCAAACACACTTTGGTTTTTCTGTTTCCTGCAATCCAGAACCTTCATTCCGCAGGACACAGGCCTTGGCAAAGAGCCCAAAGCTTGGGCCTGATGAGGCCCAATGGTCAAACACTCCTTTCTGGGTCATCTCCACAAACAGAGGGCACCCCAGGAAAAGCCATCATTTGCCAGCCCTTAACCCCTCTTCTGAGGAAAGTGCTGTCAGGAGCAATCCCAATGTTGTTCTGAAAAGATGTGGGCCACCCTGATCTCAATACTGCTCCCAATGTTCCATACATTTGGGGGTGATCAAGGCATAAGATGCGCTCCCACTGACCGGCAGCCAGTCTTGGTGGTCAGAAATAATGGAAGACTCTGCTCTTAGAAGGCATGCAGGGATTTGAACTCAAGCGACATCATCAACAAAATGAGACAGGCACAGTCCAAGTCCAGTGCCACAGGGATGCCACCTCATGACACAGCACACGATGAGAGCACACGGGGCAGGAATTACCTTGTCTATAGTGAGCATATAAAAATGGGTGATATCATTCTCTTGCGCGTGTTTGATCCTGGCCATGCACTCTTCCTCGTCAATCAGTTCACCGACGTACTCATTCACAAACTCGCCCTGGAAGGGGAAGACAGGTGAGAAGGGACAGCAGGCAGGCAGTGCCTAGGTCTGCGCTCAAAGAGTGCACAGAGAGGCACCACTCTGAGTGCAGTGCAGGCCACGATCAGAGTGTTCCCTACGTACAAAGGCTGTCACAGCTACTCTGTCCAGGTTGACCTCTGGATTCTGTTTCTAGAAGGGGCAGGGTGAACACAGTGGTACTTAAGGCCTCAGTCCTGAGGGGTTATTCCTGGCAGGGTTCAGGGGACCATGCTATGACGGTGTAATCCAGAATACCAAGCATACACTCAAGCCTGTTGAGGGCTCTCTCTCTCTCTCTCTCTCTCTTTCTCTCTCTCTCTCTCTCTCACACACACACACACACACACACACCCCTATGGATCTTAGCACTACTTTTTTTTTTCGTGGGGGGAGGGTAAGCCAGGGGCTTACTCCTGGCTCAATGTAAGGACTGAGTGTAAGTGTTAAGGACCCACTCTGGGTAGGGGCTATGGGGATCATTATATGGGGTGATGAGAATAAAACCTGGGTTGGCCCCAGCACCATTCCACTTCTGCTTCCCACTGTCATATCCGAGGCATCAGTGCAATAATGGTCTCCAAATGTCCATAGAGTGGCCCCATTTGTCAAGCTCCCCACAGAGAAAGAGGTGAGAAGAACTTAGTAAACTAAACTGCAGGTGTCTGGCAACAGGACTAGGATATTGGCTGTGGGTTGGTGCAAGGCTCTACTGCCTAGGGTGGGCTAGGGGAAGAGCTGGGCTCTGTAGCATCTGCCCTGCGAAGGAGGTGCATGATGAGTGGCGTTTACCAGTACCTGCTGGAGCTGCCTCAGAACTATGTGCTCAAAAGCCCTCAGAGCTCCTGGCTCACGAAAACGTCGACTTTGTAATTTCTGCTCTCAAAGCACTTAAAACCGAGGGCTGCAACTCCTATGAGGTTGCCGATAGAACGTATCAGTAGTAAAACTCTGTGTTAAGACTTTTTTTTATTATCAGTAAATGTTTGACCCCACCCTGGGGTGGTGTGGTGTGTCTGTGTGTGTCCCTGCTGGCAGAGGTACAGTATGGGGATAGCATGGGAAGCTCTTCACTGACCTAAACTCCAAAAGCACAAGTGTCAGCACCACTGAAAACCATGTCAATTAAAAAAAAACAAAAAACAGGCGGACAAAATAACTACTGAAAATCTGCTTATGCTTATTAGCACATTCTAGGTAAAAGTTATGAGTTTTATTCTGGTAGCTATCTTTTTATGACTTTTTTTTTTTTTTTTTGGTTTTTGGGCCACACCAGGCAATGCTCAAGGGTTACTCCTGGCTGTCTGCTCAGAAATAGCACCTGGCAGGCACGGGGGACCATATGGGACACCGGGATTCGAACCAACCACCTTTGGTCCTGGATTGGCTGCTTGCAAGGCAAACGCTGCTGTGCTATCTCTCCGGACCCCTTTTTATGACTTTTTACCATGCTCAACATGTAATAAACCAAGACACACGCTCAAAAGTTATCCTGGTTGGGTCCGGTGTGATGGCACAGTGGTAGGGCGTTTGCCCTCCACATGGCCATCCTCAGACTGACCCTGGTTCGATTCCTGGCATCCCATGTGGTCCCCGAGCCTGCCAGGAGCAATTTCTGAACAAAGAGTCAGGAGTAACCCCTGAGCACCACTGGGGCGGTCCAAGAGGAAAAAAATATTATGGCTGGAGGCCATACTGGAGGTGGTAGACTGCTCCCAGCTCAGTGCTCCAGACTCCTTCCTGGCAGTACTAAGGTGACCATGTGGTACTGGAATCGAGCCTTGTGCTGCAAAGCCTGTATTCCTGCTCTTTAACCTCTCTCCCAGTACTAGTCGTTTGGGGGAAGAGAGGCTTGAGATATACTTGGCAGTGCTCAGAGATAACTCCTGATATGGTACTGGGGATAGACCGGTGTTGGTGTGTGCCAGACAAAATACCCGATGCATGATCTCCCCTGCCCCTGCAAGCCTAATTCTCAGGCGAATGAAAACTCAACAGAGGAGCTGAGTTGAGGGAGAAGTGGCAGCACCCACCTTTCTGATGTCCCGCTTAGCGACGAGGCCCCAGCCTTTACCATCTGTCTTGATGATCTTGGTCTCCGGGTACTGACGCTTGGTAAAACACTGGTTCTGGCAGGACTCCCCCGCTGGGCATACCTGGGGATGGCACTCAAACATGAGCATCCTGTTTAGACACTCGGAATCAAAGCCGCAAGGGTTCTCGTCCGTGGGTTTGCAATTGCACTTCGGGATTTCAGAGATATCAGCCGTATAGATCTGCACTTTCCCATAAGGCTTGTTCACCTGGAGGGGAAGGACGATAATTAGGCTAACCTGAAGCCTGCCAGCCCAAATTCTCAATACAACCACCCATGGTCTGTAGGCAGGAGCCGAGCAGGGCCCTTACATCAATTTCATGATAGTTACTCCTACACAAATAGATGCAAATCTGCACCCCAAACCCTGAGCCATGGGACATAGATGGCATAACTATGCTGTGCCCTTGCACCCAGCAAACCCTGTAGCAGGCAACTACAGGGGCGACCAGGGAGATGACAGTGGTCACAGTCTGTTTGAAATTGGACATTGCTTTCTCACACTTAACTTTTTAGCAACCAAATTACACAGTGGCCCAGAGAAGGAAAAGAAAAAGTGGAATTAATGTGAGAGAAGATGTAACAACATGTTCACTGGTGTGCACACCATGTTCAACTGTGGAGAGCAACTTAGAATGATCCCTCAAGAATCTCCAAGTCTCTGGGCTGGAGTGATAGCACAGCAGTAGGGTGTTTGCCTTGCAAGTGGCCAACCCAGGATGGATCCGGTTTCAGTCCCCAGCATCCCAGATGGTCCCACAAGCCTGCCAGGAGCAATTTCTGAGCACAGAACCAGGAGTAACCTGTGAGCACCAAGGGGTATGGCCCAAAAACTAAACACCAAAATCTCTAAGCCTCTTGGACCAGAGTACGGTAGAGAGGGTGTTTGCCTTTCACCCAGCCTACCAGGGTTAATCCGAAGTATCCCGTATAGTCATCAGAGCATTGCCTAAATAGTCTCAGTGCAAGCCAGGAATAAGCCTGGAGTACTGCCAGGATGGCCCAAAACAAACAAAAGTTTTATAAAAAGAGGGGGAGAGAGCAATAGCACAGCAATGAGGGTGTTTGCCTTGCATGCAGCCAGCCCTGGTTCGATCCCAAGCCTGCCAAGAGTGATTTCTGAGTGCAGAACCAGGAGTAACCATTGAGCATCACTAGGTATAGTCCAAAAACAAAAACTTAAAATAAAATCTCCAAAAGCATGGGCTGAGCCCTGCCGTGCCTGCTGCATCTAACACCCACAATCGCTACTTTGCCTATGGCCCTGTTTCACCACTCACCATTTCTCTATGATTCTCCGCAGACACACCAATCTGACTAAACTACAGGTATGCCAATATTTGAGCTGATATCACCAGGGCTTTTTTGGAGTGAGTATGGACACCCTGCCCTGCTTCCTCTTCCTTTTAGGAGACCTAGCAGCTAAGACCTTGCCCCATAGAGGCTGCAATATCAGTAACAGTGACTTGAATTCCTGTACAACTACACATTTGATAGATGTTGTCATCCCCAAAGAAACACACCAATTAAGATGCCAATGTTGGGGCTGGAGTGGTGGCACAAGCGGTAGGGTGTTTGCCTTGCACTTGTAACCTAGGACGAACTGCAGTTCCATCCTCCTGAGTCCCACATAGACCCCTAAGCCAGGAGCAATTTCTGAGCGCATAGTCAGGAGTAAGCCCTGAGCATCACCAAGTGTGGCCCAAAAACAAAAACAAAATAAAAATATGCCAATGTATATAGTTGAGATCACTTAGTTTTTCAGAAAAAAATGAAGTTAACAGAATGGTTAATTAAGAACAAGAGTTTACTAGAACTAGACCTTTTGCCAGTGTTTTAATGACTTCACTGGATACAGTAATTTTCACTAATTTGCTTGCCACTGTATATCTCTCTCCTCTCTCTCTCCTCTCTCTCTCTTTCCCTCCCTCCCTCCCTCCCCCTCCCCCTCCCCCCCCCCTCTCTGTTTTTGAGCCACACCTGGCAGCACTCAGGGGTTACTCCTGGCTCTCTGCTCAGAAATCGCTCCTGGTGGGCACGGGGGACCACATGGGATGCCGGGATTCAAACCACCATTGGTCCTAGGTCGGCCGCTTGCAAAGCAAATGCCCTACCACTCTGCTATCTCTCCGGCCCCTTTCTCTTTTAATTTTCTTTCTTCCTTTTCCTTTTTTATTTTTTCTCTCTATTCATTTTTAAATAACTTTGCTTTCACTTATCTGGAAACAAATGTATTATGGTCAACTATGTGATACATTTCCTTTTTTTGGGGGGGTTGGGGGCCCACACCCGGCGGTGCTCAGGGGCTACTCCTGGCTGTCTGCTCAGAAATAGCTCCTGGCAGGCATGGAGGACCATATGGGACATCGGGATTCGAACCAACCACCTTTGGTTCTGGATTGGCTGCTTGCAAGGCAAACGGCGCTGTGCTAGCTCTCTGGGCCCGTGATACATTTTCTTTAAATAACAAATTAAAAAGAAAGCAAGGGGGCTGGAGAGATAGCATGGAGTTAAGGTATTTGCCGGGTTCAAATCCCGGCATCCCATATGGTCCCCGGAGCCTGCCAGAAGCAATTTCTGAGCGTAGAGCCAGGAGGAACCCCTGAGCACTTGCCGGGTGTGACCCAAAAACCAAACCAACCAACCAACCAAACAAACAAAAGCACGGGGCTGGAGAGACAGCACAGCAGTAGAGCATTTGCCTTGCACACAGCTGACCCAGAAGAACCTGGGTTCAAGTCCCAACATCCTATTAGATTCCCCCAAGCCTGCCAGGAGCGATTTCTGAATGCACAGCCAGGAATAACCCCTGAATGCCTCTGGGTGTGCCCCCCACCCCCCATCCCCACCCCCCCATCCCCCACCCCCGCAAAAAAAAAAAATCCATCAATTAAAAAGTAAAAAGAAAGCCAAAATATCTCTAGTTTCAAGCTCTGACTCAGTGATTTCATTTCTGGAAACTCCTCTGAAAACACTACCTCTGGCATGACTAATTAGCTTCCTGAACATGTGCATACTGCTGCCCCCTGGCAGCCAGATGCCCTGACACCCTTTCACCTGAGCATCTGCTATCTGCATTAGATCAGACTGTGTCTCCTCCCTCAGCTCTGCCTGCCCCTAGGTTAGTACAGCCCATCCACTGGTGTCCAACAATGTCTCAGCCCCTGTAGGCATGCGGGCTACCTCCCCTCCCCGTAGGTTCTCATCATGAGTTGGCCCAAAGGCTTTTCTCTTCCAAGACTATAAATAAGCTTAGGTGGGGTGTTTTGGTTGTTTTTTTGTTTTGTTTTGTTTGCTTGTTTCTGGATCAAACCCAGCAGTGCTCCTGGACAGTTATTCCTGGTTCTGCACTCAGAAATCTTTCGTGGAAGACTCAGGTGACCATATGGAAGCTAGGGATAGAACCTGGTCATCAACATGCATGGTCAGCACACTGCCCATTGTACTATGGCTCTGGCGCCTGCATATTTCTTTTTAACTTCACTGTGCTAATTTGAAGCATCATGAAAAAAAGTACTATTCATGACCTAATTCAAGCACACAGCGTCCCAACCGCGCCTCCACCACAGTCTCCAAGACGGGTTCTGCGACACTGCAGTGACACTTCACCTTAATGTGCTTGTATGGCGGGGGCTTGCGTTCACTCTCTTGTGTCTCTCTGGCTTCCCTCTGGAGTTTAACTTCTCGAAATCGAGCTTCAGCTTCTTGCAGTGCTAAAAACCAGTGAGATTAGCATGAGACCTTCGTTAAACGAGACACTGGCCCTGTAAGTCCATTATTCCATGATTCTTCTCCGCTATCAGGCAAGTAGTTTTGGATCCTGGGCTCAGAAATGAGCCCAAGATCCCACATGCAGAAAGCCACTAAGCAGCAATCTCCTGCTCAAGGAACATCATCCGATTGATCTTATGATTTACTCTAGCTTCCTTCTAGTAATTCTTGGCCACCCAAGCCAAGGAACCACCAAAAAAACAACGAAGTGGGCCGGGTAGGTGGCGCTGGAGGTAAGGTATCTGCCTTGCAAGCGCTAGCCAAGGAAGGACCTCGGTTCGATCCCCCGGCGTCCCATATGGTCCCCCCAAGCCAGGGGCGACTTCTGAGCACATAGCCAGGAGTAACCCCTGAGCGTCAAACGGGTGTGGCCCAAAAACCAAAAAAAAAAAAAAAACAAAAACAACAACAACGAAGTGCTACTTAAACCAAAGCCATTCTGGCCATTCTTGGGTCCTCTAAGGGTGCACTTGACCACGTGGTACCAGGGATCAGACCAGGTCAGACACAGGCACCGCCTGTGCTAACCTCAGCATTATATCTCTGCCCTGGTCTTAGGCCTGAAAATGTTTCAAACAAAATGTGGGGCCAGAGTGGTAGCACAGTGGTAGGGTGCTTGCCTTGCACATGATTGAACCATGACAGATCTCTGTTCGATTCCTGGCATCCCATAGCACGGAGTCTCCTTTTTTTTTTTTGGTTTCTGGGTCACACTGGCTGTGCTCAGGGGTTACTCCTGGCTCTGTGCTCAGAAATTGCTCCTGGCAGGCTCGGGGACCATATGGGATGCCGGAATTTGAACCACCGTCCTTCTGCATGCAAGGCAAACACCTTACCTCCATGCTATCTCTCTGGCCTCAAGGAGTCACTCCTGAGTGCATAATCAAGAGTAACCTGTCACTGGGTATGGCCCAAAAACAAAAACAAAACAAAACAAAACAAAAGCAAAATGCTTTGAGTGGGCTGCTGAATCCAAACGCTGAATTTGGAGGGTGGCTGAGGGTTCTAATCAGAAAACAGTCCTGGGGGCCAATTCTGAATCTCATTCTCACTCAGCTGAACAGTCAAGATGCAATTGTTTCTCTCCAGAGTGAATTGCAGGCTCAGCAAGAAGAGGAAACAAGCAGGGGCTGGAAGAGCATGCCTGAATCTCCTTGGCTTGTCAGTAGAGGAGAGCAGCACTGGGCCCTGCCATCATTTGTCTAACTTCACGACTAACCCTATAACATAAGACTGTGGGTTCAAGGTCTACACAGCCCTCCTTGCACTATCTTCCTTCAAATATTCTCCCTTCATATTCAGTCTCCAGTGCCAAAGGTGTGCACAGGCTCCTGGGGCCAGCTAAAAGCTCTGCCACCCCCCATCCACCGCAGCTTGTGCTCATTCCAGGTCTACCCTGTAGCCCTCATGCCCCATTCTATTTGCCCACACAAGCTTCCCCTGATGCCTCTGCCACTAATGTCCATTACTGCCACCCACAGCTTTCAAACAGTACATGCTTTTTTAATGAAACCACAGAGCGACAACATCCAAATGATCAGGCAGCACACCCTGTCCTTCCTCCATTAGCCAGCAAAACAAACACCTGTCTGGAATGAAACTCCATTGCAATCACATGGAAATCAATCGTCCACACATAGGAAGGCTAAAGCAGCATGCGGAGCTGTTCCCACAGGAAACCATCCATACCGTTTTTGAAGACTTTTCCGATGCCTCTGACCCCATGATGGCGGCTGCCCCGGTCCCCCTCCATGTATGGGAATACTCGTGCCTGATGCGTCCAGTAATAATCTTTAGACCCAAAGAAAAACACAGGGAATTCTCCAATCTCGTGCTTCATTTTCTGAATATTTGGGGGAACATTTTTGGGATGGCAAACTTCTGCTGGCCACCATCTATTATAAATATTAAAAACAGGATTCACACACTCTTCAGAGGGAGTGACAATAACGTCAATGCTGAAAGCAGTGCAGAGCAAAGCACGAGCACAAGAAAGCCCACTCTCCTCACCTGTAGTTACCCAGCTTCACCCAGATAATGTCCTGGAAATGCAGCTTCTTCCCAGCCCTACAGTCATTGCAAAACCAGCTACCATCAGGCATATCGATGTTCAGGCAGTCAGGGTGGAAGGCAGCAGGGCAGGACTCACAGCAAAGGAGGCTCCCTCCTAGAAAGGAAAGGGGGGCTGCCTTACTCTGCTTCAAAGTGCACCCAGTTCTGCCATGCCCACAACCTACCCCATGCCAGCCTCACCTTTGGAGCACACAAAGCACCAGCTCACATTGACATGGGCATGATGCCGCTTCCCCTTCCGCGCCGTGAAGTGGCTGGTACAGATGATGCTGTTGGAAGTGATCACCGAGCAACCGGCTGCAAGACAAGCGTCTCCTCCATGATAGGCCACGGGGCAGCGGACACACCGCATCATTTTCCCTGCAGCCAAGAGACACACACAGTAAACCTCAATCAGGTGCTAAACAATCAGGAACACCCTAGGCCAGGCAAGTTCAGAAACTACTGCAGAGTGACCAATCAAATCAATCAAGATCCATCAAATGTTTGGCTTGGTTTTCTTGGGCTATTCCTAGTAATGCTCTGGGATCACTCCTAGCAGTGTTTGAGAGTATTTTTTTTTAATAGGATGCTGGAGATCAGGGTCAGCTGCATCAAGGCAAATGCCCTACATGCTATATATCTCTCTGGCCCCTCAAGTATTTGGCCAAGAAAACTGGGTGTGGGAGAAGAGTCAATAGAATACATCTACTGTAGAAATAAAATAGATGTAAAAGAAATACATCTCCCCAAGGCAAAGGCACTTTGAAAATGAGAGGGGCCAGAAGAATAGTATGGTGGGTAGGACATTTGCCTTGCACGTGGCAGACTGGGGTTCAATCCCCGAAATCTCTTATGGTCCCCAGACCCCTGTCAGGAAAAATCCCTGAGCACCACTTGGTGTGGTGCCCAAACCAAAAACAATGAATGAGAGAAATGTCAAACATTTAAGATGCCACATTCTGGGCTAGAAAAATGCTTCAATGGGCCAGAGCAAGCACCTTGGATCCCCACCACCAAACGATCCTCTTAGCACCCAGGGAGTAGCGTGACCATCTCTGGGTGTAGTCCACAAATAAAAGCAGCAAACCTTTAAACATAAATTCATTGCAACTTCTCAGCCTTGATAACAATACTTGACAATGGGGAGGGGCAAGTGCCATCCTGCATGCAGCAGTGTTTAGGAGCACCAAGACACGACCCACCAAGCCCCAAAAGTCCACTGAGGCCTCCAGTTCTGGCCAAATGTCCCCTGGATGATAAAAATCACCCCCAGCTTATAACCCTTGATGATAAGGCTAAATACTGTGGGATTAAAAATTGCACATGAAACCTAACATAAAATGACTTTCAAATGTTTTTCTCAGGACTCAGAGACAGCTCAAAGGGGAGTATAAACTAATGTAAATAACATCAAAGCCTTTCTTCATTTATGGACCAGAAAAACAAACAAAGAGACTCCCTAAAGATGACTAGAAGATCCTAAAGTTGAGACGCTTCTCTCAGGGAGGAAGCAGGGAACACTGTGAAGAGAGTTCCCAGGGTAGCAGCACTGTAGCACAGTCAGTACCAAAGCCAACACTATATAGAAAAAGAACAGGGAGGTTGTGGTTGGGTTGAGGCTGCATATTTCATGATGAACTTACTCAGCTTGGACAGGCCCAAGGGCAGCATAAACTGGCCCTGCATGTCTGCCTTTGGGTGCTATCTAGGCAGAAGAATAACAGAAAGCTATGTGCCTTCCAAATGAAGAGTATGCTCTACAAAAGGAAATCAAGACTCATAAAGAATATTCCTGGAAAGACTGGTGCTAAATTACAGTATGTTGGGGCCAGAGAGCACAGCAATAGGACGTCTGCCTTGCAAGCAGCCCACTCAGGATCAATGGTGGTTCGAATCCCCGCTTTCCATATGGGCCCCCGTGCCTGCCAGGAGTGATTTCTGAGCTGAGAGCCAGGAGTAACCCCTGAGTGCTACCGGGTATGGCCTCAAAACCAAAAATAAATAAATAAATTTCAGTATGTTCACACTGTAAACAATGAGATAAATGAGAACATTCGTTATTTCAAAACAAAGCTAGAGGTTGGCATAACCTGTACCTTTTGACGGTCTGGGGTTGGAAGGGTTGGATGCATGGCAGCTTACACAGCTGTGGAGAGGGCAGCGGAAGCCTCGGCTTTCAAACACAGTCAGAGGATACTTTCTCACACAAGCTTCATGGTAGAACTTGCCACACTGTGACACAACACAGCGCTTAACGTCTGTCTGGCTCTCCTTACACACGAAACACGAGTGAACCCCTAACAAACAATTAAAGAGAGGAGTGGAGAGAGGTGCAAAGAATCATTAAATTGTAATTCCTGGCTACAAAGTTCAAAGGGCGCAGTCAGAGCAGACTTGATCATAGGAGGCCCAGTTCAATCCTTGGCACCACCTAGGCCTGAGGCCCCCAAGCACAGCACCGGGAATAGCCTGAGCACCTCTGGAATTAGCCTAAAACCAAGCCAAACCCCAGAGAGTCTCGTCCTATAAGCTGAAGGAGCAGTCTGGGGAGGCCTTGGCACAGTGGGAAGCAACCAGGTGCGCCTGGGGAACTCTCCAGAAGACTCCAGGCACCCTGTGTCCCCAGTGTCAGAAACCCTGAGTCTCTTTTCTGAGTGCATTTCTCCTGAGGTGCTGATCAAGCAGAACAAATGGAGCAACCTGGGGCTACTGTTGCAGCCAGCTACAAGGCGCAGGTTTATACACTATCTTCAAAGGACAATCCTCAGGCGCCTGTTCTGGAACTCACACACTGTCACAAGCATCACCCAGTGGGAAACCGGCAGCTACCAACTCCCGGAAAGGGGAGGGATCTGTTCACTGCATGATGCATCAGTAACTCAGGGACTTGCCTGAAGTGCAGGCGCTGCAGGTAAATCTCCCGTCAGGTCTCCGGGAAAGGCCCAGGCAGGCGAGGTGGAAGGCTCCACAGCAAGGTCCCTCGCAGAGCAGGAGGCTGCCAGGTGCCTCACACAGCTGCAGGCAGAAGGGAAAAATGATGGTGAGCCACAAAGGCGGCCCATAGGCCAGAAAAAGACATGGAGAAGCTCCAAGAAATCAGGGATTAAAAGCCGAGGGTACACATTCTCACGGGAAATATAAAGGAAGTGCCGTGCAATAAAGATCCCTCCGAGTCAAAGGAGCCATCGCAGCCTCAGCAGTGCATAGCAGTGGCTCTCAGGCTGCCAGAGTCAAAGAACACGCATGGACTGGGGCACAGCACATCCACAGGTAATCGGATTCCCAGGGATCAGCCTGACCAACCCGCCAAATCAAGACCCTCTGTGCCCATCAGTTCCAGGGCTGTGGTGCAGCCGACACATGGGTGAAGCTGACTGGGTTGTGTGGAAATGTCAGCAAAGCCGAAATCAGTGAGTGATGTCATGGGAGAGGAGAAAGGGGAGGCCAGCTCTCTCTCCTCTCTCCCTCTCCCTCTCTCATCTCTTTCTCCTCTCTCCTCTTCCCTCTCTCCTCTCTCCCGCCCTCTCTCCCTCCTCCCCCTCCTGGCAATGCTCAGAGGACTTTGTAAGATGCAAGGATTGAAGTCCCTGGAGACAGAACTGGAGGCAGCTAAAGGGGCAGGTTCCCTTCTCAAAGATGAAATTTTTGAAGAAAAAAAAAAAGAAAGAAAGGGGAGGCCCATGGGCTGTCCCATTTGCAGGGGCTCGAATCAGGAGTACAAACGAGGCTGTCTGCCCACCCTCACCTGGCACACGTATTCCTTTTTGGCAGTTACTCCTCGCTCCAACTTTTTAGATGAGACTTCCATCTGTGCTTCATCTGCACTTTCATATGGGGACTCCAAGGGCTCATCTCCCGGGCTGTCCGACACCTGAAGATGAATGAGGCAGATAACAGTTCAGCTGCAAACAGCAGGTGGCCGCACAGCTCCCACCAGCACCACTCCCCGGGGCCCAAGACACACCAGAGACTGGTCTTCATGAAAACACAACTTGTTAACTAACCTGTACAGAACCCTAGTACTGGACTTGTCCTATTTAATATCTAGTATTGATAGCTATGGAAGAGGCACACGCATTCTCAATATTCTTTAAACAGTAAGCTAGGAAACCCGTTTCATTCTAAAAGGTCAAGCAACATGGGCACTAGAGCTGGTACTTTGACCTTCCTCAACCAATAGAGTCCAACTACCTAAAAATGAGAGAAGCATGTTGCTCTTGAGTGAAGTGCTCAGAGAACCAAAATGCAATGGCGTGGCATAAAGCTTCACCAGATCCTCCCAGGCCAGTCGGAACTACCATCCAGAAGCATATTGGTATGTTCAACGGCTGCCCACCACTTTCCATCACACCTCTCACTAACCATCCCATTCTCTTCACACTGAGCCTTGTCTCTACTAGAGGAGCATATCCAAATCTGACCCAAATCTGCCAACTCTTGAGTCCAGGTAAAGGCCGGAGAGAAAATGTGTCATCTTTGAATGAAACACTTCACAGGTTCTATTTCAGCTGCCCCTCCAAGTATCAGGGTCATTATACAGATTGCCATCTGGCCCTCACTTGACCAGTAATGCCAATAAATCTTTACACAAAAATCAATAAGCCTTTTCATTAGGATTATTTCTTATATGTCAAATTCAGATACAAAAAATCTAAAAGCACATTTGGTTTTGGATAATTTATGTTGAAAACTAAATTTTTCAATACTGCAAAAGTATAGACATTTCCTGCACAGATCAATAAGCACACAAGATATTATGTTAATGAACTCTACTAATAACCACCAAGCTAGAAATTGAAACCAGGCCATGTACATGTGTACACACACACACACACACACACACACACACACACACACACGCACACACACACAAGCACGCATATGTATAAATAAGGCACCACCAGGCAACCTGCCCGATTCTAAGTCTTAGCCAGGGGCTTCCTCCAAATTAGGCTTCTTAAGGTTCGAGGAACAGGAAAAACACTCCATATACTTGAGGGATCAGCAGGCCAAGAGCTGTGTTAATGTAGGCTGTCTCCGGGCTGTGCCTGGCATATGCGGGGGCCATCTGATCCAAGCACTGCTTAATGCCCATCCCAGCGCCTTGGCCAAGGTTGAAGATCTGCTGGGTGTTGTATGTGACAGGAGCGAGCAGTGGGGGGTGCAGGGGGCGGCGCATGTTACTCCCTCTGGCTGCCCTGTTCCAGGCTGACTTTTCGGTGGGGGGGGGGGGGGTCTCACCTTTTCCGGGAGACAGAATGAGCTGTGTGAGTGAGCATTCTATGGAGGTGACAGCACTGGAGGGCCGGTTGCTGGGAGGCTGCCTGAATTCTCCCTACCAACTCACCTCCTACCTCTTTAGCACTAACAGCAAGATTAGTTGTTTGAGCAAATGCTGAATTCAAAGCCCACATCTAACATGTGCTCAGACACAGGTGAGACTAGAGTGTGCACAGGGAGCCTGAGAGGAGGAAAAGCCACTCTCCAGTCCTGACCACTCTTAGAGCAGCCCAAACCCTGGGAGGCTCTGAGCACAAAGAGCTTCATGGGCTCAGGGATGAGAGGCTGGCACTTCTCCACCACCCCATGTTCTTCCCACAGTGCGGCTGGAATCAACTTAAAAGTTTAAAAACAAAATGCATGGAGAGAAAGACAGAAAACACAGACCAGTCCTGGGTCAAAGGAAGGAACAGTACCTTTTATTTAAGATTTACAGAAAAAAGTCAGCATGTTTCCACTTGGAGGTATCTCCTGAATTAACAAAGTCTGCTTACATACTTTGAATGGGAATATCAATGTGAAGACACACAGGCTCGTTCCTGATTTGGGCTGAGATACACATACAAAATACAGACCTTATAATATTACAGTCCATGACACAGATTGCAGGAGACTCCAACCTTCATCCCACCCAATCCCTTCCCAGTGACTCAACAGACAACTAGCACACAGTTGGGGGAGCCGGGGTCCACCAGCTCTCCGTTCGGCAAAACCCCTGCGAATACGGCCCGTGCGCGGGGCACACAGGCATGCCTCACTCCAGCTGCAGGCTCCACATGCACGGGGGCAGTACTTACTCGGAGATGCTGTTTGCCAAAGTGACACATTCACCTGCATGGTCCCAACACAGTCCCAAAGCTCAGTCTACGCCATCTACGGTCTATTCCATCATATCCAGTAGGATGCATTTGGAAAAAGGAAAATGGAGTAACTGAACGAACACAGGCTGTCAGGAACTCCCGCTGCTTCCTGGGTCCGCTACAGCCACACGAGCATGTGGCACTGAGTTCCAAACAGCTGAGTTCCTGACTTCTTGGGTTTCTTGAGTCTGAAAAGATTTGCTCTACTACCCTACTCAGCTTGTGAGAGGATTAAATTACCTACACACCTTAGACATACATTACTTTATGGGCAGGGAGTTCAGTCTCCTTAGAAAGATTAGTTACAGGAGTTTTCCAAGACGGTGTTCAGGAACATAAGGTCACTAGTGACCATCCTCAAACCAGTTTCTAGAAATGCTGCAGCCATTTAAGATGAATTAGGTAACTGCCAGTCAGCTCTTCCTTGCGGGGCCAGAAAGCAGCCTTTAGGCCAGCCTCCAAGAGTTGGTACAGAGTATAATCTTGTTGACAAACAAACCCCTTCATCACAGGTTGAATACTACATCATTTTAAAAATACAGTTACAGACCTTAAACAATAAATATTTCTATAAACCAACATTATTTTCATGTTTAAGTTATACTTTCATAAAGAAATTGATTACTAGGAAGTACTTTCATACATTTGGATTTACAAATGGCAACGAACCTGTGCTCAGCAGAATTAATGAGCTTAAAATCAAAAAGCTTATCTCAAACAGGTCTTTGAAATAACATCACAGTGTAATATCAAAGTTCAAACCATTTCTAAATTAGTCGATATCACCTAAGGTGCTACAGTTCATCGTTTTTGTGCAAGTGACCGTTGCAGAGGGCAGACTACAACTGGGCAGGCTGCCTCAAACTGCTAGGCTAGGACTCACTGAGTAGCAGGACAGAGCTTCCCAGCACACACCAGTCTCATGCTCCAAGCCATCCACTTTAACCCTAGGCGGCTTCTGTGTGGTTTGACAACCCAGAAGGTATCAGCATGTGCCAAGCAGGCGCTCTGGTTCCAGATTCAAGCCAGCCCTCCTCACCCTCAACTGGATTGTTACAAATGTCCTCACCCAGAGTGGGCTGGGCAGGGCTGGCCCAGGCTGGCTGGCAGCAGGCTGTGTCTGCCAGAGGAAGACTTGGAAATGCTGATGAAGCTCCCATAGCCACAGCTGCAGTTGCTCTGTGGGCACCAACAGCTGAGTAAAATAGTTCCCCGCTGCCCCAGACCAGCACGGGATTCCCTAGGCCATTTCTCAGATGTCAAACACCCTTTCTAAAATGACATGCCAACAATCACATAGAAAAGCCCAACTGCAGCTAGGCCAGAACCAAATCCTGTGTGGCCCCAGCATGGAACTGTGTGGCTACGAAGGCCAAGCAGCAAGATGAGGCTAGGGGGTTTCTTGTTTGATGTGTTTTTGGAGGTAGAAATACTCCAAAGAGAAGGAAGGTGCCTCTCACACAGACAGTCCCGAGTGAAAGGAACACATTCCAGGAATTCCTGCTGCTAAGGAGAGCTCATTTAGCATCACTGGCGAGTAAATTAGTACCAACTCTAACATTCTAGGTAAAGCAGTAAAGAGTATTGAACGGAAAAAAAAAATCTGTTTCAAAGACACCCGAATCCCTAAAACACGTAAGTCTGTATATTTCTTTGCACCTTTTTTTTTTTTTTTAATGTCAGTAAAGTTAGTTAGTAGCAGATCTGAAAGCATTTTGAGAAACCTTTCCTGGTAAAGTAGGGCTCTTTTAATTCAAGTATTATAATTTAGACTAATAATAAAATAAAACAGCAGTCTTCAGCAATTTGTTTAGTTTAAAACACAGATGATGAAATGGTTGGTTTGAAAAGCATAAAATAGTACAAGTTTCACATTAAGTCGAGACTCTAATCTGGTCCAAATACAAAAATCAACTGAACCAGAATATAGATTGAAGAAGGAATAATCTGAAGGTGCTAGATATGCTTGCAGAGAGTATCGATTCAGAAACTAAACGAAATTCATCTAATTTCTTGACCTTTGCAGGATGAAGGGGTCTCTACTGATTCACACCGCCCCCAGCAGACTGCTCCCAGACTGGAAGAGGCTGTGATATCTACGACCAAATGGAATAAGCAGGGGATTGGAGCTTTGACTGTTTACTTCAGGTCTAGACAGTAAAGGGGTTAGGCACTTGACTTGCACACAGCCGACTCCAATCCTCAGCACCACATATGGATCCCTGAACACAAAGCCAGGAGTAAGCCCTGAGCACTTCCAGGTGTAGTCCAATGAAATAATAATAATAACAACAATAATAATAAATACTTCGAGTACAGAAATGGTACAAAGTACAAGCACGCCATCTGCCACCAGGCTTGGACTGAGAACCTTCTCAAGGGTCTTTTTAACCTGCTTAATTTTCACACCCACATCGGGGAAGGTTTCTGTTTCTGGAACTAGATGATTTTCAATCTCCCCTTTCCTCTTTCTTCAGGGCATTTTAAGACGGAGTCTCAGTAGAACCAAGCACCCACTGAGCAAATATTAACTGTACTGTCCGTTGGAGTATAGTAACGACTCTGGGTGAACAATCAGGGCCATGGGGATCGTCAGGAAGAAACTCTGCTCCTGAAGGCTCAGGGCAGTTTTCCCAGCTTGTCTTCTATTATACTTTGCTCTGACCATAAATGTCCCCACTATACCTACCTCTGCCCACTTCCCATCGCTCTGTTCCTGTATAGCTCTCAGCAAACAGACCTTGGCCTCACACCTCTCAAGCTTTGCTTTCATCACAGGGGACTTCATTCTGGCTAAAACTTAGTTCTCCGTTGGAAAGTAGTCACAGTGAGACAGCGTATATTAAGGAAAGTACCAAAATGTGTCTACAGCAAAGTTATCATAGCTGCAGACAAACATTCAATTCTGCACCACTCTGAAGAAAAATCTATGAGACGGGTTCGGTAGAAAGGGCAGTTTTGAACAAGGCCCCAGGATCAAAACCTGTACCTAGCACCTCAGGTGCTTCTCCACTGTAATTCAAACAGGTTTGCTACAGAGTTCATCCAGGAGCTGCCTCCCCAGAGCAGGCCAGAAGTGGGATGAAGGCAAGCCCTGAACTGTAACAGCATCTTATGTATTGCCACAGGCTAACTCCACTCAATCATAGGCAGCTTCAAAGATATGACTAGACTGGAGCAGCCAGACCCAGACTTCCTTCGGCAGAAGAAATGCTCCATTGGAACAAACTGTTGTACCCTACAGAATCTACTGCTTATCCATAAATCCCTCACCAAGGCAGTTCCCATTCACTTCCTTCTTTCAGGAAGTCATGTTGGGCCTCTCCTACCCAGCATTCTAAGTGGGCACTTTTAGTCTTGTGGGCTGCTGCCCCTCCTTCCAACATCCTGGGGCAATGTGGCTTCCCCAACTTAGAGCCTTGGTTAGCTAGGTGCACAGCCCCTCTACCTCCAGTTCCCACTAGCACTAGGCCTGTCCATAGATGGAACGTCAGTGGGGAAGTCTTCCTCCTGCAGAAGGGCTGTTTCTAGCAACCCCCTTCGCACAATGGCTACTAGCTGGCCATTACAAGTCTGTTGGGCTCGAGTTAAAAGGAAACCCCCTCATAATTTCACAGCCTTGCCAGCCAGAGCCTAAATTAACTTTGTGTAATCTCTGGAATTGGAGACATCCTTCTACTTCTTTTGAATCCTATTTTTAAAAATTTAGGAAGGGGGCCAGAGCAATGACACAATGGTTAGTGTTTGCCCTGCATGCAGCTGACCCAGGTTGGATTCCCGGTATTCTATATGGTCCCCTGAGCCTACCAGGAGGGATTTCTGAGTGCAGAGCCAGGAGTAACCCAAGCACTGTGTCAGGTGTGGCCCCAAAATGAAAAATTTAGAAAGAGCATTAATTTAAGACTATTGTAGAGGTTTCTACTACATCTGAGACACTGACCAGCTCACAAACCAAACCAACCCAGGATTTGCCACTCCTATGTTCATTTTATCCCCACATATACAATGCAGTCAAAGGATTGCTTTCCATGCCAGAGCAATAACATACTTTTAGATAAAAATGGAATGAGGATGATTTCATTATTTTTATTGTTATAACCATTATTGTCACAATAGTGAACCACTGAGTCCTTGCAAAGTGCCAGGCACCCTAAGTGTTTGACATGCATTACTTACTGGTTCAGACGACAAGTGTTAGAAACTTTCATTAAAGGTAACACACATGTGAAGAGTCTGCTAAGTGTGAACCAGTGCTATTAACATAGATGTAATGAGCACGCATTCTGCTTCTAGGCCTGTTCCTCACCATGCAAAAACATGTGCACACCTAGGGCATGACCCCAGGAGGTGAACCGAGATCGAGAGAGATAATATAACGGCTAATGTCATAGAAAAGCAACTGATGAAGTGGCAGGTGTAAACAAGCTGATTATGATACACACATACACCCAAACATCAGTCACTAAATAAAAGAGTAGTTGAATAAAACACAATACTGTAAATGATATTTTCCTAAAATTTACTAGTGTCATAGTAAAACTGTTTATAAAAAAAGACAGAATCAAAACTTTCTTGCCTGTTATGTTGGAAATTAGTTTAATATCTACAGTATTGAAAACATTCCACTGGCAATGAGAGTAATGGACAAGAAACTCCTTTTAATGTGTGCTGTTTGTTCTTTGTTTTTGAAGGTACAGATGTTGACTTTCTTTTCAGTAAAAACTCAGTACATTACAAACTAGAGGAGAAAAATTACCTCTAAAAGATCAACCCCTTCAGTGCAATGTCTTTGTCGCAGGTCCAGGACAGCCCTGACTGAAGGGCATCCTTCCAACTCAAAATCTAAAATTGATCATTGGAATAGGAATGTGTTTCTATTATGAGATGAATGTGGTTGATTAAATGACCTTGATTAGGTATCTTACCTTGGTCTCAAAATTTGTATCTGTTTTCTTCATTGTGTGTGTTTATTAATACCAGTAAAAACAGATTATCACCCATCTTCCATAATATGATTGTGATAGGAATGTCACTTAGTGTGTACGATGATACACCACCTGCAGCAGGCATCTTGGGACATTACAGCATGTTAAGTGCAGTACAAGGCAGCTGAGTTCAAATCCAACTTGACTGATGTGGGCTCCCATAAAAGCTGTTACCAGTGAAGGCGAAAAAAATAAGAATTTGCTCTACTAAGGGAATAAGAAATGAAGTTACAAGACACTTAAATCACATTAATTCCTTCACAGGCCTTTGTCATGCAAGTGTGTCATTCTTTCTAGTCAGTAGAGTGATGTAGTACTAGTAAGAAGTATTCTAATAGAAATTTTATTTGTCATATATTTTTGAGAAGACTTAAAACACAAGAGAGCCTGAATGTCTTAAATTACCACCGCACAGAAATCCTTATTTCATTCAGGGTGATAAGAGAAACAATATAAACATGCAAAGGGACCAGTGAGAACTCCAGAGCAACTCCATCACCTTCTGAATGCCAAAGGACAGGGCCCAGCCACCTACAGAATGGGTTTGTAATTTTGCTTCTTGTGCTTAGTTGTAGGCACTATGCTTTAGTAGTGTGAACACATGGCAGTGCTCCTCTTTTTACTCACTTAAACAAGTCTGAATTCTGTGAACACATAATGAAAGTTTATCAAGCCCCCTAAGATAACTCACGGAAAATAAACCTAACAATGTCAGTGTTTGTGTAAGAAACAGAATGCACACACTAGGGGTCTATGTCACCTTCAAGATGTACAAGGTTCATGATTTTAATGTATTTAATAAAAACATACATAATGTGGACACTTTTCGAGTTCTACAGAATTAAAAAATCAATTAAGCCTAATGATTATAAAATGCTTTAAGTATTCCCAAGTTCAGAACAAATGTCTAATGCAAAAAAAATTAAATTTACCCTGACTAGCATATACATCAGACTATCAAGGCACACCTAACAAATCTGTTCCAATCTCCACCCTTGCCATGTGAGCCCCTTTGGTACACTATTCTAAAAGCCTTTCATGTACATTATGATCAGAAATAAGAGACAAGATTTCAGCAGTCTCAGCATTTTCTTTCGAGTACATTTGACCACAGGAAAAATAAAAGTTTAGCCAAGTAAGTGAACCAAACAAAATAGGATGCAAGAAAAACGCAGTTAAAAACAATTTATAGTTTTTAAAAAATCCATTTGTGGAACTGAAGTTTACTGTTCATTCTTTATGAAGTAGCATTCTTTTAGACTTTTATTTAATGTTTACTTATTTGCAAGGCTGGGTATCAAAACCAGGCTTCTCACACAAGCAAGTGTTTTAAGTACTGAGCCATATCCCCGGTCCTTGGTCCTCTTTTTTTTTTTTTTAAATTGATACTAAATACGGACAAGAAAAACCATTATGTCTAGTTTTTACCTTCTCTATGTTCCAATAACCTCCTGCAAGTTCAGCAAACAAGTATGACTGCATTATCTGAATGTGTCCTTGTGTGGAGGCGCCTGCGCCTCGAGGAGCTGTTCCTTACCAGCAGACACCCACTTAGAAGGGCTCTGCACCTCTGGGTGGCTCCCACTTGGCAGAAAAGTCTACCCCATGTCTAATGGAGAAAGCAATGAAGGCTGCAGCAGGGAGGGGAGACCAGGTCAGAAATACTACCTTCTGACCTCACAAGAAGTCTATCCACTCTCTGGGACTACCTACCCTGTTCCCAAAAAGCCCCAAGTTAGCATCACCTCAAAAGAGTATCAAATACAGGACACCTGTCTACAATGAGAAAAACAGACTCACAGGGAACAAAATAACAAGAAATTAACATTTAAAAATAAGCACTTAAAAGTCCTCTCTCAAACTGGAATCCAAAGCTCTTTTGGAGAGTCCTGCCTACACACTGAGGCCTTTGTTTTGTTTTTGCTTTTAGCAATAAAAGACTTTAATAATTAAATCTAGAAGTCATGATACAATGATAAGTAACCCACTCAAATAACTATTTTGCTATCACTTATTGCACAAGTCCAAAAAACAGGACTCATATTACCATAGTGATTCTGACTCCTCTCAACACTCAAGTATCTAAGAAGATGCCATAACTTAAGACCAAGCTCTGGACCCAAAGCCATGGTTATGAGAACATAACTCTGAGCCCAGATCCAGAAACCACCGGATTCTGTATGGCATGTGAGCGCCCCCTTCAGCCCACTAGTGGCCAGTGCAGCAGGACCAGTGTAAATTGATAGCAGTGTGTCCTATCCAAACCAAAGCAGACTCTCAGAAGGAAATTCCAGTGAGGGCTATGTAGAACAGCTTTAGACAGAGTTCATGTACAATTAAATGCATCAAATACTAAAATATATACGTGTATATTTATACATATCCTATGTGTCTTTTGAAGGGCTCAGAGAGACTAAAATAGAGATCTTTTTCCATTTCGTGACTTTTACACAGTTAGTGAACTTAACTAAGACTAACCTAGTTTATGGAGAACACCAATGTTATGTTTATTAAGTCTGAATTTTACTCACACTTCCACTGGGAGCGCTAAATGGCTTTCATATGAATGCCACTGTTATCACTGTTATTGTTATTTTACCTCATTCTCAGTTAATGACGCAGAAGGAGATGAACTTTTGCTAAACCCAAGAGTTGAAGATGCTGCTGCGGAAGCCCGATTTCGCTTCTTCAGTGGTTTGCATGCATCAGACAGATTTTTCGTTGCTGTAAATAATAATTTTGGGTCTATAAAGTTTGAAATCTTGTACCCTCAATCTCTGTATTGTCTAAAATTTTCCTTCTCCTAAATGAAGTTATAATGATAAAAAAAATTCTTAGGCTAGAAATACTAGAGGTATTGGGGGGGGTGTGTTTAGCCATACCCAGTGGTGCTCAGGGGTTAACTCCTGCCTCTGCTCAGAAATCACTCTTGGCAGGGCTCAGAAAACTTACGAAATGCTAGGGATTAAATCTAGGTCAATTGTATACAAGGCAAGCTCCCTACCATCTGTTCTACTGCTCTGGCCCTGCAAGGTTTAACTTTTTTTTTTCTTTTTTTTTTTTTGGGTCACACCCGGCAGCGCTTAGGGGTTACTCCTAGCTCTAGGCTCAGAAATCGATCCTGCTAGGCTCGGGGGACCATATGGGATGCCAGGATTCGAACCATCGTCCTTCTGCATGCAAGGCAAACAGTCCACCTCCAATGCTATCTCTCCTGGACCAAGGTTTAACTTTTAACTGAAAAAATTTGGTAAAATTTCCTAATAAATTCTTCAGAAATATTAACAAAAAGGTTTGGAAACAAATAGCTAAATTGCCTCTACCTTTCTTTACTTGTTTAACAGCTATTTTTATTTTTATAGCTATTTTTGTAAAAAAAAAAAAATTCGATGGGCCAGAAAGACAGTAGAGTGGATAAGGTACTTGCTTTGCACATGGCCAACCAGAGTTCAGTCTCCAGCATGGTTCCCTAAGCAGCCCCAGGAGTAATCCCTGAGCATTCTTGAATGTGGCCTTAAAAATCAATCATTTAACGTTTGTGGCCCAAAAACCAACAACAACAAAAAATCAATCATTCATTGTGATATAGAAACACCTTGTTCAACTTAGCTAATATAGACGATCAGATAATGAAAATTGGCAAAATTCACAGTAATAACTAGTCCTAAAAGAACCTTGACATTTCTATTTTAAATCACTTCTCTAGTATAATTTGAAGATGAAAGCAGTAAAACTCAGTAGGAATGAGTAGAAAAGTAAAATCGAGGGGCCAGAGCAGGGGCCCTACAGTAGGTAGGGCATTTGCCTTGATGCACCTTCCCAGTTTCAATCCCCAGCATCCCATATATCCCTGACATATCACCAGAAGTAATTCCTCGGTACAGAGCCAGGAGTATGGGCTATGTATGATCCAAAAAGATGAAAAGAAAAAAACGTGCCATGCAGATAAAATGACTCTCGTCCTTATCTCTATAAGGGGTCTCCAACGATATGAAAAATTCATTTATACCTCACCCTCTTGATTCTAGGTGAGCTGTCTGAGGATGCCACCCCCAAGCACACCCTACCCTGCTCACACCCATCATGCAGCCCAGGCACCTGGAAGAAAAGGACAAGGGAGGAGTGCTGCCCACATTACCTGCCTGGCTCTTCAGGGAGGAGGCAGCCTCGATGGCCCTGCAAGAGCTTGTTCTGGCCACTTTGTCAGTGATCTCTCTCTGTTTCAAAAAGAGGAGGAGAGAAAGGAAGCAGGGAAGGTGGGAGGGGGAGAAAAGGGAAAATCCCATGTGAACCAATGGAGTGCCTTCAAAACAAGGGCTCGCTTTGAATAGAACCAGATGTTCCACATTGCACTGCCATCCCCTACCTCACTCTCACATCTGTAGAGGACAGGAACTGGCAGGCTCCAGCAGTGCCTCAACACTCTTCCCTGGGATGCTGAGATGAGACCCAGGTTTTCAGAGACTTGTGAAACATGTTGCTCTATCACTCAGCTCTCTGCCCTATCTATCTCTTACATGAGTTTAATTTAACATTCAACCAGAACCCTCCTGTTGGGGAAGGAAACAGAAGATAAATGAGAGAAAATGGATCCTTCACTAAAGTTTGACAAGCAACTGAGTTCCTGAATTCCTGAAGTCTGAGCTGGGTGGCCACTGGAACTACCTCTGGAAACTGGCTCCATCGAACCACAAAGATGATCACTGAAGCAGAGTGAGAAGACAGAGAGCAAAGAGTTGGGCTCCGTGTGGCAATGTCAGCCCAGTTTCCTGGAGCCCCACTGTAGCAGGGCACAGTGCCCCCAAAGAGTAACCCCCATATCCAAAGGAGTTCCCATAATAAGGCATAAGGGACACCACGAAACTGCAGTTCTCAAGGGTTTAGCACTGAGGATCAAACCCAGAGCCTCTCTCTAGAGGGCACAGCCTCCCTAAGCCAAGACAGCTCTCCCTAGCTACTAACATGCATTTCTTTTAGTGTTTTAAATATCCAGGGCCAGTTTTCTTTGGGCATGGGGGTAGGAAAGTGGTCTCCTCCACAGTGCTCAGCAGCCCAAGAGTCTCTCCAAATGGAACTCGGTGATCATTTGGGCCTAACGCTCTGATGCCTGGTAGGGAACACCAGGGTCAGAACAGTGCTTGGAGCCAGGGGAAGGCAGTGCCAGGGTGCAACCAAGTATTTCAAATACAAAGATTTCAAAGTAACTAGTAAAAGACTGCTGGATCTAAGGAGTAATCTGAGACTAAGCTGCCACCATGAAGTGCATACGAGGGATTGAAAGCCACTTCCCTGAACTCACTACTCCATACTACATCATGCATGACCTTCACTTGGCAGGGCCCATGCAAGGAATAGCAGCCACTTCCCTCAGCTCATTGCTCCACACACCATCATGACCTTCACTAGGCAGGGCCAGAAACTGCTCTTCTGGCCTTTCCATATGCTCTTAGCTTCCTTTCTGTTGCATCACATAGACCTACAGGTCCCATTAAGTACAGAGTAACTCTGATTAGCTCCATTAGCAATTACTAATAAACTGTGTTCATAAAATCTATTTTCAATGTCTTTAATATTTTATTGCCTTTAATAAAGACATTAAAATATTTCATTGGATTTAGTAAAATGTAATCAATCCTTTAATAGATTATTATAGTTTCAAAACAACTTAATATTTACACCTCGACTAATAACCCCAATAGGCTGTTTTCATCTTCAGTTGAGCTAAAGACAAACACCCACCATTCACAGTGTCTGAATATTTTCCCTTGAAAGCCAAGTATCACAAACTTGTGTTAAAGCCTGTAGAGAATGACATGTTCTCAGTAGGTTCCTTCTTGGAGGGGTTTTGGAAGCTATATAGAATGATCTACTGAGAATGAGAACCCCCTGTTGAAATAAAAGGTACAATCACCCTGCCAGGGCGGCAGGGTCCTAATTACCTTCCTAAGACTGTGCTTGTCAGTCCTGAGTCTTTTCCTTGGTGCATCCTCAACTTCAACATCTTCTGAAAAGTCCTGTGTTCTCTTGGCGTGGCTTCTCTTTTTCCCATTTAAGTTATCTAGGAATGGAGAGTGGGGAAAGTTCCATGAAAAACACTGAACTACCAAGAACCTATACAAGGTAGCCAATGTGCAAATCCAACCAGATGAGGTTCCTGCAACCCTGCTGGTTTCCAGGGCCTGAGTATTACGGACCCCTTTGTTCTCCCTTTCTAAAAACAATGGTGCCATGGATCAAACCCAGGGCCTCACACAGAGAAGGCAAGTGCTTTCTACCATGGAGCCACAGACCTTTTTACACCAAAGGTGGCAAAAATATGATCTAATATCGTTGTTATGTAAGTTTTTGTTGAATTTGCATTTTAACATATTACAGCACTAAATTTAAATATAATCTGGTATTTTGAACATACTTTATAACGCGGAAGACTACAGGAATTTGAAATAAACTTGCAAAAGGCATTGTGCAGAGCAGTGGGCAGTCGAGTCTGCTTGGCCAGTGTCTGTACCCCCAGAACAAAGGCAGACTGATGTTCAGGGTTTCCTCACTAGCTGAGCTCCACCTGCTATGCTTAATAAGCCTATTTCCTTATAGCTCAGGTAGCAAATAAGTCTGTCTCTGCTGCATAGGGTCTGCTCCCTGTAAATGCTACCAGGTTTGGGTATGCTTGGAAGCAGCACTCCAGCAAGCCTGGAGGTGTCCAGGAAGTCCACCCAGAAGGGGCATGCAGCAGTGTGCGTGCAGGCTCTAGTAATGCTGATGGTGGACATAGTGCTGCACTGCCACTGGCATGGCTAAGGAGGTCCAAGTCAGCCCAAAGGCCTCCGGCAAGAGCAGGTTCATCCTCAAGCTTTGCTATCCATAGGACAGAACACAAGAGAGTGCTCAGATCCAGAGCAGCTGGCAGGGAGAGATGCAGATGGCTGCACTGCCCGAGGCCTGATCTCAACTGCTGATCTGATCATATGAAAGAGGCAAACAAGGAGGACCACTGACCCTCTTACTGGCCACATTTGTATGGGCTGTCCAAGAAGCAGCAGGGCACCAGAAAAGGCCTACAGGGAGCTGGGTTTGCTCAGAATCCAGTTCTGACAGAACCTCCTCTCTATGCTTGCCCCTATGACTCAGTTTGCTAAGCTGTGGACACCTGCCAGCTGCTACGTACCCTGACTGACACCCCAGAGCAACGGGTAAGGTGAAGTCATAGTCTTTGTAAATGACTCTAGTCTGCCAAGAGGCAGCTGTTCTTTTTTAAAATAAATATCCAGAGGCTGGAGAGATAGAATGGCAGTAGGTGTTTGCCAATGCATGCAGCTGATTCAACAGATGGTGGTTCGAATCCCAGCATCCCATAAAGTCCCCTGTGCCTGCCAGGAGTAATTTTTTTTTCGGCCACACCCGTTTGATGCTCAGGGGTTACTCCTGGCTAAACACTCAGAAATTGCCCCTGGTGGGCCGGGCAGTGGCGCTAGAGGTAAGGTGCCTGCCTTGCCTGCGCTAGCCTTGGATGGACCTCGGTTCGATCCCCCGGTGTCCCATATGGTCCCCCAAGCCAGGAGCGACTTCTGAGCGCATGGCCAGGAGTAACCCCTGAGCATCACGGGTGTGGCCCAAAAAGCAAAAAAAAAAAAAAAAGAAATTGCCCCTGGCTTGGGGGGACCATATGGGACGCCGGGGGATCGAACCGTGGTCCTTCCTTGGCTAGCACTTGCAAGGCAGACACCTTACCTCTAGCGCCACCTCACTGGCCCCGCCAAGAGTGATTCTGAGCAGAGAGCCAGGAGTAACTGCTGAGTGCTGCCGGGTGTGACCTAAACCCCCCAAAAATTAAAAAAAAAAAAGAAATCCAGAGGGCTGGAGCGGTAGCGCAGTGGTAGGGCGTTTGCCTTCAAGGCGGGTGACCCAGGACAGACCTCGGTTCAATCCTGGAGTCCCATATGGTGCCACAAGCCAGGAGCAATTTCTGAGCACATAGCGCATAACCAGGAGTAATCCCTGAGTGTCACCAGGTATGGCCCAATCAATCAACCAATCAATCAATAAATAAAATAAACACCCAGGAAACTGAATTCTTCCATAAAGACAAGAATTACCTACTAACACAGATAGTACTCCCGATCTTGGTCTCTGAAATAAGATTGCGAAGGGATAGGAATAATTAATTGCACATCTGACCCGAGGAAAGAAAGTGAGCAGTCTATGACATACCCTGTATACCCAATAACAGTCAAGATGGGCCATGTGGCATGATCAAAGTCACATGGACCCAAAAGGGTTCACTGGATCTAACCTGAGGAAAATCAGATTCATTTATCAATTATTGGAAAAGGATTCTTTTCTAGATTTAACAAACTAATAAAGTTAGATGGACATTCCTTTTAAGAACTCCTAAACACCCTCACTATTCTGATTTACAGTATTTGTAACAAAAACTGAACCACGTGAGCAAAATCTAATATTGACAGAACTAGAAAGTTGGTGATGGTGCTCTAAAAAGTGCTAAAACAGAGAGACATATGCTAGAAAAGAGGAAGGTCATAGAACACTTGTGCATGACAGTCAAAGACACAGAACATGAGCGAGCACACACAAGGCAAACTGCAATTACTTCTAGGTCTTGGGCTCCTTTTAGGTGAGTCTTGAAACACTTTATGTTTGGCTTCTCCAAAACTCTTCAATGATGAACCTTGAGAAATACAAATTTTTTGTATTTTAAATTGATATCCAAGTATGTCAGTTATTTTTACACCAAAAACGTCATTTTTTCCACAACATTTATATCCAAACGTGCACAAATGACAAATCTGACCAAATACTAACAGCAGATTTGTCTCCCTTCTCCTGACAGTTGACAAAACAGCATTTCTAGCTTTGGAACTGCAGTGCTGAGAAGAGTCAGGACACACAAAGCTAAAACTAGTCCACTGTCACCCTCTTATGCGCTCTCAAGAAAACAGGCTGGAAAATGCCCCCGGTCATTGCTCAGCTTGCAGGAGCAAGTAGGGAGTGAGAAGCACAGTGGGAAAGGGAGGGGACACACAGTCCTGAGACCCTAAACATCATGTAAAGATGAAGCCCCAGAAACTGTCTATCTCCCTTCCTCTTGCACTTGCCCTCACACATTCCATCAACCGCGAAGGTCAGAGTTCCCACCCCCTGGGGCACCATAGGCCAACAAAGATGATATGAAACAGCTCTCTTGAAAAGAAGCAAGGAGTGCAGGCTTGCTTCATTGTGAGCACAGAGGAGAGCTGGAAGAGGAGTCATACCTGCTCTCTAGAATACCAAGACTGAGCTCAGCATGCGACCACACACATCACACCTACATAGCACACCAATATAGTTTTAGAGTTACCAGAGTCTTCTTCAGCTTGGGGAGAAGCTACGAGGGCAAACTTTGTATGATAGCGTGCTTTCTGCTTCTCACTGAGCATATTCCACTGGGAGCCAAGCAACTCTTCAATCTCCTCGCCTGAGGCATCTGGGTGTTCAGCAACAACCTGTGAACACAGGAAAGAGTGAGAACCTCCAATACCTAAAATTCACTCCTTTTAGGCTTCATACAAGACCCCCCCTTTTTTTTCCTGGCTGTCTGCTCAGAAATAGCTCCTGGCAGGCATGGGGGACCATATGGGACACCGGGATTCGAACCAATCACCTTTGGTCCTGGATCGGTTGCTTGCAAGGCAAACGCCGCTGTGCTATCTCTCCGGGCACAAGACCCCTTAAGACCCATCAGAACTCTGTACAAAGCATTATTATTCCTATATCACAGAACAATGTCCCCTAAAATATCTGCAAGATATTTTAAACCACTTAACTGATGCAGTACCTCACTGAAAATTCCTGAATGAAAACAACACTGGTAAAAACCAGCTATATTCATGTAATGAGAAATAAATGGTAAAATTAAAAATGCACTTTTCAGGGCCGGCGCAGTGGCGCTAGAGGCTGCCTTGCCAGCGCTAGCCTAGGGCAGACCGAGGTTCAATCCCCCAGCGTCCCATATGGTCCCCCAAGCCAGGAGCGACTTCTGAGCGCCTAGCCAGGAGTAACCCCTGAGCATCACTGGGTGTGGCCCAAAAGCCAAAAAAAAAAAAAAGCACTTTTCCAAGGCCTGAGCGATAGCGCAGCAGTAGGGCATTTGCCTTGCATTCGTCTGGTCCAGGACAAACCTCGGTTCGATCCTCGCCATCTCATTTGGTCCAAGCCAGGAGTAATTTCTGAGCACATAGCCAGGAGTAACCCCTGGGTATCATTGGATGTGGCCCAAAAAAAAACAAACAAAAAAATGCACTTTTCCAAAATCACTCAATTGTAAGTCATAATTTTCTAGGCATTCATGAAAACTCAGTAGCAGGGCCCAGAGTGGTAGGGGTGAGGGGGTATTTGCCTTGCATGCAGCTAACCCAGGTTTGATCTTCTTACACCACATCTGGTCTCCTGAGTTCACCAAAAATAATTCTTGAGTACAGAGCCAGGAGTAAACCCTGAGCACTGACAGGTGTGGCCCAAAAACAATATATTAGTATCAGGGAAATACCAGGAAAGAAGAGTTCTGAACAGAGGCAAAGCCTTGGCATGTACTCTTTGGAGAGAAAGATCTGGAAGTACACCAGAGTGCTTCCAACTTTAGCTGAGCTGGGTTTGATTCCTGGACTCCCCTGTGGTCCCAAGTCTACAAGTGAATGATTCTTGGCACAAAAGCCAGGTGTGACCCCCTCAAAAAAGGGCACATATCTTCCATTTCACAGGAGAGTGCGCAGTGTCTCGTACAACTGGTGGAAGAAATGACCATACAGCAAGCCAGAAGAGATAAATTGTTTGCTTGCTCTTTAGGCACTGTAGCTACATCTGAACTTTTCCACTTCCAACTCACAGCTCCATAGCTTATAGTAGATCAAGTAGCTTGCTGCCATCAGGTTTGCTGCCAGGAGCGATTCCTGAGCACAGAGCCAAGGGTAAAGACTGAGCATAGCCATGTGTGGCCCCAAAACAAAAACAAACAAAAGTGACAAATTCCTAGTGGGGAATCTAAATCTAATCAGAATTAAATTGGTCAGAGTTTACTACATAGTATTAGATATACTTCTACCTAGATATAAATTTATAGATTTTTGTTTTATGTATTCCTTGGTACCTTTTATAGCTACTATAACTAGAGCTTTTTTAATTTTTTTTCTTTTTTGGTTCTTGGGCCACACCCAGCAGCACTCAGGGGTTATTCTTGGCTATTCTCAGAAATCAGTCTTGGCAGTTTCAGGGGACCATAGGGGACGCGGGGGATCAAACCCGGATTTGTCCCGGGTTGGTTGCGTGCAAGACAAACACTACTGCTGTGCTATTGCTCCAGCCCCTTTATAGCATACTTTTAAGCATTACATTTCTTCCTTGCTGTTGCTCTTGTATATTAATCTTATATCCGGAAGTTCAGGTAAAAGAGTACTCTTAAGTTTTTTGTAAATTCACGGGTTTTCTTTATAGAACATTGCAAATAACTGTTTCTTCCAATTATGCCATTTAATTTTCCTTGCCTCACTGTATTATCTACTATAGTCACTACATTTCATATGTAACTAGTGACAAAATGACAGCAACTTGTTCATGATGTTTTTTTTTGGTTTTTGGGCCACACCTGGTGATGCTTGGGAGACCATATGGGATGCCGGGGGATCGAATCACGGTCCGTCCTAGGCTAGTGCAGGCAAGGCAAGGAACCTTACCTCCAGCACCACCGCGCCAGCCTCTTGTGTTCATGATTTCAAAGAGAATGCTTCAATAGTTAGTTGTTGGCACCTTCTAGCAGATTAAGTAGTTCTTTCCTACACTGACATGATATTTTATATCAAAGAGAGAATTTTAAAAACTGCTATTTTACCTATTGATATAATTTAATTTGCTATACTAGTTTTTTGTTTGTTTTTAGGACACATCCGGCAATGGTCAGGGCCTGTGCTCTGTGCTCAGAAATCGCTCCTGGCAGGCACGGGGGACCATATGGAATGCCGGAATTTGAACCACTGTCAGTCCTGGCTGGACCAGCTGCGTGCAAGGTAAATGCCCTTCTGCTGTGCTATCTCTCCAGCCCCTACCATAGGTTTTCTAACATTATACTGCCCTTACTTTGCTGAGAAAATCCTTCCCATTACTCTTGCAAGCACATAATCCAATATGGTGCTTAATCCGTTTCTTATTTTTATTTTTTGTTTTGTTTGTTTTTGGGTCACAACCAGCAGCACTCAGGGGTTACTCCTGGCTCTACACTCAGAAATTGCTCCAGGCAAGCCCGGGGGACCATATGGGATGCCGGGATTCGAACTACCATCCTTCTGCATGCAAGGCAAACACCTTACCTCCATGTTATCTCTCTGGGCCCTCTTTTTTCTTTTTGAGCCATGTCCAGCTATACTCATTCTGTTCAGAGATCACACCTGGTGGTACTCAGAAGATAATATGAAGTGCCAGGGATTGATTCTGGGTTGGTGATGTGCAAGTTAAGTACCCTATTTATTGTCTTATCTCTCTGGCCTTCCATTTAGGTTTTTTTTTTTGGGGGGGGGGGGCACACACTGTGATACCAAGGGTTACTCCTGGTTTTGAGCTCAGAAATTATTCCTGGCAGGGGCCAGAGTGATATAGCACAGCAATAGGACTTTTGCCTTGCACATGGCCGACTCGGGACGAAGCTGAGTTTAATTCCCAACATCCCAACTAGAAGCAAATTCTAAGCACAGAGGCAGGAGTAAACCCTGAGCACTGCCGAGTGTGGCCCAAAAACCTAAATAAATAAAAATTAAGAAAAAATTACTCCTGGCAGGTTCAAGGGTCCATATGGAATGCTGGGGATTGAACCCTGATCGACCGTGTACAAAGCAAATCAGGACCAACGGTGGTTTGAATTCCGGCATCCCCCATGTCTCTCAGGAGCAATTTCTGAGCAGAGAGCCAGGAATGACCCCTGAGCACCAACAGGCGTGACCCAGAAACCAAAAAATAAATAAAAAAAATTAACAGGGGGCCGGCGAGGTGGCGCTAGAGGCAAGGTGTCTGCCTTGCAAGCGCTAGCCAAGGAAAGGACCACGGTTCGATCCCCCCGGTGTCCCATATGGTCCCCCCAAGCCAGGGGCAATTTCTGAGCGCTTAGCCAGGAATAACCCCTGAGCATCAAATGGGTGTGGCCCAAAAAAACCAAAATAAATAAATAAATAAAAATAAAATAAAATAAACTGGAAATTGAGCTCCTATATGGATCCAGCTACACCACTCCTAGGGATATACCCTAGGACCACAAAAACACAATACAAAAATGCCTTCTGCACACCTATATTCATTGCAGTGCTATTTACAAAAGCCAGAATCTGGAAACCCAGATGCCCAACAACCAAACTGTGGTACATATACACAATGAAATACTATGTAGCCATCAAGAAAAAAAAAGTCATGAAATTTTCCTATACATGGGTGGACATGGAAACTATTATGCTGAGTGATAAGTCAGAGGGAAGAGATACACACAGACTAGTCTCACTCATTTGTGGGATTTTATTTTTATCTGTGGGATTTAAGAAAAATAAAAAACATTATTGTAATAATACCCAGAAACAAGAGAGATGAGGGCTGGAAGGACCAGCCCATGATATGAAGCTTACCACAAAGAATAGTGAGTGCAGTTAGAGAAATAACTACACTAACAACTATCATGACAATGTAAAGAGAGAGAGAAATAGAATACCTGTCTCAAATACAGGCAGTGGAGGCCGGAAAGATAGCATGGAGGTAAGGCGTTTGCCTTTCATGCAGAAGGACAGTGGTTCAAATCCCAGCATTCCATATGGTCCACTGTGCCTGCCAGGGGCGATCTCTGAGCATAGAGCCAGGAGTAACCCCTGAGCGTTGCCAGGTGTGGCTCCAAAAAAAGAAAAACAAAAATAACAAAAACAAAACCTACTACTGCCGGAGAGATAGCATGGAGGTAAGGCATTTGTCTTTCATGCAGAAGGACGGTGGTTCAAATCCCGGCATCCCATATGATCCCCTGTGCCTGCCAGGGGAGATTTCTGAGCATAGAGCCAGGAGTAACCCCTGAGCACTGCCGGGTGTGACCCAAAAACCAAAAAACAACAACAACAAACAAACAAACAAAAAAAAAAAACAGGTAGTGAAGGGGGAGGAAGGATATGGGAGGCATTGGTGATGAAAAGGTTGCACTGGTGAAGGGAGATGTTCTTTTTTATAACTGAAACCCAACTACAAACATGTGTGTAATCATAGTGCTTAAATATAAAAAAAAAAATTCAGGGGCCGGCGAGGTGGCGCTAGGAGTAAGGTGTCTGCCTTGCAAGCACTAGCCAAGGAAGGACAGTGGTTCAATCCCCCGGCATCCCATATGGTCCCCCCAAGCCAGGGACAATTCCTGAGTGCTTAACCAGGAGGAATCCCTGAGCATCAAACGGGTATGGTCCGAAAAACCAAAAAAAAAAAAATAAAGTCAGGGGCCGAGTGATAGATAGATAAGGCGTTTGCCTTTCATGCAGAAAGTCATCGGTTCAAATCCCGGCGTCCCATATGGTCCCCCGTGCTTGCCAGAAGCAATTTCTGAGCATGGAGCCAGGAGTAACCCCTGAACACTGCTGGGTGAGACCCAGAAGCCACACACACACAAAAAAACTCAGTCACTGGGAGCGGATGCTCACCCAAGTTCATACAATAAGGCCTGGGCTGAATTCCAGCAAAGCCAGTCCAATAAAAACTACTTCCTGCCATCTGGGTATTTTTGTCTACACTGAAAGAACCTTTGAATTGTACAGAATGCAGAGCAAATCTCTGTGGATTACCAACCTCATCCCTATGCTTCTGACAGAAGACCAGAAACTGGGATGCTGCCTCTCCTTTCCTGCTTCTTGGAGTAGAGGCAGGGGCCTTCTTCCTTCCGGGATGGATGCTGACTCCTCTCTTGGTGCCAACCTCTGCCATTCTTTGCAGAGTGCTCTTTACTGTCCCAGACTCACTATCCTGGTTCTCAGGAGAACTTGTCAACTTGGCCCTTCGCCTTCGTTTGATGGGAAAACCCTCTTCTCCTGGGGACTTGGGCTCAGCCTCTTCAACGACACCTGAGGATCCCACAGTTCCTCCAAGAGCCTCTGTAGCAATGCCTGCCTCCTTAGCTACATGAGGGTTGAGATGAAGCTGGTCTCCCAGGTAGATGAAGGTGAACTTGGCTTTCCGCTCCTCTACAGACATGTTAGCAGCTTCCTCAGCTTGGATAATACCCATTTCCCACTGAGCCCTCAACTTCCCGGAAATAGGTTTCAAGAGCTGAAAGGAAAACACAAGATGTTATTACAGAAAAATTTGTGCTAACTTACTTTAAAGAACGACACTTATAGAATTTCAGATATAAAAACCAGTAATGTGAAGTTGTCATAAAAAATTCAGGGCCAGGGATCGAGTGATAAAGCAGCTGTAGGGCGTTTGCCTTTCACACACAGCTGAACCAGGACGGAACTTGATTCGATCCCCAGCATCCCATGTGGTCCCCCGAGCCAGGAGCGATTCCTGAGCACATAGCCAGGGGTAACCCCTGAGTGGAGTGACAGGGTGTGGGCCAAGAACAGAAAAAGAAACTTGCGATGTCTTACAGTTGCACCAGTGGGCAAAAGTAAACAATGACTAGCATAAAAGAAGCCATGACAGTATTTCAAGCAATCAGAGGTACAAAGCGGGATGAGTAACAAACGTGATTGTCTAACATTGTACTAAAGGAACATCTATCACCTTCATTTTCTCAGCTTTCGTGGTTGCCTGCTTGGCACTCTCTTGGCACAATTTTTCAAACTGTACTTCTCCTTCAAAAGCTACAAGGCTCTTCTCAAATATCCATGCTCTTTCTGGGGCATCACCGAAAAACTGGACGTGATATTGTCGGGCGCTCTTTTTCTGACCTAGTTATTGAAATGAAATGTTAGAACTTCAATGCTGGAATCTGGGATGAAATAAAGTAAATCTATTAGTTATAGATATGAAGCTGGGAATTGCTTTGAAACTTAATAGTTGGTGTTGAGTTTGCAAACTTCAAAACAAATCCTCACTCTTATTTATCCCACCATGTTCATTGCCAAAGAAGAGAACACATTTATGATACTTGAAAAGTTCAAACTGACCAGAAAAGAAAGGTAATAAAATGTGCTCCTTTACTTCTAGTTTTTGGGGTTTTTGAGTGTGGAGTTTGGATCACACCCAGTGGTGCTCAGGGATTACTCCTGGCTCTGCACTCAGGAATCTCTACTGGCAATGCTTGAGGGACCATGTAGGATGCTGGAGATTGAACCCGGGTCAGCCACATACAAGGAGAGCGTGCCCTCAGGTCCCCGTGTTCCTTTATTTCACCCCTTCCAAGATCCTCTAAAAAAAGACCTCAAATAAGAAATATGGGGACATAAGCAAAACGGAGATTCAAAAGAACAAGAACATGCCATGTAGCTGACCCAGGCTCGATCCCTCGTATCCCATATGACCCCCTGAGCACCACAGAAATAAGTCCTAAGCACTTGCCAGGTGTGATCCAAACACAAAACAAAAGACAAACAAACAGAAAGAATGCAGGCCAGGAATTGGCTCAAAGGGTAGTAGGACACATGCTTGGTCAAGCTCCCAGTAGCACATGGTAGCCCTACACAGCTAAATGTTACCTATGAGTGATTTCTAAGCACTACTAGGTGTAGCTCTGGTGGCCCCAGCACTACTGGGCAGTACATCACCAGGCCACGTACTGTATTGACCTCTGGGGTGGTCCCTGAACCCCTCCCCAAAAGAGAGGAGAGAATAAGAGAGGAGAGGAGGGGAGAAGTGAGGGGGTCAGCCTCAGAAAAGTATCCCCCCCAACCAAATGGCCAACAGTGCCAACAGTCAAACCCCCAACAAGCCCTAGATCTCCCCAGAAAGGACTGCTGCCCTAAGATGCAACCCCAGCACCCAAACTGCAGACAATTGCCTGGAGGGAGCCTGACACAAAGATCAGCAGGCCTGTAGAGTTGCACACACAGTGCCAGGAGAGAAGACAAAAAACAAGGGGCCTGGCAGATAGCACAGCAGGGAGGGCACTTACCTTGCACACAACTGAACAGGGTTCAATCAATCCCCAGTATCCCATATGGTTTCAACGAGCCCCACCAAGAGTAATTCTTGATTGTAGAGCCAGGAGTTAACTCTGAGCACTTCCAGGTATGACCCACATACCCCAAAATAATGGAAGTTCAGAGCAAAAATAAAGTGGGTAGAGTACTTTCCTTGTACACAGCTGACCTGGGTTTGATCACTGGTACCCCATAGGATCCCCTGAGCATTGCTAGGAGTGATCCCTGTGAAGAGTAAGTAAGCTCTTAACATTGCCAGCAGTGATCTAAATACCAAAACAAAACAAAACCAGAAAAAGGCAAAAAAAAAAAAAAAAAAAAAGGTTGGCCAGAGAGATAAGATATAAATGGGCTGCAGTGCAGGATTTGCACGCAGAACCAAATTCACTCTCCACTACCACATGGTCCCTGAGCATTTCCAGAAGTATCCCCCAAGCACTGGCTAAGTGTAGCCCTGAACACGAAGTGAAATTCAAACCCAAAAAAATGTCAAGGTTTCCAATCAAATTAATCACCAACTTCAGATAAAAATGCAAAAATGGAACCACAGGGGCCAGAGAGATAGCATGGAGGTAAGGCATTTGCCTTACATGCCGAAGAAGGGTGGTTCGAATCCCGGGATCCCATATGGTCCCTTGTGCCTGCCAGAGGTGATTTCTGAGCATAGAACTAGGAGTAGCCCCTGAGCGCTGCCGGGTACAACCCCAAAACAAAAACAAAACAAAACAAAACAAATGGAACCATAGTTAAACCAACTAAACCAAGTGAAATGGACAAAAGATTAACGGACTTTTTTCCAGAGAAACACAAATGGCCAACAACCCATAAAAAGATCTTCCACACTGCTGATAAAATACAATGCAAAGCACAAACCAGCTCAGCCCATCAGAAGGTTACTATAATAAACACAACACACAAGTACTGGCAAAAATGTGAAGCTTGGTCCTTGGGTAGGAAAGTGTTTGAATATAAATTGGTACAGGAACTACAGGAAAGAGTAAGGAGACATCTCAAAATAGGAAAAGATATAGGAGTAGGGGGGACAAAGGGACAGTACAGTGGGAAAGGCGCTTAACCATGTATGTGACTGACCCAGGTTTCTATTGTCCCTGAACTCTATTTTATTTTTATTTTTTTTTGGTTTTTGGGCCACACCCAGCAATGCTCAGGGGACCATATGGGATGCCAGGAATCGAACCAGGTCTGTCCTGGGTTGGCTATATGCAAGGCAAAGTGCTCTACTGCTATGCTATCTCTCTGGCCCCCTACATTTCTTTTTTATGTGTACTTATTTATGTATATATACATATTTATGTACATAAACATATACATACATCATGAAGATATGTGTATATATCTTATTTGATTTGGGCCATACCTGGCAGTGTTGGGGGCTACTCCTGGGCAAGTGAGGAGGGTTTCACCTGGCACAGCTAGGGTACCATGTGGTGTTAGGAATTGAACTCAAGACAGCATTGAGAAGCATTTACTCCAGCCTATTGGGTTGTCTCCCTGGCCCCTATTTTTGTTTGTTGGCCCACACCAGGCTGTGCTTAAAGCTTAATCAAGAGGGGCCGGCGAGGGTGGTGCTGGAGGTAAGGTGTCTGCCTTGCAAGCGCTAAGCCAAGGAAGGACTGCGGTTTGATCCCCCGGCGTCCCATATGGTCCCCCCAAGCCAGGGGCAATTTCTGAGCGCTTAGCCAGGAGTAACCCCTGAGCATCAAACGGGTGTGGCCCGAAAAAAAAAAAAAACAAAAAAAAAAAGCTTAATCAAGAATTAATCCTGGGGCCCGGAGAGATAGCACAGCGGCATTTGCCTTGCAAGCAGCCGATCCAGGACCAAAGGTGGTTGGTTCGAATCCCAGTGTCCCATAGGGTCCCCCGTGCCTGCCAGGAGCTATTTCTGAGCAGACAGCCAGGAGTAACCCCTGAGCATTGCTGGGTGTGGCCCACAAAACAATCAATCAATAGATAATAAACTGCTTAAAAATAGAGAGAGAAATGTAATGATAGCAATGCCATGCCTAGTAATGAAAGGGTCTCAAACAGATATCCACATATCCACATGTACAGCAGCACTACTTACAATTCCAAAAATGTTAAGCAAGTCAGGGATCTATCAAAAGATGAAGGCAGGGGGGAAAGTACAATGGGTAGGTGGTTTGCCTTGCAAGTGGCCAACCCAGATCAATCTCCAGCTTCCCATATAGACAGACCCGAGAACCACCAGGAGTAAACCCTGAGCACAGTGCCAGAAGCAAGCCCTGAGCACAGCTAGGTGCTCGCCAACCCCCCTCCCCCCAAAGATGAATGAACAAAATGTTGTATCCTCACTCAGAAGATTATTATTCAGTCTTAGAAGGAAAGGAAATCATAACATACTACAAAAATAGATGAACTTTGAGAGCATTAACCCAAGTGAAATAACTAGGACACAAAAGGAAAATATAGCATTTCATTAAGTAGTCAAATTCATCGAGAGAAAATAATTGGTGCCCAGGGGGAGGGGGTCCTGGGTAAAGGAAAGATGTTGTTCAGCAGACAGTGAAGAGTTAAGAGATGAACACTAGTGAGAGCCACACATCCACAACGTGAATGAACTTACATATGTACTATGAATCTAACACTGGAAAATGGGCAAAACAGGGCCACAGCAATGGTACAGAGGGGAAGGCATTTGCATGCAGCTGACATGGGTTAGATTCTTTATATGTGTGTTATACATACATATATATATATATATATATATATATGTAATGTATACACACATATAAAGTATATATATATATATATATATTATATATTATAATATATATATATATGGTTTCTGGGTCACACCCAGCCATGCTCAGGGTTTACTCTTGACTCTACACTCAGAAATTGCTCCTGGCAGGCTTGAGGGACCATATGGGATGCTGGGATTCAAACCACTGACCTTCTGCATGTAAGGCATGCTATCCTCTCCCAGCCCCATGGATTATATGTCTTGGCATCCCATATGATCCTCAAGCACCTCCAGGAGTAATCCCTGAGTACAGCTGCCCGAGGTAAAGCCAAACCACCACTGGGTATGTGTGGGGGAGGGGAGGGAAGGAGGGAGGGGAGAGTTAAGAGAGAGGAGAGAAGAGAGAAGAGAGAAAAATGGACACTGATAAATTTTGTATTATTTTGACACAACTGTTTTGTTGCTGTTTTGGGTTCTATACTCACATAGCTCTACACTTAGGAATCACTCCTGGTGAGCCTGGAGGATCATATGGGATATTGGGAAGCAAACCCAGGTCAGCTTGGGTGCAAAGCAAGCATCTTAATATAATGTTTAGGGCCCGAAGAGATAGCACAGTGGTGTTTGCCTTGCAAGCAGCCGATCCAGGACCAAAGGTGGTTGGTTCGAATCCTGGTGTCCCATATGGTCCCCCGTGCCTGCCAGGAGCTATTTCTGAGCAGACAGACAGGAGTAACCCCTGAGCACTGCCAGGTGTGGCCTATATATATATATATATATATATAAAACATGTTTAAAGAGAAGGGCCAGTAAAGACAGCACAGTGGTTATTGCATGCAGCTAATCCCAGTTGGTCCTCAGCACCACATACAGTCTAAGCACTGCCAGGGATTACTTATGAGTAGAGCCAGGAATAAACAATCCCTGAACACTGCCAGGTAAGACCCAAAAGTCATCCCAGAAAGAGAAGGAAAAACAATAGATTATTAAAAATAATAAGAGGGCCGGAGAGATAGCATGAGGTAAGGTTTTGCCTTTCATGCAGAAGGTCATTGGTTCGAATCCCTGCATCCCATATGGTCCCCTGAGCCTGCCAGGAGTGATTTCTGAGCGTGGAGCCAGGAGTAACCCGAGTGCTGCCGGATGTGACAGAAAAAAAAAAAAAAAAGAATAAGAGTAAATGCAAAAACAAAGATGGAAAGCAGTCCCCAAACTTAATACCTTTCAGTTTGGTGTAGCTGTGAAGGAGCGATCAGCAGAAACCATGCACGGCCACCAAGGTAAAACCAGACACTTTGGACCATACCAAATCCCCCACATTGTATTTCAACATGTGGTCTTTGTCTCCCTGTAGTGTTCAGAACAGGAATCTTTCTTAGAGGGAATCTGAAAATGAACAACAAAAGACATTTACTAATATTTATCCAGTATAAAACCCCTATATTCAGCCTCTCATTTTACTGAAGACTGAGGAGAATGCAAACTAGAGGTTAAAAACCATGAACTTGCACTCCTGAAGCACTCATTTTCACTTAACAGTTTCTCTTATCACTTTGGTACCACTCTGGTCCTCAGCTAAAGGGTCAGCATGGGCCGGAGAGATAGCATGGAGGTAAAGCATTTGCCTTGCATGCAAGAAGGACAGTAGTTCGAGTCCTGACATCCCATAATGTCTCCCGAGTCTGCCGGGAGTAATTTCTGAGCCTAGAGCCAGGAGTAACCCTGAGCGCTACTCGGGTGTGACCCAACAAAAAACAAAAACAAAAACAAAAAAAAAACAATAACCAAAAAATAAAGGGTCAGCACAGTCCCTGGTAAGCAGTAGGTATTCGAATGATATGACCACAGGTTTAAAACTCTATGTCCAAAAACAAAAACAAAACAAAACAAAACAAAACAAAAAACTCTATGTCCTTGGCTGGGAGAGTAGTTTTTATGTTGCATCGCTCATATATTCATAGAATGTCCAGAGATTACTTGCTGGGGGGCCAGAGCAGTAAGGAGTTTGCCTTGCACACGGCCGACCATATTTGATCCCCTGCATTCCATATAGTTCCCTGGGCTCATCAGGAATGATTCCTGAGTGCAAAGCCTAGGACTAAGCATTGCTGAGTGTGCCCCAAAACCAAAATCTAAGTGGCAAGTGCAAGAAACAACAGGCTCCAGCTTTTTCCTCCATGGAAAAGCATGCAGCTCCTGAATTCAGGTGGCCATCACACACTACACTGCCATTCCAACCTGGTAACCCTCTTCAAAATTTGCACGTGTCAGACTTTCCATCTGGATTCAGCTTGCACACTGTCTCATACTGGGGTTTTGGGAAGGCAAAGGATGTTGATCCATGGGACTGAAGTGATAATACAGTAGGGAAGGCACTTGCCTTGCACATAGCAGACCTGGGTTCGATTCCTAGCATCCCAGATGGTCCTGAGTATTGCCAGGAGTAATTCCTGAGTACAGAGCTAGGAACCTCTCTGAGCCTTGCCGTGTATGGCCCCAAAATGAAAGCAAAAAAATGCTGACCCAGGAGCTGGACCTGGACCCTCAGAGGCTTCTCATTCTCCTCTTACCCTTAGACTACATCTGCTTGCCTCCAAGAATCTGCCAAAGATCAGCTCTCACATAGTACCCAAGAGAAAGTGGGTTGCTGTGTCCACCTGGACAGAGAGCATGACCAGTTGAAACCTCTATATAAACCTTTCAGATTGAGGACAGATGTGCAGAGTGGCAAGATGCACAAAACTTGGTTATGTGGATGCCTAAGAAAAATCCTTCAAGTCTATTCCCTTTAGTTATTAAAAGCCACCAACTCAAACAAAAATTGATGTTGGGGCCGGTACAGGTGGCGCTAGAGGTAAGGTGTCTGCTTGCAAGCGCTAGTCAGGGAACAGACCGCGGTTCGATCCCCCGGCGTCCATGTGGTCCCCCCAAGCCAGGGGCGATTTTCTGAGCGCATAGCCAGAAGTAACCCCTGAGCATCAAAGGGGTGTGGCCCAAAAAAAACAAAAAACAAAAAAAAAATTGATGTTGTGAGGCTGGAGACAACAGCACAAGAACCAAAGTTTTTGCTCTGTATTGGGTTAATCTACTTTAATCCCAGCATTACATATGGTCCCTGAGCACCACCAGGCATGACCCCAGAGCCAGGAGGAAGCCCAGAGCACTGCTGGGTGTAACCCTCAACCCTTTATACACAAATTCTGCCATTGTTTTTGTTTGCTTCTGGCCTACACCTGGCTGTGCTCATGGCTTATTCCTGGCCTGCACTCAGGAATCATTCCTGGCAGGCTCAAGGGACCTAAGAGAACACTGGGCATTAAATCAGTGATAGTCATGTGCAAGGCAAATGCCCCTCCCCACTAATACTCTCACTCTGGCCCAATTTTGCCATTGTTTAGCAAGAGTTCAACGGCCTTCTATGTAATCAAATTTTCTTTATTACATTATAATACAATTTTGCTTAATACCAATATTAGGGGGGCTGAAGCCCATAGTACAATACACAGAGCAATTACCTTATATATCACAGAATAAATTCTACTTTGGTATTCATTATGGTTCATCACCCCCCCCACCCCCTAGTAGGAACTGATTTTGAGCACAAAACCAAAAAGGGAGTAAGTCCTAACACCACTAAGTGAGCCACTTCCCTCAAGCCCTCTCCCCACCCCAAAAAGAAGCTCCTTCGGATGTGATTCACCATATAGCTTATAAAGGTCGATGTCTTAGAGCTGGTTAGGACAAGATCCAGAAACTGGATTTCCTTTTTATAGCCACCCTAATCTTGAACATTTAGTTCTCTGAGTCTCACAATTGGCCTGGCATGCAGCAGAGAGGCTTAAAGAAAGACAATAGTGGGTGCTTCGTGACCCTGGAATCCAAGTCATGGCCCAGGGCCCCTCATTAGCCGGATTCACCCAAGGAAAGTTGAGGAGCATTACTATCACTCCAACCCTTCTCCACATAGGCCCCCACGATTACCTTTTCAGCTGAGGGGCTGGACATCTTGGACACCAGAGCTGCTTCAACAAGGCCCTGTTCCAGTAAGGAGTCATACTTGATGCTTCGTTTCCTGTTCCTACGTGCCTTGCTTTCTGGCTTTTGTGTACTGTCTTCTGACTGGGCCACAACAACAGCACCATCCCACAAATGGAGGACTCAAAAAGAGGCTTCCCATTCATATATGTTTTGGTGATTTTCAGCTTAATTTCTGGAGAGCCATTTTTGACAGGGGTAGTGTTGGGCGGTGTCCCAATTCCTTTCATTTCCTGAGACTCAAAACGCAACTTGGCATCATGAGCACCCGGTTCTCCATTAAATACCCGGGAAGTTAAATCTTTCAGCTTCTCAGCTGGAATAAATGGCAGCGCATCATGACCATTAAATTTCTGCATGACGCCCTCGTGCAAACTGGTAGAAAGCTGTGCTTTACTGAGGAACACAGAGCACTCACGATTGACCTCACAGTTCTGAGTCTTCCCATTTGTACTGCCAAGGATTTCTGGTGCCTGCTTCATCTTGATGCACTTTACAACTTTCTGAACAGAAAGAGGACTTTTCGGGATACTCAATTCCATTCAGCCCAGATGCTCCTGTTCTTAAAACACTACAGTATTTGAAAAACAAGGGAAAAAAGAAACATATTAGTACATGAAAAAGGGCTCAACACCACCAATCCCCAGGGAATATTAACCAAAACCACAAAGATAACATCTCATACCTGAATAAGGATTATCCCCAAGAAGACAAGAGACATGTATTGGCAAGAATGAAGAGAAAAGGACCCCTGATAGTAGTCCTGCCAACCCCTGTTGGACTGTAAATCAGCGCAACCACATAGAAAATAGTATAGAGGTTCTGCAAAAAATTAAAAGAAGTTGGAACTGGAGTGATAGTGCAGCAGGAGGGTGTTTGCCTTGCATGCGGCTGACCCAGGACAGACCTCAGTTCAATTCCCAACGTCCCATATGATCCCCCAAGCCAGGAACGATTTCTGAGCATAGCCAGGAGTAACCCCTGAGTGTCACCGGGTGTGGTCCACAAACAAACAAACAAAAATTAACAGACGTTATCAGATAATTAATTCATGATTTCTAGTCCTCAGTATTTATCCAAACAAAATTAAATACTGATTACTGGAGCCGAACTGATGGGAAAGTGCTTGTCTCCCATATGGCTGACCCAGGTTTGATCCCCACCACCCACAAAGTCCCTCAAGCCCCACTAGGAGTGGTTCCTGAGCACAGAGCCAAGAATAAGTCCTGAGCACCAAGTGGCATGACCCAAAAACAAATAAACATAACTTACTTATATAAATATAACTCAAAAAGATAATACAACATTTCATGGTCACTACAACACTATTTCCAATTGCCTAGATACAGAATCAAAGCATCTACCAATTAAACTAGATAAAGATTATATGATAGAAACATATAACAACACAGTTCTAGGGAAAATATATCCCAGGCTCTCCTATATCCCAGCTGAGACACAAGGTTCAGCAATATACCAAGTTTATCTGGTTAGCAAGTCCAAGGCCAAGGAGAGCACAGGTTCGATCCCCAGCAAAACACGAAACAAAATGACCCCTTAGGAGTGATCCCTAAGCAAAGAAACAAGCCCTGAGCACAGCCAGATGTGGAATCTGTTCCTCACCAAAAAAAAAAAAAAAAAAAGAAAAAACCTCTAAATTTGTACTGACATAAGTGGGGAATGACACCTCAATTCCATATAGTAGATAGAATACAATTCCATCGAGGCACAGACTAACCAAAAGCCTGAAGGGTGGCTAGCAATAAGAAATAGGAACTGTGAGCAGCAGAGTGGGGGTAGCAGCAAGGAGAGGATGCCAAGCAACATAGACCTGACAGTTGAAACTAATACTTAAGCCCAGTGGTGGTGTGGGATCAGGGACTGAACTCAGTCAGGGCTGTGGGGCTGATCCCTGGTCCCACTTCCCTCAAATACCTACATCAGTCCCTCAAACACATCTTGTGGGCAAAAGTAAAAAACAGACCTTGAGGGGCCAGAGAGATAGCATGAAGGTAAGGTGTTTGCCTTTCATGCAGAAGGACAGTGGTTCGAATCCCGAAATCCCATATGGTCCCCCGAACCTGCCAGGAGCGATTTCTGAGCGTGGAGCAAGAAGTGACCCGAGGCTGCCAGGTGTGACCCCCCCCCCCAAAAAAAAAAAAAACAGACTGTGAGCAAAACTGACTGTGGCTCAATATCACTCCCACTCCTCAAAAGAGACATCTATAAATTTACTAAGAACTGAGTTTAGGGGCCAAAGCAATAGCATAGTGGTAGGGTGTTGCTCAACCCCAAATGGACCTGGGTTCAATCCCTAGTATCCCATATGGTGCCCTGAGCCTGCCAGAAGCAATTTCGGAATGCAGAGCCAGGAATAACAACCCCTGAGCACCACTGCGTATGGTCCAAAACCAAAACAAAAACAAAAAAAAACAAAAAACAAAAACACCAAAAACTGAGTTTAGTGCTGAAATGATAGTATATCAGGAAGGGCTCCTACCTCACACGAGGTTGAGACAGGTTCCATCCTGACAGATGTGGTTCAAAACCAAAATAATAAACATTGGGGCTAGATATAATAGAGTGGTAAGGCACTGGGCCTTGAACATAGCTGACCCAGGTTCGATCCCTGACACCCCAATGATTCCTGAGTGCCAGAGTGATCCCTCAGTGCTGTCAGGAGTAAGCCCTGAGCATCACCTGCTATGGCCCGAAAACAATAAAAAAATATAGATATGTGGGGCCGGGAGATAGCATGGAGGTAAGGCGTTTGTCTTTTATGCAAAAGGACGGTGGTTCGAATCCCGGCATCCCATATGGTCCCCTGTGGCTGCCAGGGAAGATTTCTGAGCATGGAGCCAGGAATAACCACTGAGCACTGGCGGGTGTGACCCAAAAAATGAACAAAAAAATTTAAAAAATATAGGTATTGGGCTAGAGAAATAGTACAGGCAATAAAAGGTGGGGACAGTATCTATGGCAGCCAGTACCACAGTTCTACAACAGCATCACATATGATCTCCTGACACAACTTGGTGGGGGAGTCACTTCTGCACTCAGAGCCAAAATTAGCAATTGAGCACCAACAGGTGATGTGCCCCCCTTCCACATACACACAAGGTAAGAAATCAAGTCAAGGATGAAGCTCAATGATAGAACACTTACTTAGATTGATTCCTGCAACCAAAAGTGGAGAAGACGAATATGGGATATTTCATGTTTATAGTTATCAGAGCATTCTCCTGAATGAAATCCTCAAAGAACACTCTCTATAGAATTCCACTCATACAGCAGAAAGGGTGAGTCCAAAGACTGAAAGGGGTCAGAAGAATTGTTTAATGGAAGAACTTCCGATTCATAAGATCAAAATTGTATGAGACATGCCACTGAGACAGGACAGCAGCGGGTGATGTACTTGCCTTCCAACGGACCGATCCATAATCACATATGCTCCCTCAAGACCTGCAGAAGTCAGCCCTGAGGAAGTCAATTCTGGCAACCCACCTCCCTCACAACCCACAAAATTAAAGTGCTACGAGGGCCAGAGGGACAGCACATTAATAGGTTGCTTGTCGTCTTATATGCAGCGGATGCAGGTTAAATACAAAGTAGACTATGGCTCCCCAAGCACCATGAAAAGCAAACCCTGAGCACAGAGCCAGTAGCAGTTCCTGAACACCACTAGATACAACTCAAACCTCCTCCACCACAGAAAGAGAAAACATTGATTGGGCTTAGTAGCATAACACATGTAAAAGTCCGGACCTTGAAAGAGCTCAGTAAATTCAATTTAAAAGTGATGAGACGGGGGGCCAGAGAGATAGCATGGAGGTAAGGCGTTTGCCTTTCATGCAGGAGGTCATCGGTTCGAACCCCGGCGTCCCATGTGGTTCCCCGTGCCTGCCAGGAGCAGTTTCTGAGCCTGGAGCCAGGAATAACTCCTGAGCACTGCCGGGTGTGACCCAAAAACCACAAAAAGAGAAAAAAAAAAAGTGATGAGACGGGAGCCAGAGAAATAGCATGGAGGTAAGGTGTTTGCCTTTCATGCAGAAGGTCGGTGGTTCGAGTCCCGGCATCCCATATGGTCCCCCAAGCTTGCCAGGGGTGATTTCTGAGCCTAGAGCCAGGAATAACACCTTAGCATTGCTGGGTGTGACAGAAAGAAAAGAAAGAAAAGAGTGGAAGGGAGGGAGGGAGGGAGGGAGGGAGGGAGGGAGGGAGGAAAGGGAGGGAGGAATGAAGGAAGGAAGGAAGGGAGGGAGGGAGGGAAGGGAGGGAAGAAGGAAGGAAGGGAGGGAGGAAAGGAAGGAAGGAAAGAAGGAAGAAAGAAGAGAAAGAAGAAAAGAAAGAAAGAAAAGAAAGAAAGAGAGAGGAGAGAGAGAGAGAGAGAGAAAGAAAGAAAGAAAGAAAGAAAAAGAAAGAAGAAAGAAAGAAAGAAAGAAAGAAAGAAAAGAAAGAAAGAAAGAAAAGAAAGAAAGAAAGAAAGAAAAGAAAGAAAAGAAGAAAGAAAGAGAGAAAGAAAGAAAGAAAGAAAGCAGTCTTAAAGAACTAAGGCAAATACATTTTAAGAGAAACAAATTAATAAGATATTGATCCCATAAAATCTTCACTACAAAACAATGAAAGAACCTTAAGGTTAAAGAGGAGAAATATACTCAAAATTCAGAAATTCAGAATATATTTGTTTCACTTAGTTCCTCCTTTTTTAAAAAGTCATGGGGCCGGAGGAATAGCACCACGGTAAGGCATTTGCCTTGCACATGGCCATTACAGGACGGACCCCAGTTCATATCCCAGCATCCCATATGTTCCCCAAACCTGCCAGGAGTGACTTCTGAGTGCAGAGCCAGAAGTAACCCAAGCACCACCAGGTGTGACCCAAAAAACAAAAATAAAATAAAAGTCATATAACACTAGTGCAAAAGTTTTGGGGTTATAAATTGGTATAATATGCATGACTAGTGCAATACAGCAGTGTAAATAAGCCCAGACAATTCCAAGATTCTTAGATTTTTTTTTATCAACACTAGACTATGATGGGTTCATGGTACAAATGCAATTCTACTTAGATCACACAGAAAATAGTAACAAGAAGAGTTGATAATAAATGAAAACCAGTTGCCAACAATTAGTTTGAGAAGTATTTGCCAAAGGTCAGATTTCTGGGTTCCCTTAATTTATAATGGGAGTAGGGGTAGAGTCTCAGAATCTTCCTGTCTGTTCACACCCAGAGCACTATGATCCACCCCATCGATGTGGATGGAGCTTTAAGATGGGACAGCATGAAAACATAGGTCGTCTCACTCTGGACATTTAGGCATAAGCCGTGGAGGCCAATGGCCAAAGTGGAAACCAAGTCTTGCTGCTCTGCCTGCTGAGCACCAGTCAGTCTCCTCAAGCAGGCAGAGCTGATCTGAGTCTGGCAGCACGGTCACCAGTGTGATGACAGAATCTGGGCATCTATGAATGCAGCCAATTACTTGCCCCTGCAAATTGACTACCCATCTTTATTTTCACAGGCTGATGGTCTAATGCAGACTTTGTAAGCTGAATATAGACACTTATCATTCTTATTGTTTATATTCCAAATGACAGAAAATAATAAAAAGTTTCTCAAATCTGGGGCCGGAGAGATAGCGTGGAGGGTAAGGCATTTGCCTTTCATGCAGAAGGTCATCGGTTCGAATCCCGGCGTCCCATATGGTCCCCCGAGCCTGCCAGGAGCGATTTCTGAGCATGAAGCCAGGAGTAACCCCTGGGCGCTGCCGGGTGTGACCCAAAAAAAAAAAAAAAAAAAAAAAAAAGTTTCTCAAATCTATCAGGCTAATATAACTCTCACACCAAAGTCAGAAAAGAAGTACCCCCCAAAAATAAGTTTTTGTTTTGTTTTGTTTTGTTTTTATTGGCTTTGGGCCACACCTGGGCACTCAGGAATTACTTCCTGGTTCTGTGCTCAGAAATCACTCCTGGCAGGCTTGGGGGATATGGGATGACAGGGATCGAACCTGGGTCAGGCAAGTGCAAGGTAAGTGCCCTTCCAGTTCCAGAAAAAGAACTTTAAATCCAGATCAATTTGACTATGACTACAAAATAAATTATACAGCAGAAATGTTAGTCATTACTATAGTAAAATAAAAGCATTACAACCAAAAGAGATGATTCAAAAAGGTACTCTATTATACCCACATTAACACAATATTAATTTCTGGTAAAAGTAGTCCATTTTTGTTTGTTTTGTTTCTGGGCGCTCAGGGGTTTGTTCCAGGGGATGCTCAGGAGTTACTCCTGGCTTTGCACTCAGAAATCACTCCTGTCAGGTTCAGGGGACCATATGGAATACCAGGGATAAAACCCGGTCAGGGCCAAAGTAGTAGCACAGCAGTAGGGCATTTGCCTTGCATGAAGCTGACCCAGGACAAACATAGGTTCGACCCTCGGCAACCCATATGATCACCCGTGCCTGCCAGGAGCAATTTCTGAGCCCAGAGCCAGGAATAACCCGAGCACTGCTGGGTATGCCCCCCCCCCCAAATGAACCCACATCAGCCCTACCCACTCTTCTGTCACTCTGGCCCCCAACGTAGTCAAAATTAAAATAAATCGATCTTGGGGCCAGGCGGTGGCGCTAAAGGTAAGGTGCCTGCCTTGCCTGCGCTAGCCTTGGACGGACCGAGGTTCGATCCCCCGGTGTCCCATATGGTCCCCCAAGCCAGGAGCAACTTCTGAGCACATAGCCAGGAGTAACCCCTGAGCGTTACTGGGTGTGGCCCAAAAACCAAAATAAATAAATAAATAAATCGATCTATTTGGTTAAAGCTAAGAAGTATTTTCAGGGGGGACAGAGAGATAGCATGAAGGTAAGGCGTTTGCCTTTCATGCAGAAGGACAGTGGTTCGAATCCCGGCATCCCATATGGTCCCCTGTGCCTGCCAGGGGCTATTTCTGAGCATAGAGCCAGGAGTAACCTGAGTGCTGCTGGGTGTGACCCAAAAACCAAAAAAAAAAAAAAAAAAAAAAAAAAAAAGTATTTTCGGGGGCCGGAGAGATAGCATGGAGATAAGGCGTTTGCCTTTCATGCAGAAGGTCATCGGTTCGAATCCCGGCGTCCCATATGGTCCCCCATGCCTGCCGGGAGCAATTTCTGAGCATGGAGCCAGGAGTGGCCCCTGAGCACTGCCGGGTGTGACCCAAAAACCACAAAAAAAAAAAAAAAGTATTTTCAGGGGCCAGAATCATAGCACAGCAGTTAGGATGGTTGTCTCGCACACAGTCAATCTGGGTTCAATCTCCAGATCCCATAGAGTCCCCAAGCCTGCCAGGAGTGATTCCTGAATGCAGAGTCAGAAGTAACTGTTGCATTAAAGCCCTGTGAATGGGCTTGGATGGTGGTGGATGGTGATAGAAAACTTTCTCCTCCAGCCCAGGACCACGTGTATCCAACTCCCTGCAGCCGGCGGGTGGCAGGTATCAGAATAGAGGCAGGTAGAAAACTCACAGGCAGGCTTCAAGAAATATCAATCATTTTTTCTTTTCTTTTTTTTTTTTTTTTAGGGTATATCATCTTTATTCATGCCCTAGCCACATAAACCTTTTACGCTGAATCTGTACTCAGCCCTACATTTTACCTTGTTTCTCAGCCATCTTTTCTCCTCCAGCTTTCTCTCTTGCAGCCTCTCCCCAATCCTCCAAAATCTTCACATGAATCCCCTCATCAAAATCACCTCCCAGGGGCCGGCGAGGTGGCGCTAGAGGTAAGGTACCTGCCTTGCAAGCACTAGCCAAGGAAGGACCGTGGTTCGATCCCCAGGCGTCCCATATGGTCCCCCCAAGCCAGGGGCAATTTCTGAGCGCTTAGCCAGGAGTAACCCCTAAGCATCAAATAGGTGTGGGCCGAAAAAACAAAAATAAAAACAAAAAAATCACCTCCTGGCCTTCCAGCCAAACCTTTCGTAACCCCTCAAAGATCTCACCCAGAAATGGGCAGGTCTATCTTGCAGGCAATGTTACAGGAAGAATGGGGGGTGGGGTTACAGTAACCAGAGTATTGCCAGTGTGGCCTAAAAACAAAAAAATAAGTATTTGCCAAATCCAAAGTGGGCGTGAGGATCAGAGATAACACAACACATAGGGTGCTTGCCTTGCATGTACCTGACTTAGGTTCAATCACTTGCATTGCATATGATCCCCAAGAAGCACTGCCAAAAGTGATAGTGCTAAGTGAGTGTAGAGTCAAGAGTAACTCCTGACTATTGCTAGGTATGGCTAAAAATCCAAAACCAAAAATCAACAAAGAAAGGGAACTGTCCAGGTTGAGAAACACAGAAGAAACAGAAGACTCACAGGGTATCAGGGCAGGCTCTGGGTTATGAGAGGCATAAGAATTAATCTCAGGGCTGGAGAGATAGCATGGAGGAAAGCGTTTGCCTTTCATGCAGAAGGTCATTGGTTTGAATCCTGGCATCCCATATGGTCCCCCGAACCTGCCAGGAGCGATTTCTGAGCGTGGAGCCAGGAGTAACCCCTGAGCACCGCCGGCGTGGCCCAAAAACCAAACCAAAACAAAACAAAACAAAACAAAGAATTAGTCTCACCGGGCCAGAGTAGTGGCGCAAGTGGTAAGGCATCTGCTTTGCCCACGCTAGCCTAGAATAGGACTGTGGTTCTATCTCCCGGTGTCCCATATGGTCCCCCACGCCAGGAGTGATTTCTGAGCACATAGCCAGGAGTAACCCCTGAGCATCACTGGGTGTGGCCCAAAAAACAAACAAACAAACAAAAAATAGTCTCACCAATCCCCAGGAGAATGCAGAGCCCAAGTTGAGGCTGCAGCTCAACTTTGTCATATCCTCACTACACCCTCACACCTTGAACATACCTCACACCTGGTGTCTGCTGCTACCATCATCTCATACTCACTACAGGTACCAGAGGCCTCTAGGGAGACAGGGATAAGGGTGGGGGAGAGAGGTAAGACAGAGTGAGGAGAGAAAGAGGCAGAAAGAGACACAGAAAGAAGTGCTCTAGAAGCCCAGCTGACTGCACACCAACACCCTCTTGACCCAGATCAGACAACAAATGATCAGGTAAGATGCAAACTGCCAAGGAGAGCCGGAGAGACAGCACAGAGGTAGGGCTTTGCATGCAGCCAATCCAGGACAGACGGTGGTTCGAATCCCAGCATCCTGTCCCCAGTCCCCAGAGCCTGCCCAGAGCAATTTCTAAGTGCAGAGCCAGGAGTAACCCAAGTGCTGCCAGGTATGACCCCCCCCAAAAAAAACTGCCAAGGACTATTGGCAGATAATTCAACACAGATTATGTTAAGGCGGGGATGTGGAGAGAAAGGAACTCTTATCCACTGCTGGTGGGAATGCTGTCTAGTCCAACCTTTATGGAAATTCCTCCAAAAACTGGAAATTGAGCTCCCATACGATCCAGCTATACCACTCCTAGGGATATACCCTAGGAACACAAAAATACAATATAAAAATCCCTTCCTTACACCTATATTCATTGCAGCACTATTTACCATAGCAAGACTCTGGAAACAACCAAGATGCCCTTCAGCAGATGAATGGCTAAAGAAACTGTGGTACATATACACAATGGATTATTATGCAGCCGTCAAGATGGAATCTATTATGCTGAGTGAAATAAGTCAGAGGGAGAGAGAAACATGCAGAATAGTCTCACTCATATATGGGTTTTAAGAAAAATGAAAGACATTCTTGCAATAATTTTCAGAGACAAAAGAGAGGAGGGCTGGAAGTTCCAGCTCACTTCATGAAGCTCACCACAAAGAGTGATGAGTGTAGTTAGAGAAATAACTACATTGAGAACTATCTTAACAATGAGAATGAAAGCTTGTCTAGAGTACAGGCGAGGATGGGGTGGGGAGGAGGGAGATTTGGGACATTGGGGATGGGAATGTTGCACTGGTGAAGGGGGGTATTCTTTTTTTTTTTTTTTTTTTTGTGGTTTTTGGGTCACACCTGGCAGTGCTCAGGGGTTACTCCTGGCTTCATGCTCAGAAATTGCTCCTGGCAGGCACGGAGGACCATATGGGACGCCGGGATTCGAACCGATGACCTTCTGCATGAAAGGCAAACGCCCTACCTCCATGCTATCTCTCCGGCCCCAAGGGGGGTGTTCTTTACATGACTGAAACCCAACCATAATCATGTCTGTAATCAAACTGTTTAAATAAAGATGTTAAAAAAAACCCCAAAGATTAAAAAAGAGAATATTTAAAAAAGCATAGCAAATTTTTTGGCACATCTTAAGCATTAAAACATTGCTAAAAAAAACATTGCTACATTTGAGTGAAGATGATGGTACTAAACAAATGACAAGTTGCTCCACTCTCTAAGTCACAGGGAGTAGAATTCTGTAACCATGTTTTCCAGGGCTCCTCAAACTTTTTAAACAGGGGGCCAGTTCAATGTCCTTCAGACTGTTAGAGGGCCAGATTATAGTAAAAACAAAAATTATGAACAAATTTCTATGCACACTGCATATATCTTATTTAGAAGTGAAGAAACAAAATGGGAATAAATACAATATGTGGCCCGCGGGGCCGTAGTTTGAGGACCATTGTTTCAGACAAAACAAATTGCTGAAGGAAAACAGCTTCCAAAAAAAAAAAAAAAAGATTATGTTAAGATAATAAATAAGGGGGCCGGGCGGTGCCTGCCTTACCTGCGCTAGCCTAGGAGACGGACCGCGGTTTTGATCCCCCGGGCGTCCCATATGGTCCCCCCAAGCCAGGAGCGACTTCTGAGCGCATAGCCAGGAGTAACCCCCTGAGCGTTACCGGGTGTGGCCCCAAAAACAAAAAAAAAAAAAAAAAAAAAAAAAAAGACTAATAAATAAGAGGCCAGGACGATAGAACAAGCAAATAGTACATTGCTTTGCACGTGGCTGACCATGAACCCAAGTGCCAGGAATAAAACCAGGAGACTGCTGGGCGTAGCCCAAAACAAAACAAAAAATTATAAGCATCTGAAAAGTGTTTCACATCATGTAATTAGGGACATACAAATTAAAACCCAATTAAGACATAATTCTAATAAATGTGTGTACCAATTGAATACCCAAAACTGAGAACATAGAATAGTGCTGGGAGGATATGGAGCAAAATAAACCCTAGAACTAGCTGCTGGAAATAAAAACTGAAACAGCCATATATTCAAGGTAAGTGCCTTAACCACAGAACAAAATGCCCAAAATAGAACAGCCATCTATGAAGGACAGTTTTTGTTCTTTTTTTTTTCCCCACTTTGGTGGGCCACACACCGTTTGATGCTCAGGGGCTACTCCTGGCTAAGCGCTCAGAAATCACCCCTGGCTTGGGGAAAACCATATGGGATGCTGGGGGGTCAAACCACGGTTGCTATTCTTTCCTTGGCTAGCGCTTGCAAGACAGACACCTTACCTCTAGCGCCACCTTCTCCAGCCCCAAGTTTTGTTATTTCTTTTTTTTTTTTTTTTTTTTTTTTTTTTGTGTGGTTTTTGGGTCCACCCGGCAAGTGCCTCAGGAGTTATTCCTGGCTCACAGGCTCAGAAAATTGCTCCTGGCAGGCACGGGGGACCATATGGGGCGCCGGGATTCGAACCGATGACCTCCTGCATGAAGGCAATTGCCCTTACCTCCATGCTATCTCTCCGGCCCCAGTTTTGTTATTTCTTATCAGCACTCCAGTAAGCATGCTCTTGGATCCTTTATCTAATCAGACCGAAAATTTACACCTGTTCAGTGGATTATAGTGACTTTGCTCATAATTGCTCAAACATAGGAAGAACCAAGGTGTCTGTCAAAAAATGAATGGAGGGCCAGCTCAGTGGCACTAGAAGTAAGGTGTATGCCTTGCCAGCGCTAGCTTAGGACGGACGCGGTTTGATCCCCCGGCGTCCCATATGGTCCCCCAAGCCAGGAGCGAACTTCTGAGCGGATAGATAGGAGTAACCCTGAGGTAACGGGTGTGGCCCCAAAAACCAAAAAAAAAAAAAAAAAAAAAAATGAATGGAAAGAATACTGAAAGTAAACCCAATGATATTAATGCATGAAAAGATGGCACTGCCATAAACATTTATACTGGCAAAGAAAGCTATCCTGGGGACACGGAGAGATAGCACAGCGGCATTTGCCTGCAAGCAGCCGATCCAGGACCAAAGGTGGTTGGTTCGAATTCCGGTGTCCCATATGGTCCCCTGTGCCTGCCAGGAGCTATTCTGAGCAGACAGCCAGGAGTAGCCCCTGAGCACTGCCGGGTGTGGCCCAAAAACCAAAAAAAAAAAGATATTCTCTTTTTGTTTTTGGGTCACACCCAGCAGCGCTTAGGGGTTACTTCTGGCTCTAGGCTCAGAAATTGCCCTGGCAGGGGGGACCATATGTGATGCCGGGATACGAACCACTGTTCTGCATGCAAAGCAAACACTTTACCTCCATGCTATCTCTCCAGCCCCGTACCCTTTTTTTTTTTTTTTTTAATTTTTATTTAAGAGGGGCCGGAAAGGTGGCGCTAGAGGTAAGGTGTCTGCCTTACAAGCGCTAGCCAAGGAACGGACCGCAGTTCGATCCCCCGGCGTCCCATATGGTCCCCCCAAGCCAGGGGCGATTTCTGAGCACATAGCCAGGAGTAACCCCTGAGCGTCAAACGGGTGTGGCCCCCCCCAAAAAAAAAAACAAAAAAAAATTTTTATTTAAGCACCATGATTCCATGATTATAAACATGTTTGTAGTTGGGTTTTAGTTATAAAAAGAACACCCCCAGGCGGAGCGGTGGAGCCTCGAGGTAAGGCATCTGCCTTGCAAGCACTAGCCTAGGACAGACCGTGGTTCGATCCCTGACGTCCCACATGGTCCCCCCCAACAGGAGCGATTTTCTGATTTACACCTGATTACACCAGAAGTAACCCCTGAGCATCAAACAGATTGTGGCCCCCCCCAAAATAAAAAACAAAGACAAAAAAAGAATCACCCCCCGCTTCACCAGTGGCCAACATTCCCACCACCAATGTCCTCCATCTCCCCAGAAGCCAACTTTTTTTTACTGTTTTTTTGTTGTTCTTTCGGGCCATACCTGGTGGTATTAAAGTTGATTCCTGGCTCTGTACTCATGGCTGGACTCCTGGTAGGGTTCGGAGGACTATGAAGTACAAGTGCTGGTGCAAGGCAAGCACACTTATCTTCTGTTACTAACACTCCAGCCCCAAGAAGCCAATCTAAATTAGGATTCACAGTATATGATTCCAACACATATAACATTACTGGGAAAGGTAAAGATTAGAGTGACAGTGAAAGATCAGTGCCGTGCGATGGGTAAAGGAAACAAAGAGAGCCAGGTAACACACTCTCCTAGAGTCATTACACCAAGAGAGGAAAAATTAAGCAAAAAAAAAAAAAAAAGGAACTAGGAAGGAAAAAGAGGGAGGAAAGGGGCAGAAAAGTGTAGCAGGAGGAAAAGGAAATGTGAGGAAGGGAAAGAATTACAGGAAGAATAGAAAAGTAAAAAATCATGCCAACGAAGCAATTCACATAAAAGTAATTCCAAACAGCAACGAATTTTCAAACTATAAAGTGTTCTACTAGGTCTGGGACACTGATGTTGAGGAAGAAACTGATGGTTCTGGCCAAACATCAGGTATGAGGCTGGAGCCTGGCACCTGTGAATTTTATACCAGCTTCTGCCCGCTCTGCTGGGACTGGACCATGAAAGGGCATTAGGGTTGAGGGATGGTTCAGTAGCTAAGCACTGTGCTACCTACATATGGCAAGTTTATCTTAAAACCCCACTGTCCAGGGCCTCTAGTTGGTACAACCAAGTCTGTATATACAGGCATGGTCTGTACAGGGGCTACAAAGTAAAGAGCCGGAGATAGCACAGCAGGGAGATGTTTGCCTTGCATTCGGCTGACCCAGTTTCAATCCCTAGTTTCCGTAATCCCACAAAGCCACCAACCAGGAGTAATTCCTAAGTACAGAGCCAGAAGTAACCCCTAAGCACCCACTAGGTATGGGCCACAAAACAAAAAAAGGTGGGGGACACTGGGGAGTGTGGGGGTCACACCTGGAGATGCTCAGGGGTTCCTCCTACCTATGTACTTAGGACTCACTTCTGGCAGTGTTCAGGAATCATATGGGATACCAGAGATTAAACCAGAGTCAGTTGAGTGCAAGGCAAGCACCTGACCTCTGTGGTCATGAAAAGGGAACTCTGTACACTATTACTGGGACTGTAAACTGTATGATCAATTTGGAAAAGCACTATAGAGGATCCTCCAATACTAATAGGACTACCACATGACCAAGAGCTCCATTTCTAAACATTTAGCAGAAGAAAACAAAATCACTATCCTGAAGAGATGAACCTCTCTCAGTGTCTATTATTAGTATTACTCACAGTGCCCAAATGAATAGATAACATGATGTAACACAGAGACATACACAATGTATATATACAAACCTGAGGAACATAGTGTTAAAAGAAGTCAGGGCCGGAATAACAGCACAGTGGGTAGGGCATTTGCCTCGCATGAGGGCCGACCAGGGTCTGATCCCCAGCATTCTCAATCTGCCAGGAGTAATTTCTTTTGTTTGTTTTTGGGTCACACCGGCAAAACTCAGGGATGACTCCTGGCTCTACGCTCAGAATCGCTCCTGGCAGGCTCAGGGGATCATATGGGATGCCAGGATTCAAACCACTGTCCTTCTGCATGCAAGGCAAATGCCCTATGCCCTCACCTCCATGCTATCTCTCCAGACCTGCCAGGAGGTAATTTCTGAGCGTAGAGCCAGGAGTAAGCCCTAAGCGCTGCTGGTGTGGACCAAAAACAAAACAAATGAAAAAAGTTAAGTCAGAGAGAGGCAAATTTTATATGATCATGATTACTTATATGAAGATGTGAAAAAAAATCAAACTCAGGAACTACAGAGAGTACAGGAGATAGGGCACTTGCATTGCCAAGTGGCTAATCAGAGTTCCATCTCCAGGACCCAACCCATACCAGAAATGATCTCTAAGCAGACCCAAAAGTAAGCCCTGAGCACAGCAGTGCATGTTCCACACACACACACACACACACACACACACACACACAAATAGTGTTACTTCCAGGTCTTAAACATTCATTCAAAAGGACACATGCTTTTTTTTGTTTTGTTTTGTTTTGGTCACATCCAACAGCACTCAGGGTTAACTCCTGGCTCTAGGCTCAGAAATCGCTCCTGGCAGGCTCAGGGGAACATAAGGGATGCCAGGATTTGAATCACCGTCCTTCTGCATGCAAGGCAAAAACACCCTACCTCCATGCTATCTCTCGGCTCCAGGACATTGTGCTTTTGACATTATTCACTGCTGCACTTAGTATAATAGCTGAGATATGAATTAACCAACAGATGAGATGGATTATGAAGATGTGACTTGATATATATATATGTTTATATATATGAATTCTATGCTGCTACAAGGTACAATGAAATCATGCGATTTGCTGCAAACCTGCATGGGACTGGAATAACATGGTAACGAGAAGGAAGCCAGGGCCGGGCGGTGGCGCTAAGGTAAGAAGCCCTGCCTTGCCTGCACTGCTTGGACGGACCGCGGTTCCATCCCCCCAGTGTCCCATATGGTCCCCCAAGCCAGGAGCAACCTTCTGAGCACACATAGCAGGAGTAAACCCCCTGAGCGTTACTGGGTGTGGCCCAAAAACCAAAAAAAAAAAAAAAAAAAGAGTATGGGGAAAAGAATGGTTGCTTGGACTATTGTTTTTTACTTATCTTGGGGGCCATATACCAGTAGCCAGGGAGTTGCTCCTAACTGCTCAAGAGTCCAACTATGCAGTGGAGAGGCCCAAATCTTGGTTTCCAGCAATCAAAACATGATAGCCCTTTCTGCTATCTCCCCACTCCCAGGGCAGAGGTAGGGGAGAAGTGCCAGTGTGCAGAATGAAGCAGATGAGTTATTTTTTGGGGGGGAAAAGGCTACATCTGGCTGTGCTCAATGCTTAGTCTTAGCTGTGGGCTCCCAGGATGCAACCATAGAAGGTGCTGGCAATACAACCTGGGTCAGCTGCAAGCAAGGCAAACATCTCCTCTGATGTACAATCTCTTCAGTCCCTATTTACCAGGGCCTGCAGGAGGCAAAGCAAGAGCCTTAACATCTATACCATGTTTTCAGATACCAAGGATAACTTTTTTTATAATATAGAGCAAACTGCCATTAGGATGCCTAGTTCTATTTGATAGAGAAAAAGAAATGGGAAATGGGAAATATACCAAAACATTTGGAAGCTGAGCGTTTCCCTCTGCTTTTTTTATAATATAGAGGTGCTCATAACTTTTTTTTCTTTTTTTTTTGCTTTGTTTAGGGCTCCTGGCTCTGCGCTCAGGAATCACTTCTGGCTTGTCAGGGAACCATATGGATGCCAGAGATCAAACCCAGGTTGGCATGAGCAAGATAAGCTACCCTACCCCACCGTGCCTTTCACACGGGCCCATAAAAAATTATGATTATGAAATTATGAATTATTTAAAAGAAATATTTCTAATTTCTTCCATTCTCGTAATGTCAAGAAATCTTACTACACTTCTTGGGGTTGGAGAGATTGCAATGGATAGGGAGCTTGCCTTGCAACTAGCCAAACCCCCATGTTCAATCTCCAGTCACCCCATATGGTGCCCACCCACCCAAGCCAACACAGCAGTTATCCACTGAGTACAGTCAGGAGTGAATCCCCTGAGCACCATAGGGTTAGTACCAAACTAAACGGAAGGAAAGAAGGAAGGAAGCGAAGGAAGGATGAAGGAGGAAGGAAGGAAGGAAGGAAGGAAGGAAGGAAGGCAAGGAAGAAGGAAGGAAGGAAGGAAGGAGGAAGGATGGATCATATATCTGTGGGGCTAGGAATGTGGAACAAATGTTGGAGTACATGCCCTAGTATATGTAAGGCCTTGAGTTCAATCCCTAATAGCACATGACTCTTGAAAATCCCCAGATGTGGCCCAAGTGGCCCCAAGCAATGCCAACTAAGCACTGCAGCGTGTGCCCCTCTATATAAAATAAATAAAACATTCTTGAAAATACTGTTTCAATAAGCTCTAGGACTGGTATTCTGTGTGTGCTCCATTATCCTGGCCATCAGCCCTGTCCCCAGGCGCTCCAAGACAAAGAATGAGGAAGTAGTGAAATGATGCAATGTCTAGGCAGTGGTAAAGAACTGGTTCCAGATCTCAAGCTGATAGATAGGGAATGAGGTGACATACTAGGGAAGCAATGGTGGTCTTTTTGTCATAAATTGTGGGGAGCATAGCCTATGGTGCTCAGGGGGTCTACAGTTCCAGTGATCACACCCAGAGTCTTGCACATGCAAAACATGTGAGCACCAATGATTAACTGGCTAGTTCAACAATGGCTTGTTTCTATGAGACAAGGACCATACTTAGAAGGCCCAAGCCTGGAAGAGGCCAGTAACTCACTGAAATACCCAGGACACACCCTTCCTTCACCAGTACTACCTCCAACTCAAGGGATCTCCTTGGTCTCTAAGATGCATAAAAGTAAGGACAAAGGTCCTATTCTCAAATTCATTTTCAGAGGTCCAGAGATGTAGCTCATCAGTAGCTCTTGTCTTGCATATGTAAACTCAGGGTTTGAGTCCCTGCACAGCAAAATCTTAAATAACCAACAAAGAAAATCCAAGGGCCACAAAGATAATACAGAGATCAAGGTAAATGTCCGCTACAAGGCTCACCTCAGTTCCAGCACTACATATAGGTCCCTGAGCCCAATAATAAGAGATCCCCGAGGACAGAGCATCACCCAGATATGGTCCAAGATAAAAGAGAAAAAAAGAAAAGGAAAATCCAGACCGGAGACATAGCACAGTGGTAGGGTGTTTACCTGGCACACAGCTGACCCAAGAAGACCTGGGTTCATATCCCCCAGTGTCCCATATGGTTCCCAAGCCAGGAGAGATTTCTGAGCGCATAGCCAGGAGTAAACCCCTGAGCATCAACAGTCTGGTTGTGCCCCCCAAATAAATAAATAAATAAATAAAAGCTGGAGTAGTCTAATAACAGACAGCACAGATTTCAGGCTCAAAAAGATTGTTTTTGTTATTTTTGTTTAGTTTTGGGGACACATCCAGTGGCGCTCAGGGTTACTCCAAGACTCATGCACTCAGAAATTGCTCTGGAAACTTGGGGAAACAATATGGGATACCGGGGATCGAATCCAGGTCTATCCCGGTCGGCTGCATGCAAGGCAAATGCCCTATGCTGTGCTATTTTTTCAAAAAGATTGTAAGAGACAGAATCTTTTCTTAATGGACCAAGGGATATGTACATAAGAAGAAATACCTGAACTATCTAAGTACCTAAAGAGGGACCAGCAAGCTACTAGAAACAACTAGTTAGTAGATTTCAGAGGACACTGTTAGCAATAAAATAACTTGGAGATTTCCACACTGCTGTCACCTCTTGATATATCAACCAGACTAAATATATGTGTACACACACACACACACACACACACACACACACACACACACAGGATTTTCTGTTTTGCTTTGTTTTATTCCCAAAAAGCCAAACATACTCTTTTCCAATGCACATGGGACATTCTCCAATATAGACCAAATGCTAGACCACAGAAAAATACCTCCAAAATTAAGAGGATAAAAATCGTATCAACTATCTTCTCAGACCAATGATTCACTGAAAATAGAAATTAATTACAGAAACATAATTAACTCAAACCACCTGGAAATTAAACAGCTCTCTTGAACCAGTGGGTCAGAGAGAAAACCAAAATTTCCTGGAAAACAAGAAATGAGGATACGATCTATCAGAGCTTGTGAGACACACCACCAACAGTGTTAAGTGCAAGAATTTGTCAGGAAGAAAATGCCAACATAAATAACTAGACCACACAGTTTAAGAAATTGGAAAATGGGGAGTGGGAAAAAAAAAAGAAATTGAAAAATAGGGGCCAGAGCAATAGCACAGTCCCCATTAAGGATACCCATGGGGGGTAAAAAAAAAAAAAATAAAGGATACCCATGACTTTTTTTTTTTTTTTTTTAGTTTTTTGGCCACACCTGGCGATGCTCAAGGTTATGCACTCAGAAATCGCTCCTGGCTTGGGGGCCATATGGGATGCCTGGGGATCAAACCACAGTCCGTCCCTAGGCTAGTAGATGCCTTACCGCTTGCACCACCACTCTGTCCTCCCCACCCAGTAACATTTTTCAAAGAAATAAATCAAACACTCCTAAAATTGACATGGAACAATAATCCCCTCCTGTAATTCCAAAATAATCTCGGAGAAAAGATGAAATATCAAACTGCAGTGACAGCACAGCGGGTAGGGTGTTTGCCTAGCACACAGCCAACCCAAGCTCAATCCCTGGTACCCCATTTGGTCTTCCAAGGAGCATATTGCTCCCCAGGAGCAAATTCTGAGCACAAAGTCAGGAGTAATCCCTGAACACCTCTGGAGAGGCCCAAAATCAAATCAAAACAAAACGAAGAAGATAGGAGGCAACATTTTCCCTAATTTAAAACTGTACTACAAAGCAATAGTAATTAAAACAGCATGGTACTGGAATAAAGAAAGACCATCCCCAATCAATGCAATAGAAATGAAAATCCAGATAGGCCAGGGGCCTCAAACTCAATTTACCTAGGGGTCACAGGAGGCAAAGTCAGGGTGATCCTTGAGTGCAAAGTCAGTAGTAAGCCTTGAACGTTGGGGGTGTGTGACCCAAACAACTAAAACAAAACAAAACAAAAAAAGATTCCTCTAGAGCAGGGCCACAAAATGTTGTACGGAGGGCCACAAACGGCCTATAGGCCGCGAGTTTGAGACCCCTGAATAGACCCTCAGTATACGATCAGTTAACCTTCGATAATGGAGCAAAAAAGATAAAATGAAGCAAGGAAAGCCTATGCAACAGCAGTGTTGGAAAAACTGGCTGGCGTGCAAAAGTAAAAAAAATGAACTTAGACATCTCCTGACTCCATACCCAAAAGTCAAATCAAAAATAGACTAACGACCTCATCAGATCTGAATCCAGAATAAATATAGAGGAAAACATAAACATAACATAGAAACTAGAGACACTACTATACATCATGACCAAGCAAGTGGAAGCAAACATAAACAAATAGGACTAAATCAGGAAGCTTCTACACGTCAAAGATGATGAAGACATGGGGCCAGAGATACTGCAGCAGAAGGGCATTTGCCTTGCATGTGGCTGACCCAGGAGGGACCCAGTTCGATTCCCAGAATCCCATATGGTCCCCTAAGCTACCAGGGGTGACCCCTGAGCACCACTGGGTATGGCCCAAGAACCAATCAATCAATAAATAAAAAAGTTTAAAAAAAAATAAGATGAGGGGCCGGAGAGATAGCATGGAGGTAAGGCGTTTGCCTTTCATGCAGGAGGTCATCGGTTCGAATCCCGGCGTCCCATATGGTCCCCCGTGCCTGCCAGGAACAATTTCTGAGCCTGGAGCCAGGAATAATCCCTGAGCACTGCCGGGTGTGACCCAAAAACCAAAAAAAAAAAAAAAAAAAAAAAATAAGATGAAGACCAAAAATATATAAAGACAGCCCACAGATCGGGAGAAATTATTTGCTCACCACTAACCCAAAAAGAATTAATATCCAAAATATATAAAGCACTGACAGAACTTTACAAGAAAAAAGAAAACAGGAAGCTGAATGCCCTGCATGCTGCCAACCCAGGACAGACCCAGGTTCGATTTCTGAACACAGAGCCAGGAGTAAGCCCTGAGCGCAGCCAGGTGTGACCCAAAAAAAAAAAAAAAAAAAAAAAAAAAAACTTTCTCAAAGAAGAAATGGCCGTGAGGAGAAATCGCTCCTGGCTGGCTCAGGGCAACCATGTGAGACGCCAGTATTTGAACCACTGTCCATTCTGGGTAAGCTACATGCTGACCTGGACCCTATATCCAGCTTTCAGGCCCCTCCAGGAGTGATTTCTGAGCGTGGAGCCAGGAGTAACCCCTGAGCGCCAGCAGGTGTGACCCCACCCGAAAAAAGAAGAAGAAATGGCCAAAAGCACATGAAAAAATGCTTTATATCTGTCTCACCATCAGGGAAATACAAATAAAATGATAACACCCGGGCCCGGAGAGATAGCACAGCGGTGTTTGCCTTGCAAGCAACCAATCCAGGACCAAAGGTGGTTGGTTCGAATCCCGGTGTCCCATATGGTCCCCCCGTGCCTGCCAGGAGCTATTTCTGAGCAGACAGCCAGGAGTAACCCCTGAGCATGCCGGGGTGTGGCCCAAAAACCAAAAAAAAAAAAAAAAAAAAAAATGATAACACCCACATCAAAGAGACTGGCACTCATCACAAAGAACGACGACGAGTGTTGTCTAGATGTAGGGAAAAGGGACCCTTATTCATTGCTAGTTAATCAACTAAACTAGTTCAGCCCTTTTGGAAAACAATATGGGCATTCCTCATAAAAATAGGAATTGCTGGGGCCGGCGTGGTGGTGCTAGAGGTAAGGTGTCTACCTTGCCCAGTGCTAGCCTAGGACGGACCGCGGTTCGATCCCCCAGTGTCCCATATGGTCCCCTAAGCCAGGAGTGACTTCTGAGCGTATAGCCAGGAGAAACCCCTGAGCATCACCAGGTGTGGCCCAAAAAAACAAAAAACAAAAAGGAATTTCTGGGGTCGGAGAGATAGCACAGTGGTAGGGTGTTTGCACGCAGCCGACCCAGGACCGATGGTGGCTCAAATTCCAGCATCCCATAAGGTTCCCCAAGCCTGCCAGGAGCACAGAGCCAAAGATAAGCCGAGCACCACTGGGTATGACCCAAACTCCCCCCACCCCAAAAAATAGGAATTGCTCTTGGGAATATATTCTAAGGGCCCAAAACAACATAGAAAAGGGATCACTCCTATGTTTGCTGCAAGTAACATTCATATTAACATTCATATTAGTCAGAATCTGGAAACAATCCAATTGCCCAAGAAAAAACAGATGAGTAGATAAAGAAGCTATTGTTGGGGCCAGAGAGATAGCATGGAGGCAGGGTGTTTGCCTTGCATGCAGAAGGACGGTGGTTCGAATCCAGCATCCCATATGGTCCCCCATGCCTGCCAGGAGTGATTTTTGGGCATAAAGCCAGGAGTAACCCCTGAGCTGCTGGGTGTGACCCAAAAACAAAAAAAAAAAAAAAAAAAAGAAGAAGCAGCTTTTGTTTGGGGCCAGCAATAGTACAGTGGGAAGGGAGCTTGCCTTGCATGCAGCTAACCCAGGTTCCATTCCTGGGATGCCATCAGTTTCCCTAGCCCAAACAGGAGTAATTCCTGAGTTCACAGCCAAAAGTATACCCAAGCATTCTAGGTGTGGCCCAAAAACAAAACAACAGAAAAAATATTTTGTCTGGAAAGCAAACAGTACCTCTATGTATATGGTTATGTAAAAAAAAAAAAAAAAAAAAAAAAAGGGGAACCAGGGCTGGAGAGATAGTTCAGTCAAGTAAGGTGCTACACAACAAGCTTCTTCAAAGCTGCTCCACAACCCTTCCTGCTAAATCTGCTTTCTTTACATGCCAATCTATTACTTCTTCCTAGAACTGGCATCACAATCTCCTTGAATGCTTATCTATCAAGAAACTCAAAGGCAGTGGTTCTCACCAATGAAGGTTTCAGAATCCCATTAAAGAGTCCTTAAAACACAGATTACTGGGCCCAATTTCAGAGCTTATGACTCAGCATGTCTAGGGTGTGGTCTAAGGATTTGTACTTCTAACAAATTCTCAAGTGAGATATGCTACTACTTTGAGAACCACTACTCTAGGTTAACATATAGCAACACTTTAGTAACATCTCTTATTACTTGACTTAATCCAAAATTTTCTATTCTCTGTATTGGTCCACAATTAGAGACAAAATAGAGAATGTGATAAAGAGCACGTCACTTTGAACTTCTAGACAGAAAATTTCTATCACTTTCCTCTGTCCAAAGCAAATCACCAAATTCTAAACGGCTGATCAGTCCTATAGGCCACCCAAAGGAAGAACAGTGGAAGACAGAGAGCTGAGCAGAAGGAAGCCTGAAACTCAAAGTCCTTTCAGGCCAGAGATAGCAAGATAGCACAGAGGTTAAGGTACACACGGTCGACCCAGGTTCAACTCCTGGTACCATCAGGAGAGACCTCTAAGCAAAGAGCCAGCAGTAATCCCTGAGCAGCACAAGGTGTGCCCCCGCTGCCCCCCCCCCAAAAAAAAGGCTTTACTTGGACTGGAGTGATAGTAGGGCACTTGCACGCGGCCGACCCTGGACAACCCAGGTTTGATTCCCAACATCCATGAGGTTCTCCAAGCCTGCCAAGAGTCATTTCTGAGCACAGAGCAAAGAGTAACCCCCTGAGTGCCACCAGGTGTAGCCCAAAAATAACAAAGAGAAAAAAAATTATGAGAAAGAGAATGCAACATAAAACCTGAGAAGATCACATAAAAACAGAAGGTACCACAGACTAATCCCATTAAGGTAAAAAATGTTAATGCCGGAGCATTAGTGACCTAGAAGTATAGGGGTTAGGGACAGGGAGCTAGGCCTTGCTAAGAGATAAGGCTGACCCTTCTGAGTAAACAGGAAATCACCCAGAGGGCAGGTTTTCAGCAGGTAGGTGGGGTCTGAGCTCCTTTTTTAATGGACAAAGGTGGCTCTCATTCTAATCTACCATGGGAGAGAGTACAGCAAGTTGAGTGTTTGCCTTGGTTCGATCCCTGGCACCCCAGCTTAGGAGTAATTCCTGAGCATTCCAAAAAAAGCAAAAAGCAAATAAAAGTCTCTTCCACTCATTTCACTCAAGAACTGAAGGATCATTAAAGGAAAAATGAGGCCTTATTCACTGTCTTTCAAATTGTGATTAATTGATGGGGCTGGAAAGATAGCATGGAGGTAAGGTGTTTTTGCCTTGCATGCAGAAGGATGGTGGTTTGAATCCCGGCATCCCATATGACCCACCGAGCTTGCCAGGAGCGATTTCTTTTTTTTTCTTTTTTTTTTTTTCTTTTTTTTTTTTTTGGTTTTTGGGCCACACCCGGCGATGCTCAGGGGTTACTCCTGGCTGTCTGCTCAGAAATAGCTCCTGGCAGGCACAGGGGACCATATGGACACCGGGATTCAAACCAACCACCTTTGGTCCTGGATCGGCTGCTTGCAAGGCAAACGCCCGCTGTGCTATCTCTCCGGGCCCAGCCAGGAGCGATTTCTGAGAGTAGAGCCAAAAGTAACCCCTGAGCGCTTCCAGGTGTGATCCCTCCCCAAAAATCAAAACCAAATTGCAGCTCATCAAGGTCTCCTTAACACTCCCTTTTGCATCTGTCCACTCTTCCCATCTCCTGTGCCCAAAGAAAGTCACTAGTGCTAGCACCATACTAGCCCATGAGCTTCCTCTCCGAATTGTCACTTCCCATGGCCCTCAACCTTTTCTACCTAACCATGGGAAGCATGTTCACATTCTACTCCTTGTCCACACCACTCTCCAGACCAGGGGTCCTCAAACTTTTTTAAAGGGGGCCAGTTCACTGTCCCTCAGACCATTGGAGGGTCTGACTCTAGTAAAAACAAAACTTATGAACGAATTCTTTTTTTTTTTTTGGTTTTTGGGCCACACCCTGTGACGCTCAGGGGTTACTCCTGGCTATGCGCTCAGAAGTTGCTCCTGGCTTCTTGGGGGACCATATGGGACGCCGGGGGATCGAACCGCAATCTGTCCTAGGCTAGCGCAGGCAAGGCAGGCACTTTACCTCCAGCGCCACCGCACGGCCCCATGAACGAATTCTTATGCACACTGCATATATCTTATTTTGCAATGAAGAAACAAAACAAATACAAATACAATATGTGGCCCGAGGGCCATAGTTTGAGGACCAATGCTCCAGACAAACACTACATACTGGCCATCATACAGAGGATAGAAGGACTACAACTCACTCAGGTACTGTCTTTTTTTCTTTTTTGGTTTTCGTTTGTTTGTGGGTCACACCTGGCTCTGCGCTCAGAAATCGCTCCTGGCAGGCTCAGAGCATCATGAGATGGGATGCTGGGGATTGAGCCCGGGTCTGTCCCAGGTTGGCCACATGCAAGGCAAACAAACACTCTACCACTGTGCTGTCGCTCCAGCCCCTGCTATTTATATTTTTAATAGGCTTTAATCACTGGGTGGCACTCAGAGATCACTCCTGACAGTGCTTAGGGGACCACAGAGGATGCTATCAAACCCAGTTGGCTGCATCCAAGGCAAGTGCCCTACTGGTTCTCGGCACTACTTCTCAGGTCACTCAGGTAGTTATAGGACAGCAATCACAACCAAACAGGAGAGAAAGCCCCACTATTCTAATCATCTCAGTAGAGTCAAGCAGAGAGAAAAATAAAACATGTCAGACACAGAACACAAATGTTCTGGAATTGGGCCAGATAGATTGTACAGTGGATAGGGCATTTACGTTGCACGCAGCCAAACCCAGGTTCAATCCCCAGCATTTGATATGGTCACCAAGGGCTGCCAGGAGTAAGCCCTAAGCACCAGCAGGTGTGGCCCCAAAACAAACAACAATAAAAAGAGGCATTTTCTTAGTTTAACAAGGCCCAAAGAATACAGCAGGCAATACAGCAGGTAAGTCACTTGTGCCTTGCGCCCAGCAGACACAAGTTCTATCCTCAGATACCAGGTTTTGTCTTGAGCCCCACCAGGAGTCAGCCCTGGCAGGTATGGTCCAAAACACATAAAGGAAAAACAACAACAACAACAACAACAACAACAGATTTTAAGTAAGGGGAGAAAATTCAGATGATGAATTCCACATCATCTTAGCACGTGTTTTAATATGCTTGGCAACAGTCCTCCATCTCAGACAACGAAATATTAGTGGGTTGTTTGTTTTTGGGTCACATCAGCTCTGCGCTCAGAAGTCAGTCCTGGCAGCTCGGGGTACCAAATGGGATCCAGGATTTGAACCGGGATCTGTGCTGTGTTGGCCGAGTGCAAGGCCTTGCCGCCGTGGTGTAGCTCTGTTCCCCAAAACATTGTTTTTACCTTTTCACCAACGAGTCACAAGTGAAGATACCATCGCCTACCCTAACCCTATTGTCCACCAAAGTGCAAAATCATCAAGAAGGAAAATGGCTCATTTACATTCAGCCGGATGAGAATAAAGTATGTGGAGCCTGGGAGCCAGAATACACACTCTCCATGTGTGGGGTCCCTAGCTCAGTCGGCAGCCCATCCCCCAAGTGAGGAGCTCGGAAGAGGCCCGAGGGAAAGCGCGAGACCCAGGATCGTCCATCTCTTGTCCTGGCCGGCTGGCTGTGGGGTTCCACGCATCTCTCTACCTGCTCCAGAGCCCTCGCAGGACTCAGTCGCCCAGAAATCGAAGGTGGGTGGAGAAGAGGGTGAATGGTTTTGTTTTCTTTCTGGAGGGGGGGGTAAGCTAACGCTCTTGTTTGCCGGGGACCCCTGTGCATAAAGGACAGCACATGGTGCCCAGGATCGTGCGGGGTGGGTGCCAACGGGCCGCCGAGCAATCCAGGCGCGGGGCCACACCTCGTGGTCGGGTGTGCTGGGCTGCAGGCGAGCGTGCGTCCAGAGAGGGGCAGCGTCCGCGCGGGCGGGAAGCGCGGCGTGGTCAGGGCGCGAGGCCGAGGCCCGAGGCCGAGGCGGGCTGGGCGCAGGGGCGTCCGCGGGGCCCCGATCACCCCCCGGCCCGCCCACCCGCGCGCGCGGAGGAAATGACTCGAGGGCCCGCGCGGCCCGCCGCAGGGGTCCGGGCCCGGCCTGGCCGCGGGTGTGAGCGAGGGCCTCGGGCGCCTAAGTGGGCGCCGAGTGGCCAACGGCCCCCGCGCCCGCCCGGGAGGGAGCCGGCCGCCACCTGCCGGCCCCCGGGGCCAAGGGCCGCCTCGCGCCCCGGCCGCGCGAACAAAGGCGGCGGCACAGGTGCAGCCGCCCGCCGCCCAACATGGCCGCGCCCGCCGGGCCCCGTTAGGCGCCTCCGCCCGCCGCGCCGCCGTCCCGCGCCCCCCCGCCCCGCCCGGCCCGGCCCGGCCCCGGCTCGCTGACCTGCGGCGCGGCGTGGCGCATCGTCCGGCGGCGGCGGCGGCGGCCCCGGGTCTGGCCGGCGGGCGGCGGGCAGGGGGCGGCGGCGGGCGCTGGCGGCGGGCGCTGGCAGCGGCCAGGCCGAGACTCTCCGCGCGCGGCGCCGACCCCGCCCCCGCGCCGCCTCCCTCCCTCCCTCCCGCCCGCCGCCGCCGCCGCCGCCGCCGCCGCCGGGCCGCCGCCGCCCGCTGCAGCCGCGGGAAAGTGCGCGCCGCTGATTGGCTGCCGCCTCGCGGCGCCGCGGGCCGGGCTTTTCAAATCGGGCGGGCGCGAGCGAGCGCCGAGGGCCGAGCGCGGCCGCGGACGAGCGCCCGGCGCGCGCGCGCCCCGACTCGCCGCCCGCGCCCGCGCGTGCGCGGCGGCCTCGCGGGCGCGCGCCCGGCCCGGCGCGCGCCCTGACGTCACCCGCCGCGCGGCCCGCCCCCGCCCGCGCGCCCCGTGCGCTCGCGGCGCGCGCGGCCAGCGCGCGTGCGCGCGTGCGCCTCCACGCTTCCACGCTTCCGCGCCTCCACGCTTCCACGCTCCCCCTGCCCCACCACGCGCACGCGCGCGGGCCGACCTGGGCGCGGGTCACTTCCTCGCCGCTCTGGGCCCCCGACGCGCAGGGGCTGCAGCACGGAACCGGGCCGAGGCTCCTCCTCGCCTGCACTCCACCGCCAGCCCCACCCTGGGCGGCACGGTGCCCTCAGACCTCCATGGCCTCCTCCACTTGGCGTGGCACATCAGCACCCCTGCAGGGAACCGGGGAGCCGAGGAGAGGAGAGGACACTGGTCAGCTCACTGACCTGCAAGGCATGCCTCCAGCCATTGCCCTTCTCCGTCGGGGTCTGACTTACAGCTCGTCAAACTGGGTGCCTTGGGGCAGTGCGGGTCCACAGTGGATTGTGGCAGGGCTCCTGAAACTCCGAATTAGAGGGGCAGAGAGCCAGAGGCCAGCTCAGGATCACCACCCGGGTAGGTCAGCGAGCTGGCAGAGCACTCAGCCAGCTAAGGGCCCCCTGCCCCAGCCGGCTGCAGGTTCCTCAGGGCTGCCTGGCCTTGGCAAGAAGCCCCAGCCCACGGAAGAGATAGACTCCCTTGGAGGGCGAAGCATGACCCAAGAAGGTGGCACTTCAGGAGACTCCACAGCAGCACCACCAGGGTCCCCTCTACCGAGACTTGCCTCCAGCCCACCAGCCTTATTGATCGCATTGTGTCCTGCCTCAAAGAAATGTGTTGCTTCGAAACTTACTATAAAGTCACAGTCGTTCAAGATAGAGTAGCTGTAGCAGATGTGAAAGGATAGATCAAGGGTTCAATAGCATAGAATTGAGAACCCAGAGCTGGCCCAACACGGTTCCACTGACCTTCGACAAAGGAAGCAAAGACTGTCTTAATACAGTGCCACCAAAAACCAGGGAAGGAATCCAGACAGCTGTATGTGTGTGTGTGTGTGTGTGTGTGTGTGCGCGCGCGCGTGTGCCTGTGCACACATTGAGGACAGACCTCCAAGGCCTCCTTTGTGTGACTCATGCATCCTACCACATAGGCATCGGGATTCAGAGGCCTGCTACAGCAGCTTACCTTGCACACAGCCAGCGTGGGTTCTGTCCTCAGCATACCTGAGCTCACTGAATGTGACCCAAGAGAGACAAGGGACTCAAATGGATCTAGGTCCCAGGATTAGTACAGCACACAGGGCACTTGCCTTACACATGCCATCCCAGGTTCAACTCTTAGTACCCATATGGTTCACCAGATCCCACCGGGAGTGATCCCTGAATGCAAAGCCAGAAGTAAACGCTGTGCAATGCCAGGTGTGGCCCCAAAACCGAAATAAAATAAATAAGAAGGGCCTAGTCTGGACTGGAGAGAAGTCAAAGGGCTAAGCTTTGCATGTATGAGGTCCAGCTTTTATCACCAACATAGCACGGTTCTCCAAGCACCACCAGGAGTGAGCCCTGAGTACAGAGCCAGGACTTACCATAGGCAGTTGTAACCCAAATTCCAACATAGACACTAAAAATATTTAAAAAGGTGGGGGGAGGTTGGAGAGATAGCACAGTGGTAAGGCGTTTGCCTTGCACACAGCTGATCCAGGACAAACAGTGGTTTGAATCCCAGCATCCCATATGGCATATGGTCTCCTGTGCCTGCCAGGAGCAACCCGAGGGTTGCCACAGGGTTGTCACAGGGTGTGACACCCACCCCTCAGAAAAAAACTCCACTGGGGCCAGAACAAATGTCCCTGGGAGGACGTTTGTCTTGCACACGGTTGACCTAGGTTCTATCTCAGGCATCCCATGTGGTCCCACAGTGTTGGTGTACCTATCTGAGACCCTGGATCTAGGTGTAGCTACCTGAGACCCACCCATTTCTGGGAGGGGTCTTGGGAACCAGATAGTAGGTGTAACCTTACCTGCAAGACCCCGCCCATCCCTGGGAGGGGTCTTGGAAAAGGTAGATAAAACCTTGGAGCTAGGGAAATCGGCCCTTTTGGCCCTGCTGAGCTCTTTGGCTTTAGGGTCTCTGCCTCTTTTGGTCTTGGACCAGGATGGAGGCCAAAGGGAAGATGGCTGAATTAAGATGCAGGGTAGCCTAGAATGGCTGAATGCTTGAAAGGTTATGAGATAGGCCACACACATGTGGTGAATAGGGATGAATAAAGTTAATGCTTCCTGATGCCTGTCTCTGTATGAGTCTGATTTCCGCCGTTCACCTGGGCCTGGGACCCGCCGGCTGGATGGGGTTGCGAAGCCACGTGGCCTGGGATGGCAGAGAGAAATCCATCGCCATCCACCGCCATCCAGCCCCATCCATAATTATTTGATACAACACCACAGCACTACCAGGATAGTGCAGTGTGCTCAAATCCAGGAGTAATCCCTGAGTACCACCAGGTATGGTCCAAAAATAAACAAAAACAAAGTATGAAAGAAAACTTCCCAAGTCCAAAAATAGTGTTCAGTGAGGACCACCTACTTTGGAGCCTGGGCCAGGTTAGTCGCAGATTTTATCCCAAGTATCACCTCAAATGCTAGTAAGGCCACCGAGAGAGCATCACTGCAGCTGGCTGAGGTTGTGATCAGCGTGGGTGTAAATGAAGCCAAAAAGGTCATATCCCAAGACGTAGAAGTCACTGCTGAGTGTTGTCTTAATTTTAAATTAAATAGTCCTATTGTTGCTATGGGAAGATAGTGAGGCCTTTCTGGACTCCCACAGCCCCTATGGTCTAGCTGGTCTGAAGGTTGCAGGGTGAGGGCAGAGAGATACACAAAGCAGTCATACTAAGCCTTTTCCCAGCAGCTACTTCTCTACTCCTTCTGGCTCTCTCGGCCTCTGTCTCCCTTTCAGCTGCTTTTCCCAGGCTTCCTAACTGGCTTCCAGGCTGACCAACTAACTGCCTTTGATGATGCAACTGCTGCTGCTTCTTTGATGATGCTCAATTGCTAATGATGAATCTGATGCTGCATCTCTGATAATGATGCTTCTCCTACACTTCTCTAACTCTCCTTCTTATCCCCTCTCTCTCCCCCATGCAGGCTCTTCTACCCGCCCATTCCAGATGTGAGCAGTTCTGATCATTCAGGTGGGATAAATAAGAAGTTGTGGGAGGGGAATACCCACAGGTGAGGTCGCTGGATGTCGAAGTCACTGGTGAGGTTGGATCTCAGGTGAGTAGAGCACTCACAAAGAAACATATACCAGCACTTTGGGAGAGTAACTCGTTTTATTGTAGGTGAGTAGGGGGGAGTAAGGTGGGGACTGTCATATAAGTGGTAGGATGTGAGAGGGGATTACACAGGGTGTGTGCTTCTGTGTTTAGTTAAGATAGGGTAAGGGTAATAAAAAAAAGATGAATGTTAAAACAGGGTGTGCTTAAGGTGATAAGCTTAATCTCCCCTTTTTTAACTTTATAGAAAAATGATGAAATATAAAGTAAAACAAAATAATTCATACCCCAAGATTCTAAGAAAAAGGCAAATAATGTCTCTATTTAAAAGATAAAAGGGGGGCCAGAGAGATAGCATGGAGGTAAGGCGTTTTCATGCAGAAGGTCATCGGTTTGAATCTCGGCATCCCATATGGTCTTCCGAGCCTGCCAGGAGAGATTTCTGAGCTTGAAGCCAGGAGTAACCCCTGAGCGCCCCCGGGTGTAACCCAAAAACAAAAAAAAAACAAAAAAAAATAAAGAATAAAAGATAAAAGGGGTGAAGGGGTGGCATTTTTTTTGCACTGGCACAGCAAAAGTTGGGAAAAATAGAAAGAAAAAACTGGCCTAAAAACAGATGTCCCGGGGCCAGGTGGTGGCGCTAGAGGTAAGGTGCCTGCCTTGCCTGCGCTAGCCTAGGACGGACTGCGGTTCGATCCCCCGGTGTCCCATATGGTCCCCCAAGCCAGGAGCGACTTCTGAGCGCATAGCCAGGAGTAACCCCTGAGTGTTACCGGGTGTGGCCCAAAAACCAAAAAACAAACAAACAAAAAAAAAAAACAGATGTCCCGTGGGGCCCAGAGAGATAACATGGAGGGAGGTAAGGCGTTTGCCTTTCCTGCAGAAGGTCATCCGTTCGAATCCCAGTGTCCCATATGGTCCCCCATGCCTGCCAGGAGCAATTTCTGAGCATGGAGCCAGGAGTAACCCCTGAGCACTGCCGGGTGTGACCCAAAAACCACAAAAAAAAAATAAATAAAAATAAAAACAGATGTCCCTACCCATGAAGCATTCTGCCATAAGACCAACTATACGCGCCAGGCATACTAATTTGTTTAACCTCAAAATCTTTCTTCATGGTCCCAGGAAAGTTTGTCTACAATCACAGTTGTCACAATCAGACTTCAGTAATTAGAGATCTTGGTGTTTGCACAGATCCTGTGTCGAAGTCAGGGTGTCTTGAAGCATCTCCTGGTATTATCTTACTGTTAGGTGGCAAGGCAAGGAAATCATCTGCCTTGAAAGCAAGTTGTTGCTGATTTCCAAGGTATCGTTTGGGTGGTGTTGGGACAAGTAGATGCCAAGGAAGTTCTAGGGCCCTATCCTAGTAGAAGGTCGATTCCTGGTATAGGTGCAAAAAACCATGCCGGATCCAAATATGGGACCCAAGATTCAGGAGTGATTGGCTGATATCCGAGCAACTGAAGCCTAATTCAGGTTACTTGGCAAATGGTCAGGGTTAAGGCCACCCTATAACAAAAAAATTTTGGAGTTCCCATTTCTAATGCATAGTAATTCCTCTCTCTATCTAAAATGTCCCCCATTTTAATGCACCCATGCAAAAAGAACAGTGCCACAGGATACTTATTGGAGCCTAAGGGGAAATAATAAACCAAACAATCCCTATCACCTAGTTCTATCAAAAACACAAAACTCAAAGGATACTTCTATTCCATCAACTATGAATTCCTACTAGCAATTCCTAAGAGAAGGGGGAAACTACATCTATATAATGAAATATACAACAAATAATTATACATATAGAAGAAATACACCTAAGAAACATACAAAGGAGTTATATTTATCCCTTTCAGTCTTTTGAAATAGGCTGAGGGGAGAATACATTCTGAATCACATCTTTAGGCACCGTGGTCTTCTGAAGTCTGAAAAAATGGCTTGCAGCAGTCACGGATCAGGAAATGTCCTAGAGCCAAGGTCCTTTCAAAAGCTAAAACCAGTTGTGTGCAACCGTCCATAGTGAGGGAAAGAGGGGAAGGAGGCCGATGAGAACACATCAACAACAGTGGTAGTATCATCTTCTTCCTGGGAGAAAGAAATGCCTATATACAAGAAGGAAGAGTTATATACAACATAGACAGACAATTATGTACAATATGGATGACATTAAACAGATATGGAGGTGGCCACACAACACACACACACACACACACACACACACACACACACACACACACACACACACTTAGACAAAAAAAGATCAATCCAATGTTGCATTTGAAAAACTGACCAGAGGGGCCCGGAGAGATAGCACAGCGGCGTTTGCCTTGCAAGCAGCCTAACCAGGACCACAGGTGGTTGGTTCGAATTCCGGTGTCCCATATGGTCCCCCGCGCCTGCCAGGAGCTATTTCTGAGCAGACAGCTAGGAGTAACCCTTGAGCACCGCTGAGTGTGGCCCAAAAACCAAAAAAAAAAAAAAGAAAAAAGAAAAACTGACCCAGGGCCAGAGAAATAACACAGCAGTAGGGTATTTGCCTGGCACGCAGCCAACACAGGATGATCCCAGCATCCCATATGGTCCAGCAAGCCTGCCAGGAGTGCAGAGCCAGGAATAACCCCTGAGAACCGCCAGGTGTGACCCAAAACCAAAAAAAAAACCTGATCCAGGTAGAATGGGTCAAAGCACTTCAAAATATAAAGCTGGCATGTCAAGTGAAGATTTTTCAGTTATTTGGAGTAATCAACATTGATGGAGAAGAACTTTGCTGGAAAAGGTTTCATAATTTAGAATATGCATAGAACATTCTTAAAACAATAATAATATTCAAGGCTTGAATACTAATATGATGATGAGTCCACACCTTGGAGTATTGTATCACATGTCTCAAAAATCCAGAGTCCTGGGGCCGGGAAGGTGGCGCTAGAGGTAAGGTGTCTACCTTGCAAGCGCTAGCTTAGGATGGACTGCGGTTCGATCCCCCCGCATCCCATATGGTCCCCCCAAGCCAGGGGCAATTTCTGAGCGCATAGCCAGGAGTAACCCCTGAGCATCAAACGGGGTGTGGCCCAAAAACCAAAAAAAAAAAAAAAAAAATCCAGAGTCCTGGGGCCGGCACAGTGGTACTAGAGGTAAGATGTCTGCCTTGCCAGCACTAGCCTAGGACGGACCGCGATTTGATCCTCGGCATCCCATATGGTCCCCCAAGCCAGGAGCGACTTCTGAGCACATAGCCAGGAGTAACCCCTGAGTGTTACCAGGTGTGGCCCAAAAAACCAAACCCCCCCCCAAAAAATCCATAGTCCTTTCCTGAAGACAAACAAGAACAAAGGCATATGATATAGTACAAAACTAGCATGAATTAAAAATAACTTGGAGGGGCCAGAGCAATAGCACAGCGGTAGAGTGTTTGCCTTGCACGTGGCCAACCCTGGACAGACCTGTGTTTGATCCCAACATTTCATATGGTCCCTCAAGCCTTCCAGGAGTGATTTCTGAGCACAGAGCCAGGAATAACCCCTGAGCGCCACCAGGAGTGACTTCCCCAAAAAGAGCCCAAAAACTAAATAAAAATAAATTTCAAAAACACACTTAATGGCCGGAGAGATAATATGGAGGTAACGTGTTTGCCTTTCATGCAGAAGGACGGTGGTTCGAATCCCGGCATCCCATATGGTCTCCTGAGCCTGCCAGGGGCGATTTCTGAGCATAAAGCCAAGAGTAACCCCTGAGCGCTGCTGGGTGTGACCCAAAAAAGAAAACAACAACAACAACAAAAAAAAACATATTCAATGATTGAGCACTGTAGCAAGAGTATTCAAATGCCTTATCCAAGGATATCTTGGAATATCATACAAGCAGGCATAACCAAATGGAAAATGAATAATTAAAAATATTTGTTAAAACATTATCATAATGAGCTTTGTATTAGGAGTCCAAAAGAGTATATAAATGTAATGCAAAACTAGGATATCCAAACTATATCTTCAAGGATCACTGTGACCAAAATATTAAAAGGTTATAATGGGGGCTGGAGAGATAGCATGGAGGTAAAGTGTTTGCCTTTCATGCAGAAGGACGATGGTTTGAATCCCAGCATCCCATATGGTCCCCTGTGCCTGCCAGGGGTGATTTCTGAGCATAGAGCCAGGAGTAACCCCTGAGCACTGCCAGGTGTGACCCAAAAAACCAAAAAAAAAAAAAAAAATAATGAACATAATAGAATAGAAATTAAGATGCTAAAACATTCTAATAGTAAAAAAAAAAAAACAACATTCTAATAGTGAGCACTGTAGTGGGAGTTTATGTTTTCCCAGTGTATTCTATAGGTGTTTCTGTAGGTAAAAACATTAGAACATTATATATATATATATATATATATATATATATATATATAATCTGTAAAAACATTAAAGCAGTTAATTGAACACCTGCTTAAACTAAACAGCTGTATCTGTTGCTGCAGGTCTCTGAAGAATAAAAAAGAAAATAAGGTGCTAAAGATTTTACAGGCAAGTTGGAGATTTCTGAAACTTTTTTTGGGGGGGTTGGTTTTTGGGTCACACCCAGCAGTGCTCAGGGGTTACTCCTGGCACTATGCCCAGAAACTGCCCCTGGCAGGCACAGGGGACCCTATGGGATGCCGGGATTCGAACCACCCTCCTTCTGCATGAAAGGCAAATGCCTTACCTCCATGCTATCTCTCCAGCCCCTTTCTGAAACTCTTGATGTAAACCAACAATGTCTTGCCACATTTCTACAACAGGCTGTGAAACTACCATTTTCCATTTCCCCATAATGGTTCAAAACAGAGAATGAGTTGTATTCTTCAGGGTTGTCTGTAGAATCCACAGTGTACTGTGACACGTCAAGGTTTTCTAAAGTCAAGTCCACGTAGGTCTGCAGTTTTTTTTCATCCATTTGCCATCGTAGGAAAAGTGTTTCAGATATATTATGAGTGTAGGTGGTAATTTCCCAAATTTCTGTTCTTTTTAGAGAATTCTACTCTGATTTACAGTGACTGCAGTACATTCTTTTGTTTGTTTGTTTGTTTTGGGGCCACACCCAGTGATGCTCAGGGGTTACTCCTGACTATGAGCTCAGAAATCTGTCCTGGCTTTGGGAGACCATATGATATGCTAGGGATTGAACCCAGGCCCGTCTTGGATCAGCCACGTGCAAGGCAAACACCCTACCTGTGCACTATCACTCCACACCTATATAAATCCTATTATTGTCTCTTAATTTTTCTTCCTTGAAAAATAACTTACAGCAATCTTGCAGCATGTGTTTATCTGTAGATGTCAAAGAGAAGGATAAGTGAGTAAAGATCTCAAATGTCCAATATTCTTGGTGACAGATGAGGCATTGAACTGTGGATTTGAACTGGCCTTGGAAATGTGTAGCAGTTAATACATATGAAACTGTTTGTTTCTGCCAAGCTTGTTTTGCGACTTTTGAGTCAACAAGATGATCACTATTTTACTCTTTTTTTTTTTTTTTTTGGTTTTTGGTTTTTGGGCCACACCCGGCAATGCTCAGAGGTTACTCCTGGTTGTCTGCTCAGAAATAGCTCCTGGCAGGCACGGGGGACCATATGGGACACCGGGATTCGAACCAACCAGCTTTGGTCCTGGATTGGCTGCTTGCAAGGCAAATGCTGCTGTGTTGTCTCTCCGGGCCCACTATTTTACTCTTTATGTCTTTTCTTTTCTAAGGGAGTTTGAGTCACTCCCAGTGGCACTCCTGGCTCTGCGTTCAGAAATCATTCCCAGCAGGCTTGGGGGGGGGTGCATATAGGATGCCAGGAATCGAACTGGGGTCTGTCCAGGGTTGTCCACATGCAAAGCAAAAGCCCCACTGTTGTGCTATCACTCCGGCCCTCTTTATGTCTTTTCTGACTATCACTTTTGTTCAAGTCCTGATGAAGACCATCAATAAGGAATAAAAATAGTTCATGTGGGTCTTGTTGCTTGTACCTTGAAAACTGGTCATTTAGCTTCACAATGTGCATCTTAAAGTCTTTTGGGTTGATAGAGCTGTGTTATCCTGCCCACAGGCTTTTATTATTATACTGAGCTAACTCATCTGCCACTTTGCCTTTATGTCCCAACGGATTTGACCTGTTAATGTCCTTCTTGTTATGGTTCTGGTAAAAGTAATGTCAGCCTTGGGATATAATACAGACATTGTAATATTGATTTCATGTAACAAGTGTATCCTAAATTATGAAGTGCGATGAGAGCAGGACCAGTTCCCTCATCTACAGAATCGATGTCCTGGAACTGGTCATCTCCACCCCCAATAGTCTCTGCCTCAGTGTGTGGTGTCAGCTATTGTCCCAGTTATCTGTTGGGGCCACAGTTTGTTTCCTGATCTTTCCAGTACTTTTGATTAGTCTGTGTTGGGTCTGTGGGGCAGCTTATAGACTTATAATGCACCAGTGTCTGATCTTTTTTTTGTGTGTGTGTGAGAATCCTGCTTCTGAAAAGGCATAGTGGGACCCAGAGTTTCTTGGCAGGGTTTTCATATGTACAAACATAAGCCTATCATTTTCCTAAAATAAGATTACCAGCAATACCAGCAATTCATTATAATTTTTACCCAAATAGGTAAATCAAATTTTTGCACCTGAGCATCTTCATTAAGTGTCTTTCTGTAGCTATGTAGAGCTCTCCTTGAGGTAAATTCAGGAAGTTTAGTGAAAATAATGTTAAGGATAGAATGTTCATCAGTGGCATGCCCCTTTTTCTATATTTTAATATTTGAATTTTGAGGGTTCTGTGAGCTCTTTCAACTATGGCTTGTCCCTTTGGATTATAAGTGGCTCCAGTGATATGTTTGATTTTGACATTCTTTGCAAAATGATTGAAAAGTTTTGCTGATGTAGGTGAGGCCATTGTCTGTTTTTATATATTGGGGGATACTCATGACAGAAAAACATTGTTGCATGAATGTGTAAACAGCTTTGGTTTTTTCAGTAGTCATTAGTGTTCCCAGATAAAGTGTGAATACATATTGGCGACCACATGGAGATAGGGTTTATTTGGAAGAAGTCAACATGTGTAATATTTACCATAATTCATTTGTCAATAAACCTCGAGGGTTGGCCCCAGATATATGTGTTCTTTTATTCAAAGATATGCAATGATAAACTTATCCACAATCTGATCTGGCTTGTCTCTTGGAATCTGATAGTACACATACAGGCAGATGGCTTTTGTATGTACTGTTGCATGTTCTTCTGCAGGTGACTTAAATATGGGCATAGCTCGGGCCCGGAGAGATAGCACAGTGGCATTTGCCTTGCAAGCAGCCAATCCAGGACCAAAGGTGGTTGGTTCAAATCCTGGTGTCCCATATGGTCCCCCATGCCTGCCAGGAGCTATTTCTGAGCAGACAGCCAGGAGTAACCCCTGAGCACTGCTGGGTATGGCCCAAAAACCAAAAAAAAAAAAAAATGGGCATAGCTAAAAGGTCATCAATTTCATTTCCTTGAGAGGTCAGAATGGGCTCTTATGTGAGTGGTGAAATTGGCTCAGAACGTTTTTGCAGAAGAACATGTAATTGTTGAAGCAAGTCTTGAACAATCCAGTTATGAGTATTTAAAGAGGCATTTACTATGCCTGGGAACAATCCTACCATGTAAGCTGAATCACTTACTACATTGCATGGCTCTGAAACATGTGATATTTATTAAAGTAGCAAGTTTGTCTTATTGAGCAGACTTGTAATTTGTAGGCACTATTGTGGTCAGTGAAGGGCCAATGATATTGCCTTTTCCTGATGACGACTTGTCATCTGGGTGTAGGGGAGGAATGGATGATAGAGGAGATAAAAAACATATGTGTCCTTTTGAAGAAATCCCAGGCTTTTCCAGATGAATAATGGGAGGAAACATCTCCTGAAAAAAAAATGATAGAGCTCACTGAAGGGGCTCACTGAGAGGTAGTATGCATTCTACTTGTGTGTGTGTGTGTGTGTGTGTGTGTGTGTGTGCTCTACTTGTTAAAATAGGGTGTGTACTTATGGTGATTAGCTACATGTGGGTTCAGCCATTGTTACAAATGGACCACTGCTAGGGTGTTAGTAGAAAAGGATGCACATGTGTGATCCGGGGTCTATGAACCTAAAAGTGCACTAAAAATTACAATTTCTTTATTTGGAGAAGTTTGGGGAATATGGGAGATGTCTAACTTAAAGTAAACTCCCGGGCCAGAGCTATAACACAGCGGGTAGGGTTTTGCCTTACATGTGGCCAGCCCAGGTTTGTTCCCCAGCATCCCATTAATTCAGTGGTCCTCAAACTATGGCCCGCGGGCCACATATTGTATTTGTATCTGTTTTGTTTCTTCATTGCAAAATAAGATATATGCAGTGTGCATAAGAATTCGTTCATAAGTTTTGTTTTTACTATAGTCAGACCCTCCAATGGTCTGAGGGACAGTGAACTGGCCCCGTTTAAAAAGTTTGAGGACCCTGGGCCCGGAGAGATAGCACAGCGGCGTTTGCCTTGCAAGCAGCTGATCCAGGACCAAAGGTGGTTGGTTCGAATCCCGGTGTCCCATATGGTCCCCCATGCCTGCCAGGAGCTATTTCTGAGCAGACAGCCAGGAGTAACCCCTGAGCAACCCTGGGTGTGGCCCAAAAACCAAAAACAAACAAACAAACAAAAAGTTTGAGGACCCTGCTAGCTCATTGAGCCTGCCAAAAGAGAGAGAGAGAGAGAGAGAGAGAGACAGAAGGGAGGGGAAGGAAGGAGGGAGGGAGGAAGGAAGGAGGGAGGGAGGGAGGGAGGAAAGAAGGAAGGAAGGAGAGAAGAAAGAAAGAAAGAAAGAAAGAAAGAAAGAAAGAAAGAAGAAGAAAGAAAGAAAGAAGAAAGAAAGAGAGAGAGGAGAAAGAAAAAGAAAGAAAGAAGAAAGAAAGAGAAAGAAAAAGAAAAAAGAAAGAAAGAAAGAAGTAAGAAAGAAAAAAAAGAGAAGAAAGAAGAAGAAGAAAGAAAGAAGAAAGAAAAGAAAGAAAGAGAAGAAAGAAGAAAGAAAGAAAGAAAGAAAGAAGAAAGAAAGAGAAGAAAAGAAAAAGAAAAGAAAGAAAGAAAGAAGAAAGAAAAAGAAAAAGAAAGAAGAAAGAAGAAGAAGAAAGAAAGAAAGAAAGAAAGAAGAAAGAAAGAAAGAAAGAAAGAAAGAAAGAAAGAAAGAAAGAAAGAAAGAAAGAAAGAAAGAAAGAAAGAAAGAAAGAAAGAAAGAAAAGAAAAGAAATTCCTACCCCAGCCCCTCTTTGGGTCTTTGGGTAGGGGGTTTCTACAGCAGTGTTGTACAAGTCAACATGCCTGGGTCTGAGACATGGCTCTGGGGCTCCAGGGTGGGAGTCTAGCCTTGTCTATCTGGGGTCCCAGCACCACCTGGTATCTGAGCATCATCAGAAGCACCCCAAGCATGGAGCCAGGATAGCCCCAAGACCAGCACATGTGGCCTGAAAACAAACAGGTTCAACACCAAGCTCATTTGCAGGGACCTACATGACCCATGTCCCTCTGAAAGGGGAATGTGACACAGGAGCACAGAGACAAGTGAGTGCGATGACACATTTGCACACTAAGGAATGATAGAGGAGCCGGCCAAGGCCTGGAACAGGGATACAGATTGACTCATTCAGCTGTATTTGTGGATGCCCGTCTCTTGAATACCTCTGAAGTAGAGTGGACTCCAGCTGGGGACAGGCACAGGCTGGGACTTGGGCAAAGGAGCCCCACATTCATTATGAGAAAGAAATGCAGCTTCCTTTTTTTTTTCTTTTTTTTTTTTTTTGGTTTTTGGGTCACACCCGGCAGTGCTCAGGGGTTACTCCTGGCTGTCTGTTCAGAAATAGCTCCTGGCAGGCACGAGGGACCATATGGGACACCAGGATTCGAACCAACCACCTTTGGTCTTGGATTGGCTGCTTGCAAGGCAAACGCCACTGTGCTATCTCTCCGGGCCCTGCAGCTTCCTTTTTTTTTGTTTTGTTTTTGGGCCACACCCGGTGACACTCAGGGGTTATTCCTAGCTATGCGCTCAAAATCCCTCCTGGCTTGGGGGACCAATTGGAACGTTGGGGGACAGAACTTCGGTCCAGGCTAGCGCGCACAAGGCGCCTTACCAGCCCCCAGTTCCTGTTTCTTGACCTCTGACCTGGATCTTGGCTGGGCCTGGATGCCCTGCAGGGTGCAGGGGCACCCATGAATGGAGGTAAGTCAGAGTGAAGCCTGGGGAAGAGGAGGAGGAAGAATCAGGAGGGGGGAGGAGGAAGAGGAGGTGGGATGCAGAAGAAGGAGGAGAAGGAAGATGTAGGGAAGGTGGTGGTGGAGGATGCAGACAGATGTGCAGAAGGAGGAGGAGGATGCAGGAGGTGGAGAAAAGTGATGCAGGAGGAGACAGAAAAGGTCCCCCCAGCTCCCAGAGTCTCCACAGTTACCTCCATTATGGAATCCCAGCCTGTGCTCAGAGTTAGTGGGGGGCACTTGCAGATCCATCTCCACCAAAGCAGTTCCAAAGACCCTGCCCAGTCAGACCTGTACACAGCAGCCTCCCTGGAAACAGCCACAGACCCACCTCTGGAATCTTCTAGAGCCAGCATCTGTCCTCCCCTTTTCCCTCCACACCTGGGCTTCCCCTCTTCTCCTCCCTACTTACCTTCCATTCCTCCCTTGCTCCTCTCCTTCCCTCTCCCCCCTCAATTTTCCTTTCTTCCCTTCTACCCTCTCTTTCCCTCCACTCTAATTGCCCTCCTTTCTGCTCTCCTTTTCTTCCCCTTCCTCCCCAACCTTGCATTCTCTTTCCTCACATCCCCTCTTCTCCTCTCCCTCCATTCCCATCTCCTTTCCTCCTCCTCCTCTTTTTTTTTTTTTTTTTTGGTTTTTGGGTCACACCTGGCAGTGCTCAGGGGTTACTCCTGGCTCCATGCTCAGAAATCGCCCCTGGCAGGCACAGGACCCCATATCCTTTCCTCTTCTCCACCTTTCCTCTCCCTCTCTTACTTTCCCCTCCTTTCTCCTTCCCTCTTTTCCTCCATTCTTCTCCTTCTTCCTCCCTTACCCTCCACTACTCCCCTCTCCTTACCTCCCTTCTTCCCTCTTCCTCCCTCCTTACCCTCTTCTCTCTTTTGCCCTCTCCTCCTCTACTCTTTTTCCCTTTTCCTTATTTTTTTTTTAGTTTCTGACCCACATCTGTCAATACTTAAGAGTCACTCCTGGAGATAGCATGGAGGTAAGGTGTTTGCCTTGCATGCAGAAGACGGTGGTTTGAATCCCGGCATCCCATATGGTCCCTTGAGCCTACCAGGAGCGATTTCTGAGCAGAGAGCCAGGAGTAACCCCTGAGCACTGCGGGTGTGATCAAAAACAAACAAAAAGTCACTCCTGGCAGTGCTCTGGCGATCTTATGGGGTGCTGGGGATCAAACCCTAGTCAGTTATACTAGCTCTCCAGCCCTTTCCTCTGACCACTCAACCCCATTGGCCTCAGCTCAGTCTCCCTTTGGACCAAAACAGAAGGATCTATTCTTTTTTATTTTGAGGTTACATACACCAAGCAGTGCTCAGAGCTGACTCCTGGCTATACACTCAGGAACCACTCCTATGGGTTCCTCCATGTTTGTCCATATAAGACACCACAAAACATACCCTGCTCCAAACCTTGCCTTGCTCTCAGGGGTCTGTAGACAATGCCTGCCCTCTGCAGGTCTGTCCAGCCCCATCCTCCCTGAACAGCTTGGTGGGGACAGAGGGCACACCCCTCTGCTCCCAGGCTGGGCAAGGGTGGTCCTTCCAGGAATGCCCTCTGCTACTGGTTCTTTGAGGCCACTGGGAATATGACACAGCACACATAGCTATGGTACTTGGTCCTAGAGGCACAATACTAGAAATTAAGGAGGAAGAGTGTGTTTCCACTAAAGATCAGTGAAAGAGGGGTGTGCTCCCAACAAAGTTCAGGGGAAGGGGTGTGTGCTTCTACCAAAGAAAAGGGGAGAGTGGGGGTGTGCTCCCAACAAAGATTGAGGAGGGGGATGTCTGCTCCCACCAGTGGGTTTTCTCCAGCCAGGAGCCAGCCTGATACATTCTCTGTGGAATGTGACACTCCAGACATAGAGGGAGCAGAGGAGAAAGAGTGCCAGCAGTTGGGGTGGTGATGTTACACTTACCTCATAAGAGACTTAGAAGTAGCTATTTGGTTTATTTTCGCTTGGGGTCACACCAGTGATGCATTTTGTTTGTTTGTTTGGCTTATGGGCCACATCAGGTGGTGCTCAGAACTTACCCTGTTCCTGCAATAAAATCACTTCCAGATGACTCAGGGGACCATATGGGGTGCTAGGGATTGAACTCGGGTCCAGCATATGCAAGACCTTCTCTACTGTACTCTCTCTGTAACCACTAACACAACCTTTTTAAGATAATGAAGAGAATCTATGGTCTAACAGGGGTCCTCAAACTTTTTAAACAGGGGGCCAGTTCACTGTCCTTCAGACTGTCGGAGGGCCAGATTATAGTAAAAACAAAAATTATGAACAAATTTCTATGCACACTGCATATATCTTATTTAGAAGTGAAGAAACAAAATGAGAATAAATACAATATGTGGCCCGCGGGCCGTAGTTTGAAGACCCCTGACAAGCAAATAAGTTTTCTTTCTTTTTTTTTTTTTTTTTTTGGTTTTTGGGCCACACCCGGTGGTGCTCAGGGGTTACTCCTGGCTGTCTGCTCTGCTCAGAAATAGCTCCTGGCAGGCACGGGGGACCATATGGGACACTGGGATTCGAACCAACCACCTTTGGTCCTGGATCGGCTGCTTGCAAGGCAAACGCCACCGCTGTGCTATCTCTCCGGGCCCAAGCAAATGAGTTTTCTAACAGAATAACGGGAGCCCTAAGAATCAGCAACACAATGACAAAAGAATGTTTCTTTTCCCCCATTGTCAATGTTGGGGATGTGAAGATGGGCTCACAAGCACACATGCCCAACTGGTGCTCCAGTGCTCAGCTATGGTGCTCATCAGGGTCACCTTGTGCTAGGCTGCCCAATTCACAGTTCCCAGGGCCCAGTGCCTCTAGTTGTGAAGCAGGCAGGCTCTTGCAAACATAACCTTTCCCACATCTGACATTCTGCTCCAGTGCTCACACTACTGCCCAGGGGGCTGGTTCCTCTTTCCATGATGGTACCTCCCCAGCTATCCCTAACCTGACTCACCTAACCCTAACTAACCCAACTAACCTAAACTGACCTAATTTGCCTAACTGTAACCAACTATCCTCACTTAACTCTAATTAACCCAACTAAATCAAGCCTCACCTAACCCTAATCCAACTAACCTAAACCTAACTCACCCTAAACCTAATCTAACCTTTGACAATTTAATCCTAATTTCAGTATTCCTAAACCTACCCTAACATTAATCCAACTAACCTAACCCTGGCTCTATTCCTAAAGTAATCAACCCAATCTAATTCTAAGTACCCTAATCCTAACCTAATTTGTATAATTTAACCTGTCCCTAATCTAACTAGCATGACCTCACTTGAACTAGTTTAAAGTAGCCTTAACTGACCCTAACTGCTAGCTGAGAAGCTCACACACTGACCAACCCGCAGTTGAAAATCTCTGGGGCTCAAGACTCTCAGATAGCAGGGCTGGGGGACTTGAGAGAGGACTGCAAGGGGACAGAAGAATCAGAGAGTGTATGGAAGAGAGACCCCGACCTGAAGAACAGCCAAATTACAGGAAGAAAATAAGTCTTGGTGTGATGTGATGCACAATACATAAGGACTTGTTTTGGGGCCACACCTGGCAGTGCTCAGGGATTAATCCTGGCTCTGCACTCAGAAATTTCTCCTGGCAGTGCTCGGGGGGCCAATTAGAAGCCAGGGATTGAACCCGGGTCAGCCTGTATTATCGCTCCAACTCCTAAAATAAAAGTCTTTAGAAGTTTGCAAGAACTGTTGTCTGAAATCATGCTGGACCAGCACTATAGGCTGAGCCCTCCCTAGTCCCACCACAGGTCTCTGTACTGGGCTACTCAGCAGCTGGTCACCTAGCCTGTCTATCCTCCCTTCCTCCTCCCCACATTTAAACTCCAGGACAAGCCTCCTGGCTTCTGGAGCTGAGCAAACATTTTAGAATAGGCCTCTCTTTACACTTCTTGGTCAAGTCCAACCTCTTTATACTTAAGAGAATGCACATTCCTGGGAGATCTTCCTAACCCTCACTCTAAACCGGTTCTTTCTTTTTTTTTTTTTTTAATCACTCTGGCTCCTGTCAATTTTTTATTTTATTTTACTGAAACCATTGTGATCTACAAAGTCCCTCATAGTTGAATTTCAAATATACACTGAGTCAGGGCCATCCCTACCACCAGTGCCAACCTCCCTCCATCAATGAACCCAGAGTGCAACCTATACCACCACCCTTTGTTCCCTGGCCTGCCAGTATAATAGGCCCACTTAAGTTTATTTATTCATTTTGGATTTTTAGGCCACACCTGGCAGCACTCAGGGGTAACTCTTGGGTCTGTGCTCAGAAATCGCCCCTGGCAGGCTCAGGAAACCATATTGGATGCCGGGAATCGAACCCAGGTTGACTGTGTGCAAGGCAAATGTCCTACTGTTGTGCTATCACTCCTGTCTTGACTTTGGCTTGGATATTTAGTTCTGTCCTTATTTTTTCCCATCAATTCTTCTGAGACCACTTGGCCCCCGGCCCCAGCCTTTCTTTTTTCCTTCTTAGTTTTATAGAAAAACACAGAAATGGGCCAGAGTGGTGGTGCAAGGGGTAAGTCGTCTGCCTTGCTGCGATAGAATGGACCACGGTTCGATCCCCTGGCATCCCATCTGGTCCCCCAAGCCAGGAGTGATTCCTGAGCGCATAGCCAGGAGTAACCCCTGAGCGTCACCGGGTGTGGCTGAAAAACCAAAGAGAAAAAAAAAACGCAGTAATACGTAGTAAACAAAGTAATCCATGTGGTTCTCTTTTTGGGGGGAGGGCTTTGGGTCACACCCCGTGGTACTCAAGGGTTACTCCTGGCTCTGTGCTCAGAAATCGCTCCTGGCAGGACCATACGGATGCCAGGAATTGAACAGGGCTCCATCCAGGATTGGACACGTGCAAGGCAAACACCCTACTGTTGTGCTACCACTCCAGCCCCGTGTCCCAAGGTTCTATGAAAAAGGCGGGAGCCCCTATTTAAAAGACAAGGAAAAAAGGGGGAGGACCAGAGATATAGCACATTGGTAGGGTGTCTGCCTCGCACGGGGCCAACCCAGAACGAATGGTGGGATGGTTGTGGTCCCCCGAACCTGCCACGGGCGATTTCTGAGCACAGACAGGAGTAACCCCTGAGCGCCACCAGGTTTTAACCCCCCAAAAAGGGTGTGTATGGCAGGTTTGGTTTTTTGTTTGTTTGTTTGTTTTGTTTTTGCATAGTCACAGCAAAAGATGGGAAAAAGAGAAAGGAAAAACCTTTGCCCTAAAAACAGGGAGACCCTACCCATGAAGCATCCTGCCATAAGGCCAATTACAGGCTCCAGGCATACTAAGTTGTCTAACTCCATAAGGGTCTGAGGAAGCCACCGCCTCAAATGAAGATTCCAAGGACTAAGGAAAATGCAACAGCAAGCAAGTTTATTAAGCTAGCATGCTGGGGCGACCGTGATCGGCAAGCAGATCACTTCAGAGTCGCCTCAAGCAGCTGGTTTCCATACAGTATATGGACAAAAGGGGCAATTCAGCGGGGGTCAAGCATGTAAATCAAGTTTTACAGAATTCACCAATGCAGTTAATTAACAATAGTGTACAAGAGCCAAAATCTTAGCCTCTCCAGAGTTTCCTTAACAGCCTATAGAGTTTGTCTAATTTCAAGCCTATACTATGTCAGCAACTTCCTTATTCTTTTTTTTTTTTTTTTTTTTTTGGTTTTTGGTTTTTGGGCCACACCCGGCGGTGCTCAGGGGTTACTCTTGGCTGTCTGCTCAGAAATAGCTCCTGGCAGGCACGGGGGACCCTATGGGACACTGGGATTCGAACCAACCACCTTTGGTCCTGGACTGGCTGCTTGCAAGGCAAACGCGGCTGTGCTATCTCTCCGGGCCTCAGCAACTTCCTTATTCTTGTTTGGCAAAGCCCCTTATTCTGATCTCAGATCCCGTTTTAACACAATAGCAAGCAAGTTTCTCCCTTATATGGTATGGACATATCCCTGCAAGTCAGGGCAGGCCTCTAAAAACCATGCCTAATGGGATCTCCTTGCTTAGAGCTCCCCCTAACAACTCCAGAGTCTTACTTTGTGGTCCCAGTAAAAGTTCTTCTCAATCACAGTTGTATCAGCCAGGTTTCTATAGTTAGAGATCCTGGTTTTTGCACAGATCCTATGTTGAAATCAGGGTGTCGTGGAGTTCTGGCTTCATCTCACTCTTAGGTAGCAATGCAGGGAACCCTACCTTGAAAGCAAGTTGTTGCTGTTTCCAAGTCGTCAGGATGTCATATGAACCCACTCTGGAGCAAGTTGGTGCCAGCCAGGACTGCCTTAGGGCTTTCCTTGGTAGAAGTCTAATTCCTGGTGCTGGTGCAGAAAACCGTGCTGGTTCCATAGATGGAACCCAAGATTCAGGGGTGAATGACAACTGTTCAGGGTGTAAGGCCCCACTGCAATATAAAATCTATGTGTTCCTATCCCTATTAGATAAGAACTTGTTTCCACATGTAAGATTTCCCCATTTAAATGTGCCTATGCAAAAAAGGACCAATGTCACATGATACTACAGGTACATACCGGGGTAAAAATAACAAACTAAGGGCCAGAGAGATAGCATAACGGTAGGGCTTTTGCCTTGCATGCAGCTGATTCAGGACAGATGGTGGTTTGAATCCCGGCATCCCATATGGGATGCTAGGGCAACCGTGATCAGCAAGCAGTTCACTTTTGTGACCCATAAGCAAAACAAAACAAAATAAAAAAAACTAAATTATCCCTATAATCTGGTTCTAACATGAACTCAGAGCCCAAGAGAAACTTATCTACTATAATTTCCTATTAATTTCCAGATTCCCCTCCCCCCAAAAAAAGAAACGGGAAAACTACCTCTACATAAGGAAATAGATTATAAGAATAATACCTACCGTATTAAGGAAGTACATCTAAAGGATACGAAAGGAGATATACATATCTTTAAGTCTTTTGAAATAGTGGGGGTGGGGTGGGGAATAAAATCCGGAGCACACCTTCAGCTTGAGACATCGTCCTGTAGAGTCTGAAAAATGGCTCGCAGCAGACATGCATCAGGAAATGTCCTTGAGCTGGGGGTTTCTCATAAACCGAATCTAGTAGTGAGCAACAGTCCACAGCGAAGGAAGGAAGGAGAAAAAGGATCACTGAGAGCAAATCAGCAGCATCCATGGTGGCAGCTCTTCTCAGGCTGAGGCAAGGTGGGCTGGAAATCTGCATTATTGCTTTGGGAACTGGTTGGCAGCCACAACCGCAGGCGCTCAGGGGTTACTCCTGGCCAGCACGGGGAACCATATGGGATATAGGGATTCGAACCACCTTTGGTCCTAGGTCGACCACTTGCAAGGCAAATGCCCTACTGCTGTGCTATTTCTCAATCCCCACCACCACCACCACCAAACCGGTTCTTAACTCAAGCCCTAGCACTAAATCATCCCCGATTCAGGCCCTAAGGCAGTTCCTTCCTCATCTGTGCCCTCACCTGATCCCTAACCTGAAACATGAAACCTTCATCTGGCTGCAAGCCTCATTTCCAAACACCCCCCACAGGCCAGAGATAGAGACAGTATTTCTGCTGTTTCTATCACCACACAGAAACCATTAAAGTCAAGTACGCCTGGAGAGATAGCACTGGGGCATTTGCCTTGCAAGCAGCCGATCCAGGACCAAAGGTGGTTGGTTCGAATTCCGGTGTCGCATAGGGTCCCCCGTGCCTGCCAGGAGCTATTTCTGAGCAGACAGCCAGGAGTAACCCCTGAGCACCGCCGGTGTGGCCCAAAAACCAAAAACCCGTCAAGTACTTACATCAAGTACAATGCAGGTTGTGTAGGAAGAAGAAATGGGAGGGTTTTTTTGTTTGTATTTTTTTCTTTGGTTTTTGGGTCACACCCGGCAGCACTCAAGGGTTGTTCTGGCTCTATTCTCAGAAATTGCGCCTGGCAGGCTCGGGGTACCATATGGGATTCGAACCACCGTCCTTCTGCATGTAAGGCAAATGCCCTACCTCCATACTATCTCTCTGGCCCTTGTGTTTTTTTTTTTTCTGTTTTGGGGTCACACCCAGGAGCTCTCAGGGGTTGGTTATTCCTGGCTTTGCGCTCAGAAATCGCTCCTGGCGGGCTTGGGGGACCATATGGGATGCCGGGAATCAAACCGGGGTCCCTCCTGGGTTGGCTGCGTGCAAGACAAATGCCCTAGCGCTGTGCTATTGCTCCGGCCCAGAAATGAAAATTGTTTAAAAAAAGGGGTAAAGACGTGGGTGGGATACACGCAGGTGCGGGTGCAGCCAGGGGTGCTCTGGGGTGGATCAGTGCTTGGTCGTTTGTAGTGGTCGTCACCCTCAAGTGGTTATGCAAGTGTGGGGTTTTCAGAAGATTGGAAACCCACAGATATGTTCTAGTGACTGAAAACAAGTATTTTTTTGGGGGGATGGCATACCCAGCTTTGCTCAAGGATTATTCCTGGCAGTGCTGGGGGTCCAAATGGGAATCCCGGGGATGAAACCCACGTCAGCCACGTTTAAGGCTCTGACTCCTGAAAGTAAAAGCTCTTTGACCAGTGCAGGAGATCAAAGTCACACCTGAATGTGTGTTCTCAGGCTACCGCGCTTGGCAGAGCCTTAGGGATCAACCTGGCCTCCTCAGAGACCCCGGTGTGCACCCTCCTTGCACTGGCCGGGCCTGGAACAGCGGTCCTCCGGACAGGTCTCAGTGGGGCTCACATCTGCACAGCACACAAGCCCACGTCTTGCTCAGCCCAGTTCAACTGGAAAGGATCTGAGGCAGCCTCAGGGCCAGCTAGAGTCTCAGCCTGCTAGGGGCCCATTCCGTGGCCAGTGCCGGCTGTGGGACAGAGCCTGGCAGCTGAGGACCAGCGTGCTCACGGCGCTGACCAAGGCACAGTCAGGCTTCAGGCACGACCACCGTGGGTCAGGTTAGGTCCAGGTGCGGGCGGCAGGCAAGCGTTCTGTCCGCGGTGCCTCCTAGGGGTGCTTCGGAGGAAGAAGGCCCCGCGGGCGTCCTGGTGCTCAGCTTCATGCTGCCCAGAGACGGGCTTGTCACGGGGGGCGCCGCCTTCTCCGCCCTGAGACTACGGACCTCCCGGTCCGGGGCGACGGAGGGAGCCTGGGGCAGTCAGCCCGTGCTGCGAGCAATGAACCCTCGAGCGCAGAGCCTGCCGGGCACAGGCGTGCGGCCGTGCGCGGCGTCTGAGCAGGGCGCAAGCGGGCGAGCGTGCGCGGGCCCGGGGCTGCGGAGCCTCAGCGAGGAGCGGCGCCCGCTGAGCCGGCCCGTTGCGGCAAGACGGAGGCGAGGAGGGAGGCAGCCCGTCAGCCTCCGCACTGGGCGGGAGGAAGGGGCTCTGGAAGCGCCGGCGGAGCTCTCGGGCCGGGCCGAGAAGAGACGCTACACCCCGCGACGCTCGTCCACCCAACCACGCGGGCCGGCCCACACATGGCCGCGTGAGGGAGGCGAGGCGAGGCGAGGCGAGGCGAGGCGGGAGGCGTCCTAGCTCAGGGACACGCGGCGCGCTCCGCGGGTGGACTCCGCGCCAGCACAGCCGCTCGCGGACTGCGAAGGCCCGGAGGCCGCGGGGCGGGGCGGGGCGGGGACGGGCTGGGGGCGGGGTCAGCGCGGGCGGGGGTGTGGCCAGCGGGGCGCGGGGCAAGCCGGGAGCGCGGGGCGGGTGCCGGGTGCCGGGCTGGGGGCGGAGTCGGTGCGGGGGCGTGGCCAGCGAGCGCGGGGCGGGTGCCGGGTGCCGGGCTGGGGGCGGAGTCGGCGCGGAATGGGGCGCGGCCAGAGGCCGCGGGGCAGGCCGGGAGCGCGGGGCGGCTGCCGGATGCCGGGCTGGGGGCGGAGTCGGGGCGGGGGCGGGGCCAACGGGCGCGGGGCGGGTGCCGGATGCCTGGCTGAGGGCGGAGTCGGCGCGGGCCGAAGCGGGGGCGTGGCCGGCGGACGCGGGGCATGCCGGGAACTCGGGGCGGGCCGGGAGCGCGAGCCGGCCCCTCACCTGGCGGGCGGCGGGCGCCGAGGGGCCCAATGGGAGACGCGGCCGGCCGCCCCGCCCCGTGTCGCCGGACGTGGGTGCCGGGACATGGCCGCCGCCGCCGCCGGGCTCGGGTCCTTGAGCTGAACGTCCGCCTGCCGCCGCCGCCGCCGCCCGTTTCCGTCCGCGGTCCGAGCCGGCCGGGCCGGCGCGCAGACAGAGCAGCAGGCGGCGGGCGCAGCGGGCGGCCGCATGGCGTCCATCTTGCTGAGGAGCTGCCGCGCCCGCGGGCCCCCCCGCTTCCCGCCGCCCCGCAGCGCCGCGCCTCGGGGTAAGCCTGGCGGCGGGCGCTGGGGAGTGGGCGCGGGCGCGGGCGCGGGCGCGGCTGCGGCTCCGCGGGGCCCGGGAGCGCTCGGCCGGCGTGGACGGCGGGCCGCCGAGGAGGCGCCGGGCGCGGTGACTCACGCCGTGACCTTAGACGCCCGCTGCTTTCGGGGAGCGGCCGGCCCGCCCGCACGCACCCCTTGCTCGCAGGCCGCGGGCCGCTGGAGCCCCGGCGTGAGCTGCTGGGCCCCGCGCCCCAGCCCTTCCTTCCCGCACGCTCCACCAGGAGCTGTCACCCCTTGGGCCCCCAGATCCCACCCAGGCCCCGGGGTGGCACGCTGAGACGCCGCCTCTGCCCGGCCGCGCCTGGCACTGGAGGGGAGAGCCTTGGCTGTCAGGTGGCTTCTCCCCACTGGGCGTGGGCTGATGGCCTGGGGGATGGACACTAGCTGCCGCGCACACTAGCTGTCGTGGGTGGTCGCCTCAGATACTGACCGAGATGTGTGTCTCAGGCTAGTCCACCCAGCAGACTGACCTGTGGAGTTGCCGAAAGTGACAGCTGCCGGCTGTGGAGAGAGAGTGCAAGCCAGTAGGGTGCTTGGCTTGTGCTCTACTGACCAGAGTCCAGTCCCTGGCAATCCATAAGTCCCTCCAAGTCCCCACAAGAGTGATCCCTGAGTGCAGCAGGATGTGCCCCCGCCCCCCTCAAAAAAAAAAAAAAAACAAAAAGAAAAGGAAGAAAATGGGACGGTATCAGCCTCATTCCCAGAAAGTCCTCAGGGAAGTAGGATATTGGGAGGGAAACAGTGTCTGTTCTGGCCCTACCCACCACCTCCCTTCGCACACTGGCTTCCCAGTGAGTTCTCAGATCATCAGCACAGAAGGTCAGATGTGCCATCCCAACTTAAATAGTGGCCCCAGAGAGCCCGGGGTGGGGGGACCCCTCTGATCTGGTCCTGCTCCTGTAAATTAACTCTCAATTGGGAACTAAACAAGTGTCACACATACATGAAAGCCCCAGAAATGTGTCCCACACTGATCTGTGCTTTTCAACCAAGCAATGGCTACTCTAGTGGTTTCCCTTGTCATTCCTTGGCTCCTGCCCCTTGCATAAACCTTGATCCTGGTGTGCTTTCTTGGCACTATCTGCCTTGGTTACTGCACCTTGGCCTCTGCCTGCCAGAGGCTGCCGGGCAAGTAGAGAGTACTCTGTATACACCAGCCCCTGGTTCTCCTCATGGGGCATTTTATGGCCAGGGTCTGGGCACAGACTTCCAGAAGCACTTCCCAACCAAGGCGATTCTTTCAGGCTGTTGGTGCTCATGGCAAAAAGAGCTGGGACTGACCTGGTTCTCTCTGTTCTAGGTGCTCTGGGGGATTGTGCATGTCTCAGCTGTACCAGCACCGTGGGCTTGATAAGCCGCATGTAAGTCAAGAAACTCACTTTCTACCTGTTCAGCAGTGGATGCTATAACTCACAAGTGATGCATGACTTGGTTTGGAGGTGGAGTAGAGCATACTCTACTAATACTTTTTAATTTTGAAATATATAACCACATATCTTAGTGAAACTTTGTGGAAAATAAAGTGAACACTTGTAATCCCAAGAGCTGTTTCAGTATTAAGTATTGCTGCATTTTCTTCTGATCCCTTTTTCTTTTTTTCTTTTCTTTTTTCTTTTTTTTGTTTTTTTTTGTTTGTTTGTTTGTTTTGTTTTTTGGGCCACACCCGGCGGTGCTCAGGGATTACTCCTGGCTGTCTGCTCAGAAATAGCTCCTGGCAGGCACGGGGGACCATATGGGACACCAGGATTTGAACCAACCACCTTAGATCCTGGATCGGCTGCTTGCAAGGCAAACACCGCTGTGCTATCTCTCCGGGCCCCTGATCTCTTTTTCTTAGAAATCTGTTTTTCACATTGGACAGTGGGAACCAAAAGGCTATTTTCTTTAAAAGAAAAAATTTTGAGGGGGGGGGTTGGGTCACACCCGGTAGTGCTCAGGGCTCTATGCTCAGAAATTGCTCCTGGCAGGCTCGGGGGATCATGGGATGCCGGGAATCGAACCACCTCCCTTCTGCACACAAGGCAAACGTCCTACCTCCATGTTATCTCTCTGGCCCCGAAAAGGCTATTTTCTAAATGGCTAACTTGCTAGATCTCACCTTGCCTCTTCTACTCAACATTCCCAATGGCTTTCATTCCATTGACTGCCTTCCCTTCCCTCCCCATTTCCTTTTTGCCAGAGCATCATGGTAAATGGCTGTTCCTGATTCTAGGAATAAATATAGAGCATGTAGACTTTGGCATATCCTGTTCAGTGGTAGGAGGTCTGGTACTGCTGCAAGGCTGGAAGGCTTTCTAGAGGAGGTATTATTTGCAGTTCCCTGATCTTTGGTACCCTTGAACTTGAATTTCTCTCTGAACTGTTGCACTCACCTTCTACCATCTTTCTGGGCAGAATTTCCCCTGGGTTCAGTCCCTTGAACTTTTAGTGCAGTATCCAGACCTCCCTCTCAGCACCAGGTCTGAGCCAACCTGTCTAGGACAAAAGACAAAGAAATATGTTCCCTCTGTCTCTCTGACAGCCTGATTATTCCAGTACAAGATTCTTAGCCCAGTGCTAAGCATCTGTCTGCCTAGCCCAATACTAGCACTTCCTTTTTTGGGGGTTAGGGCTACAGGTTTAGGCTATGCCCAGCTATATACAGAACTTCCTCCTGGTTCTGTGCTCAGGGATCACTCCTGTCAGGGTTTGGGGGACCATATAAAGTGCCTGGAATAGAATCCAGGTCAGCTATGTGCAAAGCAAGCAAGTACCCTGCCTGCTGTACTGTCTCTATAGCCTATCATCAGCATTTCCTTTGGAGCTGTAGGTCTATCAGAACTTATTTTTTTGTTTTTGTCTTGGGGCCACATTTGGCTATGATTAAGTCTTCTTGTTCTGCTTTTAGGGGTCACAAGGCTCAGGGAACCATATGGAATGTTGGGGATCAAAGTAGGGTCAGCCACATGAAGAGCAAGATTCCTATCCACTGGCCTACCTTGCTGGCCCCAGTCTGTCATATTTTTTTCATTCATCTGAGCTACTTCATTTGTCATCTTATCTTGGCTGGAAAACATTCTTTTTTGGTTTGATTTGCTTTGGTTTTTGGGCCACAACCCACAGTGTTCTGGGGCTGTGCTCCTCAGCTGTGCTCCAGGATTACTCCTAGCAGTGCCAGAGGACTGCAGTACCAGTGCAGTGACAGGGATCCAGCCCGGAATTCCTGCATGCCACGCTTGCACTCTGCCTGTTGAATTTCTCCAGTCCAAGCAAACGCCCTTTTCTGGAACTTCTTCCTGGGACAGCTGTAATTCCCTGATAATGACACTATGTAAGTCACATGTAAATACTTATAATAGTGCTTAGCCAGTTTTGTTTGTTTGTTTTTGGGTTACATGGTAGTTCTTAGGGGTTAATCTTAGCTTTGCACTCAGGAGTCACTCCTAACAAGCCTCGGAAACTAGGATTCCAGTGCAAGCCAACCTCCCTACCCACTGTACTCTGGCCTTGCTTAGCCAGTTTTAAATTATTTGTCTTAATTTTTGGGGGGGCGGGTTATGAGCCACACCCAGCAATGTTCAGGGGTTATTTCTGGCTGTGCACTCAGGGATCATTCCTAGTAGTGCTGGGGGGAACCATCTGGATGCCGGGATTGAACCCTGGTCAGCTTCATGCAATGCAAATGCCCTACCTTCAGTGCTATCTCTTCAGCCCTTTAAAAAATAATATGAAGGGCACTTCCAGTGGTTCTGGGAGTTTAAGGGTAATTCCCAACTGTGCTCAGGCTGGTGCTGTGTGGGTAACACCAGGGCCAAACAACCTCTCTTGCAATCCCTTCCTGTGTCTGGCCTGCTACAGGAGTACACAAACAGCTCTGGGCTTGGATTTGATTGAGTTTCTGTTTTCAGTCATTGATTGCTATGAGGAATTTCTGTTTCTCTTTTTTTTTTTTTTTTTTTTTTGGTTTTTGGGCCACACCCGGCAGTGCTCAGGGGTTACTCCTGGCTGTCTGCTCAGAAATAGCTCCTGGCAGGCACGGGGGACCCTATGGGACACTGGGATTCGAACCAACCACCTTAGGTCCTGGATCGGCTGCTTGCAAGGCAAACGCTGCCGCTGTGCTATCTCTCCGGGCCCAGAGGAATTTCTGTTTTTTTAAGATGCAAAAGCATTTGGGACTCATGTAGTCTGGGCAAAACTCACCTTTCTGGATTTCATTCTGAAGGGAATCCTTTATCCATGGCCCAGCAAGCCATGCTGGGCCATGTTAATGGGCAAAATGCAGTTCTGCAGGATCAGTTTCTGCACATTCAAGAGAAGCCCCGCATCTGCCTCTGGCGTGAACTCTTGGCTTCAGGACTCACTGCTAAGACAATCTGGAGTCTCACAACAGCCCCAAGTGGGACATAGCACTATGGAGCCACAGCTGGCCTGCTGGCAGGACAAAGCCCCTCTGTTCACTCCTCTACTTCTGGAAGTTGTCCAACCAAGTTGTCATTTTGGCCACATGCACTTCTTCCTGGACATTTCTAGATGAACTTTTGTTTGTTTGTTTGTTTGTTTAGGTTTTTGGACCACACCCTGCAATGCTCAGGGGTTTCCCCTGGCTCTGCGCTCAGAAATCGCTCCTAGCAGACTCGGGACCATATGGGTTGCCGGAATCGAAATACTACGTGCAAGGCAAATGCCCAGCCACTATGCTGTCGCTCTGGCCCCTCTAGATAAACTTTTGAGTTCTGTTCTAAACTGATCCTTTCAGCATTGTAACAGGGATTTCATGAAATCTTTGGGGGGAATCTCTTGAAAATAGGTGTAGTCTTTGCAAATGTGCTTTCTTGCTTGAAACCTCTTCTCTGAGCAAAAGGCCCACCTTCCCCATGGCATTGATCACTGGTATTGTCTTGAGACATTCAGATGTGGTGCTTGGTAGTGGAAACGGTCTTCTCTCACTTCCTGCTATAAGTGCTCACTCTTTGTGGCAAGTTAATTGTCTGTGTAAACCTTGCTGTCAGCCTAACAGTTTAGTGCTTCACCACTGGGGGTCACCATTCACGTGAGATGGAAGTCAAGATGATGCAGGCTGTTGGTGGAGGGAAGTGAATACTGGCAAAGGGTTGGTATTGAAACATGATATGCCTAAATCCAGTCATAAATAATTTTGCAATTTTACAGTAACTAAATAAAGAAATAAAGATGATTGTTGTAGGTATATGCTCCAGCCCACTGAGCTATTATTTTGAGTACTTCTTTATCTTTGCCTTAAAGTATCTGGCTTATTTTGTTTTGTTTTTGCTTTTTGGGCCACACCTTGCAGTGCTCAGAATTTACTCCTGGCTGTGCACTCAGGAATCACTCTGGGCAGTGATCAGGGGACTATGTAGGATTCCGGGATCAAACCCAGCTCAGCTGTGTGCAAGGCAAGTGCCCTCTGGCCATGAGCATTTACCTTATATGAGTGAGGTCCTGAGTTTGAGCCCTGGTCCAACACAACAAAATAAATTTATGAAAGTTTGTAGTTTTTTATAAAATTTTTTAGTGTTTTGGGGGGACACCTGTGCTCAGAGTAACTTTTGGCTCTTAAGCATTACTCCTGGCAGTTCTTGGGGAACCATATAGGATGTCAGGGATCAACCTTAAAAGTATTTATCATTTTGGGGCTGGAGAGATAGCATGGAGGTAGGGTGTTTGCCTTGCATGCAGAAGGACGGTGGTTCAAATCCTGGCATCCCATATGGTCCCGGAGCGCTGCCGGGTATGACCCTCCCCCCAAAAAATAAGTATTCATAATTCTGGGGCCGGAGTGATAGCACAGTAGTAGGGCATTTGCCTTACAGCTGCTGACCTGGGACAGGTCCAGGTTCGATTCCCAGGATCCCATATGATCTCCTGAGCCTGCCAGGAGCAATTTTTTGTTGTTGTTGTTCTTGTTGTTTTGTTTTTTGGTCACACCCGGCAACACTCAGGGGTTACTCCTGGCTCTGTGCTCAGAAATCACTCCTGGCAGGCTCAGGGGACCATATGGGACACCAGGATTCCTACCACCATCCTTCTGCATGCAAGGCAAACGCCTTACCTCTTTGCTATTTCTCCGGCCCCAGCAGGAGCAATTTCTGAGCAAAGCACCAGGAGTAACCTCTCAGCATCATTGGGTGTGGCCCAAAAACCAAAAAAATAAAAAAAGTATTTGTAGTTCTAAAAAGAAAAAAAGTTATCTGTAATTCTAATTAACTAGTACCTTTTAATTAATTGATTTATTTATTGGGAAATAAAGTAGGTTATATTTGGAGGTTCTGAGGAGGATGAGGGGAGGATTAGAGAGAGAGTAACACTCTTGAGTAGGCTTCTCCAGAAGCAGAGAGAGCCCCATCTAAGAGTCCACATCTCAAGAAGGGAGATGAGTTGGGCCGGAGTGATAGTACAACAGAAGGGCATTTGCATTCCTTGCGGCTGACTGTGATGCAATCCCCAGGATCCCACATGGCCCTCCAAGCCTGCCAGAAGCACTTTCTGAGCGTAGAGCCAGGAGTAACCCCTGAATGACGCTGGATGAGGCGCTGCCCCCCCAAAAAAAAAAAGGAGGGCCAGAGAGATAGCACAGCGATAGGGCATATGCTTTGCACACTGCCAACCGAGGAGACAGAATCCTATCGGGTCTTAAACTCATGGCAAATGGCCCTCCGTACATTTTGTGGCTCTGCCCTAGAGGAATCTTTTTCTGTTTTGTTTTGTTTTAGTTGTTTGGGTCATACCCCACAGTGTTCAAGGCTTACTACTGACTTTGCACTCAGGATCACCCCGACTTTGCCTCCTGCGGCCCCCAGGTAAATTGAGTTTGAGACCCCTGTGACCTATATAGCCCCTCAAGCCTGCTAGGGGCAATTTCTTTTTTGTTTGTTTTGTTTTGGGAGTTTTTTGAGGTCACACCCAGCAGCGCTCAGGGGTTACTCCTGGCTCCACGCTCAGAAATCGCTCCTGGCAGGCTCGGGGGACCATATGGGATGTCAGGATTAGAAGCACTTTCCTTCTGCATGCAAGGCAAGCGCCCTGCCTCCATGCTATCTCTCTTGCCGCTAGGGGCGATTTCTGAGTGAAGAGTCAGGAGTAACCCCTGAGCTCTGCTGAGTGTGACCAAAAAACAAAAAGAAAAAAGGAGATGCGGGTGACCTGTGGGTGCAGACACCATGTGAATGCTGGCAACACAATAGGTACAACTCTTGTTCTAAGATGGCTTTTTTAGGGTTTCCCCAACCTACTCTAGATAAAGAGTCCTGTTGCTATAAAGTGGTTGTAAAGAGGAAGGTGAGGGAGTTTATGACCTTCTTTGGTATTCCTTTCCTGGCCTTTGTTCCTGTTATTAGGAACGTCTAAAGGGAGCTCCTGGGTAGTTAGTGTAAGGTCTTATCAGGCAAGCATCTTTTTGGTATTTAAGATTCATGACCCTAAAAGACCTAGGAGATTGCTTCAGAGGACTGGAGCACATGCTTTGTGTCCAGTAGGCCCAGGTTCAGTTGTCAACATCACTTTTAGTGACCCTGAAGCACAAAACCAGGAGTAGCCCTCAGCACTGCTAGTGTAGCCCCCCAAACAAAAACAAATGTGGAAGCTGTACTTGATTGTTAAAAATGTTTTCTAAGTCTTGGTCTGGGGATATGGCTCATGGTAGACCACTTACCTTGTATGCATGAGTTTTTGAGTTCGATCCCTGGTACCATACCACTAAAGGAACTTTAGGAAGTTTGCAGTTTTAATTCTTTTTTCAATTTTTTAGTTTTTGGGGGCCACACCTATTGGTGCTCAGGGTAACTCCTGACTCTGCACTCAAGTATTAATCCTGGCAGTTCTCAGGGGACCAAATGGGATGCCAGAGATCAAATTCAGGTATGCGGTATGCAAGGCAAGTGCCCTAACTGGAACTTAGGCTCCAGTTGTAATTTTTATGAGTAATGAAAGCTGTAAAATTGTTTGCTGAGCTCACACACATCAGAGTAGGCTTAATCAATTTGGTAGTTTTAATTGGATAGCAGTAGAAATCCCGCCATGTGGCTCAGCAGCAGCAGACAGAGCCATATGCCCTTTGGGCATTGGTTTTGCCGTCATTGGTCTCTGTGGGGTTGAGGGGGCAGGTTCCTGCAGGTTCAGCCTCCTGTGCCAGGGATAAAGGCAGAGGGTTAAGTGCCTTCCATAGAGTCGAGAGACCCAAGATTTCCATTCCCTGTATCACCCAAAGGTGCTATGGGTAAAGAGCTGGCTCTTTTTTCTGGGACTGCACTTGCCTAAGCCTACATAGTTAAGGGTGTGCGAGCAACCCGGCTCATGATGTGCAAGTACTGTGGAGACCAGTGCCACCCCCGTTTTGAAGCTACAGCCAGGATATGTACCAGCAAGAATGTCACCCTCCCTAGTCCAGCTTATGGGGTATCCAGGCTACTCTGAGACCCAACCAAGTTAGAGAGGGGCACAGGCAGAGTGCCAAGTCATCAGGGAAGTGAACTCTGTTGGTGATAACAGGCCCTGGTGCTGTTCTCACCTGTGGTGAGCTGGAGGTGCCAGGCCTTAAAACTCCCATGGGCCTCTGTCCCCACCTGAGATTTATGTGGCCTGTAGGCTACCCTGTGGAGTTCCTGGACACCAGCACTTTTTTTTTGGTGGGGGGATCACCCTGGCAGCGCTCAGGGGTTACTCCTGGCTCTATGCTCAGAAATTGCTCCTGGCAGGCTCGGGGGACCATATGGGATGCCGGGATTCGAACCACTGACCTTCTGCATGCAAAGCAAATGTTTTACCTCCATGCTGTTTCTCCGGTCCCACACCAGCACTTTTACTTTTTTTTTTTTTTTTTTTGGGCCACACCAGGCAGTGCTCAGGGGTTACTCCTGGCTATCTGCTCAGAAATAGCACCTGGCAGGCACGGGGGACCATATGGGACGCCGGGATTAGAACCAACCACCTTAGGTCCTGGGTCGACTGCTTGCAAGGCAAACACCGCTGTGCTATCTTTCCGGCCCCCACACCAGCACTTTTAGACTTAGCCCTGTTGATGCTAATGCCTGTTCCTGGATCACTTTGTCTCTACTGGAGTCTTTTCTTTGAAGAACTGAGGGTAGCACAGTCCAGACTAATGTTGTGGCTCACAGTCCCTGGAGAAGACAATATGTAATACAAGTTACAGGATGCTCGTGTTCAGATCATCAGCCTGGTAGTTAAGGTCAGTGCTGGTCTGGCTTGAATACACAGACTGTTGGATAGCCAGGTTGGGGCAGCTTCTCCCATCTCCTGGGAGGCAGGAGGAGAACAGGAGTTTGATTCTGGCTGAGGAGTCTTCTGCCGTTAAGGGAGGCAATAAGATAAGGCATCCCAGCTCTTTCGGCTGCTCTGAGCAGATGCCTCAGGGTAGCAGATGCTACCCTGTGCACTCACATTCACACAGGATATCTGAAAGCACAGAGAGATTGAGTTATTTAACTCAAGTCACACAGTAGTCCGTCAGCTGGACTCAGAACCCAGCCATCTTCCCTGAGTTCAGTCCTTTGCTGGAACACGGAATATACTGAATTGGCTGGCTGGCTGGGCATGCTTCCAAGTAAATTGGGGCCTGGGCTGCAGGTTGGTCTCCAGCAGCAGGGAAATAAGTGGGGAACCTTCAGGCATACTAGAAGACACTGTTCTCAAGTTGAGTTGAAGGTTTGATTGGGTGGGCGGGGTTTGGGGAAATTAGGCAATACCTGATGGTGCTCAGAACCCCATGAGGTTCTGGGTATTAAACCTTCGTTGGTCATGTGCAAGGGGGGGGGGGGGAACCATATGGGACACCGGGATTCGAACCGATGACCTCCTGCATGAAAGGCAAACGCCTTACCTCCATGCTATCTCTCCGGCCCCTGCCCTGTCTCTTAAGCTCAGGTGGTTTGGTTTCCGTTTTCTGGAGGGACTGCCTCAGGTGGTGCTCAGGTGCTACTTCCAGTTTCTGTTTTGGAAGTTAGTCCCATCAGTGTTGGTGATTGAGTTTGCATGCACTTCAGTCCTTTGAGCCCTCTTTCCACCACACCCTTAAATTCTGGGCTGTACTAGTGCCATGCTGGGCACTAGGAGCTGTGGAGGCATGTGTGCCCCTGAAACAAGACTACAATGACTTCTTGTGACTGACTGTTATAGAGTTTAAGGCCACAGCTACCTGGGGCCCAGAACGAGACTTGCCTGCCAGACCTCCTGTGTGCAGAGTTCTTACTCCTGGGATTGATAAACCTTCTGGGAGGCCTTGCAAGGCCTTGACCTTGGACCTTGACCTCTATTATCTCTTTGGACCACAGTCACTTTTCTTTTGTTTGTTTGTTTTTGTTTTATGGGCCACATCCAGTGATGCTCAGGGGTTACTCTTGGCTATGTGCTCAGAAATAACTCCTGGCTTGGGAGACCCTATTGGACACCGAGAGATCGAACCGCGGTCTGTCCTAGGCTAGCGTGGGCAAAGCAGACGCCTTACCCCTTGCACCACTGCGCCCGCCCCCACATAGTCACTTTTCTGTATCTCTGATCACCTTCATTTTGTTTTGATTTAAATTTAAATGATTAACAATCCATATGGCCAGGAAGTGCCCACCAATTGCCATACCCTCGTCTTCAGCTAGAAAAGTGGGATCGTTGCCCATCTACATCCCGACCCTGGACTTTATCAATTGTTCCTATACTTTTTGTTTTAAGTCTAACTGCCCAGTGAAGTAGTAGAAACTGACAACAACAACAAAAAAGAAACTCTAATTTTTTTGTTTGTTTTTGTTTTTGGGCTATACCCTGCAGTGCTCAAGGGTTACTCTTGGCTTTGTGCTCAAATTGCTCCTGGCAGGCTCAGTGTACCATATGGGAATCCCCAGACCCTAAAGCTTATAAAGACCACATGCTGTGATCAGTGTCCCCCAGACATCTGGCTGTTGTGTCCAATAGGTCTGAGGTCCTACTATAGCAGTTGCTTCTTCAAATGACTGCCTGCTTCCCTTTGAAACAGCCCTGTCCAGTCCAACTAAATAAGCTTTTGGAGAAGTCCACCTCAGAAACCAAAACTGCTTTCCAATGTAACAGCTAACTGCCAAGATTGTTCTCTTGCTGAGAAATCCCTTGGTATCCACTTGCAAGGAAGAACAGGCTTTGGGCCTTTTCCTAGGGATGCCCTAACTTCTGGTTAGCTGGTGTTGGGGGCCTTAGATTTTGCAGCCTCATTGATTTTTCAGGACTTGTTTAAGAACCATAAGTCTGGGGCCGGGCGGTGGCGCTGAAGGTAAGGTGCCTGCCTTACCTGCGCTAGCCTTGGAGACGGACCGCGGTTCGATCCCCCGGCGTCCCATATGGTCCCCCAAGCCAGGAGCGACTTCTGAGCGCATAGCCAGGAGTAACCCCTGAGCGTTACCGGGTGTGGCCCAAAAACCAAAAAAAAAAAAAAAAAAAAAAAAAAAAAAGAACCATAAGTCTTAAACAAGGGCTTACTACTGTCTCTACACTCGGGTGGATCCCTCCTGATTGGGCTTGTGGGGCCATATGGTGAATTTGCACTTACTATACTGTCTCTGGCCCCAGGTCTTTAAAGTAAGTTATCTGTTAGGGGACAGAACCTTCAACTCTGTAAATTCCCTCCTTTGTACCCCACCTGCTCCCTTCAAATTCTAAAGCAAGAACTGGCTCCCCAGATTATTGGCACTGGCCTTTGAGACCCACTCAGAGGTAGGCATTGTCTGCCCAGGAGTTTGCCTTTGGTCTCATGGGTTGGGGTCTTCCCTGTCCTAGCCAGCTGCTGGCCCTCTTGCGCCCTCTTGTGGCCAGATGACATCACACTGTTCCGAACTGACGGCAGCAAGGCTCACCTACCTATCTTCCTGCTCTCCCGAGTGTCAGGTTTCCCCCGGGTTATTGCTCAGGCATTCAGGAGCCCTGGGAATGTTAACTGTGCAGGGTTGTTGGCTCTCTGCTGTAACATAGCATGTTCCCTATCACTCCTCTGGACATGGTGCTGGCAGGTCATGGGAAGCCCTGGGTCCTCACCACCCATTTCTCTTTTTCTTCTCAAGGAACATCCCATCTAGCTGTTGTGCCCGCTTCCACCCGGGGTACCTTTCTTTCAGAGGTGACACCCTCTTTGGCTCCTGGACTTCAAGGCCTGATCACCCATGGGCAGTAGTGGCCAGGTCACCTTGGACTCCCGCTTTTGCAGACTGTATGATCACAGGGCCACAGCTTCTTCCTGTGCGCTGCTGGCACTCATCCTCTTCTCGGGGTGATGACTCAGTGGTGGAGAAGTCCCTCAAGTCCCTGAAAGACAAAAACAAGAAGCTAGAGGAGGGGGGCCCTGTGTACAGCCCTCCAGCAGAGGTGACTGTGAAGAAGTCGCTGGGGCAGAAGATTCTGGACGAGTTGAAGCACTACTACCATGGCTTCCGCTTGCTCTGGATCGATACCAAGATTGCTGCGCGCATGCTGTGGCGCATCCTCAATGGCCACACCCTGAGTCGACGTGAGCGTAGACAGGTAAGGGAGCTTTCTCTTGAGGTTGCACAGGCACCCCACCTTCTGCGCCTTCATTTCCTGTTGTTTCTTTCCCTTTCGGTGTTAGGGATGGCCAGGCATGTCTTCTGCATAGAGATGTGTCCTAGCCCCTCCTTCATTATCTCTTGAGGCACCTCAGTCAATTTATGACTTCATGGTTGAGCCAGCTCCAATCATGGCTTTCCAGATCTGTTTCTAGGGCTGCACACCTTTGACAGGGCTCTGTGCTCCTGACCGTGGTCTCATCTCTATAATCAATTCTAGAGCCTGGAACGATAGCCCCTTGTACCTGTGGCTCCTTTCAGTTCTCAGTGTCCTCCTGGCTTCCTAGGAGCCCAGCTCAACCTGATGCATTGCTGCCTTTTCTCTTTCCTTTCTTGCTGAGTTCTCAGGGCCCAAGGGTAACTTCAAGCTCTTCAAGTTCTACAACAGTATCTCCCCAAATGAAAAGACACAGTTGACTCTTGGATCTTCTATCTTGTATAAAGACTCAGCAAACTAATGGTTTGAGTATTACTCTTGGTTGCTGTGTTTTCTAGACTCACATCTGGGTACTCAGGAAATGCTTCTTCATCTAGTTCCTGTCCCCTCCATTATTTTTGTAAACTGCATCAACTTTATTTAAAGAATAGAGTTGATGGCTGGAGAGGTAGCATGGAGGTTGGAAGTTTGCCTTGCATGCTGAAGGATGGTGGTTCGAATCCCAGTATCCCATATGGTCCCCCGAGCCTGCCAGGAGTGATTTCTAAGCGTAGAGCCCAGGAGTAAACCCCTGAACACTGTTGGGTGTGACCCAAAAACTGAATTAAAAAAAAAAGCATAGAGTTGAGATTCTGTAGTATGATTTTTCTGTGTCTATGTAGGTGGCATATAGTATTTTCTCCTTTTAATTTTATTAAATGTTTGAAGTGGCCAGGTTAGATTTAAATGTGGGCCCCAAATCTGTGTTTTTCTGAGAAACACTGAATGCTGAGACCAAAACAGACTGACAGTGAAAGAAGGGGGCCACCAGTCCTATCCCAGAGAGCTGGACCACACGGTACTAGACTGCTAGTGCCACTTGCTCTGAAGAAGGAGTGAATCGTCACACGGACATAGCATTTCTAGATGTTGGTATCCCTCACCCTAGAATGTTGGGTTGTGGGTGAGAAGAACTGGGGTCCAGTGTCTAAGAACAAAGCACATGTGAGCTGGACGGAGCAGGAACTTCTCTCAGGGGTGATGTTGGTGATGGCGCATCTTCTCTGGTCTTGTGGAAAATTGGTAGAAAGGTTAGTGCACAAGGGAGTGGGTGAGAAGAGACAAGAGGTGAATGAGGCTCCTTCCAAAATACTCGGCAAGAAGAAAGGAGCCCCGATTGTGCTTATTCTGGGCTGAGAGTTGCAGACAGAAAAACACCCAGAAGGATGGCTGTGGGGACAGTGCAGAAGCTTCCCTAAAGCACCTGGTCAGTGGGAACTGTGTCCTTCCTAGAGCCTGGATAGAACCTGCAGAGTGGGATGGCACATGCGTGCAGCCTTTCCAGCCCATACCATTCCCACCATCGTGTCAGGAGCCTGGGGGGAAGAAGTGTCTCATGGTCAGTGACCTGGGCAGACCCTTTAGGATCCATCCCTATGCACCCCTGTCCTGTTCTCGCCTCTCCTCAGTTCCTCCGGATCTGCGCTGACCTCTTCAGACTGGTTCCCTTCTTGGTCTTCGTGGTGGTGCCCTTCATGGAGTTCCTTCTGCCCGTGGCCGTGAAACTCTTCCCCAACATGTTGCCATCCACATTTGAGACTCAGTCCATTAAGGTGAGGATGTGGGGCAGTGAGCCTCCTAGGAACTTGCAGGTGCTTCTCACTTTTATGTCTTCACCTCCTGGAGCTGGACTGGGCTGGGATCCTTTAACAAATGCTGGGATTGGGGTCATTTTTCTTGAATTCATTGAATTAAAATACAGCTTCTTCTGAGCCAACTAAGAGAGACCCCTGAGTGCAGTCAGGAATAAGCCCTGAGTACTGCCAGGTATGGTCCCAAAACAAAATAATACTAATAAAACATGGTCTTTTGAAGGGGGAGCAGTGGAGCGGTGGCGCTGAGTGGTAAAGTGTCTGCCTTGCTGGCGCTAGCCTAGGACTGACCGAGCGAGGTTCAATCCCTTGGCGTCCCATATGGTCCCCCAAGCCAGGAGCGATTTCTTTTTTTTTTTTTTTTTTTTTTTGGTTTTTGGGTCACACCCAGCAGCACTCAGGGGTTACTCCTGGCTTCATGCTCAGAAATCGCTCCTGGCAGGCTCGGGGGACCATATGGGACGCCGGGATTCGAACCGATGACCTTCTGCATGAAAGGCAAACGCCTTACCTCCATGCTATCTCTCTGGCCCCACGATTTCTTTTTTTGTTTTTGTTTTTATTTTGTTTTTGGGTCACACCCGGCTGTGCTCAGGGATTACTCCTGACTTTACGCTCAGAAATCGCTCCTGGCAGGCTTGGGGAACCATATGGGATATCGGGATTCGAACCACAGTCCTTCCGCATGCAAGGCAAAAGCCCTACCTCCATGCTATCTCTCTGGCTCCAGGAGCAATTTTTGAGTACATAGCCTGGAGTAACCTCTGAGTGTCAATGGGTATGGCCAAAACAAGCAAACAAATACAAACAAAAACATGGTCTCTCGGATCAGAGAATAGTACAGGATAAGGCATTTCAATCCTGGCACAGCTTGGTCCAGTGAGTATCATTGGGGATAATGCCTAAGGCATAGAGCTGTGACGACCCCCCCAGCCGCCCTCCCCCCTCAAATAGGGAAAAATACGGCTTTTCCAGATTCGGGTGACCGTCTGGAATGGTTGAGATTCATTTGTGGGTTGTCGAGATTAGGGTCTGCTGACTGAAGTACCTGCCAGTGCTTTGGTCACCAAGTTCATTTGGAGACCCTGTGCTGGGTTGAGTGAAGTTGTCTGTTGGCTGTGTGCATCCCAGCGATAGTTCTAGCCCTTTCTGCCACACAAACTGCTACTCACTAACCTATATGGGAAAAGGTGGCAGCCCTGTTCTGGATGTTACAATACACATAAACCTGCAAATTTCACCATGCACACACACACACACACCCCAGAGCCACTGGGTCTCCTCCACAGAGGGACATCTGTCTGGGGTCTCACAAGTTGTATCTCTCTTTCAGGAAGAGCGGTTGAAGAAAGAGCTGCGGGTCAAGCTGGAACTGGCCAAGTTTCTTCAGGACACCATTGAGGAGATGGCCTTGAAGAACAAGGCTGCCAAGGGCAATGCCACCAAAGACTTCTCCATGTTTTTCCAGAAGGTGCTATGACCCGCTGTTCTGAGGCTGTCTTAGCTGAATGCGAGCCTCCTTTTTGTCTCTGACCCCTTTGTGGTGTGGAGGTGCTGGTGGGGGGAGAGGCACGAACTTCATACTTGAACCTAGTGATCCGCAGGCACTTGGTGATGTCACCCCATAGCAGCCCTGGGAGTTCAGCACGTGGTGGAACTTTTGACACCAGGACACAGTGTGGGATGGGGTGGGGAGACCACTGGTCCTCGTGCCAGACCATCTAACTGAGGTTCTCTCTGGCTTTGGAGAGACACACTGGAGGGAATGATAGGGCACTGGCAGCCATACCAACTCCTGCAGGGAACCGAGTCTGGCAGCAAGATTTGTGAGACTGGGACTCCCAGGAGCTCACGGTGCTGCTCTGCCATGGACTATGTGCTGGAGAGGTGGTTACAGCCCTGTAAGCAGGTCTTGTGACCTGAGAAAGGGACTCAAAGGTTACTGAGCTGGAATGTGACCCTGGTGCTAGCTGCTGGGGGCAGTGGCTAGGATTCTACTTTGCATCCAGCTCACCTGCAGTGCTGTCTGCCTTGGACAATACCACACCTATAGCATGGGCAAGGCCCAGCCATGCCCCACAAAAGAGCCCTCTTCTCCCATGCAGGCTGCTCTGGTGTGGGCTGTTTGGGGCAACTCCTGGATGAGGGTAGATCTGGGGGAGGCATTGGGTCCGTCTCCTAGTGGGAGGTGTTGGGCTGCTGAGGGGGCCGTACCTGCTACAGAGAACCCTTGTGACTCCCACAGATCCGAGAGACTGGTGAGAGGCCTAGCAATGAGGAGATTCTGCGCTTTTCCAAACTGTTCGAGGATGAGCTGACCCTAGACAACCTGACACGGCCACAGCTGGTGGCGCTATGCAAGCTGCTGGAGTTGCAGTCCATTGGCACCAACAACTTCCTCCGCTTCCAGCTCACCATGCGGCTGCGCTCCATCAAGGCTGACGACAAGGTACATGACTGCTGTGTGTAAACAAATGGACTGAGCATAGCTGGGCTCAGAGCTCCTCGCTTTCTTGGGCCTCACACTCAGGGCAGGGGACTCTGGGGATGCTCACCTGCCTGAGGGGATAAAAGGCTACCATTTGCTACCCTAAACAGCACCGCAGTAATAATATATTGGGGGCCACACCAGTGGTGCTCAGGGCTAACTCCTGCCTCTGCACTCAGAAATCACTTCTGGTAGGATCTAGGAACCGATTTGGGGTGCTGGGGATTGACCTGAGATCAGCAGTATATGTGGAAAACTCCCTAGCAGCTGTACTATCTCTCCAGCCCCTGCAGTAATCTTTTTTGTTTGTCTGTTTGGTTTTGGGTTTGGGGCCACATTTGGCAGTGCTCAGGGGTCACTCCTGGCTCTGCACTCAGAAATCACTCCTGGGGCCGGAGAGATAGCATGGAATTAAGCCTGCCAGGAGCTATTTCTGAGCATAGAGCCAGGAGTAATCCCTGAGCACTGCTGGGTGTGATTCTCCCCCCCCCCCCAAAAAAAAAGAAATCACTCCTGACAGGCTGGGAAGACCATATGAGATGCTGAGGATCAAGCCCAGGTTGGCTGCATGCAAGGCAAACGCTCTACCTGCTGTGCTGTTGCTCAGCTGAGCTGTTGTAAGCCCCCTGCAGCAATATCTTTATTGGGGACCACACTCAGCACAGCTCAGGGCTGCCTCGTGTCTCAGTGCCAAGGATCACATGGGGTTGTTTGTGTGCAAGGCAATTGCCATTTCTCTGTGCTGTCTCTCAGCACCTTTTTGTGCCTTCTGAAGTGATACTTCCTCTTGCTCTGCTTTCCTCTCCCTTTCTGTCTGTTGTTGCTGGGGTGCCGGGGTCCATGTACTTGTGCTGCTTTAGGAGCCTACTCCTGTTAGCAGTGCTTGCATATGGGGGTCATGCCTGGTGTATGCCTTGGCAGGGAGGTAACTCTTGGGGCTTCTTGTCAGGAGTTCATTCATGGGTCTTGCCCTACTCAGTCTCTGTCTTGAACTCAGTTTGAGTCTGACTATCCCAGCACCACCTCATTGTCTAGAGGCCCTTTTCTCCTTTGATCTATTTTTTGGTATTTCAGGTGTAGGGGACACACTTGGCAGTGCACAGGGCTCACTGCTTACTCTTTATACCAGGATTACTCCTGGAGATGCTTGTGGGGCCAGTCACATGCAAGACTTCCCTTTTATCTATCGCTTCAGCCTTGCCCCCTTGGTTTTCATAGGCCAGGTAGGTTTTCTTTGGACACTGGAAAGTGACAGGGGTTCTAAGCAGTATCACTCTTCCAGGCCGGGCCAGCCAAGTGCTTTGCTGCATTCCCATGACTGTCCTGAATCTACCCTTTCTAGCTGGAGAGCACTCAGTGCTGCTTGGATTCAGCACTAAGGCTTGCTCAACTTCCCTCCCCAGCCACAAGGTCCCACTCTGCTCCAAGGAGGCTCCGTGGATCCATATTTGTTTGTTTGTTTGTTTTTTGGGCCATACCCAAGTGACAAAAAGAAAAGAAATGGGACTCTTGCTTTCTAGTGGGGAGGGTTAGGACAGTGGTGCCACTGATGGCTTCTCTTCCTGTCCTCTTCTCCCCACTGCCCTTGTCTGGCTCTGTGCTCCCACGACTTTCTGGCCGAGGTCATCATCAGTGGGGGCATGAGGGTTGGAGGATTACCCTCAGATCAACCAGGCTTTCCCCTGAGCCCCTGCATCAGTGTGGAGAGGCACCTGTCACTACTTCTTGACACAGCACAACTTCTGTGATAGAGCACATTGGACAGTGTGGGCTCTGTCACCCTCCCAGGTGCATGGAGCTAACTGAAATTTTTTTTTTTTTTTTGGTTTTTGGGCCACACCTGGTGACGCTCAGGAGTTACTCCTGGCTATGCGCTCAGAAATCACTCCTGGCTTGGGGGACCATATGGGATGCCAGGGATCAAATTGCCGTCCATTTGTAGGCTAGTGCACACAAAGCAGACGCCTTACCACTTACACTACCGCTCTGACCCTAACAGCTCATCGATGAGGAGGGGGTAGGCAGCCTGAATGTCAAGGAGCTGCAGGCAGCATGTCGGGCTCGGGGCATGCGGGCCCTTGGCGTCACAGAAGACCGGCTGAGGGACCAACTGAAGCAGGTGTGTCTCCATCCTGTGTGGCACCCCCCCATGTATTCCCAGGGAGGCACCATTTGGACTCGCCCTTCCTGTCTGCTTGGAGCATGGCAGGTGATGTGGTCTGTGCATCCTAAAGACTGCCATGCGCCATGGGGTGGCATGGATTGAGGCAGGAGGAATGGCCAATGCCCCAGACTCAGGTCTGAGCTGCTGCTCTTCGGGTTGTCCCTTCACCATCACATCTCACCTGCTGATCCAGCTGGGACATGGAGCCAGGGGTGGAGTAGGGAGACCAGAGGATGGAGGAATCTAGGGTGAGGTGTGTGGGGGCCGGGCGGTGGCGCTAAAGGTAAGGTGCCTGCCTTGCCTGCACTAGCCTTGGACGGACCCTGGTTCGATCCCCCGGTGTCCCATATGGTCCCCCACGCCAGGAGCAACTTCTGAGCACATAGCCAGGAGTAACCCCTGAGTGTTACCGGGTGTGGCCCAAAAACCAAAAAAAAAAAAAAAAAAAAAAATAGAGTGAGGTGTGTGAAAAAGCCCCTGAGTGTGGGCAGTACCCAAAGGAGTTTCTGAAATTTGGTTTTGCCCCAGTGGCTAGAGCTCCATCTGCACCAGGAGATTCCATCTTCGCTGCTCATCCTCTCCCGGGCTATGTACCTCCCAGACACTCTTTCCCCTGCCGACCAACTCAAGTCCACTCTGCAGACTCTTCCAGAGACTGTGGTATGTGCCGTGGGCCTGCGCATCTCCCTTTCTACAGGTCTGCTTTCTGGATGTCAGGGTAGGCTCAGTGGATCCCTGGGGGCTCCTTGTGGGAAGATGCTTAGAGACGGGGCCAGGGCTTTGTGGGTGCACTTGACCCATGTGTCCCAGGCTCACTCTAGATATCTTCCCTCTGAAGACGAAGGAAGCACAGATGAAAGTGGCTGAGGTAGAAGGCGAGCAAGTGGACAACAAGGCTAAGCTCGAGGCTACACTGAAGGAGGAGGCGGCCATCCAGCAGGAACACAGGGAGAAGGAGCTGGAGCGGCGTATTGAGGGGGCGGTGAGCAGGCCTGGTCTTCCCTGGGTGAGGGGCTCGTTGGGCTGGGCACTCCTAAGAAGGTGGGGTCCTCGGGTCAGAGGCACATTTGACCCTGTATGGTGCCTCAAGAGGCTGCTGTGTGCTGCACGGTGCTGAGCAAGGTGGCTTTGCCTTGCAGAAGGAAACAGAGCCTGAAGTGATAGCCGAAGTCACCTCTGGGAGGCCAGTGGCCGACATGCAGCCACAGGTGACCAGTGCGACCCTGCCATCTGAGGTCCTGAGGGACACAGCCCCCGTCCTGGAAGGCCTGAAGGTGAGGCCACTGCTCTGGGGGCCTGCTCTCTGTGTTCCATAAGGCTATGTAGCCACCCCACAAGGCCTCCCATTGTTGTCCTCCCACCCTGTGCTGTGGCTGGCTGGCTTCCTGCCTCGTGGCCATTTCCGCCCTCTGGCTCTGGTAAGTTGAGAAGCATGGTGGCAGTGCCAGTTCCTCATCTGAGGAACCAGAGGCCTGCTGAGCCAGGGCAGACTTTGATGTGTGCTGGGGTGACCTGGCAGGCAGCAATGTGGGCTCACTGGGGCTATCAGGAGCCTTGTCCACAGGGTTAGACGGAACACCCTGGCAAGCATTGGGGGTGAGCCAAGCCTGCAGGGAAAGAGGGTGAGAGAGCCAGATGCCAGGAGAGATCACTGGAGGTCTGACTCTTGCTCCAAATGGTTCTGGCCTTGCTTATGATGGGTCGTTCCTGATGCTCAGGATCTCTTCTGGGCCATGACAGTTCCAAGACAGGCAGCAGGGCCACTCAGGCCCACCTGAGACCTGGGCATGGGGAAGAAGTGGGCTTTGGGGGTCCCCCTTCATCTAGATGCCCGTCTATTTCTTCCCAGGAAGAGGAAATAACTAAGGAGGAAATTGACATACTCAGTGATGCTTGCTCAAAGCTGAAGGAGCAGAAGCAGCCTCTGACCAAGGAGAAGGAGGAGCTAGAGCTGCTGAAGGAGGACGTACAGGACTACAGCGAGGTGAGCCCCTGGCCGGCCTGTCCTGTCCCCATCCTGGATAGACTCTTCCTCAGCAAGATGGAACCCAACACCAGCCTTTATTTGGGGTTTCAAGCTCTACCTGGCAGTACTCAGGACCGTGTAATGATTGGGCTTCCTCCAGGCAAAGCCCACACTTGGGCATGACTGGCCATGACTGGCCCTAAGCCACATACCCTCTTCTTCTTTCCTTTTTCTTGGCCACACCTGGTGATGCTCAGGGATTACTTCTGGCTATGTGCATAGAAATTGCTCCTGGCTTGAGGGACCATATGGGACGTCGGGGGGATCAAACTGTGGTTCATCCTAGGCTAGCGTGCGCAGGGCAGATGCCTTACCACTTGCGCCACCACTCCAACCCCAAGAGAGAGATTCTGTAGGTTTAGGGTTTGGTGTCAGGATTGGGACCCAGGGTCTCCCCTGTTAGGTGTTGTGCTGCCCACCAGCTGCACCCCAGCTTTTCAAATTTATAATTAATAGAAAGTTTAGCAGGCTTTGCATGGGGAAGACCTAGAATCCCAGTACTGCATAGTCCCCAAGTACTGTCAGGAGGAGCCCCAAAACAAACAAAAATTAAATTAAAAATATTACCTCCTGGGCCCGGAGAGATAGCACAGTGGTGTTTGCCTTGCAAGCAGCCGATCCAGGACCAAAGGTGGTTGGTTCGAATCCCGGTGTCCCATAGGGTCCCCCGTGCCTGCCAGGAGCTATTTCTGAGCAGACAGCCAGGAGTAACCCCTGAGCACTGCCGGGTGTGGCCCAAAAACCAAAAACCAAAAAAAAAAAAAAAAATATTACCTCCTGAGGCCGGAGAGATAGCATAGAGGTAAGGTGTTTGCCTTTCGTGCAGAAGGATGGTGGTTCGAATTCCGGCGTCCCATATGGTCCCCTGTGCCTGCCAGGGGTGATTTCTGAGCATAGAGCCAGGAGTGACCCCTGAGCGCTGCCAGGTGTGAACCAAAAACCAAAAACCAAAACAAACAAACAAACAATATTACCTCCTCTTCTTCCTAATGTGCTTTCTCATCTCTGCTGGGGAAAGTGACTGATTTGGAGAGTGGGAAAGTATTTGGCCACTTTCTGAGATTTTTATGGCCTCCCTCTTAGTATGGGTTCTGGGGGAATGGGATGACTGTTTTTTTAACCACACCAGCAGTGTTCAGGGCTTATTCTTGACTGCAATCAGAAATCACACCTGGTGTGATTGGGGGATCATATGTGATGCTGGGGATAAAACCGGGTCAACTAACCCTTTCAGTTGTGCTATGGGAAAAATAGCTGGAATTTAAAAAGACTTAACTCTCCTCCATTTTCTGACTCATTTCACTCCCTTATTTTACAAATAGGGAGGAAGGATGGTTTTTAGAATAGATTATATTTCCTCTTTTTTTTTTTTTTTTTTTTTGGGTCACACCCAGCAGCGCTCAGGGGTTACTCCTGGCTCTAAGTTCAGAAGTCACTCCTGGCAAGCTCGGGGGACCATGTGGGATGCCAGGATTTGAACCACCGTCCTTCTGAATGCAAGACAAGTTCCCTACCTCCATGCTATCTCTCCAGCCCCAGATTATTTTTCCTTTGGCACAAAAGTAGTATTTGAGTTTACAAAAATAAAAACTGGCCAGAGATACAGTGCAGCGGGCTGGTCACTTTGCTTGCACACAGTTGACCTGGATCTGATCCTCAGCACCCCATATGGTTTCCCCAAACCCTGCCTGGAGTGAATTCTGAGAACTACCAGGTATGGCCTTAAAAAAACAATAAATAGGGGTCAGAGAGATAGCACAGCAGTAGGGCATTTGCTTTGCACACAGCCAATCTAGGATGGACGATGGTTCAAATCTCAGCATTCCATATGGTCCTCCAAGCCTGCCAGGAATGATTTCTGAGCACAGAACCAGGAGTAACGCCTGAGCACTACCGGGTGTGACCCAAAAACAAAACAAGAAATAATATGGGGGGGCCAGAGTGGTGGCGCAAGTAGTAGGGTGTTTGCCTTGCATGCACTAACCTAGGACTATGGTTCCATCTCCCAGGGTCCCATATGATCCCCCAAGGTAAGAGTGATTTCTGAGCGTATAGCCAAGAGAAACCTTTGAGCATCATTGGGTGTGGCCCAAAAACCAAAAAAAAAAAAAAAAAAAGGTGGGGAAACTGAAGCAATAGCAGAGATGTAGGGCATGTATGTGCTTTGTATGCAGCCAACCTGGATGAACTCAGGTTTGGTTCCTGGCATCCCATATGGTCCCCTGAGCCTGCCAGTAGTGATTTCGCTTTGTGTGTGTGTGTGTGTGTGTGTGTGTGTGTGTGTGTGTGTGTGTGTGTGTGTGTGTGTGTGTGTGTGTGTGTGTGTGTGTGTGTGTGGTTTTGGGTCACACGCGCCAGTGCTCGGGAAACTCCTGGCTCCGGGGGACCATATGGGAAGCCGGATTCGAACTGATTCTGCATGAAAGGCAAACGCCTTACCTCTCTGCTATCTCTCCGGCCCTGCCAGTAGTGATTTCTGAGCTCAGCCAGGAATAACCCCTGAGCGCTGCCAGGTGTAGGCCAAAAACCAAAAAAAGAAGAAAAGAAAGAAAGAAATAATAATTAAAACCAGTTTGCTAGGTAGAGCTGACATAAGTCCATGAAACGTTCATCATTTCACTCAGGACTTGCAAGAGATCAAGAAGGAGCTTTCAAAGACAGGAGAGGAGATGTACGTGGAAGAATCTAAAGCCAGCAAACGACTGACAAAGCGAGTGCAGCAGATGATTGGGCAGATGGACAACCTGCTCTTGCAACTCGAGTTAGATCAGAAGTCAGGCAAGCTGGACCCAGCCACAGACGGCACTTCAACTGGGTAAGTTCAGAAGAACTGCTGTGGCTTGGTCTGTGTGCACTTGCTCTCCTCCTCTGACTAAGTCCAGTTTCAGTCCAGCGCAGCGGGCCTTCTAGTCCCCATGTACTACACATGAGCATGTGTGCGCACTGGACCAGCTGCTCCCGTCCACAGCATTAGGGGCTGGTCTCTCTTTGAAGGCACGCACACACCACCAGATATTCCCATAGCAAGGAGCAAGGGGGCTGGAAGGAGACTCCCCATGGTGCCTCCATGATGCCAGGGTGCAGCCAGTGATGCCACATTCTCATTCTGCCCCCAGGGAGACCATCGTCAGCATCACTGAGCTCATCAGTGCCATGAAGCAAATAAAGGACATTCCAGAAAGCAAGCTCATCAGTTTGGCCGCAGCACTGGATGAAAATAAGGATGGAAAAATTGATATCAATGACCTGGTCAAGGTGGGTCCCTGGGTTCTTCCTTGAAAACTGTAGGCTGGAAAGTGCCACCCAGGTCCCTCTCATAGCAGTTTCCATTTGATAGGGCACAAGCCTGTAGGAAGCAGCCTGGCAGCTTCACCTGGATTTGGCTAACCACCAACTCCTGTGGCCCGCCCTTCTCCCTGTACCTTTTGCCAGGCCTAGCCAGGCAGAGTCGGACAGAGCAAGGGCTGGCTGGAGATGGGACAGTACTGGCCACCCCTTGAGCCCCCATTCTCCTTGCACAGGTGATCGAGCTGGTGGACAAAGAAGATGTGCACATCTCCACCAACCAGATGGCCGAGATCGTGGCCATGCTGGAGAAAGAAGAAAAGGTGGAAGAGAAGGAGAAAGCCAAGGAGAAGGCTGGGAAGGAGGCTGCGGAGGCCAAAAATTAGGTGCCATTGTGTTTGCCACACCCACCGCCTGGTCCTGCCATCATAGTGATTGCTTAGCAGTGATTCTGAGCGACAGAGCTAATATTTTGTCTGGAATAAATTGGAAGCTTCCATAATCAAGTTAATTTTTAATAATCATTCCATGAAGATTCAATATGGACCCCCTGGGCTCCCTGCAGAGAGTCACGGGCTGCAGGGGCCACATGGTGACCAAGCCTGCAGTCTTTTGGTGGCCAGGGCTTGGGAGCTAGCATTGGCCTTTGATTGTGGGCGCTAAGTGAATTATCTTCCCTGGAGGAGAGGACATGCTGCAGGGCCTGTACCTGTGACACATGCCAGTGGGACAGATACAGCCTCTACTCCAAAGAAGACATTTCAAAATCAGGGCCTTGGGCCACTGAGCTCATCACATGGTCTCTTGGGCCCATTTCCAAATCCAGGGCAGCCCCCTTCATCTCCCCAGGGGCTGCCTCTGTGTATCATGGCTTCTCCCACCCTTTCCCCACTGCAGGAGCCAGGTTGTCTTTCACTCTCCAGGGACTGGGGTGCCATGCAGGGCACTCCCACAGCAGCCACGACAGCTCCTCTGAGGGGGGGACCTCGTGGGCTTACTGCCTCCCCTCTCCATACCCAGTAGCTCATCATCCTGTAGTATCACTGCCGCTGCTCAGATTTGCCTGTGCTCTGAGAGCCTTGCTTGGGAGCCACAGTTCAGCGGGAGCTTGGGACCGTGTGCCGGACTCTCAAGGACGAGGCAGTGAACAACTGGAAAGAATGACTTACTCCATCGCTTTTCACTCCACCTCCAAAGAGGTCATGCTAGAAAATGCCTTTGCAATTACTGGCACCACTGGCAGGCTGGGGCTGCAGTGCTGCGTTCTGCTCCGAAGAAGGTTGGGCCAATTACCCACCACCAGGACTGCCCAGTGGGTGCTGCCTTGAGCCTAGGGCTGGCAAGGGTCTCAGGCCCTTCACACTGTGCTCTTCTCACTGTAGGAACCTTATTTATTGTGGCTGGAATGAGTGTCACAAATGCAGGCCCAGTGGCCAGAGCTTCCTGCGAGCAGGTGTTCAAAGCAGCTGCCCTTTCCCCTTGGGTACCTGCATGCCCATGGTCTTGGGCCATTTGGGGCTAACCAGGTTTACCGAAGCCAAGTGTCTGCACCTGACAGGGAGACTAGACCTTCCCTTGACCCCACTCTACCTAATGGCACCTTTGCCTCAGGACTCTCAAAGGAGTTTCCCAGACTCTTAACAATGAAGGGCTCCTTATTGGTTTGAGGGAGACCCCAGACTGAGGTCCTCACCACAGGGTAATGTTGCCCACCCTGTGCAGTGACCACACCTGCCCACTGGGCCATGTGTCAACTTGTACTAAGTACTAAGTAAATTGAATGTTCTTGTTCCAGGCCAAGTGTCATGTGTGATACTACTGCTGTGTCCTTAGTGAATGGAGGTGTCAGGACCTCCGTTGCCTGTCTGTGGGGTCTGGGACTGCCTCCAGGGCTGTCAGCCTTGGATGGATGCCATGTGAGAAAGGGTAAATAAAGTAACTGTGTGGATCCATGCCATCCTGGCTTTGTCCAGCTACAGTGGGTTGCCCTCTTCTGGCCAGGAGCCAGATCAGACACGGGAATTACCTGCATGCCTGAGGGCCATGGGGTGGTGCTGAGAGGAAGTTTCCCCTAGTGTATACAGGATCCCCAGTGGACAGTTCTGGAAGCCTGAGGCTCCCCATTCAGCCTCAGTGCCCTGCTTTGAACTGGACTAGTTGTATACCAGCTACTACATCCCTCCCTGAGCACACTGTCCCTGTGTGCACTTGTGCATGGTTCATAAACTGGCCTTCGGACAGGTCCAGGTTCTAGGCCATGCCCACTGCAGTTGCCCTTCAGGACAAGGAGTGAATGAATAAGTTAAAATGTTCCCCTAGGATGGGGCTGGAGAGATAGCACAATGGTAGGGCATTGCCTTGCAAGCAGACAACCCAGAACAACCCAACATCCCATATGGTCCCTTGTGCTTGCCAGGAAGTGTCTCAGTAGAGCCAGGAATAACTTCTGCGTGCTGGTGGATGTGGCCCCACTCCCACCCCAGAAAAAAAGTTGTCCTAGGGTATTCTTGTCTCCACAGCCCAGGAGGCCACAGAAGCAGCTTCCTTGGGGCTGGAACTGCAGCTGAGGTAGCTATGGACAAACCTTCCTCAACATCACACACACACACACACACACACACGCCTGGTACCAGTCCTTATCCTGAAAAAAAGTTGTCCTAGGGTATTCTTGTCTCCACAGCCCAGGAGGCCACAGAAGCAGCTTCCTTGGGGCTGGAACTGCAGCTGAGGTAGCTATGGACAAACCTTCCTCAACATCACACACACACACACACACACACACACACACACACACACACACACACACACACACACGCCTGGTACCAGTCCTTATGCTGACAAGCCTTCCTCAACATCACACACACACACACACACACACACACACACACACACACACACACGCCTGGTACCAGTCCTTATCCTGAAATTAGGCAAAGTCCCTTCCCAAGAGGCAGTGAGGGGACATGCCAGGCAGCACATGGGCACCACAGATGACAGAGCCCTTCTTGGGGGCCTCAGGGGAAGTGGCACTGGCGTGAGCTGAAAATTTAATCCCTGCTATATTTTTTGTTTGTTTTTGGACCAAATCCAACCACACGCAGGGGTTACTCCTGGCTCTGTGCTCAGAAGTTGCTCTGGCAGGCTCGGGGGACCGTAGGGGATGCCAGGAATTGAACCCAGGTTCATCCTGGATCGGCTATGTGCAAGGCAGACGCCCTACCGCTGTGCTGTCTCTCCGGCCCAATCCCTGCTATTTTGTTGGGATCTTCTGTTTTGTGTTTGGGACACGCCAGCAGTGTTCACAGACTTTTCATGACTGCCCAGCAGTAAGCATTGGCAGTGCTCAGGGGACTGTGTGTGATGCCGGGGATGGAACTGGTATCCTGCTATTATGACTGCATGCAGGACAAGCTTAACCCCAGTGCTCTCTCCAGCCCCCATTTGGCTGCTTCATTTTCTTTGGGGTCCTCCCAAGCAGTGCTCAGAAAATCCAGCCTCCCACTCCCAGGCTGAATCAGGACATCTACCTGTTCCTCAGCTCAGAAGCCAAGGGTTGGGACCACAGCTGTGTGCCAGGCCAGCACTTTGACCTTTGTTCTCGGGTTCCCAGGGTACCCCTGGGGCTCAGAGCTCAGGCTATTCAGGTGATGAAGGGGTATGGCCCCCGGTTTCCAGGTTCTGGCAGGACAGCAAGTGGGATATGTACTGTAGGGTAGGGTGGTATCCCAAAAGTAATGGGCACCAGCATGCTAGCCCTGGGGCAGGTCACTGCCTGCTCCCTCCCCTCTTCCTCCTGTCCCTGTCCTTCCCTTTGCACTAAAAAATGCCCCGGCCATGACTCAGAAGCTCCCTGCTGGCCAGCTTTCCTAGGGTGGCCACTGGGTGTCCCCAGAGAGTTGGACAGATACTGGGGTGTTGGGCTGCAGGGCCTCCTAACAGCTGTTCCTAAACTACTGGAATGAAGATCCTAGGGGTGTGTGCAGAACCTGGAGGGGATCTGAGAAACCAAAGCAGGCCACGGTTGAGGACTGGTCCAAGCCAGCGCTAGGCCCAGTCCACACATTTCCAATTGGCCCGCAAAGTACAAGGTACAAGACTGGAGATGCAGAGAGTAGAAGGAGCAGAATGGGAAGTGCAGACAGGACCCTCGGGTCTCCTGCCCGCCCCCAATTCTAGCCACAGTCCTCAGCCCTCTCCCAGGGATCAGGGCCCTCAGCGGCAGGTGTGAGCAAAGGAGCGAGTGGGAGCCAGTCACGTTTATTTCTTGGGAAGCACATTTGCCTGGCTGGGCAGGACGGCAGAGTCCCTGCGGCGCTGCCCCTCGAAGCCAGGGCACCCCCACGCTGAGATGTGGCAGATCTGGCTACCAAATCTAGAAGCATTGCATCAGAAATTTTAAACCTATAGTAAATATATCTTATCAAAACTCAATAAATTATATAGATAGAAACTGGGAACATTCAGAAGAGTGGAGGCATGTAGGAGGGAATCCTCTCCCTGCCTCTCCCCAGCAGGGCTCGAGGCTCTGGAAGCTGGCGAGGTCCCATCCAGGCCCCGGCACCCGCACTCTTTCCTCTCATAGGTGGCTGAAGGGGCTGCAGGACCCTTCTTAGGACCCGTCCCCCCAAGAGCACCCCCCTAGGGGGTGAGGGCTGGGGCATAAATAACTTTACAAATATACAGGCCCAGGAACAATTTCTAAAACAAAACTGCGGGGCCAGGCAAGCCCCTTCCCACTGGCCTGCACTCCAGAGGTGAGCCGGTGAGTGAGTGCTGGGTGCCCAACATGGAAAGGGTGCAGGCCACAGGCGCCTAGTATCTGCCCAGAAGGGTGTCCAGCTTCTACCTTCAACACAGGCCTTTGGGTAGAAGAGAAAAGCTCCCACCTCAGGTACCCGTAATCTCAGTCTCCTTTCAGAGGGCAGCCTGGGGCTCTGCATGTGCTGCCCCAGACGACGTGCCACTTAGCCTACCTGTGGGGTCAGTTTAGGTACTTGGTGGTAGCTTGAAACTTTCTGGGGCACAGCCATGGGAGCAGGAGAGTCTGGGGGACCTGGGGGAATGCCCCCGTTTACATTCTATGTTCTGGCACACAGCAGGGCGGGACCCTAGAGGCCAGCGCTGGGCCATCTCATGCACACACCACCCACACGTGTGTGTATACACACACACACACACACACACACACACACACACACGTCCATCTTGGGCCCAGAGGTTCACTGCAGCAGCGGCAACTAGAGACGAGAGAGCATCCTGCAGACCAGCAGCCCTTCACGTCCTGGGGCCCCCACTGCTGGGGGGAGCAGGGGGTAGTAGGTCATGAGCAAACACGGAGTCATCCCCTGAAGAGCTGGAACTGGGGGTATCCTGGCCACCCGGTGAGTACTGCTCGAAAGGCACTGACAGGTCCAGGTATTCCTGCGTGGTGGGGTGCTGGGGTTGGCCTCTGCTCCCCACCCCACCCCGCCCTGCCCTGCCTCCTCCCCAGGCCAGGACTCTCACATCAGTGGATGTCATGGTGAGAATGCGGTCCAAGTCCTCCACCAGCTGCTTGAAAGTGGGTCTCTGCGAGGGCACGGCGTGCCAGCACTCCCTCATGATGGTGTACCTGGGGCACAGTATCTCAACATCTACCTAACGCCACCCCCTGCACCCACCGAGCAGGGTGACAAGTGAGGCAGGAAGGCCCTAGGATCGATCATTGTGTGAGGGGGAACTCACACCCTCATGTGTGCAGGAGTGGGCGTTCACAGGTCAAATGTGCAAGGGGACATTTCTAGGCCATGTGTGCATGTAGGGACACTCACAGATCATGCGTGCAGTTGGCTGGCTTGTCCATGCGATGACCCTCTTTCAGCAGCTTGAACAGCTCCTCCACTGGGATGCCAGGGTACGGGGAGCCCCCCAGGGTGAAGATCTCCCAGAGCAGCACCCCAAAGGACCAGCTGTGGGGATCTGTGATGTCAGTGTCCTATACACACACAGTGACACCCTCACACACACACACACCCAGCTCCCCTGCACTCACACATCACTCTGATGAGTGTAGACACGGTCAAACAAGGCCTCAGGGGCCATCCACTTCACGGGCAGCCGGCCCTAGGAGGGAAGGAGCGGGTGAGTGCCTGGTGGTCCCACTCCCCAGCCCCTGGCAACTGGCCCCTGGTCCCACCCAGCTCACGTTGGTGGTTTTCTTGTAGTAGTCGAGATTGTGCACATCCCGGGCCAGGCCGAAGTCTGCGATCTTCATCACATTGTCCGCCGTCACCAGCACATTGCGGGCAGCCAGGTCCCTGTGGATGCACTGGTGGGGCAACTGCCATGAGCCTGGGGAACCAATCCCCAACAAGCCTCAGGGGGTGCTGCCGGCCACTCACCTTCTTGGACGCCAAGTACTCCATGCCACGTGCCACCTGGTAGGCACAGGATACCAGGTCCTTGCAGGTGAGCTGTTCCTCGGGCAGCCGGCAGGCGTCAAAGGAATAGTCCATGCCCGGGGGCCGCCGCGCCCGCAAGTACTCACGCAGGTTGCCCTTGGCCGCATACTCCACCAACACGTACAGGGGCCCTGTGGTCAAGGTACCCCCAGGAGGGAAAGGGTGTGAGTGCATGGGGTAGAAGGAGGGAGTGGGGTGATTATGGGGGAGTGTAGCGACTGTAGGAGGGGTGTGTGCATATGAATTTTCCCAGCCCTGCAGTACTCGTCCTTGACACAGACACCCTCTGCCCCACCAGCCCACTCACCGCCCTGTGTGCAGGCGCCCAGCAGGTTGATGATGTTCTTGTGCTTCCCCATCATCTTCATCATCTCCATCTCCGACACCAGGTCCGACAGATCCTTGTCTGTGGCATCATCTGCCGAGGGGGAGGGTCCCAGGTCAAACGGTGCTCTACCCTAGCCCTCTCCGGGCCACACAGGGCTCCACCCTAGTCCTCCCCACCCTAGCCGAGAGCCTGCACCTTTCAGCATCTTCACGGCCACAGTGATGGGCTTGGCTGCTCGGTCCTTGTCGATTCCGACGGCCTCCGCCATGACCACCTGGCCGAAGCAGCCCTCCCCCAGAGGCTTGCCCAAGGTCAGCCTGCAGCAGAGACAGCAGTACTGAGCACTGCCACCTGCACTGTCCTTTACAGGAAGCCCTCAGCACTGACCCACACCACCCTGGCTTGGGAGGTTCCCAGAGGGAGCACATGGCAGGGTGCAGCCAGGAGGTGATGCTGTGCCCTGGAGCACCTCCTCCACTCTCTGATGCCCACGACCCACCACTCACCGGGTACGTGACAGTTCCCACTTGGGGTCAGCCGGCAACTCTAGTTCAGACACGTTGGCCAGTGCAGGACCCTCCCCGGACGACAGCCGGGCAATGCGCACCAGCGGCGTGTTGGAGCTCAGGGACGAGCTAGACTCCAAAGACACCTGCTTGGGGGGGCAGCGCCAGGCTGGTACACGCAGGCAGGCAGGGGGACCCCCATACCCCAAGCTGGGGGCTTGGAACTTGGGAGCTACTTTCTGTTACCTGTCGCTTGAGAGGGAAGCGGGAGACCTTGTGCACAGGGGCCACGGTGTCTAGGTCCTTCTTCGGGGGACTGCGCAGACGACACAGTGTGACAGCCACCACCACCAGGATGAAGAGGAGGAAGGCCACGCCGTAGCTGAGCACTCCCGCGTACACGCTGCTAGCCTCGCCTGCCTCCATCAGCCTCTCCTCGGCTGCAAAGACACGGGGCACTGGCATGAGGGCTGGGCCAGGGACAGAGTGGACGCCCTGCCCTGCCGTGGGGTGGGGTGCCTTGGACTTGACACTCCCTGTCAGATATCCCCATCAGTCCAGAGGAGAAGAAGCACAACAGAGGCACCAGCACCCAGTACCAGCCACCCAGGGAGACGTCGAGGCTGCCGGCCAGAAGGGGGCAGGGGGGGTGTTCCCGAGCCGAAGGGGTGGGCGGGTGTGGGTCCGAAGAGTCGGCAGCCGAGCGTGTCCCCAGAGCCCAGAGGGGCTGAGCGAGCAGCAGCCGGCAGCAGCGGTACCTGGCAGCACCGCCAGCCACGCAGAGTGGTGGGAAAACCCGATAGAATTGCCCGCCAGGCACGTGTACTCCCCAGCGTCCTCAAAGGTGACATTGCGCAAAGCAAGGACCTCCAGCTCCTTGTCGGTGCTGTTAACGCCCGCGGTCTACAAAGAGAACAGAGCAGCGATAGGCCCACACCCAAGCCCACTGCCACCACAGCCCATCCAGGCGACGAACTAGCCAGGCTGCCAGGAAGGTAAACGGCGCTGCTGCCACCACCATTGCTGCCACTGCTGTGGCCGGCCCGGCCCACGGTCCTCTGCCTTGTGTGTCCACACTGAGCCCGAAGCCAGTCAGTCCCTCCACCGGCGGGTCCTCTGTCCCAAGTGAGCACAGGCGTGCAGCAGAGTGCATTGGGCAGGGCATGCAGTGCCATGCAGGGGGAAATGGGGCACGGCGGGAGGGGACGGGGCAGCGGATGCAGGCAGCCATCAAGGGTGTACACACCAGTAGGCATGAAAAGTTGGCACTGGGCTAGAGAGAGGTAGGCAGCAGGCAGATGCACATATAGGGGGCTCAGCCTGGCCAAGGCACACAGCCTCCGGGGTCAATGTGGGTGCAAGTGGGGTTAGCATGGGCCGTGGGACCTAAGCAGGTAAGCACCGTGAGGCCAGCAGGGTGAGGTGGGGTGTGCAGGCGTGCAGGTGGATGGGTGGCCGGCTGGGGAGTCTGTGGAAGTTATGCGTGCAGGCAGGCGTGGGACAGACTGGTTACCTGCTTGGGGCCCATGGACACGCAGCCAAAAGGCCTTCTCAGCCGCGCCTATGAAATTGGTGGCCCGACAGAGGTACTGGCCCCCATCATGCTCGGACACATTGGCCAGGCGGAGGCGCGCGACGGCCTCCACACTCTCACTGATCCACGACTGCAGGGACAAGAGAGCCGGCTCAGGCAGCCACGAGGGAGGGCGCGGGCAGGCAGCCAGGACAGTGGGCAGGCGGGCAGGTGGGCATCCCACACGAACTCATGCAGCGGCCCATGTGCCCACCTGCCCTGCCTTTACACACATGTTCCCTGGAGCTGCAGGAACAAAGTGGGGCCTAGTGGAGGGAGGGGGGGAGTCAGTCGCGCTCCCACCCACCCCTCACTCTGAGGCGCCAGGGTGCCCACCTTGAGCACGGTGACATAGGGGGTGCCATCTGGGCCCACACGGCTTCCGTTCACCTCCACGTGCTTGAGCCACTGGATATGGGGCTGCGCGTCGCTGTAGACCTTACAGTGGAACTCAACGTCGCTGCCCAGCACCACCGTCTGGTTCGCCGGGAGCCCTGCCTGCAGGATGGGCCGGTGCGGAGAGCGCTCTGCAGGAGGGCCAGCCAGGCTCTAGTGGGCCACTCTGGAGGGGCTAGGCTCCCCCAAGGGCCACCTCACCCTCACCACCGCTCACCCAGCACATCCAGTGTGTAAGTCTGCTGGATGCTGCCAAACTTGTTCTCCACCACACAGGTGTAGTTGCCACGGTCCGAGGGCACCACGCTCTCCATGACCAGGCTCCACTGCTGGTGCCGCAGCTGGGGGAGGAATACTCGGTGAACGACCCAGACACCTGCATCCGGCATCCACCCTCGCCCAAGGCCCAAGGAGCCCGGCTCACACCTTGATGCCCCCAATGCGATGCTCGCCCCGGAACTCTTTGCCATTCTTCAGCCAGGAGATTGATGGGGTGGGGTTGCCTGCAGCTGGGCATCGGAAGCGAACGGTGTTGGCTGCTGGCACGGCCAGGAGCTTCTTGTCCATGCGTTCAGGCCGAGTCCAGTATGGGGCGCCTGTTTGCAGGGACACGAACTTGAGGTCCGGGAAGCTGCTCACAACCTCCAAACCTCAGAGTCCCCTCTTGTGCTGGGCCTGGAGGGTGTCTGATTGGTCTTTATTGGAAGTTACATTTTAGGGGACACATCAGCGGTGCTCAGGGGTTTTCCTGGGGTGCTTGGGGACCTTGTGTGATGTGTGCCTGACCAGTCCCCAGCTGTCCCAGCCACTATCAGAGCTGGGACCCCACACTCAGACCAGGGACAACATGTTCCCCAGATCCCCCTCATCCAGCCCATGTGAGTGAGCAGGGACAAGCAGGGAGGGGGCAGAGGTGGTAGCAGGGCCCCGTGGGGAGGCTGGGCAGGAGGTGCTCCTCCTTAATCCAGAGCCCTCTCTGTGTCCCACCTGTGCCTCATAAGGGACTTGGCCACCCATATGCTCACTTGGAGGGGTCTGTCCCTTCAAGAGCTGCCTGCAGCTTGACTGGGCAGCCCAGCCCCCTTGGTGGCCTGCACCCCCACCCCCACGCCCACCTCTGCTCTCACCTGTGTCCTCAGTTTCATCCTCCCCATCCTCGTCATCTCCTGAGGAAGGTGCGTCTGGAGGCAAGAGAGACAGAGTAGGCTTCCCCCGGCCCCCGCAATCCTCACCCCTGCCCCACTGTCCTGTGTCACGCATATGCTCACCTGTCACACTCACCTGTGACACACACACACACACACACACACACACGCTTACCTGTCACACGCACACTGAAGGAGCACAGGATGTGATGGCCCAGCTGCTGGCGGCAGCTGTAAACACCGGCGTCGTCCTGGGAGGCGTTGAGCACACGCAGGCGCTGAGGCCCCAGCAGGATGCGGTGGGACTGGAGCAGGTTCTGGCCGTCCTTGGACCAGACTGTGGGCCCTGTGGGCATCCCTGCTGGCTGGCAGCTCAGCTCCAAAGTGTCTCCGCTGGTGAACATCAACTGCTCCGGGCCCGGACCCTCTGTGGGGGAAGAACACACCTGACTGACTGACCCAGCCCACACATGACTGATACTGAGGTGCACTCTGCATCCTGCCAACTGTCCCTGGGATGATGAGCCCGAGATGATGCGTGTTAGGTGGGGGCAATGCCCAGGAGTGGGTGATAGCACCCCAGAGTGAAACCACATGACAGTCAGTGTCGCCACGGCCACAGCTCTTCTTCTCCTGACATAGGCCTTATTCTTTGTTGAAAGATGGAACCCGGGCCCGGAGAGATAGTACAGTGGCGTTTGCCTTGCAAGCAGCTGATCCAGGACCAAAGGTGGTTGGTTCGAATCCCGGTGTCCCATAGGGTCCCCTGTGCCTGCCAGTAGCTATTTCTGGGCAGACAGCCAGGTGCGGCCCAAAAGAAAAAAAAAAGAAAGAAAGAAAGAAGGAAGGACGGAAGGAAGGAAGGAAGGAAGGAAGGAAGGAAGGAAGGAAGGAAGGAAGGAAGGAAGGAAGGAAGGAAGGAAGGAAGGAAGGAAGGAAGGAAGGAAGGAAGGAAGGAAGGAAGGAAGGAAGGAAGAAAGAAAGAAAGAAAGAAAGAAAGAAAGAAAGAAAGAAAGAAAGAAAGAAAGAAAGAAAGAAAGAAAGAAAGAAAGAAAGAAAGAAAGAAAGAAAGAAAGAAAGAAAGAAAGAAAGATGGAACCCAGGTCCCACATGCGAGGAGAGAGAAATTCCCATCCACCTACCCAGAAAGTTTTGGAAGCTCAGCCTGGGCCAGAGCAATAGTCCAACAGTTCAATCTCTGGCATATGGCCCCAAGTACCCCCAGGAATAATCCCTGAATGCAGATCCAGGAATAACCCCTTGGCACCACTGCGTGTAGCCCAAAAAATATAAAACAAACAAGAATTCTGGAAGCTCAACTACAGCGTCCCGAAGGAGCAGCACCCCAGGGCAACACTGAGCCTCCCATAGGAGGCTCCGAGCTCTCCAGCTTGAAGCAACCCCATCTTTAGCGGGATCACCTCTGAGCACTGTATCAGGAGACTCAGAAACTGAGTCAGAGAACTGAAAGTGCAGATGTCTAATGGGGCCCCGCCCAGCTCTTGGTGACAGGAAGCACAGACACTGGTGTGGCCCCAGGGCACTGGGGGCCACAGCACTCTGGGTTACTTTTGCCCACATCTGTCATTCTACAGCCATTCAGCTTAGATTCTGATGCTCTGTCCCTGGGGCCTACACGTCGTCCCCTACCAGGCAGCACCTGGCCCCATGCCCTGTGGAGACCTCCTCCTTTCCTCCCCATGCCAAAAGGCCCCACCAAGAGCAGCTCCAACTGGTCTGCCCTGTGCAGACCCCACCAGGCAAGAGGCCGGAAGAGCCAGCACCCACTGCTGCACCCTGGGACAGGGGTACCTGAGGGCTGATGCCAGGCTGAACAAGGGGACAGGCGGAATCAGAAAGGCGGGTCTGTTTCTACCTGGAGAAGCCATAGCACAGACCCAGCTCCCCAGGGACTTCTGCACAGCCCAGTAGGGACGCAGGGCATACAACCTGGGGGGAGCAGGGAAAGGGAAGGGGGGATAGGTAAAGGGGGCAGGAAAGGGAGGATGGGGGGAAAGAAGGAAAGAAGCATAAAGTCCAAGCACCCACTGCCACAGTTGTCCAGAGAACCAGGAGCCACAGCTAGAGGACTGCGAGGGGAGTGAGGCCCCAGGACAGGGACACAGCCCAAGGCAGGCCAAGCCCCACTTAAAAACATTCTCAGTGGGGCTGGCGTGGTGGCGCTAGAGGTAAGGTGTCTGTCTGCCTTGCCAGCGCTAGCCTAGGACGGACCACAGTTCGATCCCCCAGCGTCCCATATGGTCTCCCAAGCCAGGAGCAACTTCTGAGCGCATAGCCAGGAGTAACCCCTGAGCATCACCGGGTGTGGCCCAAACACCAAAAAAAATAAAATAAAATAAAAATCTCAGTTTTCCAAAAAGTTAGGAAAGGGGGTAAGGGGCTGGGTATGCTAATGAAGGTTTTAGGGAGTATCCAGCTGATCTTCCTGACCCACCGCCAAGTCCCCTTCACAGGAAGAGAAACTGAGTCTGGGGAAGATGTGGGGCCTGTCAATCATTCAGGCCGAGGCGCCCCCAACCACCTGCCAGGTCTGTGGATTCTCATGGACCCCTATGCCCTGCAGGGGGGCCAACAAAGCAGACATGGACACAGTGATAGCACCGCTGGGAGGACCAACCGGGTTTGATTCCAAAACTCCATTAGAGGTGCTGGCGCACTGCCAGGAGTGATTTCTGAGTAGCCGAGAGTAAACCCTTAGCATTGCCAGATATGACCCAAAGCTCAAAATTGAATAAATAAATATGGGCCAGAGTGATGGCACAGTAGGTAGGACGTTTGCCTTGCAAGTAGCCAACCTGAGTCCAATCGCCGGCATTCCACAGGGTCCCCCAAGTCTGCCAGGCATGATCCCTGAGCCCAGTCAGGAGTAACTCCTGGAGCCCCTGGTATGACCCAAACACCACAAATAATAATAAGAAGAAATAAGCAAAAGTAACAGTGGTCAAAGTGATAGCACAGTGGTAGGGCATTTGCTTTGCATGCTGCCAACCCAGGACAGACCCTGGTTCGATCCCAGACATCCCATATGGTTCTGAGCCTGCAGGAGCAATTTCTGAGAGTAGAGCAAGGAATAACCCCAGAGCGATGGAGTAGGCAGAGGAAGAGGAGGAGGAGGAGGAACACACCAGTGGTGCCAGCGGCTTTGAGAGGCCAGAATCCAGCCCAGCAGGGCTGAGTTAATGAACCACAGGGCAGTCGGCAGGTGTCAAAGTCCAAGTCGGTAGAGGGGGACCAGGGCACCCTCACCCCCCAGCGAGTGAGTTCCTGGCTGGCGGCCTGGTCACCTCTCCACATTGCAATGGGGATGAGCATGGCTCATCATGGTTCGCAACCCTGCGGGCCGGCCCCACCTTCCCTGCCCTGGACCTGGTTCAGCAGGGAAAGTGCCTCAACAGCGCATCAGTCTTTCCCAGGCTTTGCTGCAGGCCCATCTCGTTAAGGAACCTGTTTAAATTTATGGCCCCATTAACTCCCTCCCTCCCAGTGTCTCCAACCAACCAACTCGGGAGGGGACGTCGCTGGCCCCGCGGCCCCAGGCTGGGGCCCTCCCGGAGGGTCCTTCCCCACTCCGACCCGGCTAGCCCTTTCCGCCGGACACTCCGGAGCTGCGGGCCGGGCCACCCCACCCACCCGTAAGCCGGGCTCAGTTCCCATTCCACGGCCGTCGGAAGTAATATCTCTATCTGGACGCGAATGCAAACGGGAGGCGCCCCCGCCGCGGCCCCCTCGGCGCCCCTGGACGCTGAAAGCGCGCGCTGACCTCCCGGTGGCCCCTGTCACGCCGTTGAATGACACGCGCATTTCTGCTCCTTCATGGCGCAGAGGGGGGACAGGACAGGGCCGGGGCGGCCGAGGGGGCTCCGGGAAGACGGGGTCCCGCCATCTGCCCCGCGGCGCCCGCACCTCGGCCGCGCCCGCACAAAGAAGCGGCTGTTGGGACGCGGAGGGCGGAGGCGAGCGGCCCGCCCTGCCCGGTGCTGGCCGGCCGCGGGGGGCAGCGGCGCGTGTGTGGGGCGGGGCCGGGCCGGACAGACCCTCCGAGGCGCGCGTCTCCACGGGCAGGGGTCCCCGTCTCGGTCTCCTCGTCCTCGTCCTCGTCCTCCTCTAACCGGACGATCTGGATGGACATGCGGGGCACTGGGGCGCTGGCACCGGGCACTCCGCGGTGGCGCAACCCCGCGGCACGCTGGGCACGCGGCCCCCCGCTCCGGCCACTACTTTGCGCTCGGGGCCAGGCGCCCCTCGAAGCGCCGTCCAGGGCCATCGGGGCGCCAACGCGCGCGTCCTCACCTGTGGCTCTGCGCTGGACGTTGGAGACGCCGCCGGCCGCGAGGATCACGGCCACGCACACGGTGCGGGCGCAGAGGGTGGCCAGCGCGCCCATGGCCAGCGGGGGTGGCGGCTCCTTCAGGCGTCGCGCGCGGCCCCGCTGCCCCCCATGGTCCGGTCCGGAGGGGCCCCGAAGCCTCTGGGTCCTGCCGGAGAGGCGGGAGCGCTGAGCCCAGCAGCGTGCCCTCCGCCCGCCCAGCGCCCAGCAGCCGGCCTCGGCGTCCCCACCGGCAGGCTCCGCGCCTCGGCGTGCGTCCGAGCAGGACCGTCCGTCCGCGCGGCGCCAGATGCCCGCGCCGCCGCCGCCGCCGCCGCCGAGCACTGCGCCCGGGCGCCACAGCCAAGGGGTGGCCAGGACCGCCCCGCTGCCCGCCGGCCGCCGCGCCCCTCGACTCGACACGCCCCGGGGCGGAGCGGCCAGCGCGGGCGGGGCCTGGCGGCGCGGGCGGACCCCCCATCGCGCCGAGCCAGGCCGGAGCGGGCGCGATGGCGGGGCCGGGCCTTGCCCGGCACGGCGTGGCATGGCGTGGCAGGGCGGCCGGGCCGAGAGGTGCCCACTCACTTCCCCGAAGTCCCCGAGGCCCGGAGTGGACGCTCAAAGTGTGCGCGGGACTGCAATGCGGGGCGCGTGCCCAGCCGTGACACCCCTTCCCCGCTGGCGCGTCTGTCCATGCCGCTACCCTCCACGGGTGCTGGACACCGCCCTGGGCCAGGCAGCTGCTGCTGCAGAGCCTGAGTGGCCGGGCCACTGGGTCCTGGACCCAGGCTGAATGAAGGCTCGGCACCCCGAGCGACCTGGTGTAACCGTGACCATGCCTGTGTCCAGCCCACACGGAGAATGCTCTGGGGGCCTGGGGTCAGGGACCTGTCCTGAGCTTCTGCCATGTCCCTCCCCACGCTGCCTGTAAGCTCCCTAGCCTTCGTGAGACTCACAGGAAAGGGGACTGTGGACAGGGTGTGGACCCAAAACATCTCTCCTCTCCACGCTGTGGGTATCTCTAAGCGGTTGGCCCCCCAGGGCCGGACCTGAGTCCTGGACACTGTCCGCAGACCTCCTAGGGCCCCTCAGCGTCCCCAGACTGCCGCCCTGATCCCCCGAGCACGGCACTGCTGGGGGTCCCATCACTTTCTGTGCTGCGAGCCTGTAACTTCAGACCAGCTGTGTGTGCCCCTGTTAGAACTCCTGCGCGCCCTGTTTCTGCTCTGCCTCTTGACTGTGCCCGACCTGGCCCGGCTGTGCTTCAGGGCTGTCCTGACTCCTGTTATGGCCTCCTTAGGTGGAGAACTGGAGTCTGCATCCATTATTCCAGTTCCCCCAGGTCTGGAGGACTCTGCCCCATGTGGCCTGACCCTCACCCCAGTTGGGCCCCATCAGACTGGGCACAGGTCAGGCTGGGACACAGACACTGTATTGGTGACCCAAGAGCCCTTTGCACCCCTCCGGAGGCCCCTGGGACGTTCATTGTGTCACTGCAGTGTCCAGTGTCCCCCTGGCCTCCATTCTGTATTCCCCATAGAGGATACCCCACACCCCAGTGTACCCCACCCCATCGGAACAAGGCCTGGAGACATTTCTTAAAAGTTGAGTAACTTCCTGGTTTCCAGTCCTGCTCCTACAGCTTCTACTCAAGGGACCCCTGGAGCACCTGGTTCCAAACTGGGGCCTCAGTTCTCTTACAGCCCCTACTAGGTTCTCCGCAGTGGGGGGCAGTGGGCAGGTGGGGGCAGGGTCCGTGCCTTTCTCCTGCGCCCACGCCCAAGGGGTCCCAGTGAAGGGGAGTGTGAGAGGCAGTGGGTGAGGCAGGCCTGCCCAGCAGGAGGTGAGTCAGCAGTGGCCCTGGCTTGCTGGGGCCTGTGTGAGGCAGAAGGTGGGGGGGGGGGGAGGCTGTGGGTGGGGAGCAGTGCAAAACTTGCCCCAGGGCAGGGATGCAGCAGTGGGCCAGGCAAGGCCAGGAGGTATGGTCAGGGGTGGGGGGAGCCTATGCCACACCTCACCTGCCAGCCTCAGCCTTCCACAGGCACCCCCAGGGGGATACTGAGGACCCTGAATCTTCTTCCTAGTCTTCTTTCTGCCCCAGCAGACCCATCAGCCCAGCCCTGCTCTGGAGGAGAGACAAGGGAAGCATTTCACATGTCAATCCCTACCTTTGAAAGGCAATTCCTCACTTTCAAAATGTGTTTTCAGGGACTCTGAGAAATGAAATGAAGAGGCTAGGGGCTGGAGAGATAGCACAGAGGTAAGGCATTTGCCTTAGACCAGGGATCTCAAACTCACGGCCCTCGGGCCGTTTGCGGCCCTCCGTACAACATTTTGTGTGGCCTGCAGCCCACCTTCAAATATCACAGTATTCGAGATTATCGCTTACCGAAGAATCGCAATAAAAATCGCATTAGTAAGAAAAAAATCGCGGGCCGGGCGGTGGCGCTGGAGGTAAGGTGCCTGCCTTGCCTGAGCTAGCCTAGGACGGACCGCGGTTCGATACCCCGGCGTCCCATATGGTCCCCCAAGAAGCCAGGAGCAACTTCTGAGCACATAGCCAGGAGTAACCCCTGAGCGTCACAGGGTGTGGCCCAAAAACCAAAAAAAAAAAAAATTGCATTAAACATTCGCATACCCCGAGCACTTCTGTTCAGGGTATGCAAATGTTTAATGCTATTTTTTGCGATTTTTTTCTTACTAATGCGATTTTTTATTGTGAATATTCGGTAAGCGAAATCCCTTATGCAGACTTGCCTCACCCCGACTTTGCCTCCTGCGGCCCCCAGGTAGATTGAGTTTTGAGACCCCTGCCTTAGACACAGAACAATGGTGGTTTAAATCCCGGCATCCCATATGGTCCCCCAAGCCTGCCAAGAGCGATTTCTGAGCATAGAGCCAGGAGTAACCCCTGAGCGCTGCTGGGTGTGACCCAAAAACCAAAAACCAAAAAAAAAAGAAATGAAGGGCCCTGAGAGATAGCACAGCAGTGTTTGCCTTGCAAGCAGCCGATCCAGGACCAAAGGTGGTTGGTTCGAATCCCGGTGTCCCATATGGTTCCCTGTGCCTGCCGGGAGCTATTTCTGAGCAGACAGCCAGGAGTGACCCCTGAGCACCCCTGGGTGTGGCCCAAAAAAAAAACAAAAAAACAAAAACAAAAAGACAAACAAAAAAAAGAAATGAAAAGACAAGGATCAGTAACTTAGATGGAATTTGTTTTAGGGGCCACACCTTGCAGCACCCAGAGGCTACTCCCCCGCACCGCTGAAGGTCACTCCAGCAGGGGCCAGAGCCTTGAGGTCCTTGGGGTGGAACCTTTGAGTAGGGAGGGGGGCAGAGATGGAATGTTAACGCCATGCACCATGGAGAAGGAGAAGGAAACAGTCTCTCAAACCAACACTCACTAATGTGTGAAGCTCCTTCCTCTTTCTCTCTTTGAGCTTGCCAAGGGAGCCAGACTGGCATGTTTGTGGGGGGCCTCTGGGTGTGTGGGGGCCCTGGACCCAGCCCTACACATTCTCACTCCTCAGGCTGAGATCCTGGGTCTAGCTTCAGTGGGGAAGACTGGAGATGAGGTTGAGACTGGGGAGTGCCCGGGGAAGCAGTGCCTGCCCTGAGCTGGCCCCACAGTGGCTGGGTCCCTGCCCCTCCCCAACCAGTGGGCCTGTCCAATAGCCACCAAGCAGCTAAAAAAAAATCTATTTTCCTAAGCACTTGGCATTGGCCTGAAACCTCAAGTGTATTTTCCCTCTGTTTTATTTTTTTTTTGACCCCACACTCTGGTAAATTTAAGGGAAATTTAATTATGATATTTTGGGTCCATTTACACTCAAACCTTCTCAGCATTTTTTTTCCAGGGCCCTTTTGGAACTAAGCACGTCCTGGGAACCCTCTAAGGGAGCGTTTTTATTGGGATTACTTTTTGCAAAGACATCTCCCTCCCCTCTAGCCTGCCTCACTCCCAGCTCCTGCCAGGGACAAACAGGCGAGGCCACGATGCCAGCTGCCTGCGGCACCCACCTTAGGAGGGATGTCGCCGCCCCTGCTCCTGCTCTGTGACTACACGCAAGCCCTTGCTCTGGGGACAGCCGGCAAGTGGGGATTCCAGGCCAGACCCAGTGCAACCCTCTGTCCCCACAGCCTGGCTGAGCCAGGACAGTGGCTGGGGTTGGCATCTACTGGTGAAGGAAACCAAGGCACAGAACCCTAGTAGCTGCCTATTGGCCTGACCTTGGGGGTTGCTCTTTGGAGCTCTGAGCTGTGTTCAGAGCTGACTGAATCCTGCTGAACTCCAGTTACCAAGGCCCGGGCTATGGGGAATGGGTGCGCAGGAGGGTCCTGGGGCTCTGCAGGGGTGGGGGGATGACTGAAGCATCCAAAAGACACATAGCCCTATGGTCCCCAAACACACAACAAACAGACGAGACCTCAGCCTGGCCTGGCAAAGCTGGAAGCACTGGGCTCAAGAGGGCAAGGCAGGTTCATGTGGGTAGAGATGACTCAGGTAGGCATAGATGGGCACAGGTGGACTCAGACAGGCTCAGAGGGTATAGCGTGCTCTAACCATCATGGAAATGCATGTTGTCTGCTCAGAACTTGACAGGGCAGTCGGCTCACGCTGCCTTATAGATGGGAAAGCTGAGGCACTGACCATGAAGCTTCCCCAGGTCTCCCATCCCAAGGTCTGCCTGGGGCTTCTCTCCCTGCCCACTGTCCCCACCAGAAGAGTTCCCGCCTCATTCCCCCATGCATCTGTTGCACCCTGGGCTCCAGGCTTGCTGCTTCCTTACAGCCCAGGACATTGAGGGCTGTGCCATAGGGGCAGGAAAGCAACACCAAGTGGGCACCCCATGAGTACACAGGAGGCCTTCCAGCCACTGTGCCTGGTGCATGGTCAGGCAGTGCTGCTGGGCACAGGGGTGTAGTGGGGGGGTATGTGCAGGGCCCACAGCTTTCTGGGACCACAGCACCCTCAGCCTGGCCCACACTGTATCCAGGGCTGCCCTATCCTTGAACATGAGTTTGGGGCATGGAGTACAGGATCCCCCACAGGTGAGGCAGCCCCAATGCACAGTGTACAGCTCTCATTTCCCCCCACCTCCCACTGCCCAGCAGCCATTAGAATGATCCACAGGGCGATGTGTCCAACTCTGCACATCGGCTGTGCTCAGGAATCTACATGGCACTGGGAGAAACGGGTGTCAGGGCAGGGCCTGTCCCTGCTCTGTCTCATCCACTGGCACAGGTTGGGATGCAGCCCCACCTCAGAGTGGAGCCCCAGGGCCAAGGGGAGGCATCGCACTCAGTTTGCAGGCTGGTCCCCAAGGCCTCTATTACTGGGTGACGCAACATAACCCAGCCTGGGGTGGTATCAGTATCCCCAGGACACGCAAACAATACACGTGCCCCAAACACACACATGTATCTCAAACAAATAAGTAACTCAAACACACACGTGGCCCATACACATGAGCTCCAAACATGCACTCATCGGCCCCAAACACACACACTTGTGTCCCGGTTACCCAGTGCCCAAAACACACCTCATGTGCCCCCATACACAACATACACCACATATACACACGTCCAAACACACACGCATGTACCCAAACACACACACACACACACACACACACACACACACACACACACACTGTCCCAGGGCCATCAAACAGCGAGGAGGGTATTTGCCTTGCCCACAGCGGATCCAGGTTTGGTCCCCATATCCCATTATCCCATACAGTCCTCTGAGCACACCAGTTGCTCTGTTCCTAAGCACAGAAGCAGGAGGAAGTCCTGAGCATTTCCAGGTGTGGCCCAAAAAACAAACAGCAAATAGCACGCGCGCACAAACACACACACACACACACACACACACACACACACACACACACACACACACACACACACACATCCCAGACACCTTGTTTCCTTGTAAAGGGCTTAAAGGATTGGGACTGTTTGCTCCTTGCAGCTCACAGAACTGGAAGTGCCAGAAACAGGCCAGCTGGGCAGGTAGAAACGCGAAGAGGGCTGGGCTCAGGCTCTGGCACTGGGATGCTTCTCCTTGCAGCTCCCCTCCCGTCCTCCCCCCTCCCTCTCTTCCCTCCCCCCTCCCTTCCCCTGCCCCTCATTTCCCTTCTCCTTACCTGCTGCCCTGCCTTATACCCAGTGCAAGGGTTGGGGGTCTTGGGTCTAATGGGGCGCTTTGGACAGGTGAGGAAGAAAGGCTGCGCAGACACATTGGAAGGTCGTTGTTGCCAGAGCCAGGAAGGGGCTGCATGCCCCCATCCCCCATCCTATCCCACTCCACTCACTATGCCCACCAGGGCTTAGGGCCTATGGGAACCAGCCCTCCCCTGTGTCCCCTAAGGCCCACTCAGGGCCACAAGATGATGAGACAGACCCCTTAAGCCAGTTCTTGGGTGCTCAGAGCCGGTGCTTACTTTGGGTGGGGCTGCACTCCTGCACCCCCATGTGATGCCCAGCCTGGGAGTCTGAGCTGCTCTGGGAGTTCTTCCTGCCCACTCCCCCTCCCCAGGCTCCCAGGCTCCAACAGGATAACAGGACCACGGGGGAGGGGGGGTGCAGAGAGATAGCACAGCAGTAGGGCATTTTGACAGGACAGATGGTGGTTCGAATCCCGGCATCCCATAGGTCCCAGAGCCTGCCAGGAGCGATTTTTGAGTGCAGAGTTAGGAGAAACCCCTGAGCATCACCAGGTGTGACCCAAAACCAAAAAAAAAAAAGCAGGACAAGGTTATCCAGGAGGAGCCTGAGCCTGGACTCCAGGTGCTGAACACAATGGGGGTCAGGGCATGGCCTGTGGGGATCCCTAGGAAATTGCCAGGCCAGGTCAGTGTCCCCAGAAAGGATACCTGGGTACTATTACCAGCTTGTGACCCAGCCCCAGACACCAGGACTGATGAACCCAGTGTGTGTGTGTGTGTGTGTGTGTGTGTGTGTGTGTGGTGTGTGTGTGTAAGCACGCATGTGTGCTGGGGCCATATTTTGGAGAAGTCACCTCCCTCAAAGCCCTAATGTATCTGTGAGTATGTGTATGTCTATATGTCTGTTGTGAGTCTGTGTGTCTGTGTGTGCGAGTCTATGTTGCCTGTGATGTCTGTGTGTGTGTGTCTGTGCGTGCACATGTGTGTATTTGAAACATTACCTCTCTGTGTCCAGGGCGGACAGTTAAGAGCTCACCTGTCTGGGGCCAGAAAGGTGGCGCAAGGGGTAGGGCGCCTGCCTTGCATGCATTAACCTAGGAGGACTTCGGTTTGATCCCCTGGCATCCCATAGAGTTCCCCAAGCCAGGAGCGATTTCTGAACACATAGCCAGGAGTAACCCCTGAGCGTCACCTGGTGTGGCCCAAAAAGCAAAAAAAAAAAACAGAGCTCACCTGTCTGTCACTGGGGCAGAAAGGGGCCTCTGACTGACACTCTGCCTGGCAGCCCAGCTCTGTCCTTCTGGCTCTGGGCAGTCTTTGTTCCCTCCCCGTCCTCGCCCCCACCCCCCAAACTCAGGTTCTGAGTTGCCCCACAGCCCAGCTACCCTGCATGCTGGGGGAGGCAGCACAGCTCGTGCCCTGCAGAGCACCTAGAACCCCTCCATCAGGACCCAGACTCCACTAAGGCCTTGGCTGCCTTGCATGTGCATGGATGTGTGTGAGTACGTGTGTTTGTGTGTACATGTGTGATACACATACTTTCTTTTGTTTTCTTTTTTCTTTATACACATACTCTCTCTCTCTCTCTCTCTCTCTCTCTCTCTCTCTCTCTCTCTCTCTCTCACACACACACACACACACACACACACACACACACACACACCCCAATCAAAACCTGGCACATAGACCTCTCGGCCTAGTCTGATGAAGACATTAGGACAAGCTCTCCTGCCCTGTGGAGAAAGTGCTGGTCTAGGGCCTTTCCCCACTTGCAGCAGACCCAGTTCAGTCCACATGGCCCACCCACCCTTGCACAGTAAGAAAAGTCGTTGGGGGCTCAGCCCAGGGCATCAGGGGTCCCACAAGGGCAGGACTGTTGGGGTAAAGGCTAAGTAAGCCGGGCTGGTCTGAAGGTGTGAGGCTGGAAGGGGCTGGGGACCTTATGGTGGGGCTGACAGCTCAATCCTGCCCTTCACTGCTCAAAGCTTCCTTGTCCCGGCCATTGAGTGCTGCATTCCCGGCCCCCTGGCGACGCTGCCTCAACCATCTCCGGGGAGGAAGGAATGTGCTAGGCGGGGCCTGGGCTGGGGGTGGGAGCCCCTGTTCTCACGCCCCGAGGCCACTCAGACCGACTCAATTGGAATTTAAATGCTGGCCATTGTCGCCTCCAGAAAGGCCAGAGTCAGCACTGTGGCTGTCAGCACTGGCCCTTCTTGTGCCTGTCAGCACTGTGCCCTGTCCTCCCCCTTCCAGGCAGCCCTCCCGCACTCCCCCCTAGCCCAGTCTACTAGATAGAATACAGCTTTATCCTCAGGGGCCTGTCCTAGGGACAGGGTTTTGTCTATTCCCCAGGGCTCTGTTCTGCCACCAGAGCCTGCTGTACCCCAGGCATAAGGGGTTGAAGGGGCTGAAGGTGCTGCAGGCCACCCTGTTGTCAGTGCCAATGGCAGGGGACATAGGTGAGGGAATAGGCCATGTCCCAAAAGTTCCTCGGGGCTAGGCTGAGCTGCAGGAGGCCCAGGGCGTCCTGATGGTCTCTGTTCCCCAGCGTCCACTTGAGCCATCCCCAGCCTTCCAGGGGCTCCACATATGACCCATTCTCAGCCTCACACGCCAGCCTGGACACCTCAAGGTGGCTCCAGGCCCTCCCAGGAACCGCCCCCAGCCCTCCCTTGCCACAGCCAGACTTCATTCATTTATTTATTTGCTAAGCCTCCCGGGCCCTGAAAGGGGCCTTTGTCCCAGCAGACAATCCAGAAGGCAAAGGCAGTGGTGTTTGAGGAAAGTCTAGTGTGTATGTGTGTGTGTGGGGGGGTGTCCAGACCTGGTCGGTTAGGTGCTTGGCCAGCAGCTCCAGGAGGGCAGCAGCCACTACAAGTGCTCATACCAAATGTGATGGGATCTGGGGGGTGTAGCCCCTGACCCCTGCTGGGCTTCTGGGAGCCACAAGAGGGATCAGGGAGAGGCAGGTGTGAGCTGGGGTAGTTCCAGAGGTGTCTGACTTATTTTTTGCTGTCAGTGTTGTTTTCCTGTTTAGGGGGAAGGCACATTTGTTCTGTTTGTTATTGGAATTTATTTTAAAAGTTGGGACCTTTCATGTAAACGGTTTTTATCATTATTGTATAACATTTAGCATAATGTTTATTAAACTATAAGAATTTACACTATTAGCTGTAGCATAATGTTTATTAAACTATAAGAATTTACACTATTAGCTGTTATAAATGCTATTAAAATGTTCACTGGAGCAAAAATATGCTTTACCATTAACAACAAAAAAAGGAGCCTCAGGGTCGGAGAGATAGCATGGAGATAAGGCATGCCTTGCACGCAGAAGGATAGTGGTTCGAATCCCGGCATCCCATATGGTCCCCCGAGCCAGCCAGCCAGGAGTGATTTCTGAGCATAGAGCCAGGGGTATCCCCTGAACCCTGCTGGGTGTAACCCAAACCCTCCCGCAAAAAAAAAAGGAGCCTCATATGACTTCCCACTCTGGGGGGGCAGAGCTGGGCACACACAGATGCTCTTACCAGTGGGCTCTCTGGAGATGTCCTGCTAGCTCTCTGGATGGCTCCCTGCCATTGACAAGCATGCTGTGGTGCCCAGGCTGTGTGGCCACTCATGCCTGAGCAGGGATGTGGGCTCAACCCAAAGTGTCTTGGGGCTGCCACATACAGGGGGCGGTGGGGGGGGCGATCCCACAGGCACCCTGGGGTGTCCACACACTCAGATTTGTCAGCCTTGTCTGCTTGGGACTCTGCAGCTGGCTCAGGAAACAGCTTTGACCCCCTTCAGCCCTCTTTTCTGCTCAGACTCAGCAGGGAAAGCAGCCGAGTGGGATAGTCCTGAGCTCTTAGGAGCAAAGGAGACAGCGGTGAGGACCCAGGATCCCTGCTGGGAACAGGACAGCACCAGGCCCGGGTAATACTGAGCCCAGAGTCCTTCCTTGGGAAAGGACAGAGTTAGGCCCCTCCCTAGCAAGGGGCAGTCAGTCCTCTTAGCACTCCCCAGCTTATACCAAAGAAACCAAAAGGGCATGGCCTTGGGGACTCAGAAGCTGGATTTGGGCTGACACCATGGGGTTTGGGATACAAGAAGCTCGGGGGCCTGGATGGGCCAGTGTCTCTGCTGTCCCTACTGTCCCTGTGACCCAGATACTGGAACCCGTCCCCCTCCCTTCCCCTCTCCCTCCCTCTGGGCAGTCTCTGTCTGGCAGATGGGCTGGGACAAGGGTCCTGGTGTCCCAGGGGTGCAGCAGGTGAGGGCGGCATCCAGTTTCTACCTGGCTACAGCCCAGGCGCCAACAGGGTCTGGGTGTCACCAGGCCCCAGAGCGGCCGAGCCTCACACCTTGCGCTTCTCAGCTGTCGGGAAACAAGGGCTGGCAAAGGCAGGGGTGCGAGGGTGTGGGGGGGGCACCTTCCCATGGCACCTCTCACAGCTATCACAGGTTGGCCCCTGCTCAGGGCTGCCCCTGGGGAGTCCAGACTTCACTGGGCCACTCGCCATCCCTCCTGGGTCTCAGTTTACAACCCTACTCACTCTCCAGGAAGGGGGTCCTGCAGCAGTCACCTCTGGGCCTGGCAGTTCTGGGAGCCTCCTAGGGAGTGGTGGGTAGAGCGTCAGATATGGCCCGTGTGTGTGTGTGTGTGTCCCCCAGACCCCACCCTGCCAGCTGAGATGCTGACTCCTGCTTCACATGGCCTGCTCACTCCCTCAGAACCAGGTCCGGTGTCTTCACAGTGTGGGACAGGTGTGTGGGGCCAGACCAGAAACCCCAGCAGGACCCTGATTTGGGCAGTGGGAGTGTTTGTGGGGAGGGGGTCCCAGAGCCAGAGCCAGAGGGGAGCACTCCCAGCCCCCCATCCACTGCATTGCAAGCTGCCCCACCAGGGTTTGGGTTTGCTTGGCCCACTGGGTCAGAGCCTGCTGGAGGCCTGGTGGGTAAAACCCAAAGCCCATTGCCGCTAGGGTCAGGGCTGCCTTTGCCTGTACTCCCTGACACTGCTGAGGCTGCCCAGGTGGGCCCAGCCAGAGTCCCCAGGTCCCTCCCAAATGTCCCTCTCTTCTCCTGTCTCTGTCTGTCCAGGCCCTGGCAGGGAGCCCAGCCAGAGCTCATTAGCACGGGCAGCCCCGCCTCCCCAATCTCGATTTAATTGGGGCCAGGCAGGACGTGGGAATCCTGGGACCCCTGTGCCCAGGCCACGGGGGAGGGGCCTCTGCTGAGCCAGCTGCAGTGGTGCCGGATTAACAGTTCAATGGGCCCAGTAAGCAAGACGCAATAAAAGCTGCCCGTGGCAGGGCCAGCAGAGGGGAGCATTGGCTCTTGGCCCCTGGCAGTCACATTCTCCCACTGAATGCCCCTGCCTCGGTTTCCCCTTTTGCCAGCCAGATTGATGGCCCTCAGGCTCAGGGACAGAATCCAGCTTTTGCTCATGACTCTCTATCAGGAGGCCCCCGGCCCATCAAGGGGCCTGCCCAGACTCAGGCCCACAGTCAGACACAACCCTCCTTTCCGGTAGATGGGCTAAGTCTTTGGCTGGGTTGCTGCCACGAAGGGCAGGACCTGAGGGCCGGCCTGGCACAGGCCTATGCCTCGGGTGCCTCCAGGGCCTGGACTCTAAAGGGGCAGCTTAAGTTCTCCAGGAGGGCCCCACACTTCAGAGCGGGCGCTGGTCTTGCGTGAGGCTGGGAGGGTTCTATCTGAGCACCAACTGTGGTCCCAACTCCCCAGCTCTGCTGGAGTAAACCCTGAGCAATGCCAAGTGCGGCCCAAACAAAACAAGAGAAAGAAGAGCTCCAGGGACTCCAGAAAGCTCTATGGGCTCCTGGGCAGGCAGATGAGAGGCAGGTGTGAAGTTGTGGAGGCCAGTGTGAGCTGGACAAGTGCAGGGTCGCTGGGGGCTGCCTTGTGGGTGAACGTGGGGCCTGCCCTGCTCTGCTGCACAGGCCTGCAGTGGGGTGTGGGGACCCCCCAGCCACACGACAACCCTGTCATTACTCCATTGGGTTCTACTGCAAACCCCCCCCAGGCTCCGTCGCGGTTTTCTGCAGAGTCATCCGATACTGCTGGGCCTGAGCTGGGCCTGTGCGCTTGGGCGGCCGGGCCTGCCCCTCTCCAGCCTCATGCTTCGATCTGGCAGCGTCCGAGGGGTGCTGCTGCTCGCAGAGTCGGGTGGTCTCTGCCTTTGCCAGCGCCTTGAGTCCTGGAGGATAGGAGGGGTGTCTGAAGCAAGCAGTTGGGCCCCCTGGGCCTGTTGAGCCTCCTAGTGTGAGGGCAGGTCCTGTGGGAACAGCGCCTGCCCCTGCCAAACTATACACCGCACACCGCAGCACAGGGCGGGGGAGGGGGCACTCAGGAACCCTGGAGGGACAGGGAGGGTGGTGGGAGGCTGGGGGGTGGGTGGGGTGGGGTGGGGGAGTAATGCCCTGGTCTGGTTTGGCCACATTTTTCTTGGGGTAAGCAGGAGCTGCTTCCTCAGAAGATGTTTACTCTTCCTGGGCGGGCCTGAGTGCATGCGTGCGTGCAGAAGATGCAGGTATATCTGTAAGCACCTGCGTGTACTGAGTCGTGTGTAAACATCTGTCAACTCAATAGTCCACGGTATGTGTGTGCATGTGCCCACACATGTTCAATGAGTGAACGCATGGGCAGCACTGCACAATGCATGCGGACCATGTACACATAGTTGCTAGCCACTGCAAATACATGGGCCCACACTTGTGTTCGTCGCTGTCTGCACACACCCACATATGCATCTGTGGGAACATGACAACAGACGGGCAGAGGAAACCCAGGCTCCCCCTTCATGCCCACTGGCAGTGTGCCTCAGTCTCTCCATCTTCCAGGTTATTTCTTTGGCTGCCCCAGTGCTGGGCTCCCACCTGGCCTCATATGTAGGCTCCATTCCCTTCCCCCATCGCTGCTGACCCCTTGTAACCTGCTCCGGGCTGACATGGCACTCATGGGTACCCCAAGCCAAGGCCTCAAGGGCCTCAGCAGGGCCCTGACCTGGGTCTAAGGACAGGGTGGCAGGAGGCAAGAGGGGTTGGGGGCACCCTGGAGCCCAGCTGGACTCACCCCAGATCTGCACCCCAAGCTGCGAGTGGGGCAGGCATTTAAACTGTGCAGCCCCTGACCCTGCTGGCCGGGCCAGCCGCTCTCTAGACTGCCTATCATTGAGGCTCCTGCCTGTTTTCCTGGGACACTGCCTGGATGCCCATGACCCACCCTCAGCCCTCTTTGGCCCATCCTGGACCACCCCGTTTTGGTTCCCATAATCCTGGCTCAGCCCCTCAGTCTCCTCCAGTTCTGGTCATCTCCCCCCCACCCCCGCCCCCATCTCACCTCCTGTCCCCCAGGCCCTGGATCTGCCAGTCTAGCACTGCTGCCGGCAGGGTGGTGAGGGCACCCTGCAGCTCAGAGGCACTAATGTACGCTAATCCCCGGTCTTTGAGCTCGCTGGGCTGTTGGGCCAACAACAGGCTTCTGAAAGGGGCATTCCAAGAATCTCCGCCCCACCCCGCCAGGCCAACAGGCCTGCCTCACCCCACAGCCTCCATTCGGGCCTCAGGCCCCTGCGCTGGTGAGCAGCCACAGGTGCTGTGCTGGGTGCAGGTCAGGGTGTGGTAGCGGTTCCCAGGCCGCTTCACAGCGGATTCCCCCATGCCAGGCCCCACAGCCTCATTAGAGATTTAATTAAGAAGCTGCAATGGGGGATTCGCATGATCTGCTCCTGCTCCTGAGAAGCCCAGCAGGAAGGCAGCTGTGGGGCTTAGGGAGAACTTTTGCCGACCCCCTCCAAATGCCTCAACCCCGCCAGCCCTGACTTTGAGTCAAAACCTGCACCACACAGGAGGAAATGTCTCTGCTGCACCTTCCCTTTTTTGTGTGTGTGTGTGTGTTTTTGGGCCACTCAGGGGTTACTCCTGGCTCTGTGTTCAGAAATCACTCCTGGCAGGCTCAGGGGATCATATAGGATGCTGGGGATTGAATCAGGGTTGGTCCTGGCTGGCTGTGTGCATGGCAAATACCTATCGCCTGGCTCCTGCACCTCCTTTTCTTTCTTATTTTTTCTTTCTTTTTGTTTGTTTATTTTGTTTTTAGGGTCACACCTGGTGGTGCTCAGGGGTTACTCCTGGCTTTGCTCTCAGAAATCACTTCACAGGGACCGTATGAGATGCCAGGATTCGAACCTCCATCCGTCCTAGATTGGCTGCATGATACAAAACAAACGCCCTACTGCTGTGCTATCTCTCTGGCCCCTTGCACCTCCTTTTCAACCACCCACAGCAGCCCATGGTCCATTCCCTCTGCTGGCCTGGACTCTCTGGGACCTGGGACCTAGTGGCTGGGATGATGTGATGAGATGGGCAACACTCTCTGGTCCTGAAACTCCCAGGGAACCCCCAGGCTTTGAAGAGCACAGGAGAGGGGTTTCATTCTCTTTCTTTTCTTTTCTTTTTTTCTTTTCTTTCCTTTCCTTTTCTTTCCTTTCCTTTTCTTTTTTCTTTCTTTTTGGTCTTTGGGTCACATCTGGCAGTGCTCAGGGGTTACTCCTAGCTCTGTGCTCAGAAATCGCTCCTGGCAGGCTCGGGGGACCATATGGGACTCTGGGATTTGAACCACCATCCATCCTGGCTTGGCTGCATGCGAGGCAAATGCCCTACCACTGTGCTAACTCTCCAGCCCCCTCATTTTCTTCTTTCTCTCTTCTTTCCCTTTCTTTCTTTCTCTCATTCTCTTTCTCTCTTCTTCCTTCCTTCCTCCTTCCTTCCTTCCTTCCTTCCTTCCTTCCTTCCTTCCTTCCTTCCTTCCTTCCTTCCTCTCTCTCTCTCTCTCTCTTTCTTTTCTTTCTTTTCTTTCTTTCTTTCTTTTTCTTTCTTTCTTTCTTTCTTTCTTTCTTTCTTTCTTTCTCTTTCTTTCTTTCTTTCTTTCTTTTCTTTCTTTCTTTCTTTCTTTCTTTCTTCTTTCTTTCTTTTTCTTTCTTTCTTCTTCTTTCTTCCTCCTCCTTCCTTCCTTCCTTCCTTCCTTTCCTTCCTTCCTTCCTTCCTTCCTTTCTTTCTTTCTTTCTTTCTTTTCTTTCTTTCTTTCTTTCTTTCTTTCTTTTTCTTTTCTCTTTCTTCTTTCTTTTCTTTCTTTCTTTCTTTCTTTCTTTCTTTCTTTTTTCTTTCTTTCTTTCTTTCTTTCTTTCTTTCTTCTCTCTCTTTCTTTTTTCTTTCTTTCTTTCTTTTTTCTTTCTTTCTTTCTTTCTTTCTTTCTCTCTTCTCTCTTTCTTTCTTTTTTTTCTTTCTTTCTTCCTTTCTTTCTTTTTCTTTCTTTCTTAGGGGGGCATAGCTGGCAGTGCTCAGGGCTCAGGGGCTCTGAACTCAGAAATTACTCCTTGCATAGGCCGGAGCGATAGACAGCAGTAAGACTTTTGCCTTGTATGCGGCCAACACAGAACAGACACCGGTTCAAATCCCAGCACCCCATATGGTCCCCTGAGCCTGCCAGGAGTGACTTCTGAGTGCAGAGCTAGGAGTAACCCCTGAGCATGGCCAGGTGTGACCCAAAACCAAAGGGAAAAAAAGGAAATTACTCCTGGCAATGCTCAGGAACTATGAAATGTTGGAGATTGAACCCAGTTTGGCAGTGTGCAAATGCCCTACCCTGTGCTATCATTCTGGCCCTGCGGAGGGGGGGGGGTTTATCTCCTTCCCCCTGTAGGCCTGGCACCAGGTACAACCCAGTTTCTCAGGCCCTCGAGAAGTGTCTGGGAAGGACAGGCTCAGCTGCCCTCGCAGTCCTGGGTCTCAAATGTAGCCCTTCATGATCCAGCTTCCCTCCCCCCTCTGTGGTTGCTGGGGTTCATGTGAGCGGTGGGAATCCCCCTCTTCCTAATCCATGCCTGGCTAACAGCAAAGAGGGACTGAATAGCCATTGCCCCCTCTGGACAATCAGAGGAAACATGTGGCACAACTGGGGGTCTACCTGGCTCTGGACTCTCCTGAAAATAGCCCCCTAGAGAGCAGGCGATGGGGCCCTGGAGCAAGAACACAGCAGAGAGGGAGCTTGCCTTGCACCCAATTGACCTGAGCTCCCTTCTGAGCATTCCATATGGTCCCCCAGAGCCCAAAGAGAATGATCCCTGAGTACAGAGCCAGGAGTAACCCCTGAGTATAATTAGGGAGGCCCCAAAATAAAGTAGTTTTGGGATGAAAGTGCTAGCACAGTGGTAGGGCATTTGCCTTGTATGTGGCCAACTCAGGATGGACTTGGGTTAGATCCCCAGCATCCCATATGTCCCTCCAAGCCTGCCAGGAGCGATTTTTGAGCACAGAGCCAGAAGTAACCCCTGAGTACTGCTGGGTATGTTCCACCCCCCGCCCCTCAATAAATAAAGCAGTTTCAAGGCTCTGCCTAGAAACTGCTTGAGATTCCCCATTTCTGTTGAATTGGTATGTGGTGGGGTCCAAGTATTTCATCTTTTGGGGCTGTAGACACTACTGGGGTTCAGTAAGATGCCTGCCTTGCATCTGTCTCAGCACGGTGTGGATCAACCCCCACCTACAAAATGAAGCACTTTATTTCCCAGGGTCTCCTGAGCAGTCTAAAGGCCAGGACACTACACAACAGCCAACAAGCAGGGTAAGAAAAAGATTTCTTGGGGCAGCACTGACAGTACATTGAGTAAAATGTTGGCCTTATATGCATTGATCCAGGTTAGATCTCCAGCACCCCATATGGTCCCCCAAACCTGCCAGGAGTGATCCTGAATGTAGAAACGTAAAGTCAGGAGTAACCCCTGGGCACTGCCAGGTGTGGCTGAAACACACACACACACACACACACACACACACACACACACACACACACACACACACACACACACACACACACACACCCAACACCCTGCAGCCCACAGGCCCCCACTGACAGGCTCTGAGGGGGTCTGGGGCTTCACAGTGATCAGCTCAGGGGGGTCTCAGGCTGGGCTAAGGCATGAACCATTTCTCTGCCCCACGCTGAGCCCCCTGCCCTCTGCCCTGGTCCCCATTCTGAGCAGGCAGCACTCCTGGGACTACATCAAATAAGGGCCCTCAACCCCACCTCCTAGGCAGGGGGTGCAGAGCAAGGCCCCCAGCACTGGCTCCTGAAGGGGATTTCTGTGCTACGGCCCTGTGGGCAGCAGCCCCGCCTGCCTGGTGCCCAGCACCCTGGCTGGCGCCTCCCTGCTGTTGCTTTAATAAAACAGTTTTCTTTCCTGCGAAGCCCTGGTGAAAGGGCCGATTTAGGAGCCGCACCCCTCCCTGAGCTGCGGTGGTGCTGGCTGGGCCGCCCAGTAATTTATAGCTTCAAGGAGAGCAGTTACCGCCCATGACTGGGCCATTGATCTCAGCTCAGCCCGGCTGGCTCCCAGGCGCCGTCCACGCCGCTGACGCTCGGCCACGCGGCGCGCCCAGATGCTTGGGGACCCACAGGGCCCATGGGGAGACAGACGTCGTTTGTGCCTGGCTGCCTGTCATGTAGCCCAGCCACCACACCCCAAGGTCACACAGGCCAGACCCCCCTCACATACCCCAGGACCTCCCCACCCCATCACACAGCCCAGACCCCCCACTCCCATGGTTCCACACTGTGCTTGTCACTTGGTCTCTCAGCCCTTGGCCAAGCTCCCCATGTGCTGGTCACATCTGCTGGCTCAGCCCTCTTGTCTTCTCACCCTACCTCTATCTAGCGCCCCCCTCTGGGCCAGCCCTGCTGCAGCCCCCCACAGAGAGGCTGCACAAAACCTCTCGGGTCTCTCCCAGGTCCATTTGGCCACGGAGCCCCTCCAGATGCCCACTTCTGGCTCCAGGGACACCCACCCTCTTCCCCACTGCCCAGCCTGGGACACCCCTCTAGGAAAGGGGGGCTAGGCAAGGTTATGGGCAAGGGTCGAGTAGGGGAGAGGGGGAGAAGGGTTTAGCTCCTCGGGCTCACTGCATGTAGCTCCGTCCAGTCGGGGACTGGGGTCCGTTCTTCCTTGAGACAAGCACCTGGTACCAGAGACCCCCATAAAACACCCAGACCTCCATAACGACTCACACACCCCCACTTGTCTCCTGACTGAAGCACCAAAGCAGGAGTAGTGTTGCAGTGCAGGACAGGCGGAATGGTGCTGAGGGCTGAAAAGAGGCTTGGGGAGCCAGCTGCCCCCAGCCTGTTCAAGTCTCCATCCTTTCTGTCCCCCTGTAAGGTTGTGACAGACCCAGAGGGACCCAGGAAGGGGAGAGTGCACAAAGAGGGTTCCCGGGTCTCCCGGGTCTGGCTCCTGGCTCGGGCCTCTGCAACTCCCAGGGTGCCCCCGAGGGGCTAGCATGGCATGGGCAAGCCAGGCAGGTGTCCCTGAAAGCCAGCTGCACCCAGGGCTACCCCGTGTCTTTCCCAGACCTTATGGCCGGACCCCCCATTTGCCCACGCTCCACTGCAGGTTGCTAGGCGCTGCGGTGGGCGAAGGGCCGTGTGCAAAGAGGATCCGGTGGGGACAAAGGCCCCTGAGATTAAGTCATCTGCAGGCAGGACCGGCTGGCTGCGCGTGCCACTGAAGGGCCCCCTGCCTGTCCATCCCCACCTACAGGTGGGACTCCCACTGGCAGCCTGGAGTAGTGTACCAGGCCCCAGTCTTTCCCCTCCTGACCTGGGTTATTCACTTGGTGGTGGCAGACTATCGTCACTCAAGGCTGTCACGAGGGATCTGGGACCACTCTCACTCTGGCCCCAGCTGTGGTGCCGAGGCCCCAGGCCTGACCGGATGGGTGGAGGGCCCTATGGATAGGGTTTCAGGATGGGGCAGGGACTTCCTGGGATTTTCAGTGATCAGGCCCCGGGCAGGTAGGGCAGGACCCTGCTATCTGGGTGGGCAGGGCAGGTGGGCAGAACCCTGGCACAAGAGGTAGGAAGGACCCAATTTCTCCTCAGCCTCTTCACTCAGCACTGTAGGAAGGGAAAGGGAGAGAGGGCAAAAGGGGAGGGATCCTGGAGTGCCAGGGCTCCTACCCACTCAGGGCCCAAACTAGGCTTGCAGATCCAAGGGGCTCTCTCCCTCCTCCCTTTTCCCCTCCATGCACTTTTGCCTTCTCCTTTCCCCATCCTTCCTCCCTCTTTCTCCTCCTCCCTCCTCCTTCTCTTTTTCTTCACCTTTCCTTCCTCCCTGTTTCCTACTTCCTCTTTTCCTCTCACCCTCCTCCTTTTCATGTTCTTTCCCTCCTCCACTCCCTCCTCTGGGTAGGGCCCACTATGGGGACTGACCCACCCCAACCACTCTGGGGTGGGGACGATCAGTTTCCAGAGTAAGGACAGTGAGGGCTTTCCTGAAGGGCCCCAGACTGAGGGGCAGTGGCTGGGCACGCACACAGGAAGTCATGCTGGCATCTGGGCCAGATAGCGGCCAGCAAGGCCAAACGCTGGCCATGATGCACTGGGTCAAGGATGGTCCTGCTAGTGCTACACAGGGCTCCCTCCTTGTAGGGGAGCAGCAAACATGGCCCCTGGGTTGACTAGTACATGGCCTGAGGGAGGCGCCAGGGCTGTGTGGTGGTGGCATTGGGAGCCGATGGGTGGCTGGGCTGGCACCGCAGTGGTATTGATGTCAGTCTGAGTCCAGAGAACCTTTGGACACACCTGCCTCTATTCCCCGGTGGGTGAGGGGGTATGAGAGTGCAGCTGAGGTGGACCCCTCACCTGAATCGCCCTGTGGGAATGCTGTTCAGTCTTCTAGGTCTTGTGGTGCCCAGCACAGAGCAAAGCTGCCATAGACCTGTGAGGGTTTTTAGGGCTGGACTGTGGCCTCAGGACACATTGGCCTCTACCTGCTGCTCGATGCCCATTTCGGGGAGCCGGGTGGTGCCCAGTGGGTGCCAACAGGCGGGCAGCAGGTCTTACTAATTGGGACATTTCCCAGGCCATCACCGAGTGCTTGGCCCAATGACCAGGAGCCCCTTCAGAGGCCTCCACTGGGATTCTACCTATCTATCTGCTGGGGGCCAGAACTGGGACCCTCATTCTTTCTGCAGCTCCTAGCTAGGGAGACCAAAGGTGCCTTGGCTCCTGGAAGGCAGTCCCAGGAGAATGCTTTGTTTCCTGTACCCCACAGTCCCACCCTCATCCCTTGTCTCCTGTATCCCATGGTCTCGCCTTCGTGCCCTTCTCTCCGGCCCCCTGTTCCTGACATGGCTCATGGATGACTGTTCAGGCTCTGTGCAGTGCGGGGAGGGCTCAGGACGTGGCGTTTCTTGTCCTGTTGGGGCCCAGAGCCTGTCGTAGGGGATCTTGGATCTTCTTCCGGGAAGCGGCTCCCACTGCTGCAGGCATCTTTTGTGGGCAAGTCTGAGCTGGGCAGAACATTCTGGCTGCCTCGCTTCCTGTTGGGCTGGGAGCTGGTTCTGGGGACCCCTACTAGGCTGGCTGGCAGCCCCCGGAGTCCAGTCCAGTCTCACTGGGCCCCTTGAATCTTGTGTCCCTGAAGGCGTCCTGTGATCTGTTGCTAAAGATACTTGGGCTCTGAACCCCGGGACTGTTCTGGGAAGGGCTGGGCAGCCACAGGATCTCGGCAAGTCACATCGCCAGTGGGGTGGGGTAGGGTGGAGTGGGTGCTGTGGGGCTCCTTGAACTCACACGCTAGTAGGAGGATTGGCTCTGGGCTGGGTGCTTTGTGGCACGTCAGGGCACACGTTCGACTTGCCTGGCCCGTGACCCCTCAGCCTGGAGTGGTTTTTTCCACTGAGATGGTTTCCCACCGGGGTGGTTTTCGAGCAGGGTGCACTGGCATGGAGTCAGGCTCCTTGAAATACCCCACTGCCCCCATCTCAGCATCTTCCAGGCCCCCTTGGAGAGACTGTGAATGACCCAGCTTAGTGGGTCATTTGTGCTAAGGGCCTGCCCTGAGGCCTTGGACCCTTGGACCCTGTGACCCAGGCTGAGAGCCAAGGGGTGTCTCTGATTGGCTCTCATAGCCTGGGCACTTGACTCGGTGGCTAAGCATTCCTAGGTCCATGTGGACTGGTGTGACTTTGGGTAGCTTAGAAGGGCTGACCAGAGGGTATGTTCCTGCCAGAAAGGCACTGCCTCATGTTTCTTTTTTTTTTTTTTTGGTTTTTGGGTCACACTCGGCAGTGCTCAGGGGTCACTCCTGGCTCCACACTCAGAAATCGCTCCTGGCAGGCATGGGCACCAAAAGGGATGCCAGGATTCGAACCACAGTCCTTCTGCATGAAAGGCATTTGCCTTACCTCCATGCTATCTCTCCGGCCCCGCCTCATGTTTCTTATGGTGGCTGTGCTGTTGTGTGTGGCTGGGGCTTCAGAGACAGGAGATGCAGTGTTGTGTGTGTATAAATGCCAGTATGAAGTGTGAATGTGTGTGTGTGAATATGTGTTCATGCGTTCGTATGTGTGTCTGTGTGTCTACCTAGATGTCTGTGTGTGTCCGAATGCGTGCATTCCTCTCTGTGTACATGAATATGAGTGTGTCGATGTGTATCTGAGTGAATTGTATATGTTTTTGTGTGCATGTGAGTGTGTGGGTATGTATGAGTTTGTGTGCGTGTGTTAATATGTGAATGTGTATGAGTGTTTCTGTGTGCACGAGTGTGTGTGTTTCCCGTCAATTCCACCTCAGTGCCGGCTTTCCCAAGAGGCTCCAGAGGTCACTGAGCAGCGTACTCGTGGGGCACCCTTCCTCACCCAGAGAGGCCTCTGTTCTTGTTGTTTGTTTTTTTGAGGCCACACCCAGAGGTGCTCAGGGGTTATGCCTGGCTCTTTGTTCAGAATCTCTCCTGGTGGGCTCAGGGAACCCCACCTTCCCTGTTTTGCCTCTTTGGCACTGCTGTCGCCCCACATATCCTTCCTGCCTCTGGGGAATGGAGGACCCTGTGTGAGGGACCCTGCCAGTGAGATGGATGAGCCTGGGGTGCTCCTGTGGCTCCCCGACTTCCAGTACTCTCAGGGCTTGGTGCACCTCAAGACATGGAGGCTTCTTGGGGACACAGGCACTATTGGGTCTCTGGGCAAGCCCGGTGATGTGCCTGGTTGGGGTTCAGGGCCAGACATACCCCATCTGGAAATATCCAGATGTTTTCCACCCAGCTTTGGGGAGTGCTCAGCAGGAGATGGGACAGCCCCTTGGGGTCTTGGTAAGGGGTGCTTGTGTCTCTGGCAGCTGGTGGGGATGAGGGAGAGCTGAACATCCAAGTGCACTGTGGGGTGCTGTTGATGGCACCTCTGAGTGGGAGGCTGTCTGCTGTCGTTGCTCAGACATGGAAGCCAGGCTGGCACGGCGGCGCCCCCTGGAGGCTCCTGGCTCAGTGAACCTAGTCTGTCTTCCAGGGTCTTTTTCAGGGGAGCAGAGGAGAGGCAGACCCCAGGCAGACTCTCAGCTTGGCTCCCCTCAGGGAGCTCAGGCTGGTTCCCAGAGACCCCAGCACGGGCCCTTCCAGAGGAATGAGCATGTCCTCAGGGCCCCCAGCCCCAGCCCCATGGGGTGTGAGCCTGAGCTAGGGAATGGCAACTACAGCACGGGTGACCTCACAAACCTCTGGGATTCCCCACCCTGGGGGTAGTGCTCAGTTCTAGCCTGCTGAGTAGCCGGCAGGCCTAAGCCTGCACCATCCCGGGGCCACCCCCGTGTCTATGGGCCCCAGTCGGGCCCTCCAGTGCACAGGAAGTTCAGGCACTGAGCTGCTGGCAAGGCCTGGACTGTGTTTGCCCTGGGGGCCGGTGCCAGGCCCGCAGCAGTCCAGGATAAACACCCTTTCAGCCGCACAAGGCCCCTTTGTCCACGGCTCCGGCTGCTGTCCTCAGCGCAGCCCCAAAGAACACCCTGAAGTGGCTGCTCTGGGCTGGCTGCTGGGAGTGGGGGCAGGCCCCAGGCAGTGCCCTCAGGTGGTGAGAAGGGAAGGTGGATCTGTAAGCAGCCTTGCACAAGGGTACCCTAGAGGGAGGTCCCGGGGACACATATCCTTCCTGCCTCTGGGGAAGTAAGTGGGCTTACTTTCTGGGGCCACTTGTGGCTGTCCTTGGGGGGCCATGGTGTGAGAGTGGAGCATGCGTGAAGCCAGCCATGCCCACCTAACTGGCCCTTCTTTATTTTTGGCTTTTGGGTCACATCCGGCAGTGCTCAGGGGTTCCTCCTGGCTCAATACTCAATCCTCCTGGCAGGCTCAGGGGACCATATGGGGTGCCGGGATTTGAACCACGGTCCTTCTGCATGAAAGGCAAACACCTTACCTCCATGCTATCTCTCCGGCCCCTACCTGGCCCTTCTCGATGGTTGCCTTCAGCTTCTCAAATTGTTTGAGCAAGTCAGAGGACTTTCCCATGGCGCTCAGGTCAGTTGCCAGTATGCTAAGCTATGGGAGTGCTTAGATATCAGAGATAGGTGTGAGGGGTTTGTTTTATATATATATATATATATATATATATATATGAAAGCATTTCCATAAGAGTACTATTTCTGCCTGTTGTCCCACCTTTACCTTCCAGGGGGTGCTGTTGAGAGCCTAATAAATAGTCTGGGAGCGAGGTGCTCGGGGTCTTTCGGTAGCGTTTACTAGCTGGATCCAGGGATTTTTTTGGAGCTGGTAGTAAATTTGCAAAGGACTCTGCACCCAACCTTCTTACCCCTTTACCCTCCTGTCTGTGTGGATTATTTGCTGCAGATAAGTATTTAAGTATTACCAAGATCTCCCCACCACAAGGGGATAGGAGAGTGGGAATCAATTTCTCATGTTGGGAGTTCTTTGAGGACACATCGATAACCAATCAAGGTATAAATGGGACCCAACAGGGTTTTTTGGGCCACACCTGGTGACCGCTCGGGTTATTCCTGGCTATTCGCTCAGAAATCACTCCTGGCTTGGGCGACCATATGGGACGCCGGAGGATCGAACTGTGGTCCGTCCTAGGTTAGCGCGTGCAAGGCAAATGCCCTACTGCTTGCACCACTGCTCCGGCCCGAGATGGTTGTGAAGGGGACTCAATCCTGTCCCTATCCTATGAGCCCACCTTGGGGTGAGCTATGGATGGCCAAGGTCAGCAGTGACCCCTGGTGGCAGCCAAGAGTGCAACTCTGCTCAGGCCCCCACCGGCACCACTGGGGGTGGAAAGGTGAAATCCATGCACTGAAACCTTCTAACAGCAACCACATGGCATCCCACTTGGTGGCCCCTCCCAGAAGCCTGCCAGGCCTTGGCAGAATCAGAACCATTTATTGAAAGCATCAGCAAGTACATCAATGAAACTTTATTAGGCCTGCTGCATGTCATCAGACCCTGGCCTCAGACCTCCTTCATCTTTCAGGTAAAGTCCTCACAGACCCTGCCTCAAGACCTCCCTCTTGCAGGTGAGGTAATGGCAGACCCTGGCCTCAGACCGATGTCCTGGAGACAAGCACAGTCAATTTCTCATTTTCGAGGGCCTTCTGCTCCAGGGCCTTCTCTAGTGCCTGTGTGCGTATCTGCTCTGCCTGCAGACTGGCTTTGGTGGCGCAGGCATCGTTGTTCACTCTTGCGAGCTCATTGTTGGCCCTGTGGAGTGCAACGGCCATTTAGTGGGGATTGGCAGATACCCCCCTAGCGCAGGGAGCCCCACACTCACAGCCTGAGCTTCTCTTCAGCATGTGCCTTCAGTGCCTGGTAGCGCTGTCTCTCCCTGTCCAGGTGCGCCATGCAGTGCTCCAAGCTCTTTTTCAGGGACTCCTCATTCTGAGGGGCACAGTTCCATCAGGGGATGTCCTACGCTCCAGTTCCTGAGCTTGGCCCAGGAAGGCTGAGCCAGTCCAGAAGCTACAGCTAGGCTGGTGGTTCGGGCGCAGAGGGGAAGGCCCCAGGGACATACACAAGTGGGCTTACTTCCTGGGGCCGCCTGGGGGCCTTGTGGGACGGGAGTGAAATGTGCGTGAACTCATCCATGCCCAGCCACCTCGCCCTCACCACATGGCAGTCCTTGATGGTTACCTTCAGCAAGTCGAAGAGGGATTTCTTCATGGCATTCAGGTTGGTGGCCAGCTGTTCCGCCTTTTGGCTCTCCACTCTGGATAGCTCCTCCTGTTTCTCAGCCTCCTCTAAGGAAGCAGCGAGCGAGTGCAGGGTGAGTGCTGCTCCAGAACTCGCCCCCTACCCCGAAGGCACTGCACTCACCCAGGGCATGGTACGCTATGCTCTCAAACTCGTTCATGATCATCCTGTGGAGAGACATGGCTGCTGTGTGCATGTGTGTGGTTGGTCCCAGGGGTCTCTCTCATCCCTGCCCCATGTTTGTGTGGGGTTCCCAGGAGTCTCACTCATCCCTGCTCAGTGCCCATGTGGAGGTAACAGGGCCTCTTTTATCCCTGCTCAGTGCCCATGTGAGGATATGAGGGGTGTCACTCACCCTTATCCTGTGTCTGTGTACGGGGTCTCACTCTCCCTCCCCGACTTACCCCATCTCCAGAACCTTTGCCTCCAGCTTCTCCTTCCAGGCAGCTTCCACCTGCCATACAGATACACACACATACACACATACGTCAACTGGGTGTCTGAGGCAGGGAGCTCCCCGTGCCTGGCAAGCCTGCCCCCACTTACCATAGCATCCATGTCTTTCTGGCTACACTGCAGCTTGTCCATGATGGGTCTGCAGGGCACGCGTGGGGGCAGCTTGGGCACCTGAGGGACAGGTCTATGGCACCAGCGCTGTCCACCCGCCCGCCCAGAGAGGGTTCTGGACCAGCCTCCCAGGCAGGCCCCATGCTGGCACTTACGGGCACATCCAGGGCTCCTAGTAAGTCAAATGTCAGCAGCTGTGCCTCAGATGGGCACTTGGGTTGGGGGGTGGCCATGGGTACGGGTGCCTCCTGAGCACTAGGAGCAGAGCACAGTGTCAGGAGACAAGGGCATGGGCATCCCCTGAGCACTGGGAGCAGAGCACAGCATGTCAGGAGACCAGGGCCTGGGCCCATGAGCCATGCCATGTTGGTATGTGAGGGCTGCTCCTGTTTTCCTCTGCAAGCTGCCTGGCAGCCCCTCAGAGGTGTCTGCAAGTCCCTGCTGAGCAGCACAGGACAGACAGATGAACTGATAGGGAGATGGTGGGAAGCTGACCTGGCCTGGGGATCGGAGGGTGCAGGGCGCACAGGGCTCTCCTTCAACAGTGGGTCAAACTTGAGGAACAGTGACTGCTTCCGCAGGCTCGACTCCTTGAACTGTGGGGACAGCGCAGAGTGGGGCCCCTGTCCTGACAGCCGACAGCCTCCATGGGGCTACGCCTTCCTGGTGCCCCCCATGGGGTGGAGACTCACCGAAGATGCCCCGAACTGCTCCAGGTAGTCCACTTCCACACACGTGCCTAAAACTGAGGAGCCGCAGGTCAGCCTATGGCTTTTTGGCCCATGGCTCTGCCCTAGCACCCCAGTCCTGAGTCCATGTATGCTGCAGCTCACAGGAAGCTGCCCCCCCCAATCCTAAACAGCCTCCCAGGAAAATGGGGAAAATATTCACTATGAACTTGAACTTCTAGCAGCCGCAGACTGAGATCCAGGGACAGTCTCGGGGTGGTGGGAGTGAGACCCTGCCTTTGGGACTGGGACCTGGGGGCCTGGGGTATCAGACCCTGAGCGGAGCATGGGGTGGGGTAGAAGTGAAAGAGCAAAGGGATCAGAGCAAATCAACAGCATGGGAACCTGAGCAAGCGGACATGGGTGGGGGATCACATGCACACAGAGGGGACGCCAGCAGGAGCAGAGGAAGGGCAACTCCTGGCACTCTCCCTCCCCCAAGAGCAGTGCGCACAGGAGCGCTTCATACACACCCTCAGCTGGGTCTCGGAAGAGCTCATCCTTTGGATCCCAGGTTGGGGGCTCCAGTTCACTGTCCTGATGGCTGAGGGGAGCAGAGGCATCCGGAACCCTTAGGGGCATCCGCTAGGAGAAGGAGAGCAGCTCAGCCCAGCTTGGCCCCACTGCGCTGGGGTGCTAGTGAGGGATGGGCAGCATCCCTACCTGGTTCTGGGCTCCTGCAATCTGTTCTGGGGCCTGTTCGGCGGATGCAAGGCCTGGGATGCTTCCTGTGGCGGCTGCCAACACCTGCCTGGAGACACATGTGAGCAGAGGCCCAGAGTACACAGGGCCTCAAGGGACATCCACCCTTAACAGTCCCTGTACCCCCTTCTCTGAACCATGGACCAAGGCTTTCAACTGTAGAGCCACAGCATATAAAACAGCTCCAGATGCCGCTGGAGCCTTCGGAAATGTCAGGAGGCTTGTGGGAAGCTTCTGCTCATACACATTCACGCACACACATGTACCTATATATGGAATTACTGGGATTGATGTGTTTCTATCTCACTCAGTATACATCTTGTTACTCATTGGTTGGAAACATCTTTGAATGTAGCACCTTGGACTGGTGTTGTGACTACCTGGTCCCACCTTCAAGTGTGTGGAGAGAGAGGACTTTATTCAATATACCTACACACACACACACACACACACATATACACCCACACTCAGCATAAGCCTTGTCATTCATTGATTGGAAACATTTTCGAATGTAGCACCTTGGATTGATGTTGAGACCCCCTGGTCCTACCTCCAGGAGAGAGAGGGTGGAGAGAGAACTTTATTCAATATACCGACAGGCACACATACATATACATATACTCCCACATATACCTACATAGGTATACATGCAATCAATCCACACACACATGCAAGCCCCAGAACAGCACCCCTGGCCCGACGACCCTCCACTCACTGGCTGGGCAAGTCTTCAGAGGCCTTGGACCCCTCCAGGCTGCTCTTGGGGGGTTCTGCAGGTGGGAGCACACTCTCCCCTGTAAACGGGTTAAAGTCAGAGTCACCCAGCTTGTCCCAGTCTAGGCTGTAGGTTCCCCGGGGCAGTGGTGTGGGATTGCTGGGATCTCCTTGGCTATGGGGTCCTTTTTCTGTTTCTCCTGGCCTCGCTGCCCCAATCTCTCTGCGGGGGCTGGCTTCCCAGAGGCTCCAGGGTTGTCTAAGAAGTCCAGCTCCAGACTCACGGGCCTGGTCCTGGACGACGCTGGACTCCCCTCGGGTTGGCACAGTGCAGGGCTTGTGTCAAGGCCAGGAGGAGAGACTGTACCAGAGGTCGGGGCTGGAGCTGTCACTGGAAGGTCCACGCTGACTGGGCTCTGCGGAGGGCTGGGGGGCGGTGGGCCCACCGAGGGGGCGCAGGCAGGGTCGCCACAGCCAGGCTCAGAGTCTGAGGTTGCAGCTCCCGCTGGCACCGCTCCGTCCTGAGGGCCAGGGGCCAGGCCAGGTTCTGCTTCCTCGGGGAGCTGTGGGCTTTTCGGGGGAGCACAGAGTGAGCCCCCGAACCCGAACACGAGTGGACAGGCGCGGAGACTCCGCTACGAGCCCGGCTCCAGTAGGGTTTGTCCCTCCCGACTCACCTGTGCGCTTGGGCCTCGGGGCCTGCCGTGCTGTCCCGGGGACGCTCAGCGCTGTCCAGGCCCGGGCGGGCCTCCCGGCGGCGGGGACTCAGGAGCCTGCGCATCTGCGGGTCCCGCAGGGGCGTCTGGAAGGTCACCTGTGCCGGGGAGGAGGGAGCCTGTGCGTGGACAGCCGCCCCGCCCGCCGGGCCCGCCAGGCCCGCCGCAGCCCGCCCCCAGCTCACCTTGGCGGCCTGGGCCGCGCTCCGGGGCGGCAGGTTCTCCTTCTCCGACACCTGCAGCAGCACGGACGCGCGGCCGGGGGCTCTCGGGGGCGAAAACAGGGCGTCGCAGCCGCCGCTCCGCGGGTTCTCGTCCCGCTCGCTCATCCTGGGCGCGAGGCGGGGTGCGGGGTCAGCGGGGCCGCCCGGAGGCAACGGCCACCCGGGCGCGGAGGTCCCGGAGCGGGCTGCGGGGGGCGGCGAGGGGCGAGGGGCGCGGGGCGCGGGGCGAGGCGTCCGGCGGGGCGGCGGCTGTCAAGTCCGAGCAGCTGGGCAGGCGGGGGAGGCCCCCGGGCTCCGGGGTGCGGTCAGTCAGGGCCGGGGCCGGGTCTGGACGCCGCCCCGAGCGCTGCCCACGCCCAGGAGCCGCTGCCTTACCTGGCCGGCCGGAACGACCCGCCGCCCGCGAACTCCCGCCGAGCGAACAGCGACCGAGCCGTCCGCCGCCCGCCGCCAATTTAAATGCCGACGGTTGGCGCGCGCGACCAATCAGCGCCCGCGGCGGGTGGGCGCAAGGCGGCGAGCGGCCAATCGGAGGCCACGGGCCGCGTTCTCCCGGGTTCCGCTTCCGGGCCCGGGGAAGCCTGGGCGGGAGTGGGTCCCGGGCCGGGCCATCCTGCTGCGGGCCCTCCTGAGGAGACGCACCTGGAGTCGGCCGCAGCGCACCCAAGCGGGGCGCATTTCCCGGGGCGGCCTGAAGGAGTCGACCCGAGTACTCCCGCAGGATGCCTCGCGGGACTACAACTCCCAGGGTGCCTCGGAGGGCCCCCAGACTCTCCCAGGATGCCTCGCGGGACTCCACCTCCGAGGATGCCTCGGGGGAACCCCAGACTCTCCCAGGATGCCTCGCGGGACTCCATCTCCCAGGATGCCTCGCGGGACGCCATCTCCTAGGGTGCCTCGCGGGACTCCATCTCCCAGGTTGCCTCGCGAGACTCCATCTCCCAGGGTACCTCGCGGGACTCCATCTCCCAGGGTGCCTCGCGGGACTCCACCTCCTAGGGTGCCCGGCGGAGCAGCGGTCCCGGTCCCCGGGGCTGCGGTGGGCACCCGGACAGTGGCCCGCGGGCCGCGAGCGCCATGGACAGCCCCGACGTGACGTTCACGCTGGCCTACCTGGTGTTCGGCGTGTGCTTCGTGTTCACGCCCACCGAGTTCCAGTCGGCCGGGCTCACGGTGCAGAACCTGCTGTCGGGCTGGCTGGGCAGCGAAGACGCGGCCTTCGTGCCCCACCACCTGCGCCGGACGGCCGCCACGCTGCTGTGCCACGCGCTGCTGCCGCTCGGTGAGGCCCCGGAGGGAGGGACGGGCCGGGCCGGGTCCGGCCCGGGAGTGGAGACGAAGACATGACACTAAAGTGATGGGCCCCAGCACTTTCCTTGCACCGGCAGGGAGAGGACACAGGCCACGTCCCCACTTTCTCTGATGGAATCAGAGTGAAAGTGGAAGGCCACAGTAGGATGCCCCAAGACCTCCTGGTGCTGTTTGCAACATTTATCCCTTTGTTTTGTTTTGTTTTGGGGTCTCACGCGGCAGCACTCAGGGCTTACTCCTGATTCTAAGCTCAGAAATCGCCCCTGGCAGGCTCGGGGGACCCCATGGGCTGCAGGGATTCGAACCACCGTCTTTCTATCTCCACGCTTATCTCTGCGGCCCCAACATCTGTCATATTGAAGTTTGCCTCCCCTGTTCCCACTGCCTTGAATGCCACCACCCTGTGGGGGAGCCCATTCCTCTTAAGTACTCCGGCTGTGTTCCCTGTCTTAGTTTACACCCCGCCCAGAGAAATGTTTGCTTGAGGTCAGTTGCTGTGGGGCTGGACTGCCTAACAATACTAATTCCTCTCTCCATTTTTTTTTTTTTTGGTGGGGGAAGGGGTCACATCCAGCAGCGCTCAGGAGTTACTTCTCGCTCTACACTCAGAAATCTCTCCTGGCAGGCTCGGGGCACCTTTTGGGATGCCGGGATTCGAACCACCATCCTTCTGTATGCAAGGCAAACAGGCGCCCTACCTCCATGCTATCTCTCCGGCCCCCTAACAATACCAATTCCTATCTGGCTTTACTATTTCCCTTTATCCTAGGCTGAATGAAGTTAATACACCCGAATTATGCAAGCATGCAGTTAATGTGTTTTGACAAGCTTGCGACATGCATTATATCTTCTTATACTTTGATGGTCTAATTTCTGGCATGCTCTAAGTTTTTGCTACCTGTGGGGGTAAATCTTCAGGGTCTCAGTTTGCAGTTTCGCACAAGAAATCAGACAGCGGGGCCGGAGAGATAGCATGGAGGGCCGCGAGTTTGAGACTCCTGAGTCTTACAGCATCTTTTCCTGATGCTTCCCCTGCCATTTTTATTAGAGTTTAACGTAAATCACCTGAGGGTCAGGGTTGATACAATTAAGGGTACTTTACTAATTAACTTAGAAAAGGTGAACAGAAAAAGTAAAGCGATTTTTACATGTGTATGAGAACAGGGAATGTCCCTGTTCAAGGCTAATTTTTGCAGGACTATGCTACCTTACATCTGGAGGGGCTCAGCCCCTTCCAGCGTGTCCTGGGAGTTTCTGGGCACCAGTGGGCGAATGCATGGCAGGGCAGCGGCCTGCTCCTCCTTCCTTTCCACCTCTGGGTTCTCTAAGCGAATAACCAACAGAACATTGGATCCCGGTGCGGCTGGGGAGCCGCTGGGGCCCCGTCACCCCTGAAATGTGCTTTCAGGGTTCGGGGCTCGAATGGACATGTCGGGGCTCTCTTGCAGGCTACTATGTGGGCATGTGCTTTGCTGCCTCTGAGAAGCAACTCTACTGGCCCAGTCGAGCCCCAGTTGCCTGGCGTCTTTTCCTCCTGCTGGCGGTGACCCTGCCCGCTGTGACCTGTGTCCTGATCTACTATTGGTCACGGGAGTGCTGGGCACGTCACCCACTGGCCCGCACGCTGGCCTTGTATGCACTCCCGCAGTCAGACTGGCGTGCTGTTGCCACTTCCATCAACACGGAGTTCAGGCGCATTGATAAGTTTGCCACGGGGGCGCCAGGGGCACGTGTCATTGTGACGGACACCTGGGTGATGAAGGTGACCACATACCGTGTGCACGTGGCCCAGCAGCAGGACGTGCAGCTGACCGTCACACAGTCGCAGCAGCACAACCTGTCGCCAGACTCAGTCCTGCCTGTGCAGCTCCTGACCATCCGAGTGGCTGCCACTCGGCCCTTGGTGCAGGCCTTTGACATCCGGTAGGTGTGTGGCTCTAGCCAGTGTGTGGATGGCCTGGGCTCAGCTGGGGGTGTGGGGAAGGGAAGGGACCACAGCCCCAGCTCCCAGTCTTGTCCCCTGAAGGCTGTGCTGGCTTTTTGTGCCTCTTGTGGATCTTACCCTAGGACTCACCCTGCTCTGAACAGCCCTGTTTTAGGGCTCTGTGCTGGGGTGTGGAGCTGGTTCCCTGCCAGGCTGAGAGTTGAGGGCGGAGGTCTGGTCAGAGACATGTCCAACAGCCCCTGTGGTGCAGGCTGAACTCGACGGAGTACGGTGAGCTGTGTGAGAAGCTTCGGGCGCCCATCCGCAGTGTTGCTAACGTGGTCATTCGCCAGAACATAGGCGACCTCTTCCTGGAGACCTTCGCCTCCCTGGTGGAGGTGAATCCAGTATACACAGTGCCCAACAGCCAGGTGGGGGTTCGTTGTCTCCTGGGGTGGGATGGGTGGCCTCCGAGGATCCTCTGACAGCTGTTGCCCACTGTCCCCTAGGAGCTGGAGGCCTGTATTGGCTGCATGCAGGCTCGTGCTGCTGTGAAGCTGGTGAAGCTGTGTGAGGAGGTGGCTGAGGGCGAGTGCCAGCAGTGCTACTGCCGCCCCATGTGGTGCCTCACCTGCATGGGCAAGTGGTTTGCCAGCCGCCAAGACCCCCAGCGCCCCGATACCTGGCTGGCTTCCCGTGTGCCCTGCCCTACCTGCAGGGCTCTTTTCTGCATCCTGGATGTGTGTTCTGTGTGCTGAGAGCCTGTGGGCTGGTTTGGTACGGAAGACGCTAGGCCCTGGCCTCGCCCAGGCCCTCTTCAATCGTGATACCTGCCTTATCCATCAGGAGTAACCCGGGATGACATGCTGAGTGCTGCGATCTTTCCTGTGGCACAGGGCGAATGCTGTTTCTGCGTCCCAGGGGCTGTGGCTAGTTAAAGGGCCCTTTCCTGTCTATTCAGGAAGACTCCACTTTCCACCTAGTGTTAGGCTCAGTAGCCATCCCCTTCCCACGGTGCCTTCTGCTGTCCAGAGGGGACACTGTAGTAGTGACCACTAGACTACCTGGGACCTGCAATGGGTGACAGGGCCGAGCTCTGATGTCATAACTGTTGGGGGGAGGGCCTTCCCATGAAATCCTGTAAATCTGGCTGTTTTCAGCTGATTGGAGGGGCCTCAGTAGTCACCCGAGGCTGCGCCAAACACCCTGGACTTGAGGGGTGTGGCCACTGGGTATCCCCAGGGCGCCCTACAGTGTAGACCCCACCCAGCCTGAAAGTTTGTTGGCCAAAGGTTTTTCCTTTGAAAGTTTGTTCCTTCATTTTGAGACCAGCCTGTTGGTGCCGAGCCAGGTGTCTATTAAAATAAACAGCCTGAAGTGAACGTGCGTGTTGTTTTCTTGGACGAGACTCGGCGCCCCGACGCCTGCCCTGCAAGGGGACTGGAGGGGCGCGGTGGGGTCCATCCCCTCCAGGCTCCCCGTGGCCCAGAGGAGTCCAGGCGCCGGCTGCGAGGAGGGAGCCGAGAGGTGCGGGCGTCGGTCCCCAGGGCGAGGGCGAGGGCGAGGGCGAGGGCGAGGGCGACGCGCTGCGCTCCAGTTCCCGCGCCGGCCTTCCGGGCTCAGGGTTCCCGCCAGCGCGGGGCCCGCCCCTCGCGTCTCCCTCCGAGCCCTCGCGGTCACGTGCCCCGGGCGGCCAATCGCAGGCCCTCCCGTCCGGGCGCCCGCCCCCCCCGCCCGCCAAGCGGCGGCCAATCAGCGCGGGCCGCCCGGGCGCCTCCATCCGCGGGGGGGGAGGCCGCGGCCGGCACTGCGCCGCTCCGGCTCCGTGGGGTCGGCGGCTCCGGGGCCTGGGCGCGCGCGGCCCCCGCGGGCAGGGTGGTCTCGCCCGGCGCGTCGGGGCGGGGCCTGCGGCCTGGGCGGTTGGGGGGCCGCGCGCGCAGCCTGTCAGTGCCGCCGCCGCCTCCGCCGCCGCCTCCGCCGTGCTCGCCCCGCTCCGCTCCGCTCCGCTTGGCCGCGTCCCCGCGCCGCCATGGCCTGCCGCCCTCGGAGCCCGCCCGGCCGCGGCGAGCGTTGGTCCAGGTGAGCAGCTCCGGGCTGAGGGCTGAGGCCGGCGCCTCCCCGCTGTCCTCCCCCCGCTCACCCGCTCTCTCCCGCAGCCCGCCGGCGCCCGCCAGGTGGAGCCTCGGCCGCAAGCGCAGGGCGGACGGCCGCCGCAGCACGCCCGACGACCGCGACCGCGACCACGACCGCAGCCCCGCCGGGACGCCCGCACACGCGCACAGGCCCGACAGGTGGGCCCGGGCCCGGGCGACTCCCCCGCCGCCCTTCCCCGTCTCCGCCCGGCCCCAGCCCCGGAGATCGGGGTCTCCCGCAGACCGAGCCAGTCCCATGTGGCTCCAATCTCGTCTCCTGTGCGCAGAGCCAGATGCCCGAATAGCTCCGCCCGCCCCAAGAAGATCCCAGGCCTTGCATGCCCAAGCGCCACGTCCAGCACAGGCCAAGGCAGGCAGAATGGAAAGGAAGGCACTCAGGCCGGGCCCCTTGGCCATCTCGAGGCCCTGTTGAGGAGTGGACGTGCGGAGATGGCTGCTCCCCGGGATAGGGAAGAAGGAGCTGGTTAGGATGGCGTGCAGGCTGCAAAGGCTGCCCTCCCTCACTGGGACGCGGGCTTTTTCTCAGGGACGGGGATGATTTGGGCCACACCCCGCAGTGCTCAGGGGTGACTCCTGGCTCTACGCTCAGAAGTCACCCCTGGCAGGCTCGAGAGACCCCATGGGATGCCCGGAATCAAACCCAGGTCTGCCGTGTGGAAGGCAAAGCCCTACCACTGTCTGTACTAGCTATCTTTGCAGCCCCTGAAACTCAGGATGATTTAAGGGCTTGTTTAGGCGACGCTCAGGCCTTGCTTCTGGGCTTGTGGGACCCTATGGGATACCAGGAATTGAACCTGGTTGGCTGTGTGCAAGGCATATGCCCTCCGTGCTGTACTCTGCCCCTTGTCCTGGGGCTTTCTGCACACACCCCTCATTTCCTAGGCCCTCAGGAACCCTGCTCCCACACTGCTCCTGCTGTGGACAGATGACCCCTAGACCCCAGAGGAGAGGCAGGAGAATGGGGGCTAAGTACAGTGTTTTCTGGGCACCCCCTACTTTGGGAGAGTAGTAGTGAGCTCTCACAGACAAAGAGAGTAGTTTGGGGACTGAGATCCCCTTTTAGAAATCCTCTCCAGTGAGTGCAGGGCCTGGTGGGATGTTGGGGGCTAGGAGACTGCTGTCTCAGTTACTGGGTACTGCTTTCAAAGGTCTTTTCTGGGGGGGGTCACACCCAGCAGCACTCAGGGGCTACTCCTGGCTCTACGCTTAGAAATCACCCCCAGCAGCCTCAGGAGACCATATGGGATACCAGGATTTGAACCACCATCCTTCCGTATGCAAGGCAAATGCCCTTCTGCTGTGCTATTGCTCTGGCCCCTCAAAGGTCTTTTGGTTGGCCAAGAACCCAAGGTGTCACATTTGCCGCAGTTCTGCTGTGTCTGCTTTGATAAGGCCCTGGGAAGTGGGAGTGTCCATATATGTCACAACACAGATAACAGACTGCCAGCAGGCCTTACTGTCCGCCTCTGTAGTAAGGCCAGTGCTTGAATTGTTCAGACTTTGAGCTCTGGACAGCAAAGATCCACCTGGAAGTTGAGGTTGCTGAGGGGTTTGGGCTGCTCTGTTGCTGCAAATGAGGGTAGGGAGTATAGGGTATTGGGGCCCTTCTACCTGGAGTAGCAAAGCAGTGTCTTTGAGAATGCAAGTGCACTTGGGGAGCATCAGGCTATCTCCAGCAGTCTTGAGACAGGCTTCCACGCCCAGCAGTCAGAAGCCAAAGGTGTGTGTCATGCACGGCTCAAACTTGCTGTTTCTTTTCTTGCAGTTTTACCACCCCTGAAGGCCCTAAAGCCCGCTCTAGGTGTGCCGACTGGGCCAGTGCAGTAGAAGAGGATGAGATGAGGACCAGAGTTAACAAAGAAATTGCAAGGTACACTTGCCAGGCCATGCAGTTGCTCCCCATGGTATCAGGGCTATTCTGTCCAGATCTCTGATTCCCAGAGGCTCACTCACAGCACTAGCAGTAGTGGTGGCTTCTGATGTGTTAGAAACATAGGATCTGGGGCCCGGAGAGATAGCACAGCGGCGTTTCCCTTGCAAGCAGCCGATCCAGGACCAAAGGTGGTTGGTTCGAATCCCGGTGTCCCATATGGTTCCCTGTGCCTGCCAGGAGCTATTTCTGAGCAGACAGCCAGGCGTAACCCCTGAGAATAGGATCTGGGTCAAAACCATAGTACAGTGAGGAAGGCTCTTGCCACATGGGCTGACCCGAGTTCAATCTTGGTATTTTATGTGGTCCTTCTGAGTGTACCAGGAGTAATTTCTAAGATCAGCCAGGAGAAACCTCTGAGCATTGCTGGATGTGGCCCAAAAGCCAAAAAATAGCCAGACATGTGAGTTCTGGCCATAGAGCTAGGACAGGGGTTAAGATGCTTGCCTTTGGGGGCCGGGTGGTGGCGCTAAAGGTAAGGTGCCTGCCTTGCCTGCACTAGCCTTGGACGATCCCCTGGTGTCCCATATGGTCCCCCAAGCCAGGAGCGACTTCTGAGCGCATAGCCAGGAGTAACCCCTGAGCGTTACCGGGTGTGGCCCAAAAACCAAAAAAAAAAAAAAAAAAAAAGATGCTTGCCTTTTCCAGTTGGCTCGATCTTTGTTACCCCAAGTTCTGCCAGGGAGGAGCACAGAATCTGGAGTAAGACCTGAGCATCACTAGATGTGGCCTCTAAAACAAAATAAGAACTGTGGGTTCTTGGGAAGGTTAAGTGGACCTGTCAGGGTGGCACATTGTTCTCCTGCATCCATGGGTCTCTGAATCCAGATAGCACAGTGAGGTGATACCTTGCAAGGTTAGGCTGTGTGTTAACTACAGCAGCTTAGCTGCCCACAGCCGGGGCCTTGGTCTGTCCCTGGCACTAGCAACATAGAAGTGTCACATGTTTTGGATGAGACATGGCCTTCATTGAACAGGAATTGGGAGGTTAGCTTCTTTGTTCTTATTGTTTTGTGGTGCTCTGGGTTTACTCCTTGCTCTGCTCAGGAATCACTCCTGGTGGACTTGGGAACCATATGGGATGCTGGGGATCAAACCCCAGTCACCAGGTCAAGCATCTTCCCGGACATACTGGCTCTTGGGGTAGGTCTGGCTCCTATTGATTTATTTTTTTGATCTTGAGGCCATACTTGGTGAGGCTCTGCATGCACTCAGGGATCACTGCTACCAGGCCCCAGGTTTACCATATGGGATGTCAGGAATCAAACCGAGATCAGCTGTGTACAAGGCCAGCTTCCTCTCCACTGTGCTATCTCGGTCCACTTGCTGTTCTTTAGTCTGAGGCTGGGCACTCTAGTGGTCTATGGATTTCACAGAACCTCTGCCCTGGATTGTATGGAGGCCTGAGTTCGCTGGGCCTGTGTCTGCAGCCATGGGCCCTGCCTGCTCTGCTGACCCCTCCTCACCCCAAATGTTAAGTTTTAAACATTTTCACTAGCCCCATTTGTTTAACTCCTAGATACAAGAGGAAACTGCTCATAAATGACTTGGGGAGAGAGCGGAAGTGCTCATCGGGAAGGTAAAGAGTCAGTGTGGTCATCCTCATGACTACTTGTCCTTGATCAGTGTCGGAGCTCTGTGCACACCTGGGCCGTGTCCTGTGTGGGACTGAGCACAGGGAGACGGGGTTGGCAATGAGGTGATCATGGTCTGAGTCTGTCTCCATTGTTGCCACGCTTTCTGCTGATTTGATTTTGTGTGGCCTACTCACAGTTCTGATTCGAAGGAGTCCACGACGGCCACTGACTTGGAGACGGACGAGAGCGTCCTGATGAGGAGACAGAAGCAGATCAACTATGGCAAGAACACCATCGCCTATGACCGCTACATCAAAGAGGTGCCCCGGTGAGTGGGGCTTCCGGCTCAGGAACAGGGACACCTGGCAGGGAGAACAAGTGGAGTGTGTCGGGCTCTGCTTTGAGTGATGCTGCCTGTGGTTCTCCGAGTGGGGTGGCTGCTATATCACCTCTCTTTCCTCATGCAGGCACCTGCGGCAGCCTGGCATCCACCCTAAAACGCCCAACAAATTCAAGAAGTACAGCCGGCGTTCCTGGGACCAGCAGATCAAACTCTGGAAGGTGGCTTTGCACTTCTGGGACCCTCCGGTTGAGGAAGGCTCTGAGCTGCAGGAATTGTACGTGTTGGGGAAGGAACAGTCACAGTGGCCCCTCTCCAGCCAAGGCAGCAGTATCTGTGACCCAGAAAAAATGGGCCTTTATCTAGAGTAGAATAGAGCTGGTGCCACTGTTTGCATACAAAGATTAAGGAAAGGGCTCTGGTTCTGGTTTGCTGCTCCTGCCTGCCCAGCACTCTCCTGAGTTGAGGTGTTCTTCTGGCCCTCCGTGATCTCTCTCTGCTTTTGCTCTTTCCTGATGGGGTGCCTTGTGCAAAACAGCTTGAATTGTTTGCTCTGTTTCTTTTGTTATTTTCTCTGTTTCTGTCCCAGGTGAGGGTGTATATCTCACACCTCTTCCCTAGCTCTCTCTCCCAACCCCACTACTGGGCACTACGACTTAGTCACTTTGTCCTGACCCCACACTGGTCCTCGTGCCTTGTCTGGAACTTGCTGAGCCAGGCCAGGGTGCTGGCCTGTGGGGAGTCACCACAAGTGGCGGTAGTGGGGCATCAAAGATACTACCTACTACCCTTGTACTCCTACCCTGAGGGCTTGGCTGCTGTCGTGTCCAGCTTGTAACATCTGGTTCTTTTCACAGACACCCTGTGGACCTGGGTGGGATGGAGACAGAGTCTGCAGGCAGCAGCTCCAGCTCCCAGGAGGAGAGCTATGTAAGTTGCTACTGGACTAGAGTTCAGGCCCAGAATTGGCACTGACCACTGAGCACTTTTGTCCCATGTCCAGTTAACATTGCCCCCCCCCCCACCCCCAGCTGCGAGTTCAGGATATTGTGTATGTTTGGGTGGTGCTGATGGCACAATAGCAGATGTGGGGTTTAACTGGGCTTTAGATGCTAGGCATGTGCTCCCCACTGGGGTTGTCTTCCTGGCCTGACTGGCAAGCTTATCAGGCCGCATGGCACTTTTGCAGGGACTTGGGCGCCATTCCTACCTCCTCATTTGGGTCCCACCAAAAATTGCTCTGGTCCCTCTGGTTCCAGGGACTTAGCCTGTCTGGCTGTGGGCAAGACCAGCAGAGCTTCTCTGGGCGCCATCTCCTTCAAGACTGGATTCAGGAGGGGAAAGAAGAGCCAGTTTGACCCATTGTTTTTTTGTTTGATTGTTTGTTTGGTTGGTTTTTGTTTTTTTGGATCGTACCCAGCAGCGCTTAGGGGTTACTCCTGGCTCTACGCTCAGAAATCGCTCCTGGCAGGCTCGGGGGACCTTATGGGATGCCCTTATTTGAACCACCGCCCTTCTGCATGCAAGGCAAATGCTCTACTGCAATGCTCTCTCTCTGGCCCGTGACCCACTGTGGATGGGGTCCACCTGTGCTTGGATCATATGGGGTTCTGGGGACACATGCAAGGGAAGCATCTATCCATGCCTACCATGAAAGTGAACCAGATAAATGGGTCATTACTGACCCCTTTGTCCAGCCTTGAGTGCTCTCCATCCACTTAGGGGTCATGTTTTGAGCCACAGCAGCCAGCCTGAGTGACTGGCAGAGAGGGACTATACATGGCCTCACATAGCCCCTAGTGGCCACGGAAGCTCAGTCCATTCTGAGTGCAGGCCACCACCTGCATCTTCCCAGCATGTGTCTGACAGTGGCAGCTCATGGCTATCACAGTTGAAAGCACCAAATCGAAGCCAGTAGACTACCAGGGAGTACACAGTGCTTTCATAGTTGAGACTAGACCTTGTGACAAACCCCGTGTGTCTTCTAGGCTATGGAGTCTGGCACGCCCACCAAAGTGCGACATGTGGACAGCCAGGCTGGGGACGAGTTCGACCTGGAGGCCTGTCTCACCGAGCCAGTGAGAGACCTCTCGGCTATGAGCTAACAGTGATCCCTGGCAACCAAGAACACATGGCTGTCCCTGGCCGGAGACCAGCCTGTCCGCATTCTTCTTGTCCTGTTGAATTCTTACTCCTGCCTTTTGTCCCTAGGAAAATTTGATTTTATGTCTAGTGTATTTTGCATGTTTTCGATTATAAATCCAAGGGAAACTGAACTGGAGCAACCCTTCAACAGGGTCATTCAGGGCCTCAGCTGTCCTCACCGGTGTCTGTGCTTTCTGAATTGGTACCTGCAGCATCTCTGGGAAAACTCCACTGGCACCTCTAAGTTTTCAGTCTAAATTTGATGTTGTAAATAGCACAGGGACTGCTCCTTGAAATGCCCTAGGAGTGAAGATACAAGGGGTCCAAAGCGTTTTTCGTAATCATTTAATCTAAAATGTAAAGTCTCTGTAAATGATAATGTGTACAGATTTTTCTGTTCAGATGCGCAATAGTAAACTTTGTTGAGACTTGTTTCTATTTTGTATGGAATTACATTGCAACAATAAATAAGTAAACACAAAAGAATCTCTTTAATGTTTATACTCCCTTACCCAAAGAACCAGGAGCCTGTTTACTAGAAGGACAGAAGAGCCTCAGTACAGATTTAGGGCTGCACCCAGGACCTTGGGAATGAACTCCAGCTTGTTGCCATGGCTCAAAGCCCTTTCATCCAGATGTGAACCTGCTATCTAGTTTCTGCTCATGCCTGGACATTGGCGTACTTAGGCACCAAAAACAGGACCTACCATACTTTGTTTTTATTTGCTTGTGGAAGGGGTTGGGCCACATTCATCCGCATTGGTGCTCAGAACCCTTGGTTGTCACTGATCAGACCAATGTTAGCCACCTTCAGGGCAAGCTGCTTTTTTTGTTTGTTTGTTTGGGGGCCACACCTGGTGGCAGTGCTCGAATTCTGTTCCTGGCTCTGTGCTCAGAAATTTCTCCTGCAGGCTGGGGACCATATGGGATAGATACCTGCCAGGTATTGAACCAGGGTCCCTCCCAGGTCAGCCACATGCAAGACAAATGCCCTACCGCTGTGCTATCACTGCTGCTTTTTGTTTGTTTTTGGGTCACACCCAGCAGCGCTCAGGGATTACTCCTGGCTCTGCTCAGAAATCACTCCTGGCAGGCTCAGGGGACTATATGGGATGCCGGGATTCGAACCACTGACATTCTGTATGCAAGGCAAGCACCGTAAGGTAACTCCATACTATATCTCTGCCCCCCCCCCTTTTTTTTTTAGGCAAGCTTCCTTACCCTACCTTTCTGGCCTCTTCCTTCCATAGCTGGTATCTGTTTAGTGAATGCTACAAGGGTCACATGATTGAGGCTGTGCCAGTACTGCCCATCTTCATACAGGGCAGCGTGGAGTGTCAGAATAAAGGGCTGTCAGGTTTGTGTATTGGATGAGCTTGGTGGCCACCCTGCTTTTTTGTGTGTGTGTGTGGGGTGCACACTCATCTGCTTAGAAGCTAGTCTGAGGGTGTCAGGACTGGGCATCCTGCATGCAGAGCCCTTGGGCTGTCTCCCAGTCCTCAGCCTGGTGAAAGCATTTGGGCCACTCGTAGGGGATGTCTTGGTATGCAGTCCCACTTGGCAACCTGCGTCAGCACTAAAAACTTCCAGCCGCAGCCCAGGCTGTCAGTGGGTGTCTACTCTCATCCGTATACTGGACTTGTGCATCCCTCTTGCCCTGTGCCCCAGGCCTGGAGTGCACACACACCCATAGGTGGTGGCCCCTTTTCACTACCCATGAAAAGCCCAGGGATCAGAGACTTAAAAAGGAAGCTCTGAGCTTGACCTTTATAGTGCAGTGGGTAGAACACTTGTCTTGCACTTGGCCAATCGTGGTTCGATCCCCAGAGTCCCATATGAGCACTCCTGAGTGCGCCAGGAGTGATTCCTGAATACACAGCCAGGAATAAGCCCTGAGCATTACCAGGTTTGTGAGCCCCAAACTAAACCAAACAAAATAAGACTAAATGGGGTTCCCGGAGCTCATGGGTGAGAAGCTCTGCCCACACATCTCGTGAACAAGCCTGGCAGCTGGTAAGAGCACCCACTGTATGCACCTGGCTGGGCAGGCATTTGGAGTGCTGGCTCATGCAGGTGGTTGGCAGGTGGATGGAGGCTGCCCTGGTGACTGCTCTCTCCCTGGAGGAGACAGGACCTGGGACCTGGGGATGTCGGGGGCCCAGGGGTCCAGTTTTTGGGGGGCCACACCAGATGGCGCTCAGGGGTTACTCCTGGCTCTGCTTAGAAATCACTCCTGGCAGCCTCAGGGGACCATATGGGATGCAGTGGTGGGGGGTAGAACTCAGGTCGGCTACATGCAAGGCAAACGCCCCCATTCCCCGCTGTGCTATCTCTCCGGCTCCTTGGGGAGGGGCAGTGTTGCACTGTTCCTCATCTATACCCGGGCTGCCAAAGGTCCAGCTGTCTCAGATACACACGTCCCGTGGTCCAACATCTGGGCAGCTCACATCAGTGCAAGAACTCGTGAGGGCGGAGGTCCGGCCTTTCTATAGCCACGCACTCACCACGGAGTGGGGCTTTGGTCACAGCACGCCCTGATTCGTGAGGAGGCCACGCCGTCCACCGAGACAGCCCAGCAGGGCTGCCAATGAGCGCGACCGAGCAGAGGGGCGGGTTTGGATTTTCCCACGCTCAGGAGGGAGAAGGTGAGCAGAGCAGACCAGCAGTCGCCTCTGACCCACTGACCGCTGCCTGCCAGCCCCACACTGAGAGCCAGCTCCAGTCTCTAGTGTGGGCTCCCTTGTCATAATTACTTGTTCCTAAGGTACTCGATCTTGCAGACCTTGTGGTCTAAAAACTTGGCTTTTCACAGGGCAGGCTGGGAGTCACTTTTCTCAATGCAGCAGATAAGGCCTGGAGCTGTGAGAAGGGGCCCAAGGCTAGGAATAGAGGCCTGTTGTTGGGAGCTAGGCCCTATGCTGGGAGCAGGGCATGGTGCTGGGGAGAAGGGGCCTGGGGATGGAGGAAGGGGCCTGGGCTAGGGGCAGTTCTGGGGTGGTAGAAGGACCAGTGGCTGGGAGCAGGGCCTGGGATTGGGAGAAGGGCTTGGGTGGGAGTAGGTCCAGGGCTGGGAGCACAGGCATGGGCTGGAGAAGTATCTGGGGTTGTGTGTAGGGCCCTAGGCTGAGAAAAGGGTATGGGGCTGGGAGCAAGGCCTTGCTGGGAGAATTGTCCTGGCTAGGAGAAGGGCCCAGGTTTGGGAGCTGGACCTGGGCCTGAGAGAAGAGCCTGGGCTAAGAGCAGGGCTCAGGAATATGAGTAGGGCCCAAGGATAGGTGCAGACCTGAATAGGATAGGATAGTCTGGAAGCAGGACCCGGGTCTGGGAGCAGGTAACACCGGGGCAAGAAGCAAGGCTCAGGTTGAGATCAGGGGCTTGGGGCTTGAAGTATGGGCCTGAAGTTGGGGCAGCACCCTTGGCTGGGAGATGAGCTCAGGGCTCCCAGCAGAGGCCTGGGGCTGCGTGCCTGGCCCCAGGCTGCGAGAATGGCTAGAGCTGGGAGCAGGACCAGGGCTAGGATAAAGGCCCTGGGGCCCCTTAGATAGGAGCAGGGCTTGGCCCTCGGATGGGAGCAGGCTTGGGAGCATACTCCGGGTTGAGAGAAAGACCTGAGCTGGGTCTGGGGCCTTGACTGAGAGCAAAGGTCGCACAGGGTCTTTTTTTCCCACCCTGTCCTCATCCTGTGTCAGCCCTTGTTGTCCTCAACCTGACAGCGCTAGCTCTTCTGCAGCTCAGAGGCAGACCCAGGGCCAGGGCTGCATGGCCGAGAACTGTGCCCGGGATTGAGGGCACAACCAGCCCTGGGTCTCGTAAGGGTCCCCATGGGGAGGGTCTCCTGCAGGGTCCCTTGGAGGCTGTAAGGGGCAACCTGATCCCAGCTCTGCTGGTCTTCATGTTCCTGGACCCAGGACCCTCTCCCCTTCCTGTCCTATTTCCTGCCCCACCCTGAGTACAGTTGGGCAGAATGCTGGGGTGCCATATCTTCCATTGCACCTTAGACCCTGGGGGATGCCTCTCTCATGAAGGAGATGATGCCTCCACCTGATCTCGGGTGGTCTGTGTGAAGCCCCACGCCTGTGGAATCCTGGGTCCTGGTGTGACTCTGGGGCGCCCCTTGCCTCCAGCCCTTACCTGGGTCTGAACAACATGGCGGGGTTGCTTGTGCTGTCACGTCGGGGGGCACGTATGGGAACCAACACTGGGGGTAGGTGTGGGGAGAGGAAAAGGCAGGGTAGGGTGTAGCTATGCAGGTACAGGAACAGGGGGCAGTGGGCAGGTATAAGGGTACAGGCGTGGAGAGACAGCTGTGGGAAGCAAAAGGGGCCAGAGCAGGTGGCCACATCCTGCCCCTGGTTCCAACCCTCTTCCTGGGTTGCCTCATTCATTTCTGTGGGGGGCTGGAGGCTTCAGCTGGTGGGGGAGCGGCAAGTAATTGCTCACAGTCCAGAATCCCTTGTGTGGGCCTCACCGGTTCTTTTTGCCACAGCTTATGTGCAGCACGGGCGCCCCTGGGTCCCTGCCTGTGGAGCAAAGCCTTGTCCCTCTACCCTGGAGGCCAACACAGCAATGGGCAGCTCATGGTCTGCACTGTGGTGCCCCTGGAGGCACAGTGTGTGGGCCTTCTGAGGGACCTGAGTCTGGCATGGACCATGGTCACTGTCATCACAGAGAAGTTGCAGGAACAGAGCCTAGATGAGACAGCCACGATACTGGCCTGGTGAGTCCACAAGAAAGGGATTGGCACTTTTCTTTGTCTCGTGGCCTTCAATTGTGTTGGGTTACACTTTATTTTACCCAAAACAGAGACAATCCCTGGTTTCTTTGTATGTTTGTTTACAACTTAGATTTACCGGGGCTGGAGAGATAGCATGGAGGTAAGGCGTTTGCCTTTCATGCAGGAGGTCATCGGTTTGAATCCCAGCGTCCCATATGGTCCCCCGTGCCTGCCAGGAGCAATTTCTGAGCCTGGAGCCAGGAATAACCCCTGAGCACTGCCGGTGTGACCCAAAAACCACAAACAAAAAAACAAAAACAAAACAACTTAGATTTACCCCCAAACAGAGATTGTCTTACTTGTAAACCTTAGTGGATTTACTGCCCCATCCAGGGGTGGTCCCTGTACTCAATAAATACGGTAGTTCTGGCAGACAGGAGAGGCTCCATACTAGGTAGAAGATTGCCGGAGTATAAGTGTTTCACCCTCAGCCTGTGCGACCCTGATTCAGAATCGTTCACCTGGGCTTGGAGATACAGTGCGTGGGGTGATTTTACAACTGGTGCCTAAACAGTGACCTACAGCAGCTTATCAAGGAAACCCCAGGAGGCAAACACAAAGGTGAAGATGGAGAAGAGGATACAAGATCAGCTGAGGAGAAGCTGCTTTCAGAACTTACTGCACCTGAGTTAACTTTCTCCAAGCTAATCTCTTGACCATATTTGCATTGATCACACTATTGCTGCTTAAATTGTGTATGTACCTTATTGTTTTGTTTTATGCCTCATTGTAAACAAAAATTATTATTATTATTATTATTATTATTATTAATATTATTATTATTATTATTATTTTGGTTTCTGGGTCACACCCAGCAGCGCTCAGGGGTTACTCCTGGCTCGACGCTCAGAAATCGCTCCTGGCAGGCTCAGGGATGCTGGGATTTGAACCACCACTCTTCTGTATGCAAGGCAATTGCCTTACCTCCATACTATCTCTCCAGCCCCAAAACAGAAAATTTTGTATCTAACTTTAATGCTTTAAAATTAGTTTGCGGGCTATGTGCTCAGAAATTGCCCCTGGCTTGGGGGGGACCATATGAGACGCTGGGGGATCGAACCGCAGTCTGTCCTCGGCTAGCGCGGGCAAGGTAGACACCTTACTCCTTGTGCCACCGCTCCGGCCCAATGTTGTTAGATTTTTTTTTTTTTTTTTGGCAAAACAAATATTTATTTCCTTTCCCTTCACTCCACAAGTGGAAGAAGGTTCTTTGGTATTTTTCTCTTTGTCCTCCAAAAATATGGAACGCTTCATGAATTTGCGTGTCATCCTTGTGCAGGGGCCATGCTAATCTTCTCTGTATCGTTCCAATTTTAGTATATGTGCTGCCGAAGTGAGCACTGTTGTTAGACTTTTAAAAGTTAGCTATCCTAGTGAATGTTTCCCAATGCTATGATGTTTGATTGTGTATATTTTGTAACAATTTATTCTCAAACTATGCCTGCAAAAATGTTCTAATCTCATTGTCCACAGAAGTAGATGGACAGGAACTTGGATACTATAGGCTCTTATTGCACTGCTCACTATAAGAAATGTTTTAGGGGCCCGGAGAGATAGCACAGCGGTGTTTGCCTTGCAAGCAGCTAATTCAGGACCAAAGGTGGTTGGTTCGAATTCCGGTGTCCCATTAAATGGGTTGACTGAAAATGCCTGGGAGTAGCCATAGACCTACCAAGCACTGGCTGGAAGACTCCCTCTCTTCCCCCAAAAGAAATGAATGCTGTGCCCTCCCTTTTAAATTCACCCTGAGAAAGAATAAGGGGTAGGAGGGAGAGCAGAGAATGCCCAAGAATGTTATGCTAGCAAAAGTCCTTCCCCATAAACAGAAAAAAGTGTAGGAAAGAAGTGTTCTTCCATACAAATCAATCTTTTCTTCAGCTTAAAAGCAAATTCCTACAAGAGGTGTTAACTCAAGCCCTGAGAGATAGCACAGTGGTGTTTGCCTTGCAAGCAGCCGATCCAGGACCAAAGGTGGTTGGTTCGAATCCCGGTGTCCCATAGGGTTCCCTGTGCCTGCCAGGAGCTATTTCTGAGCAGACAGCCAGGAGTAACCCCTGAGCACCGCCGGGTGTGGCCCAAAAACAAAACAAAACAAAACAAAACAAAAAGTTTTAGTTGGTGCTGACGAGGTGGCGCTAGAGGTAAGGTGTCTGCCTTGCAAGCACTAGCGGTTCGATCCCCCGGCGTCCCATATGGTCCCCCCAAGCCAGGAGCGATTTCTGAGCGCTTAGCCAGGAGTAACCCCTGAGCATCAAATGGGTGTGGCCCGAAAAACAAAAAAAAAAGAAATGTTGGGGCCGGAGAGATAGCATGGAGGTAAGGCGTTTGCCTTTCATGCAGGAGGTCATCGGTTCGAATCCCGGCATCCCATATGGTCCCCTGTGCCTGCCAGGGGCAATTTCTGAGCCTGGAGCCAGGAATAACCCCTGAGCACTGCCGGGTGTGACTCAAAAACCAAAAAAAAAAAAAAAAAAAAAAAAAAAAAGAAATGTTTTAGCAAACTTTTGTTCAGAGAAGTCTGTGAAAAAGTGTTGTGAGATGTATGGGAAAAGCTGATTGTTTTGAGAACGATATATACAGTTTAAACTTTGAAGTTGTTATAGCCCATTTTGTTTTGTTTTGTTGTTTGTTTTGTTTGTTTGTCACACCCGGTGACGCTGTGTCCTCACAGCACTTGTTGCAGTGTTCTGCCGGACTGTGAGCAGCAGAGGTCGCTAGCCCCCTTTCAAAATCTGCAGTGGGTATGAGGCTGAGGGAGGGCTGGACATCAGGCCCGGAGTGACTGCCATGTGTCTGGCACCTTCACCCACAGACTCCCACACCTTCCCTCACACCTGTCTCCCTTTCAGGTCAGCACCCCTGGACAGTCAATAGTGGGCAGCTGGCTGGACACCCCTGTTCCTAAGCTCTCCCCTCGGGGAGCATCCAGGGCGCCCCTGGGCACCGCCCTCCAAGCGACACTGTTGCTCCCGTTCGCCCTGCCGCTCCCCATGGTGCCCGGGGGTCTCCAAGGTGTGGACCCCCATGTCCAAGCGGGGCCAGCACACAGCATGGCAGTCCCGGACCCCGGCCCTCCTTGCCAGGCAGTGCCTGCCGACGAGAAGCTAGTGGGGCGCCCTGCGGTGCCCGGCCGTGTCCCAGGAGACCCTGGCCAGCAGCATCGGCTCGTCCACCCCCGAGCTGGCCGGTGGCTGCGCCTGCCCCGCTCCCGCTCGCAGCCCTGCGCGCTCCACGCGATGTCCAGGAGGAGCCTTGTGCAAGCGCCTGGACTTTCGGAGAACGACCTTGGCTGGGGTCAGCCTAGCCGGGACGGGGCATTGTCTGGGCGTGGCCATCGGGTCAGTGGTGGGACCTCACTGGGGGCGTGGCTCCCGGGGCACGGTGGCTGGACCTCGGATGGGCCTTGGCTCCTGGACTAGCTGGGGCCTCAGCTGGGGGAGTGGTGGATGGGAGCTTGGTTCCTGGGGCCAGTGGGTGGGACTCCAGTTCCTGGAGCTTGGTCAGCTGAGGGCCTGGCACTGTGCTCCCGGGCATAAATGGTATGGGAAGTGAATTTCCAGGGGCGCTGAGGCCCTTCTTCCCCTCTCAGTATTCACCTGTCCCAACTACCCCTGGGTCTTCTCTAGCTTCTTGGGGGACGAGTCTGCCCTATGTGGGGCTTGGACTCTGCCCTGCAGGTCTGTGTCTGGGTTTCTGTCCAGCTCCCACACCTGGCCTCAGACTTGCTCAAGGGCAGGGGTGGGGTTCCGGAATGTGGGGACCCTCACCACGACTCAGATCAGCAGTGGGACCTATAGCGCTCAGCTCTGGTCTGCCTTCTGCCTGCAGCAGGATTGAATCAGAACCAGGGCCGAAGGCTCAGCCCCCACCCCCCACCCCCCACCAGCCCCGGTGGAATTGGCTCTGGCCTGAGTCCTCACCCCCAACACTGGCCACCTGCCCTCCCTGAGCTCTCTGACTGGAGCTGTCAGCTGCCAGCAGGGGTCAGGGGGGTGAGGGGCTTTCTGGAACCCTCAGGCCATGTGTGGGGTGTGCACCATTTGATGCAGTCTACCATCTGTGCTGGCACTGCTGGATTTGAGGCACCAACCTAGGGCCTGTCCCACTCCCTTGCACAGGATAGCCTCCAGAACCTGGATTTGCCTCCCAGGATTATGGGCGCAGGCCCAGCATGGCCACGTCTGGACGTTCATTCATATCCCATTTCCCTTCCTGTTGGCTGCCATCTAGAACATTTCAGTGAAGAAATCTCGCGTGTGTGCTGATCCTCTGGGTAGAGGGGGTAGTCAGGAATCAGCAGGGTGTAGCCACCACAGTTCAACGGCCGCCCTGGATGTCCACGTGCTGCGCCCCACTAGCCTGCGTGGGGGGTGGGATCTGAGATTCCTGCTCACCCTGGGCTTTCCTGTGTTCATGGGTACTGGCTGCTCTCCACAATCTGACCCCGAAGATGGGACTCTTGGCTCTGTTTGTGGGGCCCTTTATGGCATGGCCTTACACTGCTTTGTGGGGAAAACTTCGGGGCACTGACAGGCTGCTGTGTTCTTTTGGTGGGGAGTGTGGGCTGCAGGAACCAGGAAACCATGGTTGCTGAGCAGTGCTTAGACCCCATCCCCATAAGGCTGTCCTTGTGAAGGCCACAGCCCAGGAAACCCTGGGTGGCCAAGCGGCCTAAGTGGTTTGAAAGCCATTTCTCTCAAAAAGCTCCAAGAGCCTGTGCTCACTTGGCTACATGATTGAAGATGACCCTCTGCAAGCCCCCTGCAGCTGTGTCATCCTGGCTTCAGCTCCTGGGTGCAGAGTGCAAATTCTCAGAGAGCTCAGCCAGCAGTGAGGCCAGCCATGGGGAGATGGACTTTGAGCACCCTCGGGATTCCCCAAGCATATCCCTGATGCAGTGGCTCTTGTTGTGGACTGGATGGTTATGGAGAAAGATGCCACTTTCGGTGACTGTGGCTGGGCCCCTGCAGTTCTGCCTCCTCCTGAGCTATGTGAGGTGAGCAGGGTCACCATGGCTCAGAACCTGTGTTCTTCCTGACTCAATAAAGTTCTAGGGATTTCTGCCAAACTTTGTGCCCTCTGAATCCACCTGGCTTCAACCAGCAGTGTCTGCTGCAGAGGCCTTGTCCACTCTCTGCCTGTGGAAACGGGCTGGCTTGGGGGTTGGGGTGGGGCAGCTTGGGGTCTGGGTTCCTGTGGCAGCTGGCAGCGTGTCACAGCCTTGTCTCCAGCTGTGTCTGCACCTAAGAGCCCGACCTCTGTGCCAAGGACCCCAGTGCATTAAGTCTAGGGGAATTCTTTTTTTTTTTTTTTTCTTTTGCCACACCCGCTTGATGCTCAGGGGTTACTCCTGGATAAGCACTCAGAAATTGCCCCTGGCTTGGGGAGACCATATGGGATGCCGGGGGATTGAACTGCAGTCCTTCCTTGGCTAGCACTCGCAAGGCAGACACCTTATCTCTAGCGCCACCTCACTGGCCCTGGTCTGGGCATTCTTTACCCACATACTCTGCAAGAACCTTCTTTGCTCTCATCTTGGACACATGTGGTTTCCCACTTGTGCCTAGCTCAGCCCCATGCAACCTCCACAGATTCCCCCTATGGTATCCCTGTCCATGAGAACTCCCACAGCTTTTGTGGGTCCAGCCATCCTCACCCCACACCCCTCCATAGTGCATGGCAGGTGGGAGGAGGCCCGGCCGTGGGAGGACTGTGTCCCTGTATGTATGCATGTGTCCATATGTCTGGCCATATCCCACCTCAGGGAAACGGGTCTGGAGCAGGGGTTACTGCAGGAAATAAACCAGACCAATCTGAGAGGGTGAATTGTCTTGTAGAATGAGAGTGAGAGCTGCCTGCCAGGACTGCAGAGGTTTTCTGGTTTTGTTTTTGGGTCACGCCTGGCAGTCCTCAGGGGTTACTCTTGGCAGACTCGAGAGACCAAGAGGAGAGGATGCCTGAGAATGAACCCGGGTCAGCTGTGTGCAAGGCAAAGGCCTTACCTGCTGTGCTATCTCTCTGGGCCCTGCAGTTTTTATCGAGTACAGAGACCACCCCTGGGTCGGGGAGTAAGGACAAGAAGCCTATCCTGAGCCAATCCCGCCTAGGTGTGCTTGAGACATCTAAAACAAGTAGGAAAATCTCTGTTTTGGGTGAAACCAAGTTGTAAACTAAACCAACATGTGTCCATGGGTCTGGTCATCCAGGGGCTATCCGTATGTCTGTTCATATATCTGGGTGTGTTCCTGTTTGCTTTGTATGTATTTAGCCATCCAGAGGCTGTGTGCCTGTATGTCTGTGTGTCCATGTGTCCGGCCACCCAGGGGCTGTGTCTGTATGTCTGTGTGTGTCCATGTGTGTGACCCCCCTCCAGTGTCCCAGATTCTTTGGAGGTGCAGGGAGTGGGTGGTCTGTGAGCTCTGTTCAGTGCTGCTGTGGGCGGTCCCTGGCTCCCCTACCCTGAGGAGTCTCCCAGGCCCTTACCAGCCACCATCGGCTCCCTCCTGCGTCCCCACAGTCGTGCATCTCCAGTGTTGTGCAGTGAGGGACCTCATCTTTGCAGGTCCTAAGTTAACATCGGTAATTTCCACGCTCGGTGAAGACTGTGCATTTCATTGAGAATATCAGGCAGATTAACTTGTCGCTTTCAATCTGGCGGGCTATGGGCCAACTGGAGCTGCAAGCGCTCATTTCTTTATTCGAGGAACCGCGCCTGGATTTACTGACTAGTAGTCCCATTTTTCTTGTTTCCAATTCATTAATTCACCTTTATCTTCGCCCCTCCCGCCTCCTGGGAAACCTTTGCTGGCTTCCCTCCGTGTCGGGTCTTCAGTTCATTTCTTTTCAGCCTCTCCTG